>NC_071507.1:138314744-138943703 GCF_027887155.1 Malaclemys terrapin pileata
CTACTACTACTACTACTACTACTAAGAAGAATGCAATTAGTTCAGGAAATCTGGCTAAGTTTTATGATTGTCTTTGTCATTAGTTCTATTGTGTTTTTTATAATGTGATATAAAAGTAATAAGAAGATATTTTTCATTATTTATGAGTTAAAAGCACAATATATGCAGTATTCTTCAAGTGATCCTAAAGAATTACAAAACAATATAATAGATGTTTTTCTTTCAGAGACATTTAGCACTATTTTTACTAACTTAGAGATACTTCTGCTGATTTAGCTTTTACTTATATTGTGCTACTTTCCCACTGTCTGTTGCAGGGTTCCACTATATCTGGTAGCCATTACCCCTGGGTGAGTGAACAAGTTTCCTCTGCAGTGGTCTCCTAAATTGGATTGGTGCCTGGGTTCCTAAATCCCCAGGCCATCCTTCGAAATCAGGTCTCCAGTGTAGCAGCACTGCTGCTATATCACCAATTGAAAAATTCCAATTTACTTTCCTCTTTAGATCTGAACAGAGAATGAGTCTACATAAAATTGGTATGATCAAGGAAGATATTGCTTGCAGCAGTCTCTCACATGTTTCAAAATGACTCACAAGGGTTGAAAAGCTATATGTGCATCAGTAATAAAGAAAACAGGTGGGGGAAACACATAAAGAATGAGAAATGAATGATCTGAGTCATTGGTTATAAATGATGAAAGTAAATTTGCAAACAAAAGAAAGGTAAATGGAAAAATATAAACAGAGTATATATTTCAGAGATAAGAAGAGGGAAACCATTTAAAATGTAACTGATGATACAAGAACATCTTTAAAACTCTCTCTTCTAGGAACAATACTCGCTTTTACAAGCTAACTTATTTGGTAACAGATTTTAAAAATATGATATGGGTGATGTGTTTGTAGTAGTTTTAATGAGGTGAAAAATCATATGAATTGAATAGAATTCCAGTACTTTTCCACAGCAGTTTTGTCATCCATATTCTTTTAACAGAATCAATAAACTTCTCTATTGAAAAGAACAAAAATTAATCTCTTCAATTCAGAAACATCAAGAGATAGTACATTAAGTGACAGGAGAAGCTATCCAGTATACGGAGCAAACACTAAGAAAACTGCATAGGGAAAGAAAAGGATGCAACTTTTAACTGTATTTATTAATCAAATATATGTTTTCATTGTATCATTAAGGACCAGATCCCAAGACCACTGATGTCAATAGAAAAATCCTCATTGAATCCAACAGATTTTAGAACACACCTTTAATGCATGTTTTCATATATTTGAGATATGTTCAAATATAGATTTTAACGCACATGCACATGCATGCACACACACACACACGCACATTTTCCACACTATTTTAAAATTCAATATGGGTAGTCAGGTAAATTCTAAGGCACATTTTCCCCTTTTGACACATGGAAATTTATACACATCTTTCATCAAGATGAGTTTATACTGCTAATACTTTACTACTTCCATAGGTATTTAGGACATTTTAGGATTCTTCTTAATTAAGTGAAGCCACAAATGGACACCACATGAGTAAGTGATTATATATAAAAAGAACAGGAGTACTTGTGGCACCTTAGAGACTAACAAAATTTATCTGAGCATAAGCTTTCGTGGGCTACAGCCCACTTCATCAGATGCATAGAATGGAACATATAGTAAGAAGATATATATACATACAGAGAACATGAAAAGGTGGAAGTTGCCATACCAACTCTAAGAGGATAATTAATTAAGATGAGCTATTATCAGCAGGAGAAAGTACTCCTGTTCTTTTTGAGGATACAGACTAACGCGACTGCTACTCTGAAACCTGATTATATATAGTGAGTCATGATGAGTGTACATTGATTTTATTAACCCGCAAGTCTCACTTGTGCACTTGTGTATGTCTACATCTCTCTCACACACACAAAGATATTAATGTAAGATTAAAGTTAAAATTTTAAAATGGCAAAAGCTTTCTGATCTCAATGGGAAACTTGCATGCAGAACAACACGAGGATTAGAACTAAAGCCAGGAAATTTGAAGTTTCATGTTCCAGATGCAACCTTAACTCTATTACTGTAATAAAGCTGAAATGTACTAGCAGGCTGTTAAGAAACTGTTCCTTATTTCCTGGATCCAGTCATCTGACATGTCAGGGGTCAGTACCCATTGATTCTAGATATTCCCATCATATTCCCCTTGTACTTATATTTTTGGCCAGATCCTTGAATCCTGGACCAACTGAAGTATATAAGTTAAAAAGAAGTTGGAAAGGGGTTCTCCACAGCACTCCTGAGAGATGGAACCTACTTCTAAGTAATAATTCTATTTCAGAACTGCTATATTGTAGGCCTAAGAAACGCAGTAGCCCCCTGTACTCGCTGTAAATGGGAGACTGTGACCAACAGAATCACATAGTCAAAGATATGACTTATTGGCAGGGCCGGCTCTGGCTTTTTGGCCTCCCCAAGCAAAAAAAAAAAAAAAAAACCGGGCGGCCAGAAAGGCAAAGCTAAAAAAAAAAAAACTACGGCGTGGCCGGAGCGCGGGTGCAGGGAGACCGGCTGGGGGGGGGGGAGGAGGAGGGAGCGGGCGGGAGAGAAAGAGAAGGGGGCAGCCAGGGCTACAGCAGGGGCGCTGCCATGCGGCCCCTCCCGCTGCATTGCCACCTGCCGCGAGGGCTCCGCTCCAGTCGGTGGGGAGGGAAGGAAGAGGACTGCCCTGCAGGGCGCTCTGGTTCTCCGCACCGCCGCCCCCAACAGGGCGGCCGAAGCGGAACAACAACAACAACAACAACAAAAGTGGCCATGCCACCCTAGGATTGGGCAGAATGCCGCCTCGAACAGTCTGCTGCTTGCTCAGCTGGTGCCTGGAGCTGGCCCTGCTTATTGGAAAAGAATTGGTTGTATTCCACAACTGGAAATATCTAAAGTCATCAGTGGTGCATGCATCAAGGCCAACTACCTTGGGGGAGTTGAGTATATGGTCAGGATACTATCTGCCTCCCAGGGCCAGTGCTTCGACTAGGCGACCCTAGGCAAAATGCTGCCCCCCAAATCCTTCTGCCCTAGGTGACCCTAGGCAGTCGCTTAGGGCAGAAGGATTTGAGGGGCAGCATTTTGCTGCCCTCGGCGGAAATTCGGCGGCGGGAGGTGGTCCTTTCGCTACGGGTCTTTTGAAATTCGGTAGTGGGTCCTTCACTCACTCCAGGACCTGCCGCTGAAGTGCCCCGAAGATGTGGAGTGGAAGGACCCCCGCCGCCGAATGCTCAGAGGAGGAGCGCTGCCGCCTAGGGCGGCAAAAACCCTGGTGCCGCACCTGCTGCCTCCCATACAGTGACTAGTGCCTAGAGACTAGTGCTGGAGAAAGCACATGCAGTGCCTTTCTGAAAGGTGTAGTAAGTATTGCTGCTGAGCATGCTTTTTCCAGTGCCTCTGAAGGCATTGTGCCATCTCTTCTCTATCTTAGCATAATGCCTCCAGCACTGTCATTTGGAACTTCAGCTGCTTTCCCTCCAGCACACTTCTGGCTCAAAAAAGCCATAATTTAAACAATACAGAATAACAAAGCTTTATGTTACAGTGCATGACCAAACTACAAGAAGATATATTACAGTTTATAAGAGAGTGAGGCTTTTATAAACTTTGCTTTCTTTTAGGTGTTTTCTTTTTCTACATGGATCATTCCCCTGAATTATCCATCGTTTCATTTACCCTTAATTTTCTAGCAGTATTTGTTCCCAGTGTTAAATTTGATTTTAAACATTAATCTGTGTACTGAGATTTTCTCTTACATTATTTCTTTTTTCTTCTTTCCTATAATCAGCTAGCTTTTGCCTTCATTGCTCCTGTCAGATAATGTCTTCATCATCTCTATTTTTTTCACAAAAAAGGAATTAAGTATAAAATATTTATTCATTACAAATATAGGGGCATGTCACATATAAGATTGTAGTACAGAATGCTAAAGAAGCATTAAGTATATGCATTTTAAATATGAACAAAACACAAGAATCCCAGAAGTTCGTCTTTTTCAGGTTTGGGATTCTTCATTTTCCTCTCCTTATTTAGAGAAAATAAGATATATTGTTATTCTGGATATGCAAATAACACCAGATGTGGAGGTATTCAAAACTACCAAAGTTCTTGAAGTAGTTTATTTCTTTTATTTGTTTTAATCTTTTAATGTTACAAATTAAGGGAAACATTTGAATTAAAAATATAAATTTATCTCAATCAAAAATACTCTTAAAATAGCTTCTTTAAAAACAAACAAACATGGTTTCATGTTTCAATATATTTGTTGGTTTCATTGAACTATTTTAAGGATAGTTGCGGCTTTAAAAAAATAAAATAAAAAGTCACTTTCAGCTTTCAATCAGCAACCACAGATGAAATCATTAAAAAAGAGATTTAACTTCTCTAATGGTGTTGCCTTTACCACTTTCATTTCCATGGCCAAGGACATATGATCAGAGAAACAATGTAAAGTCCAAAGGTAATCATCAGATGTTATTACCAAAATAAATCTTTGAGCAGAATGAAACCAGTTATTGTGCTATGAAAAAAGTTTTAATCTATAAAAGTTCTTGAAAATATTGTGGTTATTGTAAATAAATTATGTATTGTAAACAAACAGGAATGAAATAAATCAAATAATTTTAAATGGTTATAAAAAGGACATTTAAAATCTTGATAAATCCTCAAAGGTGATTTGCCACAGTTAATTGCACTGTAGATTTTGTTTAGCTACAATTACCAGATAATTCCATTTTGAGAATTTGATGCTGAAATAAAACCAGAGTATGGAATTTTGTGAGACATTATTCTTATTCAAGGCTTGAAAAAATGAATGCTTGATTAATTTAGTGCATTATATTTGTCTGCTTCCTTATTCAGTTTGCAACAGCAACAACTGTAGCTAGGAAATTGTTATGACAAATAAATTGCAACCATTTAACTTTGATATGGTTAATGTAAAACATGAATATTTATTGAAATTCTATTATTTTTATTCTGTGCATTGAAAAATGAAAGTTAACTATTGTAATTCAGCAATTTACATCTATTTTGGCAATATTTGAACATGTTAATAGACTTAATGCCATGAAAAGTTAAAAATAACATTGATATACTTTTACATGAGAGCATATACACCAAATGCAAAATATGTGATATTTTTAAACATGAAAAATAATGATTATATTTGCACTATGCTGTGCTTACTATGACCAGACAGGCTTTATGTTTTTCAGCACACATTGTAAAGAAAATAGTTCTCCTTTTCAAGTAAATCCTACATGATGGTATACTTGCTGCTGAAAACACAGCTGTGGAAATACATTTTCCAGAGTGGTTAAACTTGACCATGTTCTTCAGAGGACTTTTCCTTGTACTAGCATAAAGTTTGCATGTGGTGTAGCAAATTTCCCTAAACTATGCGGTAACCAATTACACTTACTTTTGAGGTTTTATTTATATTAATAGATTTCAAAGCCAGAAGGGACTATTATCAGTTGGCATCCTGTATAATATAGGCCACAGAAATTCACCTAGTTACCACTGCATTGAACTCATTAAATTGAATTTAACTAAAGCATAACTTCCAGAAATGTGTCTGTACTTCAAGCCTAAAAAATGAAACTTTCAATAGGACTCTCTTGAACACAAGGTGATGGGGTAAGTACTGATGGGTATACAGAGCAGTCTGATTTTTTTGTTTTATATCAGGAAGTAAAGGGGGAACGGTTCAAATGAGTGATACCAGCCTTCCCGTTTACCAGATCTCTGGGCCAAAGGAGAAGATTAGTGTGATGCACAGTGGTTTCCCAACATGGGATACAATGCACAAGTGATCCTGGACTCAAACAACTCTATTGCACTGGACTTCTAATCCCAGCAGATTATGGTGTACTGAAAATCTTCCCCCAATACATTTCTTATGCTCACATCACAGCAGCTTGAGATATTATTTTAAAATGAAACCGGAAAACAGTGACGAGCCATAAAATTGTGCTATCATTTTTGTCATGCTATTTCCCCCATTTCATAGCACAATTTTCTAGTCTGATTTGAAATAGTTTAAAATAATAAGCACAATTTGTTGGCAGTTTTTCTTACTTTTACCACCACTGAAGAATGCAGTTTCATGCTGCATTCTTCAGATGATACTAAAATCTTGGAATATGAATGGTAGTTTTCCCCAAAGCTTAAGCCAGGGGTTGAATGAAGGCTCTAAAAATCTTAAAAGAAGAAAAGTGGAAAACTTGCAGTGTATACTACAGTGCAGCAGTACATGAGACACATTTTATTTCCTAATACATTCAATACTGATATAAATAAAGTCCTGGCAAGTTCCTAGGTTTAAAGTATAATGGTCCTAACTGTATTAGAAAATGTACCTCAATATAAATATATTTCAGCTCTTGAGATGGGCTCCTAATTATACTTTTATTAATAAACAGTTCCAGGGCAAAGCATCACTTCTGACCTAATAACACCTAGGGTGAAATCCTGCCCCATTGAAGTCAATGGCAAAAAGAAGGCCCAGTTGTGCGACCTTTATCTGTGCTGGTGATCACTTACTCTCATTCGAAGTCCCATTGGGGTTGATGTCGTGGTTAATTATGAGAGTGAATGATCATCAACCTGAGAAAGAGCTGTGCAGACATGCTCAAAATGAGCTGAGGAATGTGCCAACTATTTCATTACACATATATTATGATGAGGATAATCTAACAGTTGAATATACTGCCTGTTTGCTATTGTAACATTAAGGGCAGTTGTGTCCAGCAAGGTTCTGTGTATTCTGAAAGTGTGAAGTCTAAGAAGCAGAAAAAGGAAGGGAAAAAAAATTAAAAACAACGAGTGCAATGAAATCAATGGGAAATGTGTATGTTCCCAGTATAATCAATAAATGCCAATGGCAAATACATCCCATGGATCACTCTCACAAAAGACATCTTTCCTCCTTATACGCTTTTGGTTTTGTTTTACTTCTCATTAATGTGTTTACTGTTCCAAATGTGAAAGACATTGCCTTAATGAAAAGAAGAAAAAGAAAACGTCCCTTGAATATTTTTCCCGCTTCTTAGCCTAGAGTAAAATTGTTTGTTCATTTATATTTGTATTTATTATTCATCAAAAGAACTCTGATATTTAAAGCTCTGTTTCAAGAGAAAGAAGGCTAATGATAAATGCATTAAAGTACCTGTTCTGAGAGCAGCTATTTATGGACCCAGCTTTAACTGGTTCTCTTTGGAAGTCAGTCTCCAGCAGGCTTCTGCCCTGTTCAGTTAAAGAGTTGACAATGTTCCCTGTTCAATCCAATCTGCATTTTAAATATCTGCATATTAATGATATTCCTGTCTATTAGAGCAGGTGGGTGAGGTAATATCTTTTATTGGACCAACTTCTGGTCCAACTTCTTCAGGTCTGGGAAAGATAATCTGAGTGTCACACGTTACTACAAGATGAAACAGATTGGCTACAACAAGACTGAAAACATTCCTATCTATTATCATTCCTAAAATAGATGGATTAGCTCAACAATAGTTCACAAGTAGATTAAATACCTTGAAGTAGAAGGTTAAGATTTTCAAAGCCACCTATTTGATTTGAATGCCAAGTTCTCGTTATTTTATAGTTTATTGTCTTATTAAAATAATTTTAAAAAATGGGAATTGTAATTGAAAATCCTACCTTAAAAGTTTATATGCAAGAAAGGTACAGAATTGAACTAAAATGCTAAAAAAACCTCTGAGCTAAAACTCAGATCTGAACTCACGCAATTGCTCCAAAGAGGAATGGACCCCAGGATGTAATGTTTGTGACTACTGCTAGATTTAAAACATTGAAAAGTTAAGTCATTAATTTAAACATGGAATTGGTTGGCATGGGCTGTAACAATGCAAGTTTAACCATACCATCAATGTTCCTGAACTCTAGTCCATCTTTGGTCAATCCCTGTGGGGACTGATCATCACAGTTTCATTTGGTGTAAATTATGCTGGCGAATACCTGCCCATTGGGAACCAGAATGAAAGCAAACACTTGGGTTACACAGGCAGCTGTCGGATGGTAACAGCTTTGTGACCTGAACGTGCAAGAATTCATAGATGTGCTTTACTCTGGCAAATAGTCACATTAAAGGGTTATGTCCGTGGTCCACTACTACCAAAGACCAATTTGAATCAGTCACCTGCAGTTGAAAGGTAGCCTATCACACTTTCAGCCTTCTCATTTATATAGTCTCCACTTCTGGGATCTTAATCAATTTTCAGCAGTATTTATAGGAAATGAGTTTGTTTTCTATCTATCAATTATACTCAGTAACCTTTATTAGATTTATTGTGTCAGGGCTTACCGAAACAAATCTTGGTCTGTTTGGGGCCAAATACATTCTAACAGCTTCTTCACTGTGTCTGTGTTACAAATCTTTAAAAACCTGTGGAAAAGCACTGAACAATGAAAATTGCTTGTCCTATTTTCAAACTAACTAGGCCATTAGCTCACATTAGGGACTGTGACTCTGCACTGTCCATTTTTTAAATATAAAGCCATTCCTGAGCAGTAGGAGTGCCAGATAAATACAACCACCTGTAATTACTTACATCTCTGGGCTCCTGGCACTTACACACAAAGCTCTTAACATTGCAACAGTGTGTGTCATTTCAGCCAATTGTGGATTTTGTTACGATTGAGCTGTAACCCCTTGAAAGTGAGGATTTGTCATGGAAATGCTGACACAACCTTAGTTGAAGCAGGGTGAATGGCCTTGCTAGGATATATGTAGCAGCGAAGCGCAGCCTCAACTGGCACTGATTGTTGTGTACACAGTAATGACAAAAGGGAAAATTTTCCAGAGCAATTGAATGGCCAGCATGAATTGTGAGTGCCTTGCATGTTTTTGTTGGTGTGTGGCTAGCGCAGTATGCTGTGTTATTCATTCTAAGTTAAGCTTTCTGTGCTAACAAGTGGCTCTTGTAAAAAAAAAAGTGATCAGTGCTTTTCCAGATATTTGTATGGCAGGCAGCTACACAGCAGCAACTTCTGTAATCCCTTTTCCTGCAGTTAGAGCTACTAGAAAGGCTTAATAATATCCCAGAGGCAAAGATGAAACAGTATCTCCACAGCTACTGTTTGCTGTAGAGAGCTTTTGAAGTCAAGCTTAAGATGTCTTTATTTCCCTACCAGAAAGAATTTTTTGCCCTCCTTTACTACACTGTTGTCATGATGATGGCTTTCTACTTGAAAAATATTCCAAGATGTTGCAGCACTCCCATGAAGCATTAAGGAATGAGAAAGGCTTTTCATCAGGGACTGCTGGAATTCTAAGTACAGTTTGTCACTGAGGAAACCTGCAGCTATACTAGCAGCATTCTCAATTTGAAAACCCACATTCTTCCTTATCAGGTTTAGGGCAGCCACAACTTTCACTAGCATCTTATTCCTGGCTGTCCTGGTTTTTAACATTTATTTTAAATTAAGTTTAAACTTAGTTCATTATATAGTTCCACATTTAGTACTCATTTTTCTTTGGAATGAACAAAACAGCTTGAGCAATGGATACCACAATGAAACTGAGGGCCAGCTTGATAAAGAAGAGGGGCTGGTGTGGAGTGTATGCAGACGTTTGTGCAGGACATCTAGACAAATAACAGATTTTTTGTTTTGTTGGATGTTCCAAATATATATATTATGTGTGTGTGTGTGTGTGTGTGTGTGTGTGTGTGTGTGTGTTTCTGGTTCACCCACTATGAACATTTTTTTAAAATCTTCAGTGTACTGAAAATATTTAAAAATATTCAAATCAAGCAAAACCTAAAATAAAATATTTCATTTCATTGAGCTTTTAAAAACTTTTTATATTTTTAAGTAACTTTGAAGTACGTTTCAAACTGAAAATTTGTTTCAAACTGAAAAAAATCAAAATGTTTGTCTTCAAAAATGTCAAAATAATATATTTTATTTTTTTAGATTACCCCTCTCCCAGAAACAATTTGATGAAATAGACACAAATTAACAAAATTTGACTTGAATCTGCATTTTTGTCAATAAAAAGTTTTGGCTGAAACATTTTTCTCTGCTTTATCAAGAAGGAAACGAAACACAGGATCATAGCTCAGGTACTGAAATCACCAGGGGAGTAAGACACTAAGAAGAGGTCTATTGAACTGCTGTAAAAGGTAAAGTCAGCAGAGGATATAGAGAAGAGTAATATATCAGGCTAGGTGCAAAGGAATAAATCTCTACGTCAAAGTGGTTTCTGATTCAAGCCGGAGTAAAAATAGGGACATATTTCACAATATTTAGATTGTCATATTTTTGGGAGTTATCCAATTCCTTCAGAACTATTTGATGTTTATTTACAAAAACTGTGCAATGATCTGCATGCTGATAGGAAGAATGTGCTTAAAATATTATCAGTGTAGCACACTGAAATCAAAGGATCTGTAATGATTTACACCAGGTAAAGATTCAGCCCCACTGTGAGAAAGATTATACATTTATGTAATTCTTTTTACATAGTTCAGGGCAGATACTGTTACTGTAAGAGCAGACAGTAAAGTGTATGCAGTTCAGAACATACATAACAGTTATTTTATCTACTTTTGAGGGTTTCCCAGTAACAGCAGACAAGCTACAGAAAAAAATGGCATATGATGGTTCCTATGTCTCACAAAATAAAAACCTTAAATGTTATTGATATTGTCTTGTTACCTCATGCACACAAGTCAGATAATAAACTGCGACTGGATTTTGTCTGCGTAAAAGCTGAGTAATGACCTCAAAGTTTGGTGCATTGTCTTCTGTGAGGAACTTGCCTGAATTAAAAGTGAGGGCTGTGGTGTGCATAGGTGCCAACTTTTACTTTTCCCTGGGGGTGCTCCACCACTGCTCTGCTGCCCTCCTCCAAGGTCCTGCCCTTACTCTGCCCCTCTCCCAAGGTCCCACCCTTGCTCTGCCTCTTTGCACCCCTACTTCGCCCCCTTCCCTGAGGACCCCGCCTGCCACTCGCTGGTCTCCGCTCTCCCCCAAGCCCATACCTGAACCATAAAACAGCTGTTTGGTGGTGTTCCCAATCAACTGGTAGCACCCCCATTAGCTGATCGGGAGCACCCCCAAACAGCTGTGGCTGGTGGGTGCTGAGCACCCATTAATTTTTTCCCATGGGTGCTTCAGCCCCAAGTACTCACGAAGTTGGTGCCTATGGTGTGGTGCCTTTGGAATTCTGAGGAGACCTTCCACTGACGGTACCACTCTCAGATATTTTTCTTCTCATGGGAATGTGGGTCAGCTCCTTCCACAGCAGCATTTGCTTCCCACCCCCTACCATCATTCCCATTTGGTGAGATGGTGCATCAGACATGGAGAATGAGTAGAATAGTTGGGATGAGCAAGGCTTGCATTGCCACCTTCCAGTGTCCAGTGTCAGGCATCGTGAGGAGACTAACACATACTCACCAGTGAGTTACACAAACAAAGCAAAAAATTGGTTAACTTCCTCAGGTCCAAGCACCAATAAGAGATGAGCCTTATGGGGCTCACACCCCATGCTAAAAGACAGGACCTTCATGTGGTTGACCCTGAGACTCTAGCAGGTCTGCAGGCTTTGTAGGATAAAGTCCAGGGTCTTCTGTGGAAAAGGCAGGCAAAATTCTCCTTGACAAAATAATACATAATAAACTCAGAGAGGGGAACATCATGTCATTTCCTAGACCTGAGAAAGGATTCCCTGCTTTAACCTCTTAGTGGGTTAGATCTTGATTAACCCATATACAGTGCAGAAGATATCAGCTTTTCTCCTTGGGCTCCTGCAGAGGGGCTAACCATGACCTGTGGGGAGCTCCCTTCTAGTGCCCGTATGGCTACATTAACAATGCACTCATGATAATTTGTCTGTAGTATCTATTTTGAGAGCAAATTCAAGATGTCTAAGAATGGGAATGTTTCTCCATTTCACACAGCTCCCAACCTCTGCAATATGTCAGTAAGAATTTTGTAACTGACAATATGTACCTTAAATACAGAAGTTGCTGAGGGAAAAACCTGGAGGTTTAGGTAGCTGGGAAAGAATCATTAGGGGTTTTTGATATCCAGGAAAGCAGAGGGGTTTCCATACTCAGAGGCCATTTCAGGCTTTTGACACCGGGGTCACAATACATGTCTCGCTTTTTCTTCCTCCACCTGATCTGGTCTGGAAAGATTATTTGAAAATTTTGCCAGGGTTTATCTCCCATTTCCTAGCTCCAGTAAACCTCAACCACAACCAGCTGCCTATGACCCCCCTCCACCACTGTCTGTCTTTTCATCCAACAATGATGGATAAACACATTAACAGGATGCTTCTGCTATAATGTAATGGAAAATTAAAAAGAAAATAAACCTGCATGATATCTCCAGGATTATCTCCTATGGCACTATTTCTGCACTGGGGTATTATAAATTTGTATAAATAGATAATAGATAGATACTAGTGGATTGTAGATTTTCCATCCACCTGCCTGCTGTCTAGACTTTGCTCATAGTTGTTAATCCTTTCTCTGCAGCTCTTCTAATCTACCTAACTGGGTTCTAACAACCTTTCCAGCTATGAATAATACCCTGATAGTTTGTCCTGGGCTATCTGCAGCAGTATGTGTCCATCCGCCAGCCTTGCTACAGGGCTTCAGGCTTTAGTGATTCTTTTCCTGACAACAGCCCTTCATTGCCCCTATCTCTCTGATGCTGTTTTCCAGGCTCTGCTTCAATAATGCTTTTGCTTGTCTCTCTTTCTCTGATTCACAGTGGGCAGTTTAGCATTGTGCATATATGAATAAACCTTTCATAAATACTGTGCCAGTTGGCCCACCCTATGCCAGTTGGAAAGGTGTCAGCATTCTGGCTGCTGAACTTCCAGTGGCTTTTAGATAGAGTGACACATCACTATACTGCTCTATTTGTACGCAAACATATTGCAATATTAAGAGTTACTTCTTTATCATAGCACATACATTTTTGGGGTTCATGAGAAGGTTAAAGAGATAATACTTTCATTTAAAAAACTTTTTGGTTGATGATGGCAGATATTCATTTAGATATTCTAATGCAATTTTTTGTATATACTCCTAATGGGAATTGTTTAATCATTATCAGATTTGCGAGTATATTGTTGGGGCCTGAAGTGAAGAAGGAAAAGACAGAAGTGCAGTGCGTGGGTGCTGCTTAGAATTCATTAACTTCCTGGAAGCTACGGTACTTATTTTAACAGATTATACAACAGCTTCAGTAAAGTGTGGTGTTACTTGCATCTGTGTGAACATGTCTGACTAAAACTTTCAAAAAAACGACTGGGTGATTTCTAATAATTTCATTCTCCTTGTTCTCACTTTAAAATTCTCACTGAGTAAGATGTTACATATCATTTTGGGTGGTGTTAACTTAATTATTTCTTATCTGTAGAGGATTTAAATATGCTAGTGTAGCTGGCATTAATTATTTAATAAAAGAGAAAATGATCTGTACATCAGGATGTACTCTAGCTTGAAGTAATTTCTTTTTTAAATCTTGCCCTGAACTTCATCTATTTTTTTCTAGACTTCTAAAAGAAGTGCTTCTTACCTGAAAATTGCTTTTAGACAAAGCAGGGATCAAAACAAAGGGACATGAACTTTACAATTAATACCCTGCTTTATTAACTAATGCCTTCCTTGTCAGCACCTGTCCGGTTTGTAATACTTCCCTATCAAGCATGATAGGCAATATAGAAATGTCAAACCCTCGTGGGAGCTTGGAACAAAATGTCTATAAATAAACAAAAAACTTTACTCGCATACTGGGATGTCAAAAATATAGAGATCAAATGTAGATTAGGGAAGATCCATATTTTTGTTTAATAAGTATTACAAAAATATATATTTTAGCAAATTATTCCACCTGCCCCATTGAATAGAAAATTCAGATAGAGTCCAATGACTTAATTAACCCAAACCTTTGGGAAATTCAATATTTAAAAAATATATTTTCTTGGGTCAGGAACTTGTTTTGTCTCTGGTTTTCTAATGAAGTGACCTTCTAACAGGTAGGCTTTCCAGAATGGCTGCATGGTGCAGTATGATATAACTCCCATGAGCAATTGGTGCTATCTTTAGCATCGATAAACTTTTGAACAGATGTTTAGTACCCAAACATAATGACCATAGGGGCAGCATGATAACTGTCTACAAGTACATAAAGGAATGTTATAAGAGGAAAGGGACCAATCATTCTCATTAGGCAACAAGGACGGAATACAAAATAATAGCCATTAGCTCTAACCAGAAAATGTAACTGTTAAGAAAATCTTTTAATTTTTATAATGAAGTTAAACAATGAATTAAGATGCCACTTTAGGCTATGTGATTGTCACCACTGGAGATATTCAAAGCTATATTTTGGTACCCATATCTCAGGGAATTAATGTAGGGGGTTATTCTATGATTCTTTGAGGAAACTTCCATGTACCTTAATGGGGACTATTTAGTTCAGAAAGGCCAGATCTTGTTCAAAACTCCCATTGACTTCAATTATGCAGAATCAAGAACTAAAAATAGATCAGTCAATCTATGTGCACATAAGCTCTTGAAAACTGAGGGGTTTATTCATTTTGTTTTTTGATTAATTATTATTATTTTTTTTGCTAAAAGTATTTTTATTTTTTATCAAAAACAACAACAAAAAAGCATTTCAACAGAAAAGTCATTGGGGGGAGGGAGGGAATTCCAGGCAGCTCTAGAACATTTTCAGTTTCCCTCCATAAGTTTTGATTTTTTGTGTGTCAAAAATACAATTTTTCTTTAATTTTTGAACAAAACGTTGGATTTTTCCAAAGAAAAACCCCACCGCTCCAGTATGTATCTTTTACAATCCTCACACTTTTATTCATATTCTAGTTAGGGTATTTCAGAAGCAATCATGAATTATTTCAATAGGCAAATGTTCCCACAGGGTTTGATGGGAATTTTGCCAGTGACTTTAATGGAAGCAGAATTGGGCCCCCAAATAACATGAGAGGTAAGATTTTTAAAAAGGGCTATTAAATAGCAAAGTATCAATGATGTAGCACAGTCACCAATTGTAAAAATCTGTGACTAATGAAACTGTATTGTATCTTCAATAAGTTCTTTATTATAAAAGATTTTATGCACCATATTTATATCTTGATTGTAGTTGCTGCTCCTATAGATTTCCTGATTGTGGTTCATGCTGAGAGAGCCATTCTAAATTAATTGTTTAGTCAACCTACCTCTTGGTTAGTTTCTCTCTCTCTCTCCCTTTCTCTGTATAAACGTGTGTTTGTGTGTGTGTGTGTGCTGAGTTCAGTGCAATCATATTTCTGTCGCTATTTGTTTGGAACTGTTAGTCTGATGCTGTATGTTAACGGTGGATGATTGAGCTTAATCTAAGAAGCAATATAAACTTCCCTTATAGAAAAACAACAAGAATAGATGAATAAATCTTAAAATCCATATTTTCATAAACAAATGAAAATCTATTTCATCCAGCTGTTAAATAATCCCCCAAACTAAAGTAAATAAGAAAAGTAATGAGCTAAATTTATCCTTTATTAAGTTAATTGGGTTAACCCAAGGATGAATTTGACCCAAGAAACTCCCATTTAAAACATAGTTTTACTCTCTGCAATTATTTATATTTTAAAAATGGCCAGAGAATAACAATTCTGATTTGTGACAACTTTTGAAATTTCAAAAATCGTTTTTATTTCACATTGGGCGGGGGACTTTTGAATGATCTCACAAAATGGACTTGTGTTGAAACATTTGGTTTTCAGAGAAAAAAATATTTGGTTTCAATTTAAATTTTCTCTCTGTAACCAGGACTTCAGAAACCTTCTTTCAAAACCATTATCAAAATGGATACATCTCCATGAAATGTTTCGGCTTTGGCTATTTAGAAGGGAAAACATTTAGTTGAAAATGCTCCTACTAGCTCTAGTAACATTACCCTGAAATATGTCCTAACCCCTTTTTTCAGATGATCCTTAGTTGGCCAAATATTTTGAATGATTAGAACTAGGATTAGCTTCCTATGCAGCAGTAATAAAAGCCAAGAATGTGCTAAATGGCTTTTATCAGTTAACAGGGTTACAGAAATGACAGTGGCTCTGACCTCCTATATTGGGGCCTGTTCTCTCCCCATCCTCTGATGCCCCTGAAGCCTCTCAGACTTTAACAGTAGGTGGAACTTCATGTGATTTTATTTATATTCCCATCATCAACACCACTACAGTCTTGTGCACCAAAGTATTTACAGAGTTTCTGGCCCTTTCCCACAGGGTCAGCGAGGAACAGCAGTCTCTCTTCCTCAACATCTCAGCATACACTATGCTCAGGTAGCCCAGAACTTCCTCCATCACTACCTTCCTGTGTCTTCTTTTATACCTTTTATACCTCTCAACTGATGGCTAATTGGTTCCAGCCTGACAGCTAATTAGTCACACACACAATCATTCTTCTCCAGAAAACTGATTGGTACCTAAGTGATCAGAGGGCTGTTTCATCAGTTAGCTTCCAGCACGATATCACACCTTCTCATACCCATCTTCAAGGGGCCTGGGTTATACATTGCAGCAATACTTTATAAATATTATATTATGTTATAGATTCATTGTATTATTTATGAGTTAATTAGGTAGTTCGCCATGTTCTGATTAAAATGCATTCTTATATTCAAAAGTTTGGCATCTATGCCTTTTGCTGGAGCAGAAGGAATTGAGACAGTTCTGTCATATATTGCCATCATTACATATAGTTATCAAAATACCTATACAATTTACTGATTATAGGTTCTTGGATAATTTCCTCTGTGAAACTAGGCTGGTAATTTAATTATACAAACTGCATCAAACTGACTGTTTCCCAACCTGAAACTGCTTCCAAGTAATGCAGATTTTATATGTTTTGCATGACAAATGTCAACCCATGATCTCATGTCAATGATGTGACATGATGACATAACCCAAAATGTGGCACAGCAATAGTATGGTAGCACTTTGTAAGAGTAGTAATGAATGAAATCAATAAAAAGTAACACCACCTTGCAATTACACTGCAGTGTTCCTTTCATCTGAGGATATCAATTTTTTTTTTAAATATTATGAATTAATTAAGCCTCCCAATGGCCTGCGAGGCAGATGAGTACTGTTATAGCCATTTTACGGATTGGTACACTGAGGCACACAGAAATTAAATGTTTCACCTACTGGTAATATCATATGCCAGATCAGTGGTAGAGATTGGAATAGAGCTCAAAAGTCCCAGCCCTGCATCCCTTCCCAATATGAGTATTATGTATTCCTCACAAAGCTTTGAACACAGCCAATTATATAGTCATAACATGTGGATTAATACATTAAAGAATGTGAAGATCTAATGGGGAAAAGCACTATATACAAGCAAGGTATTATTAATTATTATTATTATTACTTTATTTTATTATATGTATAGTGGGACTAAACATATTA
Source organism: Malaclemys terrapin pileata (assembly GCF_027887155.1). Classification (NCBI taxonomy): domain Eukaryota; kingdom Metazoa; phylum Chordata; order Testudines; family Emydidae; genus Malaclemys; species Malaclemys terrapin. The sequence continues at coordinate 138,332,251 of NC_071507.1, forward strand.
ATGTGCTACCAGTTTGACTGCCATTAGAAATACCTATTGCTCTTTTGGAATGAGATGATATGCACTGATCAATCACATTGACTTTCTTTCTTTCTTTCTTTCTTTCTTTCTTTTCATCATACTTTACTGTGGATTCTCGAATTGCAGTGCCTGGGAATTCACAGAAGTGAGAGGTTTGACTTACTGCTACAATTGGGCACTGGAAGCAATAAAGGTTTTGATGGGTTTGTGAGTATAGTAACATATCAACATAAATGAGAAACAAGCCCTTTTAACGGGGCTTCCATATAGCATTACTAAGCCAGTAGGCTTTTTTTGATTATGCCAGCAGTCAAATTCAAGTCGTGTAGGTAGGTAAATTCAAGTCAAATTCAAGTTTTATAGGTAGGTAGAGTGCAGGCTTCACTATAGTGGAATAAGGAGGTGGTGCCGCTACTTCTATTATCTTTGGTAGTTATTTGATTAAAAGAAATTTGTTCGGCAGCCACTCATATAAAAGTAGCTGAGTATTGCCTACAGCATATGTTTCATACTTTGAGGTGCAAACATGAGGTTGGGCATCAGCCTCAATTGCATTTTGGTAGCCCTCAGAGGAACCCAGCATAATAAACTTATTGTAGATAGTTCTTCAGATAAACAGCTCTTCAGCACTTTGACAAGATGAGTTACTGTACAGATGGTTTCCGTCATGCAAGTCTTTGCTGTTTATAGTGCTGCAGGTGGTAGAATAGGAAATGGAGTAAGTAGAGGAAAGGTTAGGACTTGGGGTCCCTCACAGAAGTTAAAATCTGTCTCTGTTGAGTGTAGGTCCTTATCAGCACTGCCCCCTAGAGCTGTGTAAAAAATTCCAGCAAATACAGCAGAATTGGTGAAATTAGTCTTTCCACTATTTTGTTGGGGGCCGGTATGTAAACACTCTACACTTTGCACTATCACAAAAGGGGAGACCTTGGAACTGTTGGGAGGGAGCATAAAAGCTGGGGGAAAAGGAAAAAAAATACTTCATAAAAACCTAGAAGCCCCAGAGTGTGGGTGGTGTGAGGGGACAGTTTGCTGCAAGGCCCTGTTTAAGAGGGCCCCCAAACCAAGTGGCGTTGTTTGCATGCCAGGTTGCAACACCCAGAGTGGGAAGCCAGGCCCACCTCCAGGGGACAGGCACCGCCACTGTGGGGTGAGTTCAGGACAGACTTGTTTTTCAACAGCTTTTTGCCCTGGGGCTTCCCCTCAGTGGTAATTTTTTTGGAAGGGTGGGGGACTTTAGTTTCAGATTTTGCTCTGGGTGCCAAAAAACCTCTGTTATGCCTTTCTAGGCGCCTTTGCACAAACGTTGGTTCCATGCATTACGAATGCATGGAAAAGGGGTAATAGGAACTGGTACAGTTTTCTCCCCTTCTGCATTATCTACAACAGCCCCTCAATAGTAATAACATTTATTGTCTCCTCCTACTGGCTCGGGATATGTGGGTATAGCTATGGAGAAACTGCTCTGGATAGTATAAAGTCAGTTAGAAGAACCCTGAATTCCATCGTAAATGGACAGATAGTTGGATGTTGATCATTGCAGCATTAATTCTGTCTCTGTGGTTTTAATCACTCAGGTAGTTTAATGTACTGAGTAAATGTCACCAGGGACCAATGTCAGCTTGATATTAAATTAAGATATGATGCCATTTGTTGTGTTAAGATGAGAAAGGAAGAGTGGGGATTGGAAAATTTATGAAAGCTCTGGAATCCTACAATGATGTCCTGATATCGCTCTGATGGTGATTTCCCATGGAAACTGTGAGTGGTTATATACCAGGCACCATACCCTCTCTCCCACAATGGACTAACGTGGTGGACTATCTGTGTTCTCTGCCATGCAAATTTCTTATTCTATTATTTCCTCTTTTACTTCTGCTCTTAGAATCTCCAAGCTCCACACTTTCTTTCATCCATCTTTTTATTCCATTTTTCCCCTCAATCAATCACCTAGATTCTGCAAGTTGCCTCTCATGGGTTGATCCCTGAGCCTATGCAGAGCACTATGGAACTCTGCATAATGTAGGAGTCTATTTGCATGGAGCAGCTTGCAGGATTGGGGTCTAAGTGTGGACTGTGGCTTTAGATTTTTTTACTTTTTTACTTTTTACTTCTTTGGGAGCCAATTGATGCCCTTACTTAAGGCAGGGATACACAAGAAGTCTCTCCATACTGTACAAAGCTGTGAAAGAGCCATTCACAATTGTAGTTCCCAATGTTGTCAATCCCATGAGTTAAAAAATCAAGAATCAGGCCCCAGAATCATGAGGCTGCTTTAAAAAATGATGAGTCTCTGAAAATAATAAATTGGGGGGAGGGTTCTTTATTTGCCTTTAAGTTTTTGAATAGTTAGGGTTCATGTTGTCAAGCTTTTCACTGCAACCCTGAGGGCTACTACAAACTGAAAGAAAGAAAGAAAGAAAGAAAGAAAGAAATTACTCCAGGATCTTGAAGAATAACATTAGCTATCATGAGACTCATGATAAAATCACAAGGTTGGCAGCACTGCCCTGGCACTGTGGAAAATGCAGGACTTCCTGTTCACAATCCTTGCTCCAGGGAGTAGGATACTGAAAAGGAAGTAGTGAAGGGTTGGAACAAGGCAGAGTCACCAAACACTCTGGGGAGCAGTCTGCACCATCTTACACATATGTCACAATTTAACCCTTACTCTTTTCTTTTTTGTTTCCATCAATAATGTACCTTCTCTTTGCACACATTGGGTGAGCGTTCAGGCACATTTAATGTGAGTTTTGCAAAATCAGAAGACTACAGGCCAAACTATCCTCTTTGATCTGTCTGGCAAGTGTCGTCTCCAGTATCTCTCTCTCTCACATTTTCTGCACTGAACTCCTATTCATGTCACTTGCAAGGTGAGAAGAATATTACATTGGGATTGTGCATGCTTTAGCACCTGGTGAGATGATGTAGAGAGATCACACATTTTCTTAGAAATCATTGAATATTTTCTCTTACAACAGAGCATGGTTGTTCCCTGTGCAATGATAAGAGAAACTTTGTAAATCATTCAAGTATCTAGGAATTTACACTGTTGGCTGACAGCAGATTTAGGCAATCAGGCAATCAGGCCCTGATCCAAAGCCTACTGGAATCAATGGAAATCTTTCCATTTTATTGACATCATTGAGCTCACTTCTTAAAGTCAAAGAACAATTATGGCTATAATTAAAAGACTGCTATAGGTGGTTGTGCACGGTACCCATATTTCTGCCTGCCCATTCAGTCATGATGTAATTCTGAGAAGTGTAAGTATGACACTGTGGGGAAATTATGCTTAGAAGAACTCTGCAATCAGTATTTCTGACATAGTAGTGTAATTAATGGCAGTAAAGTCTAGCTGAGGCAACCTCTCTTTCTTTAAGGTTTATTTCATTCTTTGCTCTTCTTTTGTTTCATCAGGATGGATGGCTATCTGAATGATTTTGGAAAAAGTTTATTTAAATATTGTTTCTGACTTTGTACAGCCGTTCACAGATGAGCAATACAACTATTAGCAGAATAGAATTATATGAATTGGAAACAGAATATTTTGTAGTAACTGTGCTTGAAACAGAGGTTACCCAGACTATGGAATCAAGTATCTCAAATTCAGACTTTAAGACAGGGGTGGGAGGGCAAACTTTTTGGCCTGAGGGCCGCATCGGGTTTCGTAAATTGTATGGAGGGCTGGTTAGGGGAGGAGGTCGTGGCCTGGCCCCCACCTCCTATCTGCCCCCCGTTCCCTGATGGCCCCCCTGGGATCCCTGCTCCATCCACACCCCACCGCTCCCCGTCCCTTGACCACCCCAGACCCTCGCTGCCCCATCCAACCCCTCCTCTCATTCCTGACGGCCCCCCTGGGATCCCTGCCCCATCCAACCACCCCTTCTCCCTGTCCCGTGACTGCTCCCGGAACCCCTGCCCCGACTGCCCCCTGCTGTCCCATCCAACCCCCCCTCCTTCCTGACTGCTCCCCCAGGACCCCTGCCCCCATTCAACCCACTGTTCCCTCCCCAACCCCTATTCACACCCCCGCCCCCTGACCACCACCCCGAACTCCCCTGCCTTCTATCCACCTCCCCCCCCCGCTCCTTGCCCCCTTACCGCACTGCCTGGAGCACTGGTGGCTGGTGGTGCTACAGCTGCGCTGCCCGGCTGAAGCCGGGCCACGCCGCCACCGCCACCACCTAGCACAGAGACAGGGTCAGGCCGGACTCTGCAGCTGCGCTGCCCCAGGAGCTCACAGCCTCGCCACCCAGAGCATTGCACCGGCAGCGGAGCGAGCGAGCTGAGGCTGCGGGGGAGGGGAAATAGGAGGGAAGGGGAAGGGCCGGGGGCTAGCCTCCCGGGCCAGGGGCTCGGGGGCCGGGCAGGACGGTCCCATGGGCTGGACGTGGCCCGCAGGCCATAGTTTGCCCACCTCTGCTTTAAGCTGAACATATTTAAAGTCAAGATATGTTGCACATTTCAGTTTATTCAACCCAGGATATGTATACACTGTAGCTGGCAGCGAGCATCCCAGCCTGAATAGACAAACTTGTGCTAGCTCAGCTTGAGCTGACCTGACTGCCTGGGTCCGAGCTTGGGTGGCTAGCCTGAGTCTCCCTGAGAGCCACAACACCCACATTACTATTTTTAACATGTTAGATCAAGGCAAGCTAGTGCAAGTTTGTCTTCCCAGGCTGGGAAGTTCATTCCCAGCTGCAATGTAGACATACCCCCAATGGCTTAACATAACAATCCCATTATGAAGCATCCCTAACAGCTAATGCCCAGATTTTTTATTCCTTCAGCTATTCAGGGTTTGTGGTTTTATTTTATTTTTTGTTATGTCTAAGGCATTCCCTGGTCTTCTACTAGCCAACTATTTTGTACTAAGTTGAAGAAGCGAAAGATAAGAGCAAACTTTTGATGCTTTTAGTTGAAATAATAAAAGTGCTTCTTCTGAGCTGATAATACTGCTTGCAGAGAGATGGCACATACAAAAAGAAGTACATGCACATAAAGATAACAGTTCAAACTCACTGTCATTAATAGAGTCTGAAAAGGTAGCTTTTTATTATTGGATGGCGGAATCCAATAAAAAAAAATGGTTCCCCTCAGGCATCTAAAAGGCCATTAAAAATGGATTCATAAACTATTCTTAAATGCATACTCCCAATTAAAGAGAGCTCTCTAGTTCTCATTATTGGAATTTAGCTAATGGAATTATTTCATTATTATAATTTCCAGTGGCAGTGTAAATATTGTACATTTCTTGTGCTTGTGGTCTAAATGTTATACGTCAGTAGTGCATCTTAGAGCAAAAATTACTGAAAAAGTGGCTATTAGAGAAGTTCTTTCTTTAGTTGAAGCCAAATCTACAATAGCCATGTTAAATTGTGAAATATTCACACTGTCACTATTCAACATGTAATTACATAATAAACACTGTGGAATAACAGGATAAAGGTCTAATTGGTTCTGTCTCTGAAGTTGCAGTGTAACAATTAGCACTGGACAAGCGGCAAAAGGTTGAGAGAGGTCAGCTCTGATAAGACCAGAAGAAGCTGAGTACTTATCTGAAGGTCATCCAAGCCTCTGAATTCTTTCTTCCTCACAATTCCTTTTCAGACTTCACTCTCTCTTCTCAACCCAGTTAGATTTTTCTCCCTTATTTTGACGGGGTCCTTTCATTACAAGGACCCTCAATTCCCTCTCTACTACTCCCAATGCCTTTTCCCAAGCTAGCCCCCTAACCTCTCAAATCCCAGTCAAGACCCATAATCCACAGCTCCTTTTATCTGGCTTCAACACATAGACAGTTGTGGTAAATTTTTATGTGAGGAATTTCAGTATTGTCAATTCCTCTGCTTTTGCACCTGCCCTTTTCCAATCTCCCACAGGTTTTGACTTTCCCAACTCCAGAGTGCCCCAGAATGCATTGCCCTACTTCTCTCCCCCAGCTTTCTGTGAAAAATCCGTATCTGACCTGATCTGAATACGACAGATGGCCCAACAGAGATTGCCAGACCTCCTGAGATGAACTGCAGCAAAAGTGGGACGTCTGTTGCAGTTCACTACTTATGAGATCTTTATTCTGAAAATGTTATAACAATTATGATTGGAACAGCTTGGACATTTCAAATTTTATTACCAATTAACCTTCACAATCATGTAATTATTACATAGATAGCTACACTGTATTGTCCTATTTACCATATAATAACCAGCTAGACATACAGTAATTTTAGTGATGTAAAAAGAAATTATTTTTTTAAAAGAAAAAGTTCCTTCTTTCCTCTTATGCCCATCCATGTATCCTGTAAATGTTCTGTATGGAGGTTATTTATTTAATATAAAGAAACAAATTTAAAGATGAAATTATAGAAGCAGTTGCTGTCAGGATACCAGCTACTTTCTAAGTTGCTTTGTGATACTAGGAGACACATTATAAGTGGGTAAATGGTCTGTTTTAAATTAAAGACTTCCATCCTGTAAATCTTGCAAGGTCTGCTAAAAGCACTGATCCAGCTAATACATTTTGATGTTCCAGGTCTATGCATTGGCAAAAATACTTTTAGAACAATAGTTCATTTGGCATTTTTAATTAAACATGGGGTGGGGGATAGCCATTTCTTATTTCCAGAACTTTTCACCATAACAAGAGAAAAGAGAAACAATAAGGGACTTGTGCGAATGTGCCATCCTCTCAAGGATAAGAAACAAAAAAGCTGAAAACAACAGCAGTTAAGAATAGTTTTATTTATCAGATCAATTAATCTGATAATAAAAGTACCAGACAACTAGAAGAAATCAATAGGCAGCTAGCAGCAGCCAACTACAAACTGCCCACTTTAGAATACTGTAGCTGCTTGCCTCAGAAAACTGTAAGGGACCACTCACCAGAAAACCATGCTGGGTAAAAGGCTTCCTATCAGAAGACAACTCTTCAGCAGGGAAGAGCAGAGTATAGGTCAGGGTGGGCAAACATTTAGCCTTAGGGCCACATCGGGGTATGGAAATTGTATGGCGGGCCATGAATGCTCACAAAATTGGGAGTAGGGATGCAGCTTGGGGGTAGAGGGCTCTGGTTGGGGGTGCGAGCTCTGGAGTGGGGCCAGAAATGAGGAGTTCTGGGTGCAGGAGGGAGCTCCAAGCTGGGAACGAAGGGTTCAGAGGGCGGGAGGCGGTTCAGGGCTGGGGCAGGGGGTTGGGGTATGTGGGAGGAGTGTGAGGACTCTGGCTGGGGGTATGGGCTCTGGGGTGGGGCCGGGGATGAGGGTTTGGGGTACAAGAGGGTGCTCCGGTCTGGGACCAATAGGGATGGGGCAGGCTGTTGGGGCATGGCAGGGGGTGAGGGCTCTGGCTGGGGGTGTGGGCTGGGGATGAGGGGTTGGGGTACAAGAGGGGATTCTGGGCTGGGATCAAGGGGTTCAGAGGGCAGGAAGGGGATCAGGACTGTGGCAAGGGATTGGGGTGGGGGGGAGCATTGGGGGTGCAGACTCCAGGCGGCGCTTACTGCAAGCTGCTCCTGGAAGCATGTCCCCACTCCGGCTTCAAGGCACAGCCAGGCGGTTCTGCATGCTGCCCCATCCGCAAGCGCCACTCCTGCAGATCCCATTGGCTGGGAACCATGGCCAATGGGAGCTGCAGGGGCTGCGTCTGTGGATGGCGCAGTGTGCAGAGCTGCCTGGCCACACCTCTGCGTACTATGTAGGAGCCGGAGGGCGGTCATGCCGGCTGCTTCCTGGGAGCCGCGTGGAGCAGGGCAAGTCCTCGACCCCACTCCCCAGCAGGAGCTGAGAGCCAGATTAAATGGTCTGATGGGCCGGATGTGGCCCGCAGGCTGTAGTTTTCCCACCCCTGGTATAGGTAGTCACAAAATAAAACATCTTGTATCACTAGTATGGGTATGTCTACATGGCAGAAAAGCTGTTTAACTGAGTTAGCTAACCCATGTTAACTAATGGTTGAAAACAGCAGAAAGACACAGCAACTGAACTCTTAACTTGGGTTAGCAGCTCATGTTCAACTCCAGGTTCCTCTAACCCAAGCTGCCCTGTCTTCATTGCTATTTTAACCCAAATGAGCTAATAGATAAAAACACATATTTGTATTTTTTTTGCAGTGTAGTCATACCTTATATTTCAGGAATGCAGGGAGAGAGAGACAGAGATAGAGGAAAAATATAAGGAGAGTGCATAGAAAAATTAGTGGAGTATTTCTGTTGCATCAGATAAGAGGCTGCTTCCAGAGTCTAACAAGTAAAGAGAAAAAAGGCTCTCCTGGTGATCTATATTAGGGTTTTGGGGAAAATATTTCTCCCAAGGAGTAACCATACTGGGGCTGCTAGCCTACCCAGAGATCCTATGGCTGCTTTCATTTTTAACGCCCATATTGTTTGCATCTGCTTTGAATAGGTATTAAATGACACACTATTAAAAATAATGACACTAGCATTGTCTATACAAGGATTTCCAACATTATTACCACTAGTGAAGCTGCTCTGGTATTAGCAATAGTGGGAAAATGTTGCCTAAAACCCCTACTGCAGGCACCAAGCCTATAGCAGGTGTTGATTGTAGATCGATGCTTTTCTCCATATACCTTTTGAGGACAAAAATGAATATTCTTCCGCATGCTTAAAAGTACAACATACCCTTTTAAGAAAAGGAGGAGGTAATCTGGAGAGGGAGAGTTAATAGTCTACTGAATAGAATAATCACCTGGGCCTGAGAGAGGTTGAGTTCTGTTCCTGCCTCTGACTTGCTGTGTGACTGTGGGCAAATCTCTGTGCCTGTTTCCCCTCCCATCCTGTGTTTATTGGATCTATTGCAAAATAAGACTTACTCTTGCTATACATCTATACAATGACTAAAATAGATGGTCCCAAATCTTAGTTGGGACTTATAGGCATTTGTATTACAAATAATAATAATAATAAATAAAATCTTTACTGATGAAGGAACAATTTGATGCTATAAAGTGTATACTCTACAGAAAAGTTTGAGGTGCAATTTTTCAAAAAATGTGTCCACCAAACCACTTTTTTTATTTGGAATCTGAAGAATAAAAAAATCCTTCAACTGTTTAGGGAATCAAAAAAAGTTAATGCACTTCTTTCAGTTTCAAGAAGGAATTCTTGAAAGGAAGCAACATTCAGCCCTTTAAATTCATCTACATTTCAGTGAACTTTTCAACAAGTAGAACAAGAGGCAGGCAAGGAAATACTATATATAAAAATTATCTCAATGAAAAACAAAATGTTCTCTTTATTCAAAGAGAACGCACCACGCTAAGGCAAATGATCCCAAACTATTTTATCAGTTCGTTAATAAGACTTGCCTGGCCAGTCAACTAACTCTATTCTAGTCTATTTGGTCTCTTGTACTGTGCCCATTACGATGGCATCTGAACACATAAAACAGGTACAGAGAAAAATAATGAAAACCAGTAGAGTTTTGACTGTGTCAGAAGAGCTTTCAATTGAAATGTAGCAAAGTGCTTGCATCCTTGATAGATTTTTTTTTAAAGTTTTGATTGTTTTGAATGGAAATTGTGTAATTTTTAAACGACATATGGGTTAGTAGTCATTATTCAGGCTCCTCCGTGTCTCTTCAGAGCCAACAGTGAATGGTTAAAGTATTAAGGAGGGTGTTTCTATAGCAACATCTTCTTGTTGCAGTGTATGGTGAGTTGCTAATACAAGTACACAAGGTGCTTTTTAAAATTTGTAACTGATCATTTCTGAGATCATTTTGAGGACCTTAAAGATTAGACCTTCACAGAGACTTTCATAGTTGAAGCTATTATATGGTGGGTGTGAGTGGAAATCAAATGTACTCATAAATATTCCTCTCCAGTTTACTGCATCACATTTTATCTTTTCATTTATGCTGAATCTATTTCTCTCACAAAAGCCTTGAGTAGTCAGGCGGCATGTGAAACAAGAGTGGGTGAGTTGGAGAAGTGAACCTCGCCGCTCAAAACCCGAGGCAAGGCTATGGGGGATTCCAGTGCTTCAGGACCATCACTTCAGCTGGCTGGATGAAAACAGCAATCCCAGCCCCTCCATGCCACTTGTAGCAGCCATTACATAAAGATGAATCCTTTGGCCCTTTCCCCACCTGCCCCCGGCCTCCCACCTGCAGTGCCAGTAAGCCAACCTTTCTGTAGACTTTGTACTTGTGCTGTCACTTCAATTAAGGTATCTCTGGCTTAGCCTTATGTGGGGCTTACATGGTGGGAAAGAGCTTGTTCTAGCCCCTGGTACCATGATGAATAAATTTCATACATAGTGACTGTTTCTGTATTTATATTGGGTTCAAACCACAAATTACATGAGAACCTTGTGACCTTTATCTCGCAGGGGTGTTGTGAGGGTGTAACATTAAAGATTATGAGGTGCTCAGATACTATGGTAATGGGAACCATATAAGTCCCTTAGATAGATATCTTAACAGCTTTCCTCATAGAGCAATATTTATCACTGTTGCTTTTAGTCCTGGCCCCAGTCTGCAAGAAGAGAGCTGTGCAAACATAATATATCTTCTTATGACAATATCACTTTGGTTCTAAAAGTGAACAGATCCTTTTCAAACTGCAAATAGTTTTTGTTGAGCTTGAATTTGGGGTGAAGGTAGGTGCCATAAAGCTGCAATCAGATCCTCCCTGATGCCTTTAGCGTCCTACTCAAGTCAATAGAGCCCTGCATGTCTACCAGGGTCTATCCACATGGATATGGGAGCCTTAGTTTTTATTTGATCTGAACCAGTTTTCCCACTGAGAATGAAGGAAATCAACAGAAAAATCTCCTAGCAATAATATATGTTAAAAAATACCCAACCCTCTCTCCTTTCCACATTGATTTCATTGTACATTCCTCTGTGATTTTCTGCATTGGCTGTCTGTCAAGGTCATATACAGCAAAGTTTTAAATATTACTCATATCCTTCTTTAAATGGCTCATTAGAGGTTTAACTTTTTTAACCTTTTATTACTGTATGAATTAAAATAATCTTTGCATCTGCATTTGTAAAAGCAAATGTAGCTTTGCAGTGTCTTGATAAGAGACTGCTGCTGTCCTTTCCTTGGCACTGAAAAAAAAAGGCAGGATGAATAGATTAAGAAATGCTCCCACAGGAAAAGATTACAAAATACATATTACATAGTTTATCAGTAATATTTATGAAATATCAAACATGATAGTTTATTGTATTTGCATAGTAACTATGATACTGACACTAGGAATCAAATGAACCCTTGCCTGAGACAGACAAGTTATTACCTAGAATTGATCAGTTGATTTAGGAGGAGAATATTAGTGATTATTTTGCCTGTAATGAGAACCTAAGCCTGGAGATTTAAAGTCATAGGACTATACAAATCAAACAGTTCATTGAACATTAATGTTTTTCCTCTTGGCCTTCTCCTGCACATAGTTATATATATATATATATATATATATATAGTGGTCCTGATACTAGTCTGACCCAAGAACATGGCAAAATGCAAACCCTGCAACTTCAAGGCAGTGGGGCTGGGGGAGATTGCTTGGACTGGTGGGGGAAAAAGGGCAGTGGTTCCTGTGGGGGAATAAGCCTGGCTGGCCTCCCTTGCACCGATCAAAACATTGGTGAAGACTCGTCATATAGGCCCGCCCTGCAAGCCACAAGCCTGAACCAAACTAAGTGTCATGTTCTCTGCCAGTCTCGGTCAAGGGTCATGACCAGAGGAGGGAGGGGGGGGCCAAGGAGGGAAAGAATAAAAAGCCCCAGCAGCAGCACTAATGAAATATGTTCATGGCTATTGAAATATAATAACCGCTTGTGTGAAGCAATAAGTAACTTTAGCTAGCTGCAAACTGACAAATCACACCTCTCCTTTGGGTGGGGTGCTCTGTAAACACCCCCCCCCCCCCCGCCGCCCGAATTTCTAGCTAAATGCAAACTTCTCCGGCCATACTAACATGCACCCTGCTGAAAATTCACCCTAACTGGTGCCAAGTACTGTCCATATCGGAAACCACCAAAAGCCCTCCACCTAATATGCCTAATAATTCTTGGAAAATAATAAGAAAGGTGCCGGAAAAGGGAGCAAACCCTAACTCTTTATTTTTCGTAAATGACGTGTAACTTGTAATATGTTTGTAAGAATAAAAAGGAGCCTGAGAGCTCAGATCGGGGATGTAGTTTCTGACTGCAACCCCCAACGCGTTGGTATGTATTGCAATAAACTGGCCTCAGGCTTAAGTCTCTGAACTAAAATCAATGCGGGTGACTTTTTCCACGACACTCCATTAAGAGTCTCCCCCACTTCCGAAACTGGGAGAGGAGAGATTTGGGGGGGGGGCGGTGCTGACTCGCAGCCCACATGGAGAGAAGGCAGAGGAAGGAATTTATCCCTGGGGAAGGAATATATGGTTATCCCAAAGAGGGGAGATGGTTTTCTCCTTCCTCCTTCTTCACAGCCTAAGGGTAGAGACAGACCCACAGAGAGGGCATGCCATAAGTCCTTTCCCCATCTGACACCGGGTAACTGGAGTCCATGTGTTACAGCTTGGTTAACATTTACAGATGGTGAGCCACCTGGATACATATCACGGCTGGATTCAAGAGAGGATACAAGCCTATCGATTTCATTGCACATTGGCTGGTAGACTAGGAGTACTGCCAGCAAATGAAACATAGAGAGCCCCATCCCCCTCATCAGACTGGCTTGTCTGGAAACTGACTTAGAGACAGGCAGGTATCTCTACTTACTGTTAAAAAAACTGGCAGGATTGCAGATGTTGGCTAGGAGAGCTGGGGCATTCAAGAATAACAGTTTGCATGAACTACAAGCTTGGCCATCTTCAATTTCATACTCCAGGAGGTGTTCTAGGGATGGGTATTTTGCACTTGGCAGTTTGCAGCCTTCTCATTCATTGCCAGATGGTAAAATTAAGACATAGAGAATTTCCTGAGTGTTGGACAATGCCATAAGGGAAGGGAGGATCAGATGCCACAGTTGTAGCTGAAAGCTGTTATGAATATGTTTGGGGTTTCCACCAGGGCAAGCTATGCTCATTGGATCTGGGAGAGGAACTTAATCTTATAGAAGCTTTTTTCCTGTCCTAATGGCAGTGACTACATGCAAGGATGAAATTGGGTGAGAAAAGCAATTCTGGCAGTGGTCTGCACTGATAATGGCCAGTTCTTCAAGTCACTCAGAGTATGAGCTGGGTAGAATATGAGACCTGTGTTGGGATCCGGCATGAAATTAGACCTCTGGAAGTTTGGTTCGTGATTCACCAATTTTGTGTTAGTGCAAAACAACTAGCATCTTGATCATTCAGGTGTATATTAGGAGCGTGGAGGAATGTAGTCTACTCCACTTGAGAGCAGAGGGCACGCCCTCTCAGAATTTGATACTACAATTTGTGGTGGCATGGATTGGAGGACTGGTTTCTATCAGGGTTAATAAGGCATTCAGCCATGAAGGATTTAGGTAGGGCTTTGGAATTTAGGGATTTGCAATGGGAGAGAGATCTGACACCCTGACTTTCCAAGTGATATAAAATAATTAAGGGATCGCAAGGTGAGTCATAATACTACAAGCATGTGGGGAGGCGGGGATTTGCCCAATCAGAGCAGTAGAGTTGCCTAGTATAGGTGGCACTCTTGCATCACAGGGAAAGGACATCTCATTTTGTGGCAATGCCAAGGAACATGTATTATTGAGGTCCCCCTGCTGAAGTGAGATTCCATTCATTTGGCAGTTGAGTGCTTACATCCACAGCATTGCTAGGAACAGAAGTCCAATGGGTTATGCCTGTCAGTGGAGGCTGGTTCCCCCTGGATGTTCTCAGCAGTGAAGCTGCTCTGAGCTGGTCTGGATGGAAGGGCACTTTACAGGGAGCAAGGAAGCAGGTAATGAGAATTGCTGTTTGGATCTGTGGGCTTTGGGCCCACACATAGGCAGCCAGTTCCCCTGGAGGCTCAGAGCTGGGAGTTGGTGGAGAGATTACTCTGAATTGGCTTAGCAAGAGTGGCATGCCTTGGAACCAGCTGAAGCTCCTTTTTGCAGTCTTTGGCAGACAGGAAGCAGCCATCTGAAATGACTATTATACACCTGGGTAAAATTATTTGAGATTTTCTAAGGGTGTTGTCTAAATCATCAGAGCACAGAGAGATTTAGGGCAGATTTGACTTTAAACTGGTCTGAAAAGCTGCTATTGAACCCAGTCCTCTTTGGGTTAACAAGAAGATATATGAGAATGGGGAGGATAAGCAATTACCCACCCAAAATGCCATATTTGGTACCTGAGTTATTCAAGGATGATGGAGTACACCTCTCCAACCAGGTAGCAGATTCGATATTGGCTGATGGTAGGTAAGGATGTTAGCTATCTGGGAACATGGCTGTAGGAAGCAGTCAAGCTGGTGCCCCCTTGTGACAGGTGCCCAGTACTATTACTTGTTCCACAGGGGGTCTGGTTCCCTGATAAACTGGGATTGGAAGTGGATTTAGGGGAAGGCATGCCTTAAAGAAGCTAGAGAATGGGTTGCCGCTCCTAATGTCTGTATGGTGAGAAGACAAGCCCCTTTCTACAGCCACTTAATCCTCATAAGAGGGAAAAAAGTGGGAGCCCAGAAATGGCCTGGGACCAATGTGCAACACTGGGGGACTGACAGCAGCTGTCCATCATGTGGAAATGATTCAGGAAGGAACCTGCACTCTACGAGTTATTGCTGGTTAGTTCTCAGATTAGTTAAGTAATAAAGTTGTAGCTAATTAAACCACATCCCTGGCATTTGGTCCTTCTTTCCATGTATCCGTGTTTCCATGGCTTTAATGGAAGTCCGATCTTGCCCATTAACTCAAGGTTACCTATACACCTCTACCCCGATATAACGCGACCCGATATAACACAAATTCAGATATAACGCGGTAAAGCAGCGCTCCGCGGGGAGCAGGGCTGTGTGCTCAGGCGGATCAAAGCAAGTTCGATATAACATGCTTTCACCTATAACGCGGTAAGATTTTTTGGCTCACGAGGACAGCATTATATCGGGATAGAGGTGTACCTTAGGTAGCTAGGAATTAACTATTTGCGTGTGTTGACAGAAAATTCTTGTCCTACTTTTGTATTTCAACATTTCTCTGCTACCAAATACTAACTTTATGTAGAGCACAAGAAAGATGCCACTGACAGCATGGTGTGGAATATTAATCCCAGGATGTACCCTCTTGAATGACAAAGAGAATCATACACAGAAGCATTTCGCTTGTGTGCTTACAGTGATTGTTTAACCATTTTTAATTAAAATGCACTTTCTGGGAGCATTTCTGTTTTGTACATTTAGTTAGATTTAAGTAAATGGTGCAGCCTACGGCAAGATGTGAAGAAATAAGTAGCTATGGTCTTTGTTTAAACTGAAATGCTTGTCAGTGAGTGTTTATGTAGAATGAGGAGCAGCTATTATTTAGAAATAACTATTATTTATAATTAACATGTTATCATGAACTCAGAATAAAAATGCTGTAGTACAAACATTGTCATTTCAATGTGATTTTTCTGTAATAATTTCTCTTCATAAATGGATGTTCATTTGTTCCTTTCACTTCTTTGCCACCCATTTGTAAACTTCCACAAAGTTTAAAGGGTGAGGGTTGGAATAGGTATTCAGGTTCAGAGTCTCTCACGCTTTTCCTCACATATAGAAGAAGCAGCAGCATTGTCAGAAATCAAATATTAGAAAGGTGGTTATGAAACATGTTTGTTAACAATCCCCTTCCCCCCAGATTCCACAAACACTTACACACAACGTTTAACTTTACAATTCTCATCAGGGGGATTAGTCATGTGTGCTAAATTTAGCACATGTGTATTTGCAGCATTGGGACCAATATTTGTATGTACCACATAATGATTTGTAAAGCCTGCATTGCTTTGACTAAAGTAGTATAAATTGGTATGTGTAATAAAGGACTAGCATTTACCAGATTAGCATTTACCAGATGTAACGTTATTTCTGATTTTCTTTTGTTTTGGGTAAATCCCAGGAGTTTAAAAAGATATTGCTGATCGGAGAACCTCCAATTTGTATGCCTACAAACACAATGAAGTAGAAAAGTATTTTGAGAGCATAAAATGTTTGAATGTGTCTCCATCCTATCTAACTAGCAAAGATTAGGCATCAGAAGAAATAGCGAGCCACTTCTTTCAAAGCTGAGTAAGGGCTGGCGGATGTGCCAGAAAGGTGATTGTTTAAGTGATCTTGGAGGCATTGAGAGCCTCCCATCTACTGTATTTAAAAGGAAGAATATATTCCCCTTATGGGAAATAGAACATTTTGAGTCTTTTCCATCTAACTGTAAACATGTTCCCTCTTATCTAACATAAACATACATGATAAAAAAGCAGATGCTATTCTGAAAATGAGACTTTCTCATAAATATTTAGTTTTGTATGGCTTGTTGTTACTCTTAAAGCCACGTCCAGTCACTAAAGAGGCAGTGAAATAAGTATGTGTTAGGAAGTAAAATATGTGCTGCTTTTATGGCTACATCTATTCCAGATCTTATCCATGAGTGCAAAGACACAGATTACAAGGATAAAGCATCTGTAGCAAAGTGATGGGTGTATTCACGTAAACACATTTTCCTCCATGACATAAAACAAACAATACACTCTGCACACAAGCAGCCTCCAGCTCCGGCACAACAGAATATGCAGGCAGCTAATTTCCCACTTGTGGTAGCAGACTATTCAGTGGCAGGTACTGATGTCCTTTATCCCTACTCTCAAGTAGCATAAATCTCAGTAGAAATGGCTACTCTTTATATCAGTAAGATAGCTAGGGTGATACCCTTGCACATTTGCTTCATCTGGATCAAATATTATTGCGATGGTCACTGGTAGCTTCCTTTCCTCCCATCCTCCCAAGCGAAAGGGATCTCTCGGGTATAGAATTGGGGACTTCTTATTCTGGTCATAGGTTCCTTCCTATCCCAAGTTATTATATCTGTCTGGTCTCCTCATCTGTACAGCTGAAGCCTTCTACAGCTACATCATTATTTCACCATGCAGCAGACCCCAGCAGCTGTTTTGAATTCAACTACAAAAAATGAAAATAATCATATTTGCTATGATTAATGCAAAGGCCTTTGTTCTGTCTTGTGTTTCATCATTCCCAATGTTGAATAATTTCACTAACAGCACTACTAATTATGCTTTATTAAATACTAATTTACTGCTTTCTTTAATTCACCGAGGACCCAGTTTTTCCACCAAAGCCAATGGGAGTACTTGTTTGAGTCAATGTTACTCATCAGGAGTAAAGGTTGTAGAATCAGGAACTTAGTTTGAAGAATTAACTTTTTACGAACACCAAAAGAGAAAAATAGCAGCTAAGTGATGAAGAGTGGCAGGACTGTTATGTGGTCAAGACACAGGCTAGGCACTCTGGAGATCTAAGTTCAGTCTCTTGCTCTACCACATATTTATTGTGTGACCTTGAGTATGTTCTCTGCCTCTCTTTCACATCTGTAAAAAGGGGACAATGGTCCTTTTTTCTGTCTTGTCTATTTAGTTTTAATCTCTTCAGGGGAGGGCTGACTGCTACTATATCATGTACAATACCTAGTCCAGTGGGCCCTGATCAGAAGGTGCTATTGTAATATAAATCATCATCATAATAGGATTAGATATATTGGTGACATTACCAAGACCCAAAGGGCCTGTGATTATTCAAAGCTAATAATGTTTGCATGCTTGAGCAAAGTTTTGAGAAATGCTTAAGTTGTAAAACTCAGACATCTTAGTTCTCCACATACTTTTATTAAGAGCATGTCAGCACTTTTGTTATCTCATTTTTCATGAAACTATAATTAGCATGTATAAAATTCACTTGGGGCTGGAACTTAGCATACAAAGTCTCTTTCGTAAGCAAAATTGTTTACCAATTTGTAAACAAAAAGCTTAACTTAAGCTTTACTAGTGAAAAAACAAGAAAGACAAAAAAAAAAGAACTTTATAATTGTTCTGATTTGTCCTGGTACAATAGAATCCTCTCAATTTGTATATCCCAGTGGAAGTCGGAACATGTGATTAGCAGACTCTGTGCAGATGAAATGTGTCTTCCTGATCTTGTCTTCCATTTCTTCTTCCTTTACTCCGTTATGTTCCTTTTCAAAATTCACTACTGTCAGGTTTCCTATAAACCGTAGGTCTGATGTAATCAGGACAATTTTTATTAGTCTATAAAAAATAAGGCAAAATACACAACATTTTGCAACTACCAGGTCATATGCACTGGCTTTTATCCTCTTCAACATTGTTCCACCTATTCTCCATCCCCTTCCCTTGTTATATTGTCTGCCTGCAATCCAAATCTTTACCTCAGCCCAACTTCTGCAGAGACTTAGGCTAGTGCTTGACTTTACACACTGGGACTATTTAGCTCATGTAGGTCTGCTGATTTCAATGGGACTACTCATAGTGCATAAAAATAAGTGCTTGCATAAGCCTTTGCAGAATCAGGGCCCTAGCCAGCAACTTCTTACAGGCCAGTAATCTGTCTTTATTTGTTCCATGATGGGCAATGCACTGTTACAGTGATATGGAAATAAAAGAAATAATGTAAAACATTCAAATATTTTTTAAAAAAACTATGGGCCATATCTTGCCATCAGTAACCCTGAAAATTATTTCCCTGAAAGCTTTTACAGGTCCCACAAACTATTACTTGACTGAATGGCTAATGAATGAATTGACATTCCAATCAGCACATTTTATTGCACAGAAACACTCACTTGGGAGACCGAGAAAAACTTTATTGCAATAAACTGAAAATAGTCACTTACAGAAATTTGTTAGACTCTTCTGGAAAGGTTGGGATGTGAGCTATATACACAAGAAAGCTGTATTTGAATGAACGCTGGGAAGAGTAAAGTGCCTACATCAAGCTCCATTGATGATCAGGGTCAACATAATAACCTGATGAGGCCTCAGTTGAGATTGTAACATTCTGGAAAAGAATGACTTTGCCTACCTGATGAAAAGAGTGTTAAATGTAGCAGCACTGCTGGAGTCGGTAAATATTGACCCCTCTCATGTGACTGGGGTATTGACTTTTTTCATTTTGATCCAAAGCATGTGACTGGGGACTGGAAATAAAGAGCAGTTGCTGACCTTTCAGTCCTTATTACATTACATTTTTAAGAGAGGGTTAGCAAATATATTGCAAATAAAAATGGTTGCTTTAGTTTGCCTTCAAAAATTGTTTTAATTGTGTTAAATATCCTGTTTTAGCCTGTTTCCTTCTGAATAAAAATGTGTGCTTTAGTATGTCTTGTTTCTTAGGGTCCCTACCTCTCCTTTTTCAGATACACTGATGAAAAGATTTGGTCAGAAAAATATTATCACATAATCTTTTGGACAACAGATGAGAAATATTTTACAAAAAAGAAGTCCCCCAAACTTGTCTGCTTTTTTGACCAGTTTCACTATGAATAAGAACTGAATTCTGAACATACTTGGTAAAGTCAGAACTATGCCAACATACAGAACAAGAGAGAAAAGGACTTTTACATTCCATAACTTCCCACTGCTGTGCCCACTCATTTACTCTCTTTGACCTTTTCTTCCTTAGTTATATAGAATCAAATAAAATAAGATATGGAAAAGTAGCAATAGTTCATCTAGATTATTCCCCATCAGTGCAAATTTTTTCTCTAAAGTACATTTTCTCATGCTTTACAGCATGTACTGTAGGTGATGGCCATTTCTTACAACCAATTCAAGTCAAATTTTAAAAACTTTACCATCAATAGTTAAAGGTAACCAGTTTGAGAGCACCCTAGCATATTTTATTTATTTTAGATCTTTAAATAGAAAAGCCCCAAAAGCCCTGCTAATTTCACACTTTAGGAGAGTAGTACTGTTTATCTTAAATAAAGGGCTTAATTGTAAAGCAGACTACTCACCCACTCTGAATGCAGCCCTTAGCGCACAGCTGAACATTTTAAACAGTAGAATAATAAGTGAAAAAAGAATGTCTTCATGCATGAATTTTTGAGACAAACACTAATTTAGGATACAATTCATGAAAATTTTTGGATTTCGGAATGTTTTCCAAATACACAATAATGAATGAAATAAAAGCAAGCTGAACTCACATATTTTATGCTTTTATGTGCAAAAAAAGTAATGAATTAATTTTTGTATTATTTGACCATCTCTACTTTGGGTATACATGGGATATTCATAAACATTTATATCAACAATCTCTTTTCATATTGTGTATTTTATACTCTTTTTGAATACGTGCTGAATGGTACTATGTTAAAAAAAAAAACCTTAAGAAACCTAAGATGGATAAATTTCACTCATGTGTGTGTGTGCAGATAAGGATAGAACTTATATTTGTAGTTATTGCTATGAGACCTGTTTCAGCAAAGTACTCAAGGATTCACTTAACCTTCAGTCATGTTCTTAAATCCCATTGATTTCAATGAAGTGAAAAGCACGCTTAAAGTTGAGCATGTGATTAAGTATGTTGCTTTCTCAAAGTCAAAAACACATAAGAAAAGCTAGGTGTATGAGACATTCCTCTTGATATGGCTGGCAAGAGTGGATCTCAATGATAGAATCATAAATGTGATAGGTCAGTATGTTGCTAGAAAATGTTTGTAGCTAAATTGGGACACACAACTGAAGCCGAAGGATCATTGTCGTTGTTTTATTGTTTTATAAGCCTGAGAAGTTGTGTATTATTATAGGTGAATATGGTAGCTACACTTATAGGTAAGAATGCAGCTGAGTGAAAAATTTTGAGTAAAACATTTTTCCATCATGAAATGAGGTTTCATTGAAATCAGATTTTCCACTGGAAAATATTAATTTCAGTGGAATTTTCCATCAGGAAAATCACAATGAAATGTTAACTTTTGGTCAGGTCAACATTAGTCTGAGTCCACCTGAGTCACTAGTATTGTAGTTTCAGGTCCCTCATGCTGTCATTATTCCCTACGAATCCTTTTGCTTGAACAAATGAAAACTGCATTTCTGCCTCTGGCTGAGACACTGCAGTGTTCATGGGAGTCCACTGAGGCAACTCAGGCAGAGACTGAGCTTAATGTTGACCTGACTAGATGAAATGTTTCAATTTGAGTCAACAAAATGAAATAAAATGTTTTGATTTGAGAATGTTGATTTCTGTTGTTTTGATCAAAGAAGTCTGAATCAAAAGTTCCTGAAGATTTTGTTCCATGAAAAGTGTTGTTTTGACTTTTAATCCTGCTTCAGCAAAAAAAATAAAAAAATAAAATAAACATGTAGAATTCCCAATGGGACAGACATTTCATTTTTCAATCAGCTGGTAGGCAAGGCTTACAATTTCCCATTATAAGACTGTTTCAATTGGTTATCACTTTGCCAAACTTCAACTATTTTGGCTCAGATTTTTATTACTAATGATCATTTATTAATTATGTGTTCATTCTTTATTGGTTATTAATTATTATTTCATCATTAATTATTATTATTGGGGCAGGGGTAAATTTTTAGCTAAAATGGTTCCACTGTTATCAAGAATGAGGTTAGTGTCTGAAAGAAGGTTGCACAGGAAACCTCAGGTTTGGCATTCTGAACAGCTGAGTAATTGACTTTGAACTGTAAGTTTCATTTAACAGCTTATTATATGTAATATATTAGTTTCAAAATGATATAGTATTATGTTGTCTACCCTGTCCATGCTGTTGGGAACATCTTACGTGCTTTGTATCATTTTTTATATTACTTCACAGTGGCGGATTATACATATGGCAGATTGCTTGTTATGTAGTGATTTGGATTACTGAAGTATTTCTCTGGTAAATATTTAAAGATCAATTAACTAGAGTCAGATGTATTTAATGCTAATTAAGGTGCAGTATATATCTATTTTACCATCATATGCTGCATTTCTTACAAACAACATACTTACCCTTATGTGAGGAAGAAAATCTGATTTCAAAATCTGTTTGCTCACTATGGATTCTAACTAGCTGCAACAAGGATGAACAATATAAACTCCCACACACTGCACATAGTGACCGTGCAACAGGCCAGCCTATTCAGGGGAAAGGTCAATCTACTACATAATGTCCAATATTTAAACAGCTCTTGGGCAGAAGATGGCAGAACTGCTCAGGAAAGGGAACACTCATGTGAATGAGATCCCTGCATACCACTTCCTGTACTGGATCTGGTCCTTTCACAGCCCCTGAGGCCAGGAGTAATTCTCCCCATGTGAGACAGAGATATAAATAACCTATTTTTCTAGTAATTTTGGCATCTGAAGCAACAGGGAAGCATTCAGCACCAATCCCATAAGGCCTTTCACATGAGGGGAAGGCCCCCTAGCAGTGGATTAGATGGGTACGTTAAGGCTATGGAAAGTTCCTGTCAGGTGTCTATTGGAGGGCTTTTAGTGGTGCCTTTTTGAGCCTATTATGTAATTGACAGAAAGAGGTGTACAACACAAATTTTCACACCCGGCTGGAAAGAGAGCCCACCCTACACTCACTCAGCAGCGGCAGCTCCTATACCGTGGAGCTGGGGCCAGGTGTTGCAACATGATGCCTGGAGTCATGTAGTGCTGTGATCCCGTGCACCATGTCACAACACCACTAACTTAAATTTGGCCAGGCTACTCCTCCATCGTGACTGAGAAGTGATGCTATGACCCAGCATGCTAGGTCACAGTACACAGAGTGGGAAGCCAGGCCCAGCCCCACGGAACAGCAGCTGCCACTGGCAGGTGAATGAAGGGCGGAATCACTCTCCAGCCACCAACCCATTACACCCCTCCCCTCCCTAGTTGTAAAATCTGGCTCCACCACTGATTGAGTCCTATTCACTCATTATGACAAGACATAATGTGCACATGGGTCTCATTTGATCTTCCTGGCTATCATTCAAGGAGAAGCTTCTTCAGACCCTGTACCATCATTAATATTTCTTTCCCCAAATGATATGAAGAACCTCCCTAGTTATAGAATTTCAGGGATACTCATTTCCAAAAACCTGATTACCACAGAATGGGTGAGGGAAAGGTTGGACAAGCTGGGGCAATTATGGGATACCAATTAGTTGTTTCTAAAAAGAAAGTTCCTTCCTCAGCATAGCTACTAATTGCAACCTTTATGACTGTAGAGTTCAAGGGGATAGACCGCAACTCAGCATTTAAACATGTGCTTCAATCCCATTGACTTGAAGTTCAGCTTGTGCTTAAGTACTTGTTTGAATAAGAATGGATTTAAGAACATGCTCTTTTAATGAATTGGTGGCATAAAGAGCTTCATTTGATTGGAAAGAGTCCAGTTATTGGAAATGAAAAATCTATTATAAATCTTAATATAAAACATGTATAATCCTATACTTAAATGGATGGCAAAAGCCTATTCTTTAAAAAAAAATCTTAAATTCCAAAAATGAATAACATAACAATTAGATACCTTCTCAACATTCATAATTAATAGAGAACATAGCAAACTGTCTGTGATAAACAATGCATGTTCAAGTTAATACAGCAGCAGGTCACTGTTGAAGATTCAGAGGTTCTTTTTTGTACAACAATCTAAGTGTCTGGATCTATATCCCAAAATTTTCTAGCTTATCAAGACTTTTAGAATGGTGTTTCTCAAACTTTTCAAGTTGGTGACCCTTGTTCGAAGTGAAACAGTTTCATGAGCCCCTTTCATTTAGTGTAAAGTACAAAACATATCAGTGATTACAACAAGCCTATATAATTTATGTGTGTATATTTTGAGAAGTTGACAGAAAACACTTCACCTTGAAGGATAACAGCATGTGGGGAGTGAGGGAGCGAGATTATCTTTGATTTAGAATATAATAAAATTTTCAATATGCCATGACCCCACTGAATGCCTTTTGTGAGCCCCCAGGGATCACAACCCAACAGTTAAGAAACACTGCTTTAGAGTGTGCAAAATTAGGTCCCAATCCTACAAAAACTACTGGATAGTGCTTACTTCAATCAATATTATTGAAGTAAGCCTCATATCTAGTAGTGTCACAATTCAGGGCAATTGCACTTGTATTCCCCCTCTATGATCCACAAAAGGCACTTTCAGGCTTCCGGCTCCCAGGGCCGGTTCCAGGCACCAGTGAAGAAAGCAGGTGCTTGGGGCGGCCAATGGAAAGGGGCAGCACGTCCAGGTCTTCGGTGGCAATTCGGCGGTGGGTCCCTCAGTCCTTCTTGGAGCGAAGGACCTGCCGCTGAATGATGAAGCGGTGCTGTAGAGCTCCTGCCAAAGTGCCGCTGATCGCGGCTTTATCTTTTTAATTAATTTATTTATTTTCCACTTCACTGCTTGGAGTGGCAAAAAGGCTGGAGCCGGCCCTGCCTGCTCCCCATCCATCACCTCTCTTGGGCAGAGTCTTGCATCTCTCTCTCTCTCCCTCCCTCCTGATTAGGGTTTTTCTAGGCTGCACTGTTCCCTGCCTTCATTGTGATATTCCCAGCAAGCCAGGCTGCTCAAACAGGCCAGCATCTGCACTTTGAAGGCTATAAACAGCTGTAATTGCCAGCAGTTACAAGTCACCTACTTTAAACATATGTCCTCTGGGAATAGCTTTTTTCTGGATATTGCTAACAGATATTGTAAGTTATTCCATTTCATACTTCCAGAAAGGCCATTTGTCAAAGATGATTCCACACTCTGGCATTTCGAGTGCACAAGGTAAGGGCCCGCAAGGATTCTAAAAATTAATACTGGCCACTCCAGGCTTGTATTAAACTCCCAAGGTTACAGCTTCTCTCTGTCCTTGAATGGGTAGATGCTGCCACCACCCAAATGCAAAAAAAAAAAAAAAAAAAAACTGTGAACCCAGGAAGGCACACTTGGGAATTCCTCCCTGTGGGATACTCTCAAATCCTTTCACCCCTCCTCCGGGAAAGAGCTGAGAAAGAAAACAAAGGAAACCAGCTAATTAAACAACATGTGCACAAATCAATTAGGACACAAAAACCCAATCCTGTTCTTAAAAAGGTAAATTTTATTAAAAACAAAAAGAAATACATCTGGAATTTAGGGTATTGCTATATTTAAAAAGAGCAAATATAATAATTAAGCATCAAGAATGGTTTTCTTGAGGTCCAGCTTAATGGTTACAAGCAAAACAAAAGCATTGGGGAGTTAGCACAGAGCCATTAAGAAATAAAAGAAATAAACCTAATCGTGTCTTCCTAGACATTTCCTGATCTACTTACATATCTGGGGTTGTCAATTGGTAGTTTCTAGGTATGATCTGATGATTTTTCAAACCTGGCTTAAAGCTTTTTACAGCATAGTTTCATCCCTGTCCCTGTTCTCCGGGAGAACAACACAGACAGACAAAAAGGGAGTCTTGTTTCAATTTTAAAAAGTTCTAGCCTTCCCATTGGCTCTTTTGGCCAGGTGCCCAATCACTTCCTTTTACCTCTGCATGCAGTCAGACTTTTTAACCCTTTATAGGTAAAGCAAGTAGAAAACAGTTACCAAGAGGGATTTGATAGCTAACTGGCTGGGTGGGTTCATAAAAGGGAGTTACCCTACCCACTTCATTTATTACACCATTAAAAAAATTAAGTTTCTAAAGTGAATATATAGAAGTAAAGCGAAAATGCCATTCCTAATCTAAATGCAAAATAATTATTTGGTCTATTCCCAGGAAGATGTGTTCTCAAGAGCTGATTTCTCTAACAATAGACAGATACTTTTATGAATTAGGGCCACATTGTCTTGTCTGCCAAATAATCAGTGGGGGCCACTGAATGATTGAGGAAGACCAAGCTGTTGTGGAGAAGCTAAACAATTTCTTTGCATCAGTTTTCACTGCAGAGGATGTGAGGGAGATTCCCACACTGGAGCCATTCTTTTAAGGTAACAGATCTGAGAAACTGACCTAGACAGAAGTGTCTACGGAGGAGTTTAGGAACAACTTGATAAATTAAACAATACTATGTTGCCAGACCAGATGGTATTTTTCAGAACGCTTGGGTGGAACTCAAATATAAAATTGCAGAATTACTAACTGTGGAATGTAACTTCTCTCTTAAATCAGCCTATGTACCAAAAGACTGGTGAAAAGCTAATGTGGCTCCAATTTTTAAAAAAGGCTCTAGAGGCAATCCTGGCAATTACAAGCCAGTACGCCTAATTTTAGTACCAAGCAAATTGGTTGAAACTATAGTAAAGAACAGAAATATCAGATACATAGATGAACACAATTTGTTGTGGAAGAGCCAAAGTGGCTCTTGAAAAGAAAATCATACCTCACCAGTCTATCAGAACTCTTTGAGGGGGGTTCAGCAAACATGTGGACAAGGGTGATCCAGTGGATAGAGTGTACCTGGTCTTTCAGAAACCCTTTGACCAGATCTGCCACCAAAGGGTCGTATGCAATCATAGGATAAGAGGTCTTCTATGGATCAGTAACTTGCTAAAAGATAGGGAAAAAAGAGTAGGAAATAATTACTTTTCACCATGAATCAGGTAAATAGTGTGATCTCCCAGGAATCTGTCCTAGGACCAGTGCTGTTCAACATATTCATAAATAATGTGGTAAAAGGGGAAACAGTGAGATGGCAAAGTTTGCAGAGGACAGAAAATTACTCAGAAAAGTTAAGTCTGAAGCTGAGTGTGAAGTTACAAAGAGATCTAACTAAACTGGATGACTGGGCAACAAAATGGCAGATTAAATTTAATGTTGATAAATGTAAAGTAATGCACATTTTAAAACATCATCCCAACTACACATACAAAATGATGGGGTCTAAATTATCTGTTACCACTCAAGAAAGAAGATTTTTCAGTCATTTTGGATAATTCTCTGAAAACATCAGCTCAATGTGCAGCAACAGTCAAAAAAGCTAATAGAATGTTAGGAACCATCAGGAAAGGGATAGATAATAATACAGAAAATATCATACTGCCACTATATAAAGCCATATACCTACCACCTTGAATACTGCATGCAGTTCTGGTCACCCCATCTTAAAAAAATGTATATTAGAATTTAAAAAAATACATACAACAGCAACAAATATGGTTAGGAGTATGGATCAGCTTTCATATGAGGAGAGATGAAAAAGACTGGAACTGTTCAGTTTAGAAAAGAAATGACTGAGGGGAGATATGATAGAGGTCTATAAAATCATGACTGGTGTTGAGAAAGTGAATCAGGAAGTGTTCTTTACCCCTTCACATAACACAAGAACCAGAGGTCACTTAGTGAAATTAATAGGCAGCAGGTTTAAAACAAACAAAAGGAAATACTACTTCATATGACACACAGTCAACCTGTGGAACTCATTGCCAGGGGATGTCGTGAAGGCCACAAGTACAACTGGGCTCAAAAAGAATTAGATAAGTTCATGGAGGATAGGTCCATCAGTGGCTATTAGCGAAGATGGTCTGGGATGCAACCCCATGCTCTCAGTGTCCCTAAACCTCTGACGTCCAAAAGCTCTGACTGAATGACAGAGGATGTATCGCTCAATAAATTGCCCTGTTCTGTTAATCGACTGTGAAACATCTGGCACTAGCTATTGTCAGAAGACAAGATACTGGGCTAGATGGATCATTAGTCTGACCCAGTACGGCTGTTCTTATGCACCTCAACTTCTTGATTAATTGTGATACTAGCATGTACTGAAGGATTTTTATGAGATTCAATATCTAGCAAAGATGACAAATGCCATCTGGGACTGTAATATAGCATTACTGACATTTGGCAGGGGCCTTGAAAGTTAGGCATAATACTTAAATGAGGACTGTTATCTCTTCACAGTCCTCGAATCGCTGTGACACCAAATCATTAATAATTTAGTTTATGTACTAATAGTTTCAGTTCTTCCTGTTTCTTCTCCATTTTCCTTGCATTTATATATAGACATCTAAGATGCTGAACAGATTCCTCCACTGATTTCCCTCTTGTTGCTCCTGTGATCTTATTGTAATTATCCTGGTTCCCTTTTAACTCTCTTTTTTATGCTATCTCTGGGCTTTTGTCACCTGCCCTCTTTGAATCTAGATTAAAGGCCTCTTTCCTAGGTAGGCAAGTCAGTGCACAAAGATGATCTTCCCCTTCTTGGTCAGGTGGATCCCATTTATTCACTGCAGACTTTCTTCCCAGAACAGTTTCCCATGGTTGAGGAAGCTAAAGCCTTCCCCTTGACGCCCTCTGCTCAGCCAATCATTCATCTCCAGGATACATGTGTCCCAACTTTGGACCTTCTCATCCAAACTTCCCATTGACGGTAACACAACCTGTGCCTCCAACTCCTTCACCCTAACTCCCAGAGCCCTGTAGTTACTGCTGATCTGCTCAGAGTCAGACCTGGGGATATTGTTACCCAAGGTTTTCAGAACCCCACAACAGTGGTAACTTAACTATTTCACTCCAGGCGGTGTCAGGAGTAAATCAGCAATTCTGTCTGATCAAGGATTAAATGCAAGTAAGCATGCTCTAATCTAACACTTCAATTTATTAGATTTAAGCACACACAGATATAAGAAATGGGTTTAGAACATTCCAAATATTTACCTAACATCTGGAATGGTATTGAATAATTAACAGCAGGTTCACAGTGGCCAGTTGCTCACTTGTTGGGGAGAAAAGATATTAAGAAAAATGTCTCTCAAGATGGCTTCAGAGGACTGCTCCAAAGTGCATTCTACTAATATGCATCCAGCTATCCTCCAATCACACAAGCTGAAAACTGTTCCACTTTACTAGAGTTCTGTAACCATATCCAGGGAACCAATCCTGTCTGTGTTCTGTGCACATCTAAAATTCCTGCAGAAGAGAAGAATGAGGGTGGATTTGATAGCAGCTTTTGACTACCTGAAAGGGGGTTCCAAAGAGGATGGATCTAGACTGTTCTCAGTGGTACCAGATGACAGAACAAGGAGTAATGGTCTCAAGTTGCAGTGGGGGGGGGTTAGGTTGGATATTAGGGGGAAAAATCACTAGGAGGGTGGTGAAGCACTGGGGTTACCTAGGGAGGTGGTGGAATCTCCTTCCTTAGAGATTTTTAAGGCCCGGCTTGACAAAGCCCTGGCTGGGATGATTTAGTTGGGGATTGATCCTGCTTTGAGCAGGAGGTTGGACTAGATGACTTCCTGAGGTCCCTTCCAACCCTGATATTCTATAATTCTATGATTCTAGGTGTGGCCTCACCCATGCCGAATAGAGGGGAATAATCACTTCTCTCAGTTTGCTGACAATGCTCCTACTAATACAGCCCAATATGCTAGCCTTCTTGGCAACAAGGGCACACTGCTGACGCATATCCAGCTTCTCATCCACTGTAATCCCCAGGTTCTTTTCTGAAGAACTGCTGCTTAGCCAGTCAGTCCCCAGCCTGTAGAGATGCATGGAATTTTTCCTTCCTAAGTGCAAGACTCGGCACTTGGCCTTGTTGAACCTCATCAGATTTCTTTTGGCCTAATCCTCCAATTTGTCTAGGTTGCTCTGTATCCTATCCCTACCTTCCAGCATTATACCTCTCCCCCCATCTTAGTGTCATCTGCAAACTTGCTGAGGGTGCAATTCATTCCATCATTCAGATAATTAATAAAGACGCTGAACAAAACCGGCCCCAGGACCAACCCCTGGGGCACTCCATTTGATACCAGCTGCCAACTAGACATCGAGTCGTTGATTACTACCCGTTGAGCCTGACAATCTAGCCAGCTTTCTATCCACCTTATAGTCCAGTAGGGGTCATAATAACCCCTACTGAATCATCACTTTTCCTAACTTTCAATAAACTTTGTAATATCAGAGGCATCTAGAATCAAGGTTTCCATCCGCTTATCTTCTTTCATTCTCAGTTGTTTACTTGTCTGTCCCCTCCTCCCATTCTGATTAGCAGAAATTGCCAGCTAGTTTTGACCTTGTTTCTGAAAGCCTGTCTTTAAATTAACCCTTAACTATGAGGTGTTCTATTTCATTAATTCAAGGTGGCTGAATTCACATAAGTTAGTTGCAATTAGCTTGATCACATTCTGGGATATACACACCCCTTAAATCCAGGGCAATAGTATCATTAATGCCTCAGTGTATGAGCAGCATGGGGGAGTAGTCAGAGCCTCGGCAACTTTTCCATAACATCTCCCATTAAATCCATAACCCACATGTGTTCCAGGCAGGCAGCACACCTTCCAGAACATCATGTCAAGTTAGCAGATGGATGCCTTCATTCCCCTCAGAAAGGAATCCCCAACTACCAGCACCCTACAGCGTCTCTTCTTCGGTGCAGTGTCTGTGAATCTCCCAGCCTGGGGGAAGATGACTTTTCCTCCTCAGGTCTGCTTCTCACCTCCTGTTGCCAGTACAGACACCAGTTCTTCACTTTGATGAATGGGGGCCCAGTAACACTGTGTACTGCCCAAGGTGGATAGCAGCTTCCTCCTCTGGTCAGCCATAGCTGGCTAGCATCCTCCACCCCAGAAGCTTCCCTGTGTATCCTGTCAATGAAGTCCTTGAGCTCCTGGATGCTACACAGATGAGCCAAGACTTCCTGCAGCTCTCTTACTAGCTTCCTGAGGGACTCCCAACAGACGTCTTTCACACTAGGTGCTTCCCTCTGCCTGGCTTTTGCTGGCATGTATATGCAGGCCACATTCCTCGGTAAAAGCCTCCAGGTTCAGGATATATGATTAGCAAGATGCAGGCAAAAGAAAAGCTTACAGATGCAGGCAAAAGAAAAGCTATCAGTGATGTTGGCAACATGCCATTTTCCTCTGATTGCAGGTTCAACTGGCTAACTCCCTTAGTCTCCCAGCTGCCTTTGTTTCACCAGCCACGTGTCTTACCATGTCATATTTCAATTTCATACTTCCAGTTGCTTCTGCACTGGAACTGCTTAATAATGTTGATAAATTATATATTTATTTACTGTCAAATATGCCCTTTCTCCCCCTACAATCTTCATATTCAAGAATGGATGAACCAGTTTTCGTCAGATTTAAAAAAAAAAATCATAGAAAAATCATCATCAGGCTCAGACAAAGGCAAAGACTAAATTTCAGCCTCAAAGATTAAAGTTTCAGAAAGGTAAAAGTGTCTTGAAATAGGGACTTAAAATGGAATTACTGGTCTAACCTTAATTATAACTGCTACCCGTGCTCCACTGTACCATAATACAGTGCATGATGAAGCAATCTTGGGCTATGTCCTAACAAACCACACTGAATTGTACTACCATCCAGTATGCAGACCATATATAAACAGAACACATTAACAAAATGTTATTATCTCAAAATGAGGGAGAATTTAGTTCTGGATACAATAATATTTAATTCTTACTAAGAAAATATCCCATTCTGACCAATGTGTCAAGTACATAGTAGCTCAGACGAGTCATCTTAAAGCAATCTCAACAGTACAGTCTCAAAGATTACAAAAATTGCTTGTTTCAGCAGTCACCAGAAATAAGAACTAGAACATCATGTTACACTTACTTTATTGATTGTTGTCATGAAAAGGAAAGAATGAACTTCCAAAATCCAAAAGGTAATACAACCATAATTTTTAACTTTTTCAGGGAAAAAAATAGTTACCCGGAGAAAGAAATCTCATTCAGTACATGGAAATATAAAACAGGGCTCTGACCAGACTTGAGTGGGCTAAAGAAAAGATACACGACCATGTGTGAAAAAACAAATCAGCAGAATAAAATCAATCTATACTTGCTACAGGATGGCTACTCTGCTCTTTGCAACAGCCTAAAGAAAAGAAAACTAGCACATTAATATAGACACATTTATGGAGTTACCACTTTAACAAAAGTGAAAAACAAAAACCCCATGCTCCATACAGCTGAAATCCTCATTATAAAACTGGGTCATTGTGTTTTTGTCTCAGGAATAGCAGCAAGAGTGAGAAACAATTACACAATTTATGCAAAAACGAAATATGCAAAAACTGGGACATTTGGGATTGGCTGTTGTATTAACTTCAATGGAATAAATGAGCCCTAAGACTCAAGGGTATTAACATGACCCTGTCACTGTTCAATATTAAACAGTTTTAAACAAGGTTTGGAGTTTGGTATACTGAGACCTCAGCCTGCTTAATACCAAATGTACCATTAAATATCCTTTAAATCTTTTATTAAATATATAGAAAAAGAAGGAAAAATACTTAAGCCATTTGAAATGTTAGGCGCTAAGAGCCAGGCCTTCATTTTAACAACATCCTTTGTTCCCTTCTTTTTTTTTTTTTAGCTGAAGAGAGTCTTTAGAAAGAAAAAAAAACCCTGTTTGATAGTAATATAATTGGTATCAGTGATGGCAATACTGTTTTCTGGGGGGGAGAGAGACTAAATTAGTTGAGATGGCCTGAAGCTGCTCTGGTTAAAGTCCAATTCCACTTTCTAAAAGACAAAGCAAGACACAAAAGAGGGGAAAGAAAAGAACAGCAAAGGGTGACAATGCAGCTTTTCTCTTTGTTGTTAACTCTTACTTGCCATCTTACTGCTGGAGAAACATAGGCACAGCAAACAGTCAAATCCACAACTCTGAGACTTGGCAAACTTGTACCAACATCATGCTATTTAAGGCATAGC
This sequence comes from Malaclemys terrapin pileata, assembly GCF_027887155.1. Taxonomy (NCBI): domain Eukaryota; kingdom Metazoa; phylum Chordata; order Testudines; family Emydidae; genus Malaclemys; species Malaclemys terrapin. The sequence continues at coordinate 138,364,863 of NC_071507.1, forward strand.
TTTTAGTTGTCTCTTTGGTCACAAGTTTACAGCAGTGTTGCAAAGACTTACCATATTATGGACCTCTATGGAACCCCACTTGATATGTCCTCCTACTCTGACAGCCAACCATTGAGAAACTACTCTGAGTATGGTCTTTCAATCATGCACTGAATCTGTGGATATGAACAAAGCAGAGAAAACCAGGCTAAAGTAGATTTTGGTTTTGTAATGTTGATCAATGTGTGCAGGTCTGGATGTTGATGCCCACTCCTGACAAACAAAGTCATCATTTAACACATGTTCACACACTCACAGTCATACAGTATTTGTGCCTACCATGTCTCATGCTGGCTGTCCAATAAAGAACAGTCATCCTAATAATTTTTAAAACCAAGCATAAGAGATGTAGCATATGCAATATCCATTACATCTATTTTATTGTATAGAGTACCAGAGACCCTTCTAGTAGTTTATTAAGTAACATGACTAAACTTCTGTCACATAAGAGTAGCAGCCAACAGTTACCTGTAAAAGGAGAGTGCAAAAAAGTTCTTCAATATATAACAAGGAATTGTCATGTATTTGTAGTACTTTCTGTATAATAGGGTCCCTCTTTGTGATTGATGCTGTTTTAAAAACACAGGCCAACACCAACATTTCTGACCATTATGTACTGGCATGTTTTATAGAGGAGACTGTAGCATTCCATGACTTATAATATGTTTAACAAAGAAACAACCTGAAAGGCAGGATGTGATATTCCATTCGACTTTACAGACAGGCTTGAAATGCTATATCTCCCTTCAAAGTTATTACCATTCTGTTGTTTTCACTTACATGCTTTTAAGAAGATAAGAAAAATGAAGAGTAATATCAAGACTGTGGACCTCATTGTCCTCTCCTGTACACTGGTGTTACACTAATATATCTTAGTTGATTCACTCCTTATTACACCAGTGTAAAAGAGAAGAGAATTGGGCTCTATATCTCACATGTTTTTTTTAAGAGCATCTTTATGGAGCAATGTAGTCTAGTAATCGGTGTATTCCCTTCAGAGAATAACACAAACCTTTATCAAATTCCTGAGGATAAAGGTTTGAATTCAAATCTCTGATTTAGCTGAAAGATGTGTAAAAACTCATATAAGCTGGCAGCTTCCCCTTGGCAACATATCTTAAAAGCACAAGTTAATGGTATTGATGTCAAATCTAATTTATGCTCATTAACTTGCCTCCAGACACACACTTCTTGTAGATAACAGGTTCCAAAGCATTCTTTCTTTTAGACAAAAATGCCTAATTTGGTCTAAATCATGTCCTTTTTGATGATCTGGCTACACAAGTGTTGCAGATATAGATTAAGGATGGGCAAGTCCTTTAAGAAACCAGTATACTGGTAGATCAAAGATTTGATAAAGAGCTTTCCAACAGGATGTCAAAGTCATATTACCACTATCTGAGTTCTGTAGTACAGGTTTGTGAGGTGAATTGACTGATCAACTTCTCTGGGATGGGTTTGTTAGATTCATATACAAATTTAGGAAGACTCAGTTTTACTAAAATCAATACATGATCCTAAATGACACTACACAATTACTACCGAAACAATTTGTGGGAAACCTGTCATTGTTTAGAGTAAATTTTGAAAGGAGCACATTCAGTTGTTGAATCAAGCAATTGATTTGTCTTCATAGTAGTCTGATACTAAAGCACTTACTTCCAGATTCCAGGGAAAGATTTTTTAAAAAAGGCTTTTATTTGATTCTTTATTCCTCCGAACATAGTCAACTCTTGACAAGCAATCTAGTAAGGTAACATAGCCTGTAGAGAAATAACTGTACAAGGCAGATACAAGTCCTGTAAGATACAGTATTATTATTTAAATCTTTTGTTGATTTGATACCACAGACATAGTGTTGCTTGTCATCCATATGGAGAAACATTGGAAAGACTGCCAATTATTTCATATGCAGTAAGACCTGTCTTAAAGTGAGCACCCAAGAGATCAGAAAATCAGTTCTCTAAAAGAAGTGATATCTAATTAATTGCTGAACAAAACTGCTGAATTGGACATGGACCTTGGTCCAGATTTCACTGTACAGTGTTTCATGTTATATTCTGTTACTACTAAGTGTGTACGGTAGGTGTGCTATACCTGCAAAGAATTCATAGTGTGGATGCAGCTTATAGTGGCAAAAATGTGCTTTTACCAGTATATCTTATTACTCATAAGCTGCAGACCTCGAGCGAAACAAGCTATACTAGTAAAATTTAAGTTTTGCCACTATAACTACATTTACATTAGAGGTTTCTGCTCACACAGCTATGTCGGTCGGGGATCACAACCCTTTACACCCTAGTAGAAATCTGCAGTATAAACATAACCTAAAGCAAGGGACTATTATTTTACATTATATATGAAATTGGCAAATTCATAAGGCTGAGTTAACAGATGCTTGAACCATATATCAGCCCTCAAAATTCTGGCCCATCCGATTACAGCTCTCAACCTGCTAAAAGCCAAAAGATAGAAGATAATCTGAACCAAGATAAAAAATGAGAAATGCAAAATAGACACTTATTTCCTTGACAATAATAAAGTTCCCTGAAACATTACATTTATGATTCAGCACTTTTCATAAATTCCAAGGCCAGAAGGGATCATTGTGTTCTCAAAGGGGTTCTCAATCTTTTTCTTTCTGAGGGTCCCCTGAAAATGCTACAAAAACTCCAAGGCCCATCTGTGCCACAACAGTTTTTCTGCATATCCCGTAGATTAAAAGCTGTATTAAATGGATAGTTATAAGTTAAACACACACACACACACACATATATATAAAACAGGACAATATAGGCTCAAAAATAAACAGAATTTTTTTTTATTTACTCAATGCGAAACTTGTTGGTGCTGATCAACAATTCTGTCAAGACGTGGGGATACGTTTGACTAGCACACGCACATGTCACGGTCAATATTCATCCTGGTTTGATATTTTGTTTTCATTGATCTTATGGCTGAAAATCCAGCTTCACAAAAGCAGGTGATATTAAAGGGGATCAAAACTTTCAGCGCTGCAAAAGAAGCAGTGACGTATTCATCGGAATACTCACACCAAAATGTTTCCAGCGGCATTTCTTTGAACCTGGGTCTGAGGGAGCTGTCTGATGAAATGTTGATGAGCTCTTCTAACAATTTTGATAGAACATTGGGTGGAAGTTTAGCTTCAATGTTCTCACTAAAGGGGTTTGTAGTCCACATGTATGTAGCAGCTTGTTCTGTTGTGAGTTTGGAAAATAAGCATTACATTTGTTAAGCAAATCAGAGAGATGCACTTCTAGCTGAGGTTTAATTACGTCAAAGTCAATGTTTTGTTCCTGAATGAAAGAATGTAAGAGCTCAAACATATCAGTGTCCCCACAGTACCCCAAACTTTCCCGGGTTGTAATTTTCTTTTGAATGTCTCAATTTTTTCATGCTGGGCAATAAAATTAGTGTTCTCCCCTTGCATAGTTTTATTCAGCTTATTCATTGCACTGAATATATCGGCGAGGTAACCCAGTTTTTCCAGCCACATGTCATCTTTCAGCACTTCAGCAAATTCAGTTTTCTTATCAACTAAGAAAGTACATAACTGTTCCTTGAGATTAAATATACAGGTAAGCATTCTGTCTCCAGATAGCCATCTCACCTCTGTATGCATGAACAAGGAATGGTGCTCTGTACCCACTTCCTCATGAAATGCAGAAAAATACCTGGAGTTTGTTACCATGGATTTAATAAAATTAACAAGTGTTACTGCTGTATTCAGAACACAGTGAAGACTGGTTCAATATATTTTACAGCAAGTGCTTTTCGGTGTAAAAAGCAGTGTGTCTAAATAGCACAAAGTGCAACGGCTTTTATTTTTTTGCACAACACTAGAATGCAGTGCTGTGGTTCGATCAGTGCAGGTCCCACTGCAATTAATCCAGCTGATTTCTGCTGAAATCATAAAATCTTACAGTTGAAAATGTTGTCTGACTTTGTTGTTGTCTTTAAGTCTTTGCAAAACAAAAAGTCATCCTTTATTTCCTTATTCCACACATACCGAACATGGGAAAGTAAATGAGACATTTTTTAAATGTCTGTGGATTCATCTACTTGTATCGCAAAATCATTGTCACGCAGCCGATCAATACACTGAGAAAATATGTCTTCTGACACAGAAATGATCTGTCGTTTGACAGTGTCATTTGACGTCAGTATTTTTATCAGTACCTTGGCCTTCTCGCCAAACGCTTCCTTTGTTATTTCAATAACACATGGCATTATCAAAATCTCAGCAATCTTATGTGATTTTTTTGTTTAGTAATTTTCTCTGCTACTATGTAGGATGACCTAAAAAGCTTTTTATCTGCAGTAGCTGTGGATTTCATTACTGCTTTAGTACAAAACAGTTCCTTGGACTTTTGCTCAAAAAATGAATAGTGCTTATCCTTACAAATATCATGTTTTGTAATTAAATGCCTCTGTAATTTGGAGGGTCTCAAACATTCATTTGACAGTACTTGTGCACAAATTACACTGCGGTTGAGGCATATCTCCACTTCCGGAACAAATAAAACCAAAATTCAAATAGCTGTTGTCATATTTCCTAAATTTTGCAAGGTTAATAGCGGCTTTATGTTTCTTACTCACATCACCTTCTCAGTGTTCTTCAGCCATGATGGTGTTTGAACTTGTTGAAGGAAGTTCAGTATCATTGTTATGTTGGTTTTGTTGTTTTGAAGATGATGGTCGAATTAAAAATGTATCCATATCTGATATTTATTGTTTACACTTACAAAATTTCCCCCTGTGCTGTGTAACTTGTCCTGCTCTTGTTGAAATAGATCCTTTACAACCAATAAAGTGAGTGAGCTAACCTGCAAGGCTGGCATCAGAATCACTGGATCAAGGGCAGAAACCAAAGAGTGAGTCCTCACATGCAAAGTATCTGGGTCCAGAGCTACAGCTGGACCAGAAGGTGTTGAGGCTGACCTACAGCCAGGGTGACTGCCTACCCCAGGGGCTGACCTGGAAGGCTGAGCCCCACCTTCTGGGCATAAAGCTGGGGCATGAGCTTCAGCCCGCTGGGGGGTGGGGCTTCATCCCATGGGACACAGGGCTCTTGGTTTCAGCTCCTGGCTAACTTCAGTTCTGTGGATCCCTGCTTTAGTCTCTGGGTGTCACTGGGTTTCATGGCTCCAGGATTCAGCTCTGGCTCCCAGCTTTAGCCCTGCGGGAGCATGTGGTCTCTGGGTTTCAGCCCCAAAGCTCCCAGCTTCAGTCCCGTAGCAGCACCATGGCTCCTGGCTGCAGCCCCGTGTTAGCACCAGAACTCAGAACTTCAGTCCCGCATCTCCTGGCTGCTGCCCTGCTGCGGCACCAGGTCTCAGGGCTTTAGTCCGAGGCTCGGGGTTGCAACCCTGCAACTCCTGGCTGCAGCCCCACGGTGGCGCCAGGGCTCAGGGCTTCAGCCCCACTTCTCCCGGCTGCTGCCCAGCCACAGCACCAGGACTCAGGGCTTTAGCCCCGCAACTCCTGGCTGCTACCTGGAGGGGGACGTCAGCACTCCAGGCTTCAGCCGCGAGGTCCCGCAGATTCCCAGTTGAGAACCACTGATCTAGTATGACCTCCTCTATAACAAAGGCCTTAAAATTTCCCCCAAATAATTATTAAAACATATCTTTCAGAAAAACATCCAATCTTGATTTAGAAATTGTCATTTATGGAGAATCTGCCGTGACCCTGGGTAAAATGTTCCAAAGATTAATTACTCTTACTGTTAAAAATGTACACGTTATTTTAAATCTGAAAATTTTCCTAGCTTCAACGTCCAGCTATTGGCTCATGTTATTCCTTGCTCTGCTAGACTGAAAAGCCGATTATTAAATATTTGTTCCCCATATAGGTACTTACAGACTGTAATCAAGTCAACCCTTAATCTTCTCTTTGCTAACGTAAATAGATTGAGCTCCTTGAGTCTTTCACTATAAGGTATGTTTTCTAATCCTTTGATAATTCTAGTGGTTCTTCTCTGAACTCTCTCTAGTTTATCAACATGCATCTTGAATTATGACACCAGAATTGAACACAGTATTCCAGAAGTGGTCACACCAATGCCAAAAATACAGGTAAAATAACCGCTCTACTCCTAATTGAGAATCCTACTTAAGGATTGCATTAGCCCTTTTTGGCCACAGGGTCACACTGGGAACTCTTGTTCAGCTGATTACTTACCATGATCCTCAAATCTTTTTCAGATTCACTGGTCCCTAGGATAAAGTCTCCCATCATGTAAGTATGGCCTACATTCTTTGTTCTTAGATGTATATATTAAATTGTTGTTATCTTTTCTTGACTATTCCATTATTTCACAACATCCAATAAACACTCTGCACAAGTTTCTGCACAATGTCTCTCTTCAGTATGCGTTACTGTTAAAGCAAATGACTGCAGTGTCCATGTAACATCAATCAGGTGCACCGTGACTCCAAGATAGTTGTGATTGCTCAAGGATGTCCAGTGAACTCCGGTCAGAGCAACAGCTAGTGCATTTTTCAGAAGCACCAATTTTATAGTCTACTTGTGATATAGGCCATGTATTTGTGATGCAGTGGTTTCTTGGGATGGCAAGGTATATGAGTGATTGGAAGATGCAATTTGAATAGCATCTCTTAGCCCTCTGTCATTTAAAATGTTGACTTGTCTGCAGTCCTTAGCTATCCATTTTGCAATAGCATTGGTTAAGCTGTTGTACTTTATTTATTTATTCATCACTTCTGACTTTTCTGCATTACTATTGATAATCCTATCATTTCCATCTAATAATGAGCCAATACCATTGTTAGGATTCTTTTTGTTCCTAATATACTTTAAAAACTTCTTGTTGTCCTTAACTCCGAAAGCCATAGATTTCTCCTTATGTCCCTTTGCTTTCCTTATCATTTTTTTTTACAATTCCTACCTTGATTTATATTAATTACTACCTACTTCCCCTTTTTTCCATTTGTTGTATGTATTATTATTTTTATAGCTGCACTCACTTTCCCTCTAAACCAGGTTGTTGTTTTTTAACCAACATAGCTTTCTTCTTTCATTGGGGGACTGTAACTTTTTGGATATCTCCAATTGTTATTCTTTTTTTTTTTTTTTTCTGAATAAATTCTTCCTCTCAGCTGGTTTGACTCATAGTGGTCTCCAGGTTTGTGAAATTGTCTCATCTAAAGCACTATATTTTATAATGGGTCTGGACTTTATTCTGTTTGCACATTATAAATGTGATCAAATCTCATGTACATAAGTTACCATTATTTTGTAGTTCTGTGATCAGTCCCTATTATCTGTCAGGGTGAGATCTAATATAGAATTCCCCTCTGTGGGATACAATAATTTTTGGGTTAGGAAGTTGTCATCTATAATATAGAGAAATTCCAGGGATGTTTTAATAGTGGCAACATAAGACCTCCAAAATGTGTCACTCAGACTGAAGTCCCCCGTGATATCACAGCGTTTTTCCCCCTTAACATTATAGATAGGTGAGTAAGGAGCTGGTCATCCTGTTTCTTACTGTGATTTGGTGGTCTGTAGCAGATACCAGCTATCTTGTGCTTTTTCTATTAGGACATTGATCCATAAGCAATAAAGATCATTTTCCTCTGAGGAAATTGATTTTAATATTCAAACCATGGGAATCATCCCATCAGGTTTCAGTAATACCAACTAAATCAAATGTATATAGTAGAACCTCAGTTACAAATACCTCAGAAATGAAGGTTTTTCATAACTCTGAAATGTTTGTAACTCTGAATAAAATGTTATGGTTGTTTGTTCCAAAGTTTACAAAAGAGCGTTGACTTAATACAACCTTTAAACTTTACTATGCAGAAGAAAAATGCTGTTTTCTCTTTATTTTTTAGTAGTTTATGTTTAACAGAATAATACTATACCTGCTTCTTTTTTATTTATTTTTTTGTCTCTGCTGCTGCCTGATTGTGTACTTCCGGTTCCAAATGAAGTGTGTAGTTCACTGGACAGTTTGTAACTCTGGTGTTCGTAACTTTCGTTATGTTACATAACCATTAATACAGTATGGTTCTACTGTATTAATAAATGAGCAATTCCAATTCCATTGGTGTACAGGTAATTCAGGAATTTCTTTTCATGTTCTTTGCTTTCTTGATTACTTTTGTTCCCAAAAACTTAATTTTCTGTGGAGTGTTCACTTCTGACCTTTTAACACTCCCCTTTTGTTATTAGTTTAACATTCTCCTGACCACTCTAGCCAGTCTGTCCCTAAGAAGACTGGTCCCCCTCTACCAAGTTGGAGGACAGCCAAACTATAGAGCCCCTTCTCCCCATAGAAGGTGGACCAATGTTCCACAAAATGAAAACCCTTCAACCTATATCACTTAACTAGCCAGCAGTTCACATCCACAATTTTCATTTGAATAATGCTACAGTATCCGTTTTCTGTGCAGTGGAGATAAATTTAAGGCTACTAATGAGGGAAATTCTTCATAAGAAGAGGAATATTCTTAACTATAAGATGGACTGCTGCAGTTATACAAAGGTAGAAAATTAGTCAGAAAAACAAACAAAAAACACTTGTTCACCTGAGAGAAAATAATAGTGAAAGCTTTCTATTTAGAAGTGTCATTTCTGCAAAGTGAGTTTTCTAAACGAAGGGCACTTTAAAGGCTTACATCCAGCCCCCTTGTCTGTTATAACCAGTAACATTTAGCATTCTAGAATCAATGATCTGCAGTACAAATCATGGTCATGGGTATGAAAATATAAACTCTGATGCAGAAGCTAATGCACTGTTACTGGAAAGAACAATGTTGATAGAAAAGTAACAGGATTTCTAGTGTTTTTTAGTATCTTATCTACTACCTATTGTTTCTGCATGAAAGCTATGTAACTTCACATTATATGGAACTTGATTCAGTAATCACATGGACTGAAGATCTGAGTAGATGTTACCAACTATTGAATTGTTTTAGCATCTCTACCAGTACGTATGGTACAAATATTTTTTAACTGTTCATATGTATGATATATATGCACAGTGTCTGATGTGTATATGAAAATCAAAATTGCATGTGTATATGCAGATCCCTGAGCTATGTGCACTCATTTAACATTTCATGTATAGAAACTGGGAGTACACATTTTGTGTGAGCACTTCAAAATATGTTTATTTTCTTAATTTCCTGTGTATTCCACCGTTTGTGTATGTCTGCCTCTCTTCTAACCTTCTCTTTAAAAAATCCATTACTTAATAGAGTGACCTCTCATAAGGGGATGGAGTTTAAATGCCCTGCCACAAAAGAAGCCCCAGGAATGATAATCACAATTCTTCCCTTGATCCCTTCTTCTTTTGGGGGGGAAGTATGTTACTGCAGCTATTGAAAGGGTGCAGCATATACGGGGATAGCTAGTGAGGCAGGGGCGGCTGAGAAGCAGAGTCAAGGTTCTGTCCACTCTCCAGACTCTTGCTCTCAGAACAAATTATCTAGGGTACATCTACACTACAGGGGGGAGTCGATTTAAGATACGCAAATTCAGCTACGTGAATAGCGTAGCTGAATTCGACGTATCGCAGCCGACTTACCCCGCTGTGAGGACGGCGGCAAAATCAACTTCTGCAGCTTTCTGTCGACGGCGCTTACTCCCACCTCCGCTGGTGGAGTAAGAGCGTCGATTCGGGGATCGATTGTCACGTCCCGATGGGACGCGATAATTCGATCCCCGAGAGGTCGATTTCTACCCGCCGATTCAGGCGGGTCGTGTAGACCTAGCCCTAGAGAGCAGCAGTTGCACTCCATACCAGACCTGGACCCAAGATCCAGATAGGTCAAGCAAAAGGGGATGCTAGGAGAGGAGGGGGCTCCCTTTATTCCCCTGCTTGGCCAACAAAGAAGGGCCGAGCCCTAAACAACTTAAACAGTTGAGTAAGTTTATTATCAATTTTTATTTCAAGGAACTCTGTATATTTTCTTCTTGTATCCATACTTGAAATCTATTTTGTACAAAATGTGTACAGTATGCATCATCCCAGCAAGCATGATCCTGCAGTCCTTACTCAGGCAAAGCTCCCACTGATTTCACATATACACTAATTGTAGCTATAGTTACGCTCAAAGGAAAAAACTAGTTATGTGGCATTTTTACACATGTACATCAAAATATAGTCCCTTCTACCCGCAATGACATTTCAGTTAAAGCCATATTTGTTAAGGGCTATATGTATGTCTCAGTTAAAGACACAGGGTAAAATCCTCCAGATCCTGTTAAAGTCAATGGGAGTTCTGTGTTTGCTTTAGTTAACAGACAAAACCTTAATTTCAATTAAGGGCAGATGTCTTCAGTTAAGAGCTCTAGAGTTCAAGACAGCTGAGTTAGGATGACCTCAGTTATAGTTACCCCAGCTCCCAAGTTAAAGATGATTCTGTTACAGCTCCCAGGGCCTTATGCTTCCCTGCATGACACAAATAACCTCCATTAAAGACAATGGAAGATACTCATATCCTGCAGGGAAGAACAGACCCCTGAGATTAAGAATCCTCAATTAACAGCGCCTCAGTTAAGCCTGCTTCTCTTTCAGAAGTGCCAGTTACAAGTGGCTGCTAAAGTGAGTTAGGAGCAGCCAGGTGCCTCTTTAGACATTTGCTGTAACAGTATTGAGATGTAGCAAAAGCAATTTAACAGCTGTGAGGAAGTTTTAAAGAGGCTTAGCAGTGGGAGAGTTTTTCCTTCTCTCTCTCTCTCTCTCTTTTTAACATTGATGCTTATGCTATTTAGGCTAGTTCAGAAAATACACAAGATATATAGTGTAACTCAGTTTGGAAGATTCAAGGATAGGTTGTGTATTTAAGCATAGATCTAAACAAAGGATGGTGCACAAGATGCACCATACCAGGAGTATCTCTGGGGGCCAGAGGTGTAGTAACAGAGAGACACCTGAGTCACAGTTCTTCTCCTAGTTCTTGCTTGCTGTAGAGAGCAATAATTAACTGAGAGCCTATCCCAGAAGTAATTCAGTAACCCCTATCCCTGCATATGCTTAGCTGAACAACAAATGAGGCAGAGCTAGGTGTAGAGTAGAGCCTCCTGCCATTCCCTACCCCTTCCTCTCTGAGGAGGCAATAAGTAGCACTGCTTATTCCTGAATATCTGGCTCCAACATCCAGGTTACTCATGTGGGGAATTAAGGGGTGTCTGGGGCATTATAACTCCCTTGCCTGGGCATGTAGTACAAGTCACTGTCCAGGTCTTAGCTCTTTACTGTGAATGTTTGTAATAGTGTGGCTTGCCCTATGGGCTGGAAAGCCTGGGGATAAGCCTACCTGATTACAAATGGGCCCCACCTAATAGGAATCAGGTGATTCGTATGCAAAAAGGAGCCAGGCTTAGCTAGTGGTAGGTAGGGTACAGCTGGGAAGAGAGTGCAGGCATTAAGAAGGCTCCTATAAAGTCCTGACTCAGCAGGGGGAGAAGTAGAGTAGGAAAGGAAGTTAAAAGCAGGGAGGCAAGCTCGGGGGGCGGGCTGAGAGAGACCTTGGCTAACCAGGGAAGAGACCAGAGGGGAAGTAAAGCAGCAAGGTAGGAGGTGGCCTAGGACTGCAATATGAGTAGAGGATCTAGCCTAGTTGTGCAGTACAGGGCCCTGAGCTGGTATCTGGAATTGAGTTTGGGACAGGGGTTCCTCTAGCCATCCCAAGGGGGGTACATACAAGCCCTTCACAGAGGTAGTTGAGCCTAGTAGGGGCAGCAGACTAAAGAGAGGACTGGCTGAAGAACAGCTCCAGAGAAGGTGGAAGTATTTTTGTTTCTATTAAGGCCAGTTTAGGATGTTAGCTTGGACAGTTGGGACCCTGGAAGGGGTGGACTAAAGATTGTGACCAGGCTGGAGGGCTGAGTTCCCTGAGAAAGATCTGCATGACTATCAATAAGGGGTGCTTGCTTATTGAGGTACTGCTACACCATTCCTCCTGGCCCCTAAGGGGCCCCAAGCAGTGAGTGAACTCTGTTAGTGTTATTTTAAGGCTTTCAGATGTTGAGATGAAGAAATATTTCTTCAAGATACTGATGTTAAAATAAGTTTCCATTTAGTGGTTAGCATAAGTATAAATTCAGAATTTGCTACATGTAAAGACAATCTTCAGCTCCTCTTTTCAAAGGGCTGCTCAACCTATAAGCAAATAAGAACAAGTCAAGGGTCAGTATAGCAGAGTTTCATTTTAATAGGTTTGGTCTGACTGAATACTGGTTCACTTATTTAAATCAAGTATTCATTAAATCAGGTATTACCCTAAGGCAGCAGCAAGTGTGTGGGTAAATGATGTAAGCATCATCAGCTATGAGAACCTTTCTGGTGAGCTTCTGTCTTGCCTCAGGCTGATGGATACCAAGTACAATAATCAAACATTCTTAGGTAGGGAAAACAGTAGGTGCATAATTCTTCTATCTCTGAGTCACTCTGTTAGGCCTTATGTATACAAGGAAAATAGGTTATGCTTGAAAATGTGTTAATTAACATGATTTTAAATGACTTTGCACCTAACATGGAGATGCTTTAACATCTTTAAAATCACCTATGAACCATGGGTGGAGCCCAGGGTTGACTGTACTAGCTAATGTGGTTTTTTTTTTTTTTTTAAAGCGTGTGTCTACATTAGATGTAAAATCATGTTTAAAATCATGCTACATTATTTTCAAAGGTGAATCTGTTCCCTCTTGTAGACAGTGCTATAGTGGGTAAAAGTACTAGTACACTTTTTTTTTTTAATCAAAACAGTTTTTGAAAACCTCATGATATAATATTTATAGCTATCAAACAACCAGTGTATGTAAAACAAACACAAATTTCATTCATATATTCAGCAACTCCAAAAGTAATCTAAAATAGAAAGCCATACAACCTTTATTATAATACAGCACTGAATATTGCAAAATAAAGTGGTGGCATTCTCCTGTGCATACAACTTCCAACATGTACAATGAAAAGGAGTGAATAACATCAACAAAGGGACCCATTATAGAAAAGTCAGGAACCTTTTAGTCAAGTCTTTAAAAGACCTTGATTTGTATTGTATAGTTTGAGAATATGTGCACTTTCAAGGCTGGAACTTCACATTCCATTCACAAAGTAACAGAAGAGGGTCAAGAACAGATTCTATATTTTATTGCCGGGGGGCTTTTAGAGAGAAACAAACTAGGTGATCTGTTAATTTTACATTATGTACAAGTGAGTACAATGAATAACCAATTAGTCATGCAGTGAATGTTCACACAATAGATTAGAAACAACTTTTAGATATTTTTGTTTGTTTATCCACAAAGAGGAAATGTTACTCTCCTTGCTTCAGAGGGTATGAAATCCATTGCCAGGGGATATATCAACTCTTATTCCACATACCAAAAAAACAAAATGAAACTATCAGAAACCATTTTCACTGCATTCAACTAAAGAATACTATGCCAACTTTTAAGTAGTCAGGTTTGGACTTATGAAGGCAAATGCATAGACATGCACACAATAATAAATTATCATCCTCTACTTCAGTTATTATGGGCCAAATTATGAGCTTTTGACTCCAGTGAAGTAAATGAAACTACCAATATAATACTGGTACAAAGGAATCAGAATCAAATCTGTTAGGTTCAGGTCCTTCAAAATATTAGTTTAATAAAGATGGATGTTCATTAGCAAAACCAATACAGTTTAGGTCTAGTTACCCATACAGTGTGGCCATTTATATTTTGAGTTGCTTTTTAAAAAGAGACACACATAATGAAATAAAGAAGAAACAATGCAGTAATTAAAAAAAAAAAACTACAAAAGCTTGCTGAAAAGAAAAACATGTTCTGGCATATATATTAAAGAACTCAAATGTACAGTGAACACAAGGTTCTGGAGGAAACAACAGAAAGTTGAATGAACCAATATAATTCAGGAATTTACAGACAGCAATTTAAAAAAAAAAAAATCAAAAGCAGGAAGTCCTCAGGACCAGATGGTCTGACAATAGATTTCTATGAAGCTATGGCAATTAATCTAGTACAGCCATGTTAAATATGTAAAATTCATTGAAAAAGGTTTTATGCTTTAAGCAGCAATTTTCACCAACAACCTGGAGGTTTCAAAAAGGCATCAGCCCAAGAATGATTAGCATCAGCCATGATTCTTTGTTCTTTGAGCAATTCAAATTGATGGCAAATGAACTGGGATCATTTTCAAGTGATTCATCTCTTCACTGATTCCAAATCCTTGACCGAACAACAAGTCAGCGTTTACTCTTGTCTAACTATGAATCTGAGTGTGGAATTTTCTCACTAAAATAATCAAAGCTCTCCCTAAATAAGAACTTACAGCAGTGACCAGTAGTGACACCATAGTTAAAGAGTCTGTCAGAATTTTCATTATGGCCTCATTTTGTGGGATTTATTATCAACAACAAAAAAAATGTATCTCCAACTTAAAGGTAGCAGATAGTAGTAACTATTTGGTAGTGAGAAAGAAAAGATTGTTCTTTTGCTTAACTATACTGTACATTACAATTTTGCACCACTCCATAATTTATGTTAGAAGTGTGGCATACACATTTTCTTAAACTAAATTTAAATCTACAGCCATATCACGGTGGGAGGAACTGTCTTCAGATATAACATGCAAAATAGGGCCAACCCTGGTGTGTACTTGAATGAGAGTCCTCCAAGGAAAATCTGGGGTTGAAACTTGATAGGGGATTTGGTATGGACTTCAATTTACTTCAGTGGGCATAGGATTTCACCCCAAGTAATCAAGGAGAAACTGTTTATGTGACGTTCTTCTCTCTGAATTAGAACATATGTCATGTTAGGGGACTCTGATTCTAGAGAAAATATTTTGGATGAGATTTAAATATAAGAAACTGAACACTCAAAGATGTGGAAAAATTCCATGGGATATTTCATAAAGTATAAACCCTGGAGTCCTGCCAGTTCCAAGTAGGATAATTACATTCTGCCTATCTAAATTACCTAAGCAATGTTAATATGATACAGTAATTCCTCACTTCCTGCTGTAAATGATAGTGATGTTGCTGTCATTCTAATGAATTTTATTCTATTCTATTCAGGTTCTTATGCTTCATTCATCACTATCTAAGCACTCTCTTCACCATCATCCCCACTGCCATGGGGGGGGGGGGCGCAGAGTGTGGGTAGGTGGGAAAGGGTATGAGGCACAGAAAAGTAAGGGAAGTAGTTTGTTTGTTTCAGTAAAATCAGCATATTAGAGAACACTATGTGCTGTTCTCTAATAAGGCAAAGTCAAATAAGTTCCCACTTGCCTTTGGACTGGAATATATAGAAGATCGTGTTAATTTATGACCCCACCTTTCAGGGGGTTCAGCCTTTGAGAAAGCCTTGTCTCCTACACAAGCGAGTGTCCCTCTTGTAGTAGACAGTTCCATTGTTCCTGAGGTGTGGAGCTCTCATGGGCAATTGTGGCCCTAGACAGCAAATTGCTGTTATTGTGGGCCCAGGCAATTTAGTTCTTGGAAAAACCATTCTTGCAAGAGAATAAAAGCTGAGTGGATCGAAAGATAGTAGAATGAAGGAAAGGTATTTTAATAATAAATCTATACACTAATAGGCCTATAATCCTAAACCTTTCAATGCTTACCACCCTGTATTGTGCTGTAAAACAACATCTGCTTTCCACCTAGTGGTCAATGCATTTCTGTGATGGCATTCCACTGAAGTCAATGGGAGCTAGGGTTACTCAGCAACTTTGAAAGTCAGGCTACTTCTGTTTAGGTGTAAATTTATGAGTCTAATTTAAAACACCCAGGTTTGAAAACCACCTCTGAATATACTGGCTCTGTATGTTCAGGAATGAGGATGTCAAGAGACCGGAAGATTAGAGTATACTGTGGGTTATCTAGAATTTGCAGTATAGTTTACACAACATTTGTGTAAATACAAGAGCTTGTGAACTCCCTGCCAGATTTTTATGTATGAGATTAAGGGGTTGTGCTAGCTGAAGGAAAAGGTTACTGAGCAGCTATTGGACATCTGCTGAGATTAAAGGGGCACCTCCTCAATTGGTGTAAATTGGCTAGTTCTGCTGCAATCAAGAGAATTCCGCCACTTTATACCAGTTGAGTATCAGATCCAAAGTGATGTGTCCAAAACATGACTCTAATTTTCATTTTAAAGGTAAAAGGGGCTATGTTCTTTTATTTATTTTTAATTAGTTTATAATTTTCATAATTTTAACTTTTTCCCCTTTACCTTTATCCCTTAAAGGGTGATTACAGACAGAGTTTTAAACCCACTGTTACCTCCAGAAAATACTCTTATGCTTAAGGAGCCTTCTTTACAGAAAAGTCCTTGCCAAATGTAATGTAAAAATGTTAGCTATTGATGAAATGGGAATGCTGCTTCGGGGGGAAAGAGGCGACTCTCCCTTAAAGACTTTGGCAGGTTTTTTGATATCAGGGAGCCAAAAGTGAGGCTCCTAAAGTTCTAATCCTGCCAAGCATAATTCATGCACAGACTGTTGCACTTATACAGAGCTCCATTTACTTCAAGAGGTCTCTGTGTAAACACAGAAATCCACCTGTGCACTACGCTTTGTGAGATCAGATTAGTATTTTCAAATACTTATGGGAGTTAGAAGCCCAAGTCCCTTTGAAAGTAAAAATCCCAGCCTAAAGCCATATTTTCAGAAGAGTTTGCTTAGCCTCTCTAAATCTATGTAGGTTCCAAAATATGGCTTCTGAACCCTAATTTTTGCCCACCCTTTAAAAATTTTGGCTTTTATTGTCAACCAAAATTAGAGCCTCTGAGGCCTCCACGGATTCTCTATAGCTCCCATCATCAGGGTATCTCCTGAAAAGAACTATTAATCACTGTGGTTAAGGGCATGTCTACACTGCAAGCTTAAGTTGACCTATATTAGGTCATTTTACAGCCACCACGGTAATTACTGAGGTGGTTCACATTCACACTGCCCTCTTGTCGTTGGTGTGTGTCCTCCTGAGGAGCACATCCACTGACTTAAGAGTGGCAATGTAGGGGGCTGAGAGCCTGGAGTCTCAGCTCCTTGAAGCTTACTGCTAGGAACCTTGGGGCTACTGCCCGAGCTCCTACCTCCCCACTGGGATCCTCTTTGTGTCTTACATTACATCTACTGTAATGTAGACCAGGGCTAAGCTGTTCCCTTCTACCTGATCTGTCAGCTGAACCTGTATTGCTTTTTTTCTGATTTATGTTCTCATGATTCATCTCAAATAACAGCTACGGGAATCAGCTAAATCATTGGAAAAATTCATTTTACTTTAAATTACCATGATAAAAGTGAGTACTTTGCATAAACAGACGGTTTCAATAAGTGAAAAGACTGTTGATCTGACTTCCAACATTCAGAGGCGTTCAGATCCAGGGTGTTAGTCTATCTCCTGAAAAAAAAAAAAAAAAAAAAAAAAACACATTAGAGCACTATTGGGAAGGTAGCACATTAGCAATACCTGCTGCCCTCATGAGTAGTGGCAAAACAACACTCTGTAGCTACTTTTACTAAAAGAAATATTATGCAGAAGAACTCTTATGATTACTTTCATTTTTCCCAGATGGGACACGAAATGAGTTTTCCTCTGGACTGCTTTCATCTGGTTTTCTTACAGGATGGGGAACTCTGAGAAGTGGTGACCCTGAAAATGATTTGGGGATCAATTTGGAGGTCATGTGGATAATCAGCTGAACCTAAGCTCCTATTGTGACTTTGTGGTCAAATTTGCTCATGAGATCCTGGGATGCATAAACAGGGGAATCTCGAGTAGGAGTAGAGAGGTTATTTTACCTATATTTTTGTCACTGGTACAACAGCTGCTGTGTCCAGTTTTAGGGCCTAGAATTCAACAAGGATGTTGACAAATTGGAGGGGGTTCAGAAAAGAGCCATGGGCATGACTAAAGAATTACAAACATGCCTTATAGTGAAAGACTCATGGAGCTCAACTGAATTAGCTTAACGAATAGGACGTTAAGGGGTCACTTGATTATAGTCCGTAATTATCTACATGGGGAACAAATATTTATTAATGGGCCTTTCAATCTATCAGAGAAAGGTATAACATGATCCAATGGCTGGACATTGAGGCTAGATCTATTCAGACTGGAAAGAAGGCGTTCATTTTTAATGGTGAAGGGAATTAACCATTGGAAGAATTTACCAATGGTCATGGTAGATTCTCTATCATTGTCAATTTTTAAATCAAGAATGGATGTTTTTCTAAAAGAATTATTTTGGAATTATTTTGGGGAAGGTCTATGGGCTATGCTATAGGGGAGGTCAAATTAGATCAGGGGTTCTCAAACTGGGGATCAGGAACCTCAGGGGGTTGCAAGGTTATTACATTGGAGGGTTGCGAGCTGTCAGCCTGCACCCCAAACCCGCTTTGCATCCAGCATTTATAATGGTGTTAAATATATTAAGTGTTTTTAATGTATAAAGGGGGGGTCTCACTCAGAAGCTTGCTACGTGAAAGGGGTCACCAGTACAAAAGCTTGTGAACTAGATGATCACAATGTTCCTTTTGGCCTGGGAATCTGAATCTAGGATCCTTAGCTATTCCAGTTTATGAAATCATAGAAAGTGACTATTTTAGTTGTATTTGTTTACATATAGACTCAAAGAGTCATTAGTAAAGCTCTTCTGCTCTCTACAGGATGCTGTTTCTGTCTGCAGTTCAGTCATTGTGCTTGAACAACATTAGCTGTTACCCCACCACAAAAACAGTTTCTTGTAGCTACTGCTTCCTTTAAGGATATCCCAGAACATGTTTATGTACTTTGTTCTCCATTTTGATCTTCATTTGCCATCCTGAACTACTTTCCATATTTATCTTTGCCTATCTTTTTTCCTCACTTCTCTTCTCCTTTAGATTCTTCATTACATAAGATTGTTTTATAAACTTTCTTTTATATCTTGAATCTACTAAGTCAGCATTTTGGCTGCAGGATTTCTACGAGTTGCTGGATTTCTCCCCCTGCCAAAAGCTACTTTTTTAAATTTAGCATTTACATGAGCTACATTGTAATTTTAGCGGTGTATCTGGCAGTACTATTTTTCTTGACGCTACTCAGTCAAGATTTTTACTGAAGAAAAGCTAGAGGTTTGTTTGTTTAACTTTTTGAATGTATTGTTTTGTAATTGCAGTGCTATACCTTGCTGTATGACTTGACTTATTTTCAAAGTCTTTGTAGTAGTATATTAGGACTCTAGACTAATTCAGATATGCTGCTTTCCTTAACTGATAAGCTCAAGTACATGTAATCTCTCCACTCTTACAGACATGGGTACAAAAGTTATGCATGCTCAAATGAAAGATTTGTGCACACAGATACAAATCACATTTATGCACATAAATGTAGAGGCTGAATTGGGGGTGAATTATTTGGTCCTCAGTGTGATTTTAATGTATTTTTATTAATTGAATTATTCCACATATCAAAATTATGAGAAAGTGTAAACATTTCATCAAGACATCAACATTTGGAAAGTTTTGACCAGGTCTATTCATCAGTTCTGAATGACAAAGACTCCAGATCTCTTAACTCTTTCTTCACATGGGAGATTTCTCATGCCCTTAATCATTTTCATCCCTTATCGCTGAACCCTCTCTAATTATGCAATAACTCAAAAATATTTGTTATTTAAATTGAAATAAGGTAGCTGCCTATACAAAATTTCTAGGCACACTGACAATTAAATGTTACAGCATAATGCCTCAGCAGTATTAAAATGAAAATATTCAGACAGGAGCAAATAACTCAACTTGGCCAGCCCAAGTCAGCCAGCCAACTACAAAAGAGCTCCTTTCCATCCCTGCCAATCATCCCAGGAACAAACCCCAACTCTTTCCAAAAACTCTATCAAACAGATGATGACCTTTGCAGTGTAATGATCTCATGCTTATTAAGATGATTCCATTCAACATTTTTATTTGGCTTTATCTACATGCTCTTTCTCCTCTCCATTATTTCCTTTAAAACATCGTTATTCACAAGACTATTGTGATACTGCGCAGTGCTAGTTCTCTTGTTTTCCCCCCTAAAGGCATTCATTAATTTCATACTTCATAACAAACAGTTGAAAAATCCCTTATGTTGCTATTCTACTGCATTCTGTGCACTAACTAGTTTGTGTAGGAATGAACATACTATAGATCTTCCACTTTCTCTTACCCCAACTAGCATAAATCTAAGGGATCATCCCCTCCTTGTATCGCTCCTGATGATCTTTAGAATCCTTTGTCTATTTTGTATTATCTACTTTATTTGAAAAAAATTCCTTGTTCCCCAGCCTATTCTTTGTTGATAATAAATCCAATCTCTGGTGTATTCTTGAGTTCAAAAGTAGAAAGAATTGCAATATCACTCTGACTTGAGAAATCTTTTTTTCTTTCTTTACCCTCATCTTTTTCAGTTCAACTACATTATACCTGGTATTTTCTACTGGTAATTCTTTGTATCTGTTATCTTCTAGTCGCATGTACCTAGCCAAGGTCAAATTCTTCAGGCAGTCTTATGAACCTCCTGTTCCTTTCTCACACTCACTGCAGAAATAGGGGATTTCAGAGAAAGTACACTAATAACTGAAGACCATATAATTGTATACACTTGTGGGTAGATGGCCAGAACTAACTCTGGGCAGGAAGTTAATGAATGTCTTTCCTTCAGGACTAAATGAGCTAAATTTTGCCTCTACTCACACTCTGAGCAAAACTAGTTGCTCAGGGTATATGTTAGAGCAGAATTTGACCCCATGAGCACAGAGTTAGCATGACTGTGGGGATTTCCTCGCAGTGATCTGCTCTGTACTTGCAACCAATGAGAAATGACTATTAACACTTCCAGATATCTGTATTAAGCCCACAGCAAATACCATAAACTGTTTTCTCCTAGGATTGTTGGTGAATATGCTGCAAACCATAGTCTGAGGCAGAAAATGAGAATGTGTGTTTGAAAGCAGTTAACTTGAATAGACAAAGAAGTTTTAAAGTTTTAAAGAACTTCCCTTATAACAATCCAGCTTCCATTGGGATCAGTGATAGGTGAGCTTGGAGTGTATATTTTAGAGATTACTTTGAATCGATCATGTTATAGGAAAAAGTGTGCTTGAGCATCACAAGTTGGTAGACGTCCTCTTTTGTATCACTTATTTATCAAACAACACAAAACAAAACAAAAAGCTTTTCCTAGCTTTCTAACTCTCCTTGTACAAGTTGGGAGAAAATAGGGGTCTAACAGTCCCCTCAATGCATGTGTGTAGCTCCAGCTGAATGTAGCAGCAACTATCCATCAAACATCCTGCAGAGCCCTACATATAGAACCATTTAGCATTCTTTGACATTTCTGTTCCATTTAGAGAACTTTTGAACTCTCCAAATTGCTAGCTGCTCACAATAGCCTGTATCACCTTTCCCAACTTTTTAAACATCTTTTTTTAAAACAGAAGTGATTGAAGAGGATTAAGTGCATAAGCAATTAAGTCACTATTAAACAATGTAAGAAAGGATTCTCTGACAG
This sequence comes from Malaclemys terrapin pileata, assembly GCF_027887155.1. Taxonomy (NCBI): domain Eukaryota; kingdom Metazoa; phylum Chordata; order Testudines; family Emydidae; genus Malaclemys; species Malaclemys terrapin. The sequence goes on from NC_071507.1 coordinate 138,386,450, forward strand.
CAGACTACACAAAGCCATCAGGAAAATCAATTGAAGAAATAACGGGAGAGAGAGGAAGCATTAAGTAATACATGACTTTTGCAAATAAGTACATCCCCTCACAGGGCATGAGGGTTGGAATTTAGACTAAAAACATAAACCCTGATATGAAATATGAAGCAGATAAAAAGGGGCAGGAAAACAAAATTAATAGGGATCTACCATAGGGAAAACCACGGTTGCAGCCAACAAGAAGTCAGAGTTCTAAGAGCATCCTGTGCAGTCCAGCCATAATTTCATTCCTACTGAAGGTCAGCATAGGGCCTAAACTCCAATTAAGCCCTCAGAATAGGGTACAAGTGGAGTCCATCTGGTGCATAGGCCTCAAACTTTACCCTAAGATGAGTAGTAACCCTATTTTGCCTTCTCTGGGCCATATTCTATCCACAGAGGCATTTGGGTAACCTCCACTGACATTGAGAGGAGCTACATACATTCAAGAACAAAACTGGGGCTTCATGAGTAAATCTTGCTCAGACATGCACTGGCTTTGAAATAAAGGTATTTCTGGCTCAAAAGAAGGGTTTGAAAAGATCAGAATGAATTATTTGTGGCCAATTACTTTGTTGGCCACAAATAATTTATTACAGACATTTCCCCTACCCCCCCATTCACAAATTGTTTGCAAACAGATTGCAAGATTGATTATTCCTGTGGTTCATCTTTTAGTTTAGTGTGAGGGTGTTGGGGGATGTTGGTGGCCTATTATATACAGCAGGTCAAGCTAAGTTATCTAGGCATCCCTTCTGGCCTGAATCACTATGTTTGCAGATCACCTCAGCTGCAAATTCCAAGCATTTCAATTCAACATACATTCCCTGTTCATGCTTTAGTGTGTGCAATCTGTGTAAACAATTTACTAACCAACAACATGGATTTTTAATTCTATATTCAGTTTCAATATTTGCCATTCACAATTGGCAATTCATACTTTGTTGTTTAGTCACATAAGTCATCCAATTAGGGAATTGAAACAACACCCTCTACATGTAACTGTTTTCCCAATTTCTATTTTACGTTGGGTTGCATAAGTCACATAGTATTGTTCAAAGATGGGGCCATTCCACAATTCCTACAGGTGAAGTACCTGCCTTCTTCCCTTCCCCCCCCCCCACTCCTTGGGCTGAAAACCCCTACAAGACTTATGTCTCATTGAATAAGATAAAACAACGAGGAGTCCTTGTGGCACCTTAGAGACCAACAAATTTATTTGGGCATAAGCTTTTGTGGGCTAGAACCCACTTCATCAGATGCATGGAGTGAAAAATGCAGGAGCAGGTATAAATACATGAAAGGATGGGGGTTGCTTTACCAAGTGTGAGGTCAGTCTAACAAGATAAATCAATTAACAGCAGGATACCAAGGGAGGATGGGGGTTGCTTTACCAAGTGTGAGGTCAGTCTAACAAGATAAATCAATTAACAGCAGGATACCAAGGGAGGAAAAATAACTTTTGAAGTGGTAAGAGAGTGCCCAATTACAGACAGTTGACAAGAAGGTGTGAGTAACAGTAGGGAGAAATTAGTATTGGGGAAATTAAGTTTAGGTTTTGTAATGACCCAACCACTCCCAGTCTTTATTCAGGTCTAGTCTGATGGTATCCAGTTTGCAAATTAATTCCAGTTCTGCAGCTTCACGTTGGAGTCTGTTTTTGAAGTTTTTTTGTTGAAGAATTGCCACTTTTAGGTCTGTTATTGAGTGACCAGAGAGATTGAAGTGTTCTCCTACTGGTTTTTTAATGTTATGATTCCTGATATCAGATTTGTGTCCATTTATTCTTTTGCGTAGAGACTGTCCGGTTTGGCCAATGTACATGGCAGAGGGGCATTGCTGGCACATGATGGCATATATCACATTGGTAGATGTGCAGGTGAATGAGCCCCTGATGGTGTGGCTGATGTGATTAGGTCCTATGATGGTGTCCCTTAAACAGATATGTGGACAGCGTTGGCACCGGGGTTTGTAGCAGGGTTTGGTTCCTGGGTTGGTGTTTTTGTTGTGTAGTTGCTGGTGAGTATTTGCTTCAAGTTGGGGGGCTTTCTGTAGGCGAGGACTGGCCTGTCTCCCAAGGTCTGTGAGAGTGAGGGATCATCCTTCAGGATAGGTTGTAGATCCTTGATGATGCGCTGGAGAGGTTTTAGTTGGGGGCTGTAGGTGATGGCTTGGTACCCTTCTGGCTCTGTCAATCTGTTTGTTCACTTCACCAGGTGAGTTCTGCAGTTTTAAGAAAGTTTGATAAAGATTCTATAGGTGTTTGTCTCTGTCTGTAATCATCATGAGCATAAGAATCAGGTTGTCCTTGAGATATACATACTCCAGACTATGCCCCAATCTGCCTAATCCCTAGTGTACAGCAGAATTGCAAGGCTTGTTCAGTGGTCTCAGAAGGCGACATCTGTTGCGGCTAAGAGCTTGAGTATCACTAGGTATAGAGTAGAAAGAATGGTTTTCCTTAAAATAATAATCTAACAGACTTACTCTCAGAATGTTTTCATAAGATATATTGAGCCCAATTGTTTTTTAATTTATTTCTGTAACTCCTAGTTTTATCCTTTTATCTTACTAAATAGTTCCTCACTCTCCATGGGGTAATACCCCTCAGATACCTTTAGATCTTCATGTTCAACCATCCTTTTGCCCTCCCGCTTTTTGTAATGTAAAATTATTGGGTAGCAGCTTACTCTTATGTTGTTCTTTAAGTTGTCTGCATTTGTAAGAATCGGTGACTATATAAGAAGTCAGTTGTTTGCTTTCTCAATGCTTAGATTAGGAATATAGCTTTCCATTAATTAATTAAATATTGGGCAATGACGAGTTAATATAAATGCTACATTTTAGACACATTTTTTCCTTTATGCCTTTGAAATGGCTTTAAGTGCTAACATTGGGCTCTATTCACACCTGCCTTAGCAGTTACTGCTCTTCCAAAGATCTAAGTTTCTTACAGAGACAGCTGAGCTTCATAGTTTGATAATGAAGGTCTCTCCTTCTCTGAAGTCTGAAGAGCATACTAAAGAGGCCATGAAGCCTGAGGCCCTCTCCATGGCTGAAAGTTCAGAAAGGATCTCATCCAGGGAGTGGGAAAGATTCCTTACCTCATTGGCATTCAACACTTGCCCATAACAGTAACTGAGGTGGGAGAGGCTGCTGCTCAATCACAAGTTGGATTTTATTTAGTCTCCCACTAATAGGAATTCAGCCTCAGAGACCCTTCCCTCTGTGTGAGGGGTTATACAGCTTTATGGCTGCAATAACTCCCTTATCCATAGCAGGGTGTCAGAAAGGAAGCAAATCTCTGAAGCATAGCAGCTTGTGGAGTTAGTGTGATCACAAGTTCTCTGCCCTCCTCCCCAGGGAAGGGGTGGTGTTTGTATTCTGTATGCCAGGGGAAAATAAACAACCATTGAATATCAGTTTGCTGCACTTTGATGCCTCAATTGTATGTTTTTCTTGCCTTCATATTGTATTTGGGACAATGTTTAGAACAGCTTTAAAATCCTGCTGCTTAGGCAGGACTTGAGGGACTACTATATCACATGCTCAATGTCTTAAATACATTGTGTCTCCTTACAAATTAGATTTATAGTATGTGCTTCCCAGAGGTGAATATAATGACCTCTTTCACCTTGTCTGAAGGGCAGCCTTGTCAAACTCTCAGTCAATATCTTACAGTGTATCCATTTAGCAAAGGAACATGGCCCAAACAGAGACTCTGGAGTGCAGGTATTCAGATGCATAGGTCTGACAAAGACAAATAGCATAGGGCTCCACTAACTGAACAAGGACAAAGGGACGCCTTGCCATTACTGTGAGAAACTGAAGACCATTTAGATTTCTCGTGAATGCACTTAATGATCTGAGGAAAGACTTAATTTTTTGAAGTCCCCAATTTAATAAATGAAAATCAAAGGAGTATTTTTGCTTGATCCCACATCTCTTTATTTTTTTTAAGGAAACGTTTTTAATAACTAATGTATTTTGAGGTCTTACTAATTTATATAGTACTTATATACTAAGCTCCTCCCCATTAAAGTCACTTATTCATTTGCTACTGGTTTAAAATATTGGAATGTTGTAGCAACAGGTAAATACAATCTTGATTTAGACAGATTTGATCTTCTTACTGATTGTCCTAATTAAATCACTTATGCTGGTATTTTCTTGGAAAAATTTGAATGAGAAATTAATTTTGCAGGCTGATCTTTTTGGGGCTCTTGAAACTTCATAAAGAGCTGAGCAGTTGAAAATGAAGTGGTGAACAAATGTCACAAAGTTTTTTCAAAAATTAAATGAAAAGTTTACCACATTTACATGTCCCAACCCCCGCAAAAAGTTCATTTAGTTTAAGAACTGTCAATTTCAATTTTTGTAAATATTATATTTAGACAATTAAAATAAAACACCCAAATTTGGGACACAAGCTGCCAACTTGTTTCTCTAATGCCAAATGGCTTGCTGTATGTAGCAGGTTACTTTTAGTTTTGTTTTTCCCTCCATACAATTAAAATTTCATAATGATATCTAGTGTATTTAGAATTAGGAATATATTCCCCATTTGGGGCCAGATTCTGCTCTCAGTTAATTTGACATAAATCATGAGTAATGCCATTGAAGTCAATGGAGTAAAACTGGTGAATAGCCATGGTAAGGCCCTGTCACAGACTTAGCTGACCACCCCCTTTTGGGCACTATTGTGAGGGGATCTCAACTCTGTATCCATGTGTTCTTAAAGCCTTCCAAGTGAGCAGAGTCTTCTCCTGACTCTGGTTTGGGGTCTCCGGCATATTTCTGGGGGTAGGTCTCCTCTCTAGCACCCGCTCTGGGGAGCTGAGCCTCATGGTCCAACTGCCCAGCCCTTGGGACTGTTTTGCTCCCTCTCCCCCGCAACTCCCCTGTAGTTTGAACACACCCTCTCCTGTAGGGTCAGCTATGAAGGTGCTCTGGGATTACAGTTTACCTCTTCAGAGGCACATGGTAGATATAGCACATAACACACACAGACAAACTTTGCAGAAGATTCAAAAACTTCATTGGTCTTTACGTAAGAGAAAAAATACAAATAATTTAGAAAATAACCACCCTGAATTTAGTGCCCCTTGCTCTAGCTTACTCTTTCCTTGGGAGGAGAGGGGGTATCTTCAATGTTCAGATAGACAGAGCTCCCCACTGCCTCAAGAGGCTCCTACAGCATGAGCTGGTGAAAATGACCAAAGGAGCAGAACAGCTCCTGCTGTTTTATAATCTTCCAGACCTTCTGTCATGACCCCAACCAGGTGACTTTCCAATGCGAGGCAACCTCTCTCCTGGAAAACTAGTTCTCCTGAGTGGAAGCCAACCTATTGAATAGGATGTCTGTATTTGACTAGATGATCATCTCCATTTAATGATCATCTATTTTCAGTCTGGTACCACTACCCCTTGGAATATCAGTCCAACAAGGAAAAAGAAGAGAAGGCAAAGGATTGCCTTTCAAAATGGCATTTGTAGCTTGATTAAGATACAGAGTTCATAATCTCACATAATTCATAAATTGAACATAGACAGATTCCCCAAATTGTCACAGGCCCCTGTATGGCAAGCACTAAGGATATTCTTATTGCAAAGAAGTCACACTGAAGTCAATAGGACAACTAATAGTATGTAAAAGTAAGTCCATTCATAAACCTTAGCAGGATGAGGGCTTTAGTGACCTCACAAACAGACCTTTGATATCTGCTCATAATCCCCCTTATAATTAATAGGTAGAGCTGGGGGAAACTTTTTGGATTATTATCTTATTTACTGAAAAATGCAGTGGAGAATGAGGAAAATTATATTTCCCCATCTATATTTCAGTTCAAGATAAGGAAGAAGGTTTAAACAAAACTCCTCTGAAGGATAAGCAAACATTGAAAAAGAGAGGAAAAACACCATTTTTGCACAGGTCAATTAAAAATGGATGAAAGGTCCAGATGGGATGTAAAAAAAAAAACCAAAAAACCCTGATCTGAATTGCCTATGTTCTAGACACCAAACCAATGTTTGATAAGATTGGGCTTAGCAGACATAAGGAAGCTGCTGCTGTTTGTGGTATGCTGCTGGTCTAAAAAATAGAATGTGGAGGAAACTGTAGATTTAAGATTAGGTTAATTTAATTTTGTTTGATTTGTGGTGGATGCTCAAGAGTTCCTTGGTTTGAGAGAGACAGCAAATTGTGAGACAATTTGTAATTGGACATTCAGTAATATTAAATTATCTCTGAAAGAGATTTTGTGGTTTGAGATGGATAGAATCTTTAATGTTAAGTTTGTCTTGCTATCTTGGAACATCCCAGGTGCCCAACCTCAGTATATCGGGAGCAGAAGACCACCAGGGTTTGATTTGTATTTCATTCACAAAAGTTTCTTTTTAAAAGGGCTGTACTTCTAGGAGACGCACCATTGTACTAGCTTTAATATATTTCACTACTCTACCAATATCTGGTTATCTACAGATCTCCAAATATCTCATTATTATAAAATGACTCAATCATTTCTCAACACATTGACATTATTTGCATATAATAATAAAATGCATTTGTTTAAACAAATATCTAAAGCATTTTAAAGTGAATTTAGTGCTATGAGGGGACAGATCATTTAAAATTTTCCATACTAATTATACAATTATCTTCAGCTCTGCTCTGGAAGAAACTCTGACAATGAGAGTGTACTAGACTCCATTTTCAATCAGCCTGAGACTATGTTGAGACTTCCAGCAATCATCAGTTGGGATCATTGCTTCCCCCCCCCCCCCTCTGATTTTCATGTCAGTCCATATAGAGCAATTATGAACCTACAACACCATTTCACATAGGCTACCTCGTCTCATAATCACATTCAAATATATATCATTTATTGGAATGGGATCATTTTTTTCAGATTCCAAGAAATGTACCAGTCTTTCCACAAAAGTGGAAGGAAATCTGTATGCACATCTTTGAGTGATGGGAACTCCAGCTCTATTGAAATATTTCAAAGTATTGACACTGTCTAGTCCATCTAGCCAAGATTTTTGCAGGTCTGTCATTATCTGAATACTTGGCACATTCACTGGTCCCCAAATTTGGATTAAAAACGGTTTTGTACTCCTTGACCCATCCAGTGGTACTCATGTCTTGAGTCTCTTGAAGGCCTGACCCTGAGCAGGGCCGGCTCTGGCTTTTTTGCCGCCCCAAGCAAAAAAAAACCAACCTTGTGGCTCGGCCAGAGCCAGGGTGAAGGGGGACTTCCTGTGCTAGTGGGGGGGAGGGGGAGGGAGTGGGGGGAGAGAGAGAAGGGGGCGGCCAGGGCTTCAGTGGGGCGCTGCCAGCGGCACAAAACGCCGAGCCGCCTGCCAGGAGGGCTCCGTGCCGCAGTCGGCTGGGAGGGAAGGACGCGGGCTGCTCTGCCGGGCTTGCTGCAGGGTGCTCCCCTCCTCCACACCACCGCCCCCTACAGGGCGGCCGGAGCAGAACAACAACAACAAAAAGCGGCCGTGCCGCCCTAGGATTGTGCCGAATGCCACCTCATACAATCTGCCGCCCCAAGCACGAGCTTGCTCGGCTGGTGCCTGGAGCCGGCCCTGACCCTGAGAACAGATCATACACTTATTTGATTGTCTGACCCCACAACATATGATCTATCTAAAGCTGTACATAGCAAATTATGTAAGACGTTTTACCTTCTGATTGCAAACACATGGATTTGTATGATTATTTGTTATTTGCAAATATTTTATGTGAACAAATTTCAAACATGGATGACTCATACTGTGTTTACTACAACTATTTACTATTATTTTCACTGGGATATTTTTTCACTTGAGTCGCATGGTATTGTTTCTCTTTCCAGATTGAACAAGATACCTCTAGTACAGAAGGAAATGTGTCATCAAATCACTGGACCTTTTATTCTCTTAAAAAAAGAGTGGAAGTAGTTGGCAGAGCTAGGAGCTGCTAGACTAGCAGGACTAGTATATTTTTGGGACATATTAAGCTGAGCTTTGAACAACTGGATTCATGGTAACTAAGGCAGTTGGTTCTACAGGAGTAAGGATACAAGAAACAGTCCCATTAAAGTGTTTTAAGTAGAGCTAGTCAGGTACTGGAATTTTTGTTCCATGGGAAGTGTAAAAAAAAAAAAAATTAATTCCAAATCAGAATAAAAAGCTGAAAACTTGAAGTGTTCTATGAAGCAAAAATTCCAGACATGTTCATTTTGATAGTGTTCAAATATTTTGTTTTGATAATGGATAAACATTCTATTGGACTTTATCACTTCTATTCATGTATTAATTTTAAAATATCTATAAAAATAGAAACAAAATTAAGTTTCAATACTATCAAAACAATGTATTTAACACTGTCAAAATGAAATGTTTCAACTTTTTGCCATTAAAATATTGAAACTGACACGTTTGTGCAAAAGTTTCAATTTCAACAAAACTGCATTTTTCAACAAAAACTGTTCTGCCAATAATTCTTCAATGTGCTCTAATTTTAAGACTCTCTAAAGTAGATTTTTCTGTAACAGATATGTGGTGTATATAAAATGTATTATGTTGTGTGGTATGATATGAAGATTTTTATCAATGCTTGTTTAAGATGTTCTGTATAACCGAGGCTTCCCAACTATGAGTCTGGTTACAGCCCTAAACTCTCACTAGTAAAATCTTTATAGTGCATCACATTGCGTGTTTGTGCATGTACATGTATAAATAAATGTGTTGTACTATAAAGATTTTATGTAGACCTATTTACATTGACTCATAACTTGATAAATTTGATCTCAAAGGACAATTTTTGCAATGTTAGAAGTGCCTGAGATACATATTTATATCGGAAGAATTTTCTCCACTATAATTAGAGGTTTTAAGGAATCTAATGGAGTTAGGAACCTTATTCCCTTTTATTTCAGTTGGATTTGGGCTCCTAATTCCTTCAGACATTTTTGAAAATCCTAGTCGATGTTGCTACAGCAACCCTATTACAGGGGACTTTACATTCCTGCTAACTTGGAGCTACAATAATTTGCACATCCTCAGATTAAAAGTTCTCTTCAATATCTAGAGTGCATATGCTTACACCTCCCTTTATTTTTTTGCTAACTCCACTCCTTCTCTCAGCATTGTTCTCTTTTGGAAAGCTAACTCTTAAATAAGAGTGGGCCACTTACATGAGAAAATGCATTCACCTGCATTGAAAACACGATTAATTGTTCAGAGACCAATGCAGAAAACTAAGTTCAGTTTCTTCCTTGAAAATAACAAATGGATCCTATGGGGGCTGGCAGATGGCTTATTATTATTTGGGTCTAATAGCTGTTATAAATGTATGAAAAAAATGCCATTCTCTAGCCACCACATTGCTCCCTTATTAAGCAAAGACAATTATATAGCAAAACTGCTAAATGACCACCAGGGTTTACAGAGCTGGGCATATCCCCAAGTACTGTGTGTGAATTTGTTTTTGATTTGTCTTTTGCATTTAATATACTTTATTATTTCTTTATTGTACTTCTAATAATTGGTCAGAATATTTTGGAAACAGTTTTTTTTTGTTATTTAAATTATGGCACAGGGACTCCTAGTGTTAGAGTTTTAGGCCGAAAGGGAAAAGAAATTCATCTAGTCTGACTTCCTGTATCACAGGCCACTACCATTACCCACATATTAAACCCAACAACTTTTATCTTTTAATCATGAAGTACAAAAGGACAAGGAAGACTGACTATTTAAAGGCAGATTTATAAACAGTTTTTGCTTCATTTACTAATAGAAAAATTTGTTTCACTCTGATACAGGTGAAGATAAGTACTAAGTGCTGCTACAGTATTTAACCTAGATTTGGATTTTGCTGTTGCCTCCGTATTCAAGTTGTTAAGATAGTATACTAGTACTATTTAGGGTTGCCAACCCACCTGGTTTCGCTGGGAGTCTCCCAGAATCAGGCTTTATCTCCCAGAGGCTACTGAAGCCAAACCAGGAGATTTTAGGCACTAAAAGTCCAACAGCACACTGGGGCTAAGGCAGAATCCCTGCCTGCCCTGGCTCTGTGCCACTCCTGGAAGCATCCAGCACATCCCTGCCTCCCCCAGCAGGGGTCTCCATGCGCTGCCCGTGCCCCGAACACTGACTTCACAGATCCCAGTGGCAGGGAACTGTGGCCAATGGGAACTGCAAGGGCAGTGCTTGCAGACAGGCAGCACACAGAGCCCCTACCCCACCCCGGGGCCACAGGGATGTGCTGGCTGCTTCCGGGAGCGATGTGCAGAGGGGACAGCATGCAGAGCCCCCTGCCACGCTTACCTCAGGCGGCTCCTGGGTGGCAGTGCAGCAGAGCTAAGGCAGGCTCCAGGAGCAGTGCAGGGCCAGGGCAGGTAGGGAGCCTGCCTTAGCCCTGCTGCACCACCAACCGGAATCCACCTGAGGTAAGTATCGTCTGGCCTGAGCCCACACTATTCCTCCTCCTGCACCCCAACCCCTGCCCCAACCTGGAGCCCCCTCCCAGAGCCTGCACCCAACCTCTTCCCTCAGCCCCCTCCAGCACCCAAACTCCCTCCCCAAGCTTACACCCCGCACCCCCTTCTGCACCCAAATCCCCTTGCCCCAGGCTCAGCCCAGAGCCCCCTCCAACACTCTGAACCCCTCAGCCCCAGCCAAGCCCACACCCCCTCCCGCATCCTAATCCCCTGCCCCAGCCCGGTGAAAGTGAGTGAAGGTGGGGGAGAGAGAGTCATGGGGGATGGAGTGGGGTGGGGCCTTGGGGAAAGGGTGGGGCCGGGATGTTTGGGTATGTGTGATTAGACAATTGGCAACCCTAACTATTATAATATCATGCCTTTCATTCAAAAGGATCCTTAAGTACTTAACTTTTGGATCAATAATGCTATGGCTCTACAGTGCACCAGCCACACTACCCAAGTGTGTGGAGATGGTAAAACATTCCCTCTGCCAAGTGCCTGGACAGCTCTACTGTCTGCTGTAAGGTGTCAGGATAAGACAAGGCCCTGCCTTCTTCCTGCCACCCTTTAGAGCAGTGGTGGACTACCTGTGGCCCACACCGCTTCCCACAGCTCCCACTGGCCGGGAACGGTGAACCGTGACCACTAGGAGCTGTGGGCAGCTGTTCCTGCAGACGGTCAATGTAAACAAACTGTCTCGCGGCCTGCCAGTGGATTACCCAGCAGATTACCCTGATGGGCCGCGTGCTGCAGATTGCTTATCATTGCTATAGGATCTTACTCCATGTATGGGATCTTATTCCACCTAAAGCCATTGCACAGAATTGAGCCACGAGCTAGCCCAAGTGTCACAGGTTTGTTCGTGGCAAAGCACACCTTTCAGGAGCTACCTGGAGAGCACAAGTATGCAGATCCAATTGCCTCCACCCCAGCAGGCACTGTGGGGTCCATCAGTCTAGCAGGGCCTGCATTTTACCCTACATCTGAGGCCCTCTGACTGCCTCATTCTCTCTTAGGGTCCCAGGTCAAAGAAATAAAACAGTCCATAGTTAACAAACAAAACATAAAGGAAAAGAAGGCAAACCTGCAGGCAGCTTCAGTCAGGATTTTGGCCTCTCTTGCTTCAGAGAGCGTTGGAAGTATCATAATCCACTCCAGATTGTTCACTGGATCACAGGGAAAATCAGTCTTTACTCTATCCCTTTGTTAGCTCAGAGGATCCATGTTCTCCTTTCTGGAAGAGCAGCGGGCAGGGGAAGGAGGATCAACAGCCAGCCTGTTCCCTTCCCAGGGTTGCTCCCCCTATGTAGGAGTTCCCTCATTTTAACTCTTCCTCCAGACCTGACATGATTTACAGGGGCAGAGGGGTGGGGCAGAAAGGGGTCCGGGTTTATATAGCCCATCATGCCAAATTTTGGTGTTTTTAAAATATTTAATTTGCTTATTTGTTAATTTAGTATTGTTGTTTTGTTCTTTGTCTTGGGATGGTTTTTTCTGACTCATGAAAGTATGAGCATTGCAAAGCTAGACTTTTTAATCCACTATGTAAAAAAAAATGTATTGAGAAAATATTTAAAATGTACACTACATAACACATAGACTACCTTTTAATATACTGCAAGCAAACATACCAACCATGGCAAATGAGGATTAATTTAGCAAAATTATATGAATTCATTTGAAAAACAAGCTAAAATTCTATACTGAATGTCTGCTGAGTTAAAGATTCTGAGGTTCAGTAGAACACCGGAGGACATTACTTCCATTTACTTACTTGTAGCATCATTATAATGGCACACCCATAATGTGCAGGGTGAAGCAAGCATATTAAAGATAGATTTCATAATTATATCTGGTGTACTTGACTAATTAGCAAAATGGATAGACTAAATCTGTATTTCATTAGGGAGAGATGTGTTAGTTTCCTCCAGTGCTGTTACCTGTCTGATATATTAAATTGTGGTGGGTTATTTCTAGCACAATGTGTTGATTCACATGGGTAAGTCAGGCAATGTAACAAAATATGTTGTTAATGAAATAATGCAGGGCCATTTTGACCCATAAATGCCAGCTGCATTACAAGGTCTGTAAAGTAAAGAAAAACACAATATTACAACCAGAAATAGGTGAACCACAAACTATTGTTGATTTACAGAACTAATAATAATTTCACCTCCCTTTCCTTTCAAAATCATTAAGGGTTTAATTCCGAAACAAACCCAAAGATTTCTAATAGCCACTGTTGTGTGCCAGTGACACCAGAACCTTCTGTAAGCTAAGCTGGCTCATGTGGGTGGCCTGTATGTATTGTGTATATACACACATACTTTTTTTTTTTTACTGAAAATTTTCTCTTGATACCTCTCCATGCTCCTTTTTTATAGTAGCCCCTACACTTGTTTTTCATTCTGCCCTTTCTCTACTCCATTCATGATTCTGTCGTGTCACTGGATTTTTTTTTGTCTGCTCCCTCTAGTACTTTTGCTTTCCCAGTCTCTCCTGATGTAGAATCCAAAGCCAATCTAGCTTGAGTTCAAACTGAATTTTCAAACCTGCAATAGGTTAAAATGAGAAAAAATGAATTTGCCTGTCTTTAACTACAATCTAAGATGGAGAGTGAAATCCTGGTCCCACTGAAGGCAATGGGAGTTTTGCCGACTCAGTGGTGTCAGGATTTCACACTGTATGCTTGCTGTCTGCAGTGGTGGCAGATAAATGACTTATGTCCACTAACCAGAGATTACCCCTAATTTCTTACTGGATAACTCATTTTCAGTTACTTCAACTTTGAAATGAGCACACACACACATAAATCTCTTCAGAGAGCTGTGCTCTTGAGTTAAGCATGCACCCCAGGTCTGCATGATGCATTACCCCTAATGTTAACTGCAATAAGTGAAATGATCTAATTATGAAAACTGAAGTAAATAACTATGAATGCATTCTGTATATACAAAAGAATATTCTATAAGATTTCTGAATGAACCATTGGTTTCAAGATATACTAATGATCCAATATAAATGGATGTACCCATTTATTTCCAGTTCTTTAGAGACTGCTTCATATTTGCAGTAGACAATATTAATAGAGTCTGCATGTTTAACTATGAATAGGCAATGCTATGCGATACCTTTCAGCAGCCCAGAACAGTTTAATATTATCAAGGTTACAGCTGTACTCTTTCATAAATAATTCATTTAAAATGCCTTTTTAATTAAAAAATAGGTCATTTGATTCATATTCCAGAATCTTGTGAGTAAGCATTAAATCTTGCTTCATTAATATATTCTCTAGGATCTGCAATGCGTAATACCTCTGCCTTTTCTAGTGATGCATATTTGTTCTTAGCTAAGGTGTGCCTTACAGTTTTTGTCACATGATTCACAGTTGTATCTCTGAATAGCAGCCCCATAGATTTAGGAACAATGTGACTTTTGGCACAGTGTGAAGACAGTCTATCCAGTGCTTGGCAACTTAATAATTTTCCAGCCTAAACAAATAGACTCAATAGCTAGAAAATTAACAATATTTTCCTCATTTTAAAAGGCTCTATAAATACACCCCATACAGCATAAAATGATCTGGAAAAAGAGGTAAACAGTGAGGTGGCAAAATTTGCAGATGATACAAAACTACTCAAGATATTAACGTCCAAAGCAGACTGCGATGAGCTACAAAGGAATCTCACAAAACCGAGTGACTGGGCAACAAAATGGCAGATGAAATTCAATGTTGATAAATGCAAAGTAATACACATTGGATAACATAATCCCAACTATCCATATAAAATGATGGGGTCTAAATTAGCTGTTTCCACTCAAGAAAGACATCTTGGAGTCATTGTGGATAGTTCTCTGAAAACATCCACACAATGTGCAGCGGCAGTCAGGGCTGGCCTTACCATGAGGCGAACTGAGGCGGCCGCCTCAGGTGCCAGACTGGGGGCGGGGGGAGTGCGCCACTAGGACCCAGAATTGAGACCTTTCAAAGTTTTGGCCCAAGCGAAGGGGTATGGGGGCCTCATTTGAGCTCCCTGCCTCAGGTGCCAAAATATTGTGGGCTGGCCTTGACGGCAGTCAAAAAAGCTAACAGAATGTTGGGTGAATACCATCTGGTCCTAGTGACTTATTACTATTTACTTTATCAGTTTGTTCCAAAACCTCCTCTACTGACACCCTCAATCTGGGACAGGTCCTCAGATTTGTCACCTAAAAAGAATGGCTCAGGTGTGGAAATTTCCCTCACATACTCCACAGTGAAGACCAATGCAGAGAATTATTTTAGCTTCTCCACAACAGCCTGGTCTTCTTTGAGTGTTTTTTTAGCACCAGTGGCCCCACAGATTGTTTGACAGGTTTCTTGCTTCTGATGTATTTAAAAAAAAATTGCTGTTAGTTTTTGTGTCTTTTACTAGTTGCTCTTCGAATTATTTTTTTGACCTGCGTAATTGTACTTGACTTGCCAGACTTTATGCTCTTTTCTATTTTCTTCAGTAGGCATTTACACACATCAGATATTATCAGTTTTATATGATGATTTTTAGAAGCTATTGAAATAACTGTTAAGACTTCTAGATAACAATCAGCTCAACTCAAAATGATAAAACAGAGAGCATGTGTAGTTGTGCCACCCATGAAGAGCCCTTAGGTTCTGCTACCCTTTTTTCTCCTGAGGAGACAGGGATAGTAATTTAGGAGGGTGCAATTCTTTTTCTCTCTTTCCTTGCATCAGCTCATCTCTGATGACCAGCATACTGCGGGAAGGGGGAGGAGGGTGAAGCCAAACCTCCATGTATTGCTTGCCCATGTCCATCCACTTCCAGGTCATTTGCTCACTGGGTAAGAGTATTAGCAGTATTCTTCCTCCTGAAATCTGATTTGTGATCCATGCAGGCCACAGAACCTTACATGCTCATGTTCCCCTGTGGGCTCAGAGGCAGGGTCACAGCTGAGCCCTTAGTAGGGTATTTATTATGTTCTTCAACCTATGTTCTTATACCATCTTCCTCAGCACAGCCTATGAACACTCAAGCAATTGCATAGAAATGCTACATTCAGTATTGCCAACCCCAGGCATTCAAAAACCATGTGTTATTTTTTCTTGTTTGCCTCCCCGCTTTTGAACTTTTAGGATGCTTAGGATGCGGATTTTCAAGCTTATCTCAACTATGAGGGGTAGAAATGTACTTTTTTAAATAGAATCTGATATTCTAATATATTAAAAATACCTAGAATCTAGTGGTTTAGGAAAAACACCAATGGCATGAAACTTGTGATAAAATTGCAAGAGTTGGCACCACTTTTCTGTTTTTTACTAACTCTTTTTTGTTATCAAATATAACAGTCCACAGTTTCCAAGCAAACTCCTTTCATTTTCTCAAAGAAAGACCTGTAATAGTGTATCTTTTTATAGAGGCTAAATAATAGATTCACTCACACAAAGACTTTAAAAGAACTGATTATGTGATTTCAAATCCATGCTTTGAGTATTTGACCTAGGGTGGTTGAAAATTTTCCATTGAAACTTATGAAATTGGTTTTGAATGTTTGAATGTTTTTTCAAGTAGTGTGTGTTTTCTTCAAAATGTTTTGGTCTTTCATTAAAAACTGAACATCTAAAACCTCAAAAAAAATTCCAGCAGTTTTTGGGGGATTTTATCATTAGAAACATAGATAGCTTTATTTGCAATGACTGGCAGAACTGCTTGGTGACTTGCTTGCCTGGTGCGAAGGTTGTGGATTTCTGAAGACATCTATATAGACTTGTGGGGAGCACCTGGTGGTCGTGGTACATGTAGGTACCAATGACATAGGGAAGGATAGGAGAGAGGTCCTGGAGGCCAAATTTAGGCTTCAAGGTATGAGACTGAAGTCCAGGTGACCTCCATGGTAGCATTCTCTGAAATGCTTCTCGTTCTATGCACAGGGCCAGTTAGACAGGCAGAACTCCAGGGTCTCAATGTGTGGATGAGATGATGGTGTAGGGAGGAGAGGTTTAGATTTATTAGCAACTGGGGAAACCTTTGTAAAAGGGGGAGCCTATACAGGAAGGATGGGCTCCATGTAAAACAAAATGGAACCAGATTGCTGGCACTTAAAATTTAAAAAGGTTGTATAGCAGTTTTTAAAGAGTCCCATTCATTACATCATGTAATAGCAGACAGCTAAAAAGTGACAAGTTTTTAAAGTGCTTATATACAAATGTTAGAAGTCTAAATAATAAGATGGGTGAACTAGAGTGCCCCGTATTAAATGAGGATATTGATATAAGAGGCATCACAGAAACTTGGTAGAATGAGGATAGTCAATGGGACACAGTAATACCAGGGTACAAAATCTATTGGCAGGACGAAACAGGTTGTGCTGGTAGGGGAGTGACGCTATATGTGAAAGAAAGTGTCAAATCAAATGAAGTAAAAATCTTAAATGAACCAAACTGTATAATAGAATATCTATGGATAGTAATTCCATGCTCTAATAATAAGAATATAGCAGTAGGAATATATTAACGACCACCCACCCAGGATTGTGATTGTGAAATGCTCAGGGAGATTAGAGAGGCTATTAAAATAAAATCTCAATAATAATTGGGGATTTCAACAATCCCCATATTGACTGGGTACATGTCACCTCAGGACGGGATATAGAGATAAAGTTTCCTGACACCTTAAATGACTGCTGCTTGGAGCAGCTAGTCCTGGAACACACAAGAGGAGAGGAAATTCTTGATTTAATCCTAAATGGAGCACAGGATCTGGTCCAAGAGGTGAATATAGATGACTTCTTGGTAATAGTGACCACAATAAAATTAAATTTAACATCCCTGTGGCAGGGAAAACACCACAGCAGCCCAACACTGTTGCATTTAATTTCTGAAAGGGGGATGACACAAAAATGAGGAGGTTAGTTAAACAGAAATTAAAGGGTACAGTGCCAAAAGTGAAATCCCTGCAAGCTGCATGGAAACGTTTTAAAGACACCATAATAGAGGCTCAACCTAAATGTATGCCCCAAATTAAAAAACATAGTAAGAGAAACAAAAAAGTGCCAACATGGCTAAACAATGAAGTAAAAGAAGCAGTGAGAGACAAAGAGGCATCCTTTAAAAAGTGGAAGTTAAATCCTAATGTGGAAAATAGAAAGGAGCATGAACTCTGGCAAATGAAGTGTAAAAATATAATTAAGAAGGCCAAAAAAGAATTTTAAGAACAGCTAGCCAAAGACTCAAAAAAAAATAGCAAAAAAATGTTTAAGTACCTCAGAATCAAGAAGTCTGGTAAACAACCAGTGGGGCCACTGGATGATCAAGATGCTAAAGGAGCACTCAAGGATGATAAGGCAATTGCGGAGAAACTAAATGAATTCTTTGCATCGGTCTTCATGGCTGAGGATGTGAGAGAGATTCCCAAACATGAGCCATTCTTTTAAGGTGACAAATCTGGGGAACTGTCTCAGATTGAGGTGTCATTAGAGGAGATTTTGGAACAAATTGTTAAACTAAACAGTAATAAGTCACCAGGACCAGATGGTATTCACCCAAGAGTTCTGAAGGAACTCAAATGTGAAATTGCAAAACTATTAATGTGGTATCTAAAATATCATTTAAATCAGCTTCTGTACGAGATGACTGGAGGATAGCTAAGGTAACATCAATTTTTAAAAAAAGGCTCCAGAGGTGATCCCAGCAATTATAGGCCAATAAGCCTAACTTCAGTCCAGGACAAATTTGTTGAAACTATAATACATAACAGAATTATCAGACACATAGATGAACATGATTTGTTAGGGAAGAGACAACATGATTTTTGTAAAGGGAAATCATGCCTCACCAATCTATGAGAATTCTTTGAGGGGGTCAACAATCATGTGGACAAGTGTGATCCAGTGGATATAGTGTACTTAGATTTTCAGGAAGTCTTTGACTAGGTTCCTCACCAACGGCTTTAAAGCAATGTAAGCTATCATGGGATAAGAGGGAAGATCCTCTCATGGATCAGTAACTGTTTAAAAGATAGGAAACAAAGGGTAGGAATAAATGGTCAGTTTTCAGAATGGAGAGAGGTAAATAGTGGTGAGCCCCAGGAGTCTGTATTGGGACCAATCCTATTCAACATATTCATAAATGATCTTTAAAAAAGGGATAAACGGTGAGGTGGCAAAATTTGCAGATGATACAAAACTACTCAAGATAGTTAAGTCCCAGGCAGACTGTGAAGAGCTACAAAAGGATCTCTCAAAACTGTGTGTCTGGGCAAAATGGCAGATGAAATTCAATGTTGATAAATGGAAAGCACTGCACATTGGAAAACATAATGCCAACTATACATACAAAATGATGGGATCTAAATTAGCTGAAAGAGATCTTGGAGTCATTGTGGATAGTTCTCTGAAATCATCGACTCAATGTGCAGCAGCAGTCAAAAAAGCTAACAATGTTAGGAATCATTAAGAAAGGGATAGATAATAAGAGAGGAAATATATTGCCTCTCTATAAACCCATGGTAGGCCCACATCTTGAATACTATGTGCAGATGTGTTCTCCTCATCTCAAAAAAGATTTATTGCAATTGGAAAAGCTTCAGAAAAGGCAACTGAAATGATTAGGGGTAGGGAACGCCTGCCATATGAGGAGAGATTAATAAAACTGGGACTTATCTAATGGGGGATATGATAGAGGTCTATAAAACCATGACTGGTGTGGAGAAAGTAAATAAGGAAGTGTTATTTACTCCTTCTCATAACACAATAACTAGAGTTCACTAAATGAAATAGGCATCAGGTTTAAAACAAACAAAAGGAAGTATTTTTTTCACACAACACACAGTCAATCTGTGAAAATCCTTGCCAGAGGATGTAGTGAAAGCCAAGACTATAACATGGTTCAAAAAAGAACTAGATAAGTTCATGGAGGATAGGTCTAACAAAAGCTATTAGCGAGGATGGGCAGGGATGGTGTCCCTAGCCTCTGTTTGCTAGAAGCTGGGAATGGGTGACAGGGAATGAATCATTTAATGATTAGCTGCTCTGTTCATTCCCTCTGGGGCACCTGTCATTGGCCACTGTCAGAAGACAGGATACTGGGCTCGATGGACCTCTGACCCACTACGGCCATTCTTATTTTCTGATTCTTGCAACTTTTCTAGTCAGGCTTCAAGGACCCACCTCCACTGCTCCTTTCCTGGGGAGGGGTGTGGTAGGACCACGAGGCCTCCTGTGGGGGACCTCCAAGGGCCTGATACACCCCGTGACAGAAGGTAGCACTGAATCTGATAAGCAAAGGCAATTCAAGAATAGAAACACTGGGATTAGGCAACAATTAAGCTGAGACAAACAAAACATTATCTCACCAAGGAGTGTAAGGAGAGATCAAAAAGTAAAACTATGTGTGTATTGTCAACAAATAATCTCTAAGGCCAGTGGCAGTTTTTAATCACCTACATATGTTGCATTTAATTTTAGATATACGGGAGGAAATCATTCATGAGAAATTTTGGATAATGTGTATTTTAATGACCAATATTCCAATGACCATTCACTGTTTTTTCCCTAGTTTACATTCCAATTTCATATTTTTAAATGAGTTTAACTTATTTTCAAAAAACTTGGTGTCATATATTATAATTCTAATTTTACTAGAACTGTTTTATTGAAAATAGAATATCCTAGGTTTTCCCCTCTCTAGCATATTATTCCAAATAGATATGCTAATTTTTTCAGTCCATTCAATATTGTCTTCATTGAAGTACTGTTTATTGAAAACGTAGTATTAAAGCAAATGCACTATATCAAATCAACATTCATAACAAATATAGATACATTATTATAACATAAAGTAGAAACATTATTTCCATGTTAGTCAATGCAAATATATGTTTGGAATTTTTAAAAGCTATTAAACAATGAATTTCTGTGCATCCACTGAATGATGGCTATTTCATCACTCTCCAAAAAAACAGGAAACTTCGTTTAATTTCTAATTTCTGCCCTCAAGTTTAGGTATACAAGCCAGCTGAATTCAATTTGTTATAGTATTTATATGCACATATATGTGTACTCACAAGGCCCAATTCTGCTGCATATTCATTTGCTACCCTTACCACTTGAAATCAGCAGAAAAACTCATGGACTAAGAAACTTTTCACCATGAGTTGAGGGCTAAGGCTCTTCAAGATTTGGAATCTCACAAAATGTATTGGCAGGACCCCAACTTAAGCTGTATGTGTGTGTGTGTGTGTGTGTGTGTGTGTGCTTTATCCCAGCCCAAATAAATAAATAAGATGATTTATTCCTGCCCATTTCCTGGAAGGAAAAAAAAACCACCTTAACTCTTGTCCACTGTGATTACACATCAGCATCAGAGGCAGATTAATATTTATTGGGGCCATGGGCACAAAGAACATTTTGGTCCCTACACACACACACACACCAGGCGGACACGCCCCCTGCTTCTCCCCTTCCCCCAAGGTCATGCCCCCTCTGGCCTGACCAGAAGCCAGGCCATGGTAAGAGCTACCTGGGCTGCTGTGGGGTGCCCTGGACCCTCCAGATGCCCTGGGGGGCATACCCTGGGGGGCAGGGACACAGGCTGGGGGCTGCTCTTGGTCACCCTGCCCAGGTGGAGGGCAAAGGGCTCTCCATATCTGCCTGGGCTCCCTCGGGGGCTCTTTTCATAGCCTAGGGCAGTGGTCCCCAAACTGTGGGGTCCACCAGCATGGGAGGCATGGAAGAATGCTTGGGGGGGATGCGGCAGGGCCAAGGACAGCCTACCCAGGGGGTGGGAAGGGAGCACCATCCAGCCCTGTTGTGGCCCCCAGCTTCTCTATGGCCCTGCTGCAGCCTTGTCGCCAGCCCCAGCCGTAGCTCTGCTCCTGACCATGGCTCCATTCCTGGAAATGGCCCTAGCCACACCTCTAGCCCCTCTCCTCACTGCGGCCCCCAGCCTCACCACAGCTCCCACTCCCTTCTCTGGCCCCAGCTCCCAAGGGGGGGTGAGGACTCGGTGGGGGGAGGTGCAACCAAAAAAGTTTGGAACCCCGGTCTAGAGTGACCATATGTCTTAAGAATATAAGAATGGCCATACTAGGTCAGACCAAAGGTCCACTGAGCCCAGTATCCTGTCTTCCAACAGTGGCCAATGTCAGGTGCCCCAGAGGGAATGAACAGAACAGGTAATCATTTAGGTGATCCATCCCCTGTCGGCCATTCCCAGCTTCTGGCAAACAGAGTCTAGGGACAAAATCCCTGCCCATCCTGGCTAATAGGCATTGATAGACCTATCCTCCATGAACTTATCTAGTTCTCTTTTGAATCATGTTATAGTCTTGGTCTTCACAACATTCTCTGGCAAGAAGTTTCACAGATTGACTGTGCGTTGTGTAAAAAAAACCCATCTCTTTGTTTGTTTTAAACCTGCTGCCTATTTATTTAATTTAGTGACCCCTAGTTTTTGTGTTATAAGCAGGAGTAAGTAACACTTCCTTATTTATTTTCTCCATACCAATCATGATTTTATAGATCTCTCTCTCTCCCACCTTAGCCATCTCTTTCCCAAGCCGAAAAGTCCCAATCTTATTAATCTCTCCTCATATTGCAGCCATTCCATGCCCCTAATCATTTTTGTTGCCCTTTTCTGAAGCTTTTCCAATTCCAATATACCTTTTTGGAGATGGGTAGACCAAATCTGCACTCGGTATTCAAGACGTGGACGTACCATGGATTTCTAGAGAGGCAACATGATATTTTCTGTCTTATTATCTATCCCTTTCTTAATGCTTCCTAACATTCTGTTCGCTTTTTTGTCTGCCGCTGCACATTGAGTGGATGTTTTCAGAAAACTATCCACAATGACTCCAAGATCTCTTTCTTGAGTGGTAACAGCTAATTTAGATCCCATCATTTTGTATGTATGTTTGTGATTGTTTTCCAAGGTCATTACTTTGCTTTTATCAACACTGAATTTCATCTGTCATTTAGTTGCCCAGTCACCCAGTTTTGAGAGATCCTTTTGTAGCTCTTCACAGTCTGTCTGGGACTTAGCTATCTTGAGTAGTTTTGTATCATCTGCAAATTTTGCCACCTCACTGTTTATCCCTGCATGGGAGGGCCTGGGGGAAGGGAGAGGGGCTCGGGCCAGCTTTGCACCAGGCTCGGGCAAGCAGCTCGCTTACCTGCACACAGAGGAGGGCGGGGGGAATACGCTCTCCCTATCGCAGCTCCATCTTCTGGCCTGGGGGTGAGGGAGGGGCTGAGGGAGAAAAGGAGGAGCAGGGCCAAGAGGCAGGGGGGAGAGGAGGAGCAGGGGGCAGGGCCAGGGTGCCGGCGCTCCTGCAGGGGCCCCCAATTTGGCCAGGGGCCCTGGGCATGGGCCCTATCAGCCAATATGGTAATCCGCCACTGATCAGCGTGTGCTAATGTGAACAACACTGTCTCTAATTTAAGAAAAAAATAGAGTACTCATGTATCCTTGAACATTCCTCTTTTCAGGATCTCCCTCTCTGTCCCTATTGCTTTTAGAGAAAGCAGGGTCTTGTCCTTCCTTTGGTAAATCCCAGCAGATTGGTGACCCAAAGGAAATTTTGAGCTGGTGAAAAATGACAACCAGCTAAGGGCCCAATCCTGTGCCCATTGGACTCAATGCAAGGATTCCTATTGACTTCAGTGGGAATTGGATTGGACCTTAAATGAGCACATATACACTACCAGAACCATTCCCATATCTGTCGGGGGCATGGCAGAAGATTTTGCTATAGGAATAATTTTCCTAGCATAGCTCTCTTCCTGCTCTGCTCCCTACTCTCATTATTGACGTGGGGAAGAAATGAAGCATGCACCTATCAGAGCCAGCATTTCTGAGCAGGGTGGTTAACTTCCATAAATAATGTGGGTTAGGTCCCAAACACTGGATAATATGACATGTATTACTGTGAGTATTGCACGAGTGATAAATATTAACAGCTATAGCAATACACATAGGGAACACCATATACACTGGGCCAAATTTTTATTTCAATATTGTAAGTATAACCAAGAGAAAAATGTTACCCAGTAAATCACATGAAGTGTATCATATGTAAATCAGCATAGGTCCATGAAAGTCAATGGAGTTATGCTGGTTTATAAAAGCTGAGAGTATGTGCTATCAGTCTGGGTTTGTGTTCTGGAAATTTTGGTGGTAGTAAGGTTCTGTCCATATTTATACTATGCAAATAGAGATGGGTTTGGCTGAAATATATGGGAATGAAGGTTAGTAGAGGTAGTCATGAATGAGTTTTCCATCCCATAAAAATTTTTGAGATACAGAAAAGCTCTTCCTTTCCAAAATGGAATGAAAAGTAGAAATCTCAACATTTTTAACAAACTAAAATCTGAAGAAAATTCATCAGTCTAGATATTTTGAATTGATAACTTTGATATGTTCCATTTTGATTTTAACCAGTTTATTTAGCAACAGAGGGTCCTGTGGCACCTTTGAGACTAACCGAAGTACTGGGAGCATAAGCTTTCGTGGGTAAGAACCTCACTTCTTCAGATGCAAGTAATGGAAATCTCCAGAGGCAGGTATATATCAAGTTTCTTCATGAGGTTGATAGATTTCCATTCCATTCCAACCAGTTTATTTATTTATTTAAACTGTAATTAGCTTAAATTTTGAAATGAAAACTTGTTTTGAATTTGAAAACTGGAATTTTTCATTTAAAAAATGTAGACAAGAAATATTTTGATAACTTTACCATGTTTTCTTTCAAAAAGTTTTCAAGTTGAAAATCTGACATAACTGACCCTTTCCATGATGAATCAACAAAAAAAGTTTCCCAAACAGCTTTAATGGTTAGTGTTGGTTTACTGTGTAAGAGATTGTAGACTGTGTGAAGTGTGTATATTTTTCAGTAAATTTAGTGTAGTGCACTGAAAAGCTTTCAAGGAACAGATTTTAAAAAATAAGTTACAGTTTAGCTAATAATAAAAGCTTACATCAAAATGAAATTTATTTTCAAAACAGATTTTTTCTTTTCTCACTTTAGAATGTTTTTAAAACTTCTAATCTAAATGCAGTCATTTGTGTCTGCATCCTCACACTTGAGGGTTCCATGTACTAACATGATGACATTGTTTCGCTTGTGCATTGTTCTGGAAGCTTATGTGGACTGTTTTACATTCACTCAATAAAAGACTGGTATCTGAGTTCAATGGCTGTTTTGAATTCTGAGATGTGAAGAATGTATTTTCTGTTATTTAGTGGATTGTCAAGACTCATAAAAGTGCATTCAAAGTTTACATGTTTCATAGGTTTATTTCTTCTTGTATTGTATAGTCACACCATACAATGCCCCCTCCACCTCTCCCAGCAAATCATCTGACATGAATCAATTCCTTCCAATCTTTCTCCAAGCCCCAACCTTTCCTTAAAACCACTCTTACCTAAATACCCTCACAACAAACTGACCATGACTTCAAGTATTTCCTCTACCAGCCCCTCAGCAAACCAACTCAGCCACTCGCTAAAAACACCCAGTTGAGACAAATATGCCCTTGCTTTTCACTCCAGATGTAGCCTCTAAGATAGGAACTGTATAGTCCTTCTACCTGTGAGGACTGAGATGGGGAATGGGTTGGCAGTCTCTTTGCCCCTACAGTAAATGCAATCTTGGTGGATGGAATTATTCTCTAATTTGTCTTTAAATGTTAACCTGGGGCCGGGTTCATCACTGTGTTACTCCAGTGACTTGATGGAGTTACAGTGGTGTAAGCAATGCAATGTTGATTCAAGCCCATGCTAACTTCCACCCGCAGAGTGACTTAAATGAGCAGAATGATTGTACCACATGTTTAAGCGCGGGGTCTGAGGGGGAGCACGGGCAGCTATCCGGCTTGCCTCAGGAAAGGGAATAGTAGTTTATCGGCAGGGGGAGGGAGAGGCTCAGAGGATGCTGCAAAAGAGGGAGTGAGTCAGTTTGGTAATGCTGACTCATCCCCAGGGACCAGAAGTGCTAGGGAGTTAAAGAGCAAGACTAGTGGGAGAAGTCACTTTTCCCCAGACCAGGCAAAGCAGCAAACCCCCTCCCTCCCCATTGGAGGTGGCAAAATACCAGGTTTGGTGAGGACCTGCTGTGGGCATTGTGCTAGCTGCTCCTTTCTAGGTGGGCTGGGAAGGAATTTTTCCCTCACCTCCCAGATTGAATAAGATGGAGTGTGGGGGGGAGATATATCAGTGGTTTCAGGGAGGGCTTTGTTATGGTGAGTAGGGAAGGGTGTTAGGGTATGATGTCACAACTCATTATTGTAAGAGTGAGGTGAATGTCCAGTGCCAGTGCTCCATAAGGAAGGGACACAGTGACTGGATAAAGGGCTTGGTAAAGGACTTAAAAAGGAGGTGTCTGTTAAAGGAGCGGAATGGGGCCAGAGTTCAGGGCTCCTATGACGTGTACAGCAAGAAGCCAAACGCTGTTTCTTATTGCCCACCTTAACCATCGTTCGAGGATGGGATAAGGTCCAAGCAATGGGTTGGCGTGGGGACCTGGATGGAAAAATAGAGGGGCTGGCAGAAGCCCCGTGATGGATACTGAATGAACATGGAGTTACCTGCACTGTACACTTTTATCTGCCAGGTAGTGTCAGACATCTAGTAATAAAGTTGTGTCCTGATTAAAACCACATCAAATGTCTCCTGTCCTTTTTTTGGTATAGCCAAACAAAGGATGTTGGCTTAACATGTCATGCAGAGGACATCACCTCTAAGGCTCCAATCCTGCCAAAAATGTACTCACCTGCTTAACTGTATGGAAATAGCTCTATTGATTTCAATGAGACTACTTACTTTGCATAAAGTTAAGCACATGCAAAAATCATTGTAGGGTCAGGGCCTAACAATGCAAAATCTGCCATTAGTGTTGCACTATATTATCAGCACTGTGTATGAGCCCAAGGTTTGATGTAGGGCTTCAACCCAGAGGTTCTGAGGTGAAAATGCTACCGGCACAGGCACATTCACTATATAAACCGCTAAAGAAAGAATGGTCAATTTATTGTGCTGGCTTATGGAAATGTCTTAGTTTAACTATTATTCTTGAAAGATTAGACTGTACATATGGAATCCCAAAAATACTGACAAATGCCTCTACATTTAAAACACATCATCTCACCCAATATTAACATGGAAAGGTGAAACACTACTTATATCCCTCTACATACTTATCTTATATTTGTGAAATAAATATGTTTTAGTTGCAAGGTGCTGCAGAAACCTGCTGCCATTGAGAACCATTTGTCCTATAATTCTCTCAGTCTTTGGCTTTTATTAGTTTGTACATATGAAAAATTAGCTCTCAGTGATATGTGTATATATGTGTTCTGAATGCAGACTGCAGCCACCCATGCTTCGAAGTTGCTCACCTGTGACTGGCATTGAATATGAAATCCAGTGGAAATATAAGAGGAATTAAATCTTTTTTTATTTAGTAAAAATATCAGGATCCAAATGTACAGTAACAGTAAAAACATTAAGTAACTGAATAGATCTCTTTAATGTTTTCTGGACTGCATTTAGGTAATGCTTTGGGGTTTATTTTCCCCTTGTAACTGCAATTAGTGTTAATGAGAGCGATGTAGAGGCATTAAGAGGAAAACCCTGTTCTGGTGATGGAGAGTTCTTTGTACACTGCTGTATACATATCAATGACTTTTAGTATCTTTAGAAGAGGCACTGAGAGAACACCAATGTCAACTTCTCCGAGATAGGACAGGCACACTGCTGCTATTGATAAATGACAAAAATGATTGAAATTAATTGGATTTCTTTGGCTCTACTAGTTTTTTCCTCTCAATCTTTTGTGCATATTAAAGACAAATGAACTTTTAAAGTTTGCTTATTGATTTAAGTTAGTGATAATGAAGTCAAGTGCAGAATTGGAACTTACTGATTTTTTTCATTACTTCAAAGTAGTATTGATTTCCATTAAATCTTACTGATAATGAATGAATGATTGTAAATTGCTCTGTGGCTTAGAACTTCAACATCATTTGCATGGCACACATGTTCAAGTGGATAATTTCCATGGGAAGTGTTAACTAGTTTCTTACCAATAACATTCTGTATATAAAACAAAATAAAAGTCCTTTGTTGTAGTCTAGTACAGGTGATGGGGAGAAGGTATTGGGCTACCATTTCAGTAACACATAACACTGAGCATTAAAAACCCCAGGGTAATTTTTGCAACAATAGAGGTACTAACCCTGCTGTGCCAGCCAAATTCCAGTTAATTCTGATTACCTAAATTCCCAGGAACTTTCAATTGGATACAGTATTATTCTCTCCTTCTTTTCCTAAACTATTCCCTTAGTGTTTCTGTGTGTTAGAGAATTATTGAATTGATTCCCGTATGTCATCTGTTAAATGCCTCAAAATCCTTAGGGATGAAATATACCATCAGGCCCATTTTCAAGAGATCTCAGCTCCCATTTAAGAACCTAAATAAGGGCCAGATTTTTCAAAGTGCTCATCACCCAGCCATGCTGAACTGGCCCTGCATACAAATATTCATTTTTTTATTATTAAGAAAACTAAAATAGTTATTTTTTAAATTGAAGAAAATGTGTTTAACACTTTATGGCTTTTAACGAATCAGACATACAGAAGCCACTAATTTATCGAACAATATCTTACAAACATATTTCATATTATACAATGAAGGAAATCAACTCTTGTACTCAGTTTAGGATGTCAAAGAAACATGTAGTTTACCCAAAATGTTCATCAGCAAGTCTTAAGATGTCACATTCTTATTAAAGTATGTAACAGAGTGTAAAACTTGTTGGCCTCTTCCAAACCCTAAGAATATTTATTTATTTTACATACTCCAACCATGACCTAGTGGATAAAGCATTGAACTGGGCTTTAGGAGACAAGGATTCTGCCCTTGGCCTGCTGGGGATCTTTTGGTAAGTCACTTCCTCTCTCTGTGCCTCATTATCTCCATCTGTAAACTGGTGAAAATGATGCTGACCTGGATTGTAAAGTGTTTTGAGATCTGCTTATGAAAAGTGCTATACAAGAGCTAGATAATAATAATTAATTATTACTACACTTAAAGGGATAGTTTATGCCTTTAGACAGAGCCCTGAGGTGGTGTGTAAACTGCATCTCCCATGATTAGATCCGGGAGGCATTGTGATTCAGATACGCCCCCTCTGAGACACAATTCCTTTCCTAGTTCCCCTTTGGGTTGGAGAAAGAGTAATTTTCAGCTAGCCTATACCAGCAATCAATTACCACCTGCTCTCCCCTGGCTCACCTGTGCTGTATGGCCGTTCCCTATCTGCCCACTCCCAGACCATTTCCCCAGGTCATGGGCTTGGGGAAAGGGTGAACAAATACCACCTAACTACTTCTGCCCTAGCCTAGAATGGGTTTGCCAGGTTAGCTATACTAGTGGAGACACACTTTAGACAAGCAAGAGTTCTTTTGCTGATATGGTGTATACCAGTTTCCCAAATGGAATAGGCTGTACTGGCGCAAAAAAACGAAACAAAAACAAACTTCTTGCTGGTATAACTGCATTTACACTACGGCTTTTTCCAGCATAGCTATTTTGCTTAGAAGAGTGATTTCCCCCCCCCCCCCCTCACCCTCATGCTCCTAATCAACACACCTAAACCAGCAAAACTTTCACATGTAGACCGGGGCCCCAGAGTCTACCCTCCCTTGCTCCCCAGCATGGCTATGTAATCTAGTATAGCCTGAAATCTTCTTTTAACTCTATAAATATTTTATATGGAAGACTTATTTTCAGAGACTCCAACTTATGCAAAATAACATTCTCTTACCAGAGAATTGCACAATATTTTGAAATTTCTCACATCTTTCATTAATTGTTCTGGGGTTTTAGGATAATTATTCTGTAATTGGTTTGCTGATCATTCACATTTTGCATTTGTTAAAGGAGCCCATCAATTTTTGGATTCATTTTGTATTTGAATTTTAAAAAGACTTGCACTACAAAGAAAGGAGGTAATTTCTTTAGTTTGTGCAGTAGCTAACATTGTCCTATCAAAGACAACTGTGGGGAAGAGGGATTAACCCCAGGAATCAAACCCTTAATTGACATCTTTCCCACCCAATTCAAGGTAGAGAAATTAATCCAGGCACTTTTGCTAGCTGGGTGATTTTTTTTCTTCCTAGGAGCCAGAGCTGGCAAAAATTCACCAGCAGCACCAGAGGAAAAGTCTCCACACAAATCAACACTGACTAAACAACCTGGAGGGAAAAAAAGGATTAATCCCTCAACATAGTAAATATAATAAGAGCTTAAGCATCAGCTACAAACTTCCTGCTGGTCCATTTAAGAAAAATACACAAAATCTTAAGAGAAACAAATAAGAAGAGGAAAATGATATTTATCACAATAAGATTATCTCTGAAATTCTTATATCTTATAAGAACAGGCTCAAGTACTGTCCTGAATTACAGACTGAGTGGGCAAAAAGCAACAAAAAACAAACACACAATAGAAAATGCTGAAAGTGACTAAGCTACTCCCAACAATAAGGTGTGGAAAATCCCATCCAGTGATTTTAAGAATTCAGATGAACTCAAGCTAACCTAATAAAAACAGCTCTGTGAGCCCCAACTTGCAGGAAAGAAAGGGGGTGTAGGGAAATCGGCTGCAATGCTGCCGTTATTCAAAACATATGTGGATTTTATTTTAACACCTTTTTAAAACAGTGCCCCTTTTAGGTGTCAAGCTTAATAAAACACTTGTTCTCCAAAACTCAGGATGAATTAGAGAGAGGAGGAGAAATAAAAGCCACACTTTTTATAGTTACATTTTTATTGAAATTTAAACACTCCAGTGAAAGAGATTTACATAAAAGAACCTGACCTACGTGATGTATAGTACATGATTGAAAATTGCTTCTTGGTTGTTCATGAAGTTTCAGATTGACTGGCAGGTACAATGTAAAAACAATATATAAGCTCTGCTTTCATTTAAATTTGCACCCTCGCATGTCACATTGTATTATATATATTTTGTTTAATATTTTACAACAGCAATAATCACCTCCAAGAACATTAGTGCAGTATCCTTAAAGGACATAACCTAACTTGCTAAAAGAGACAGACTTTTGGTTTTCCTACTTAACCCTTAGCATGCTCCTGCTCCTGCTCAGGGCTTTGGGAAATTGAAAAAGTGCACTGAAATTAATTAAAGTACTCTTAGTGAATTCAGTGGGCTTTGGATCAGATCTTTGAAGGGGTTCCCCTGATTTTCAAAAACACCTATGGGAATTAAGTGTCCAACTCCCATTAACTTTCAATGAATTGGGCTTTCAAAGGCGTTGTATACCTACACATCATGAGGAAGTTTGGGAAATCCCACAAAGTCGTTTATTTCATCAGGAAAATCTTTTGGTCAAAACATTTCAACCGGCTCTAATTTATAAGTATAATGAAAGCTATCTTCATCAGAAAGTTAAACTGAGCCATGTTTGATTAAATCTTCCACTAAACTGGCTATTTTTAAATGTCCCAAAATTATGTCTAATGATTTGTTTTGCTAACATCAGGGGGTAACTACAGTGGGGGTGCAGGCCCCATCTATCTGAGGTGTATCGGGAACGTCTTACACAGTTGGATAAATGCAAAAGTTGGCATAGTGAGTAAACTGAAAGAAAGAAAGAAACGTCACAAATATGGTAGCAATAAAATTCTATATGCATCCGAAGAAGTGGGCTGTAGTCCACGAAAGCTTATGCTCTAATAAATTTGTTAGTCTCTAAGGTGCCACAAGTACTCCTGTTCTTCTTTTTTCTGGTAGCAATGAATGCACTGTAGCAATAGGGCCTGTCCTAAACCACAGGAAAACATAAAGGGGCCTATTATTCAATTGGTATGCATATGAGCTTTGTGCATGAAAGTCCCTGTAGTTTTGATGGGATTTTCCTCATTTTTATTTGGCAAGGTGGAAGGAACCCAAAGAATCAGTGTTTTAAAGTGTCCTGTTACTAGTTTCAGTGTTCCTGACTTTGAGCACACTGAATTGGTACTTTGGAAGTAGACGCTGTCAGAAGGTGATGAATTAGTTCCCTCCATGGCTGGCAGTACTTGGAGTATCACCTACTACTGGAAAACAAAAAAGAATGCCAAGAAAAGATGGAGAATGTGAGGTTAAGAGGGGAAAAAATAATGTATAAGGAGAGGAAAATGAGAATGGAGGGGAAGAGGAATACGATTAAAGAAAGTGTCATGTCGGAGTAGAGACAAAAAGAAGATAAAATAAGAATAGGAAGAAGAGAAGCATAATTATAAATCATAGGCAAAATTTTCAAAAGTATGTAGGTGTCTTAAGAGCCTAAGTCCCATTTTCAAAAGTGAATTAGGCACTTTGGAACCCATGTTCTATTGACTTTCAGTGAGATCTAGACTCCTAGTTAGCTAAATCTATTATGAAAATAGGATTTAGGCTTCTCAGTCACTTATATGACATTGAAAATTATAACTCAGAGGAAAAGTGTCAGATGTAAAATTAATAATTTTCAGAAAAACGATTCTAAAAATATGCAGGTTCTGTTTAGAAGTTTACCGGCCTGCCAGAAACTATGTATACTGTTGTGCACTCAGTTTGTCATCTTAGTACATAGAGCTGGTCAGAAACTAGATTTTCTGTTTCATGGGAAATCTGGCATTTTGATATGCACTTTCTTTTCCGATTTGAAACAAAATTTGCAAGTTTCCCTTGAAATAAAGATTCTTAAACCGTAAAATAAAAAATTGACTCCTGATAATTTCAAAACAGGCTGCATTAAATATTTTTAAAATGCCATGTTATAAACAAATATATTAACATGAACTTTAATATTTAATATAATATGTATGTTTAAATGACATTAATCAAAATAAAGAAAAAATAAACGTTATTGGACAAAATGTTCTGACATTATTGAGATGAACAAGAAAGTCAAAACAATTAATTCAGATCTTTTTCATTCAAAAGTTAGTCAAAATTGACATTGTCCCAGAAAATGCTTTGATTTCAATGAAACAACGTTTTCTGGTGGAAAATTGTTGTTTAATTTTTTTCAACCATCTCAATTAGTGCCCATCCATAAAAATGTGTTGTTTAAGGAAGGCAGTTGGGCAATTTAAACAAACATACATGCAATGAATGCATTGTGTGTTTATTTGTTTAAAGGCAAGGTTATAAGAAATCTATTCAATAAAATATGAAGCAGCTGCTACTCATGAACCCTGAAGTATTCCATGTTTCATTGATTTCAGGGTATCAGGTTTGCTTATCATAAATGGTCACAGTCTGTATTTTGTACTCTGCACTTTGTTTTTTTTTAAGCATGAGTGATAAAAAGCATGGAGTGACTGACAGAAAAACAAATCCCTACATGAATTCATCTGTTTTATCTTCTGCACTCAAGAGCAGACAACAGAACGGGCACACAGAACCCCTGGCTTGGTGGGGAAGGGGGAAATGGGAAATTGTGATGCACATCGAGCTTCTGGAATGAGATGAAGAATAAGGGACCATGGCTTTGGGGGAAGAATGAGGAATGGGAGGCACGCAGATACCCTGACATGGTGAGGAAGGGAAAATAAATTCTTGGAATATACTGGGGACAACTTCTTGTTTCAGAAGGCAGAGGAAGTAATAAGGGAGAAAGCCATTTTAGACTTGATTCTGACTAGCAGAGATTAAATGGTTCTGAAATTGAAGGTTAAAGGCAATGTTGGTGAAAGTGATCATGAAATGAGAGGTTTCTTGATTCTAAGGAAAGGAAGCAGTCAGAGCAGCAGAATGAGGACAGTGGACTTCAAAAAAGCAAAATTCATCATTTGGAGAACTGGTAGATAAGGGTCCAGGGGAAGAAAATTGCAGGGATAAGAGTTCAGGAGAGCTCAGTTTCTCAAAGACACAATTGTAAAGATACAACTGAAAACTATCCTGATGCAAAGGAAAGATAAGAAGAACAATAAAAGGCCTATATAGCTCCATCGAGAGCTCTTCAATGACCTGAAAATCCAAAAAGAAGCACACAAAAAGTGGAAACATGGGCAAATTGCTAACAGTGAGTATTATTTGGAATAAAAAGTTGGGAACCTGAGTCACAAATCCACCTAATTTAAGATTAATCAATTTTTGCCTTTATTTTTACACTGTCAGACAGAATTATTGTCACTTATAGTGTCTGGACATACATTTATGCAAATAAAATCTATAATAACAGACAAGACCGAATTGATAAATGGGCCCAAGTTACCACATGCTGGGACATAGGGAAATTCTTCCACCTTCCACAATAGTTGTTGCCTTATCTGATCCCTTGGTCTGGTCCTTCAGTCCCATTTTTTTAGTTTCTGATCTGGTATTTGTCCAGTTTGGGCCCACTTGTTCGCTTAGGTCTTTTATACATTTCTACATTACAGATTGTTTAATCTTTATCCAATTGTGTTTATTTTTAGTGCATCAACCCTTGGATTTTAGATAACCCATACTTTACACATGTAAAAGCTTCTGTTACCAAACAGCTGTATTTTTCTTGCTGGTTATGCAGTTTCTGAGTCATGTTGCTTTTCTGTCTGCCTGCCCTAGGTTTTGCCAGAAAAATGGTCGGGAGGGGTTATATTTATTAGTACATATTTGTGTAGCTTTTACTTACATCTTCCAACTCAACTTGTTATGTAAAACAAGAATTGGGAAAACCACATTTATTTGTGAATCATTACAAAGAAACTTCATCAGAAATTTTCCTGTGAATGTATTTTCAGAGGTGCTTCAATTTTAGGGCCTTTATATTTAGTGCTTTTAATGGTACCCCAACCAGTGCAAAAATAACAGCACAAGGATGTAGGGACAAAATCACAAAGGCTAAGCAACAATATGAGTTACAAGTTACAACTAGCAAAAGACATAAAAGGCAATAAGAAAAGTATGTATACATACATTAGGAGCAAGATAAAGATGAAGAAAAGTGTAGATCCACTACTTAGTGGGGAAGGAGACCTAATAACAGATGACATCAAGAAAGCCTATTTTGCTTCAATCTTCACTAAAAGTGTTAATTGTGACAAGATGTGTAGCAGAAGTAATATTAACAACAAGAGGGAAGGAACACAATCCAAAATAAGGAAAGAATGGGTTAAAGAATAACTAAATAAGAGAGATATATTCAAGTTGACAGAGTCTGATTAAATTCATCCTAGGGTATTTAAGAAACTATCTGAAGTAATCTCGGAACTGTTAGCAATTATCATCAAGAACTCATGGAGGATGGATGAGGTTCCAAGTGACTGGAAAAGGGCAAACATAGTACTTATCTTTAAAAAAGATAGAGGACCAGAAAATTATAGACCAGTCAGCCTAATTAAGTACTTGGAAAGATACTACAACAATTTTTAGACAATCAGTTTTTAAACACCTGGAGGATACTAGATTCATAAGTAGTACCCAACATGGATATATCAAGAACAAACCAACCTAATTTCCTTCTTTGACAGGGTTATTGGCTTGGTGGATAGGGAGAAGCTGTAGAAATGATATATCTTGATTTACTGAGGCTTTTGACACAGTCCCATATGACATATTCATAAAAAAACTAGGGAAATATGGTCTAGATGAAACTACTATAAGGTGTGCGAATAACAAGTTGAAAGACCATACTCAAAGAATAGTTAACAATGGTTCTCTTTTAAACTGGGAGAATGTATCTAGTGAGGTTTCACAAGGGTCTGTCCAGGGTCCACTACTAGTCAATATTTTCATTAGAAAATTGCATAAGACAGTTGAGAGTATTTTCATAAAATTTGCAGATGACACCAAGCTAAAATTTTCATAAAATTCTAAGCACTTAGGAGGATAGAAATAGAATTCAAAATGACCTTGATAAATTAGAGAATTGGTCTGAAATCAACAAGATGAAATTCATTAAAGGCAAATGCAAAGTATTTCATTAGGAAAGAAAACTCAAATGCACAACTACAAAGTGGGGGATAACTGGTTAGGCAGTTGAACTGAGGAAAGGGATCTGGAGATTATAATGGATCACAAATTGAATATGAGCCAACAATGTGATGCAGTTTAAAAAAAAAGGCTAATATCATTCTGTGGTCTCTTAACAGGAGTGTCAGATGTAAGAAAAGGGAAGTAATTGTCATGCTCTATGCAGCACTGGTGAGGCATCAGATGAAGTACTGTGTCCAGTTCAGGTCACCAGACTTTAAGAAAGATGTGAACAAACAGGAGAGAGTTCAGCGAAGAGCAACAAAAATGGTAAAAGGTAATCTGACCTATGAGGAAAGGTTAAAAAAAAAAGCTGGGCATGTTTATTCTTGAAAAAAGACTGTGGGAGACCTGATA
Organism: Malaclemys terrapin pileata; assembly: GCF_027887155.1. NCBI lineage: Eukaryota > Metazoa > Chordata > Testudines > Emydidae > Malaclemys > Malaclemys terrapin. The sequence continues at coordinate 138,422,307 of NC_071507.1, forward strand.
ACTCTTACAATATGTAAAGGGCTGTTATAAAGAGGACAATGATCAATTGCTCTCCATGTCCATTGAAGGTAGAAGTAATGGGCTTAATCTGCAGCAAGGGAGATTTAGGTTAGATATTAGGGGAAAAAAATCTTACTATAAGGATAGTTAAGCCCTGAAGTAGGCTTTCACAAGAGGTTGTGAAATTCCTACCATGGGAAGTTGTTAAGAACAGGTTGAACAAACACCTGTCAGGAATGGTCTAGATTTACTTGGTCCTGCCTCAGCAACAGGGGCTGGACTACATGACCCCTTGAGATCCCGTCTAGCCATATATTTATATGATTTTCTGAAATGAGGTGTATGGGGGAAGGATGGAATGAGGAGGCACACAGAGCCTCTGCTATGGTATGTTTCAGAGTAGCAGCCATGTTAGTCTGTATCCGCAAAAAGAACAGGAGTACTTGTGGCACCTTAGAGACTAACAAATTTATTAGAGCATAAGCTTTCGTGGGCTACAGCCCACTTCTTCGGATGCATATAGAATGGAACATATATTGAGGAGATATATATATACACACATACAGAGAGCATGAACAGGTGGGAGTTGTCTTACCAACTCTGAAGGCCAATTAAGTAAGAGGAAAAAAAACTTTTGAAGTGATAATCAAGATAGCCCAGTATAGACAGTTTGATAAGAAGTGTGAGAATACTTACAAGGGGAGATAGATTCAATGTTTGTAATGGCTCAGCCATTCCCAGTCCTTATTCAATCCTAAATTGATTGTATCTAGTTTGCATATCAATTCCAGCTCAGCAGTCTCTCATTGGAGTCTGTTTTTGAAGTTTAAAAAACTGTTGTAAAATAGCCACCCGCAGGTCTGTCATTGAATGACCAGATAGGTTAAAGTGTTCTCCCACTGGTTTTTGAGTATTATGATTCCTGATGTGAGATTTGTGTCCATTAATTCTTTTGCGTAGACAGTCAATTTAGGATTGAATAAGGACTGGGAATTGCTTTTTAAAATAGGACCAAAGTCTTAATCTGGTTTTGGAAGATGACTGGGTAGAGGGATTTGAGCATGGGCCTGATATGCTCACAGCTGCCTAACCCCTGGAGTACGTAGGCTGCTGCATTCTGTACTAGCTTGAACATGGTTCATTGTCTTCACATGCAACCTGAGATGTAGTCAATTACAGTAATCCATCCTGGAGGTTGACAAATGCATGGGCACTGTGGCCATATCCTCATCTGGGAGATAGGGACAAAGTTTCCTATTCAGTTGGAGATGAAAGATTTGTAGATGCTGATGCTACTTTGTGATCCAAACTTAGTGAAAAGTCAAACATAATCCCAAGGCTTCTCACCACTTTGAACAATGGGGGCTATATGCCTTCAGTGTAAGTTGGAGACAGTATCTCTGCTAGTTATTCAAACTGTTTCTCCTTTCTAACTAGCATCACTTTGGTCTTCCCTGTGTTCAGCTGAGATGAATGTTTTAGGTCTAAGAGCTTGTAGACATTCTGACATTTTAGTAGTGGCAGTGATTGCATCAGGGAATGAGATATGAAGCTGGGTGTCATTGGCACAGTGTTGGCATTGGAGCCCATGGCATTTCACTATCTCTCACAGTGGTCTCATGTTGGTATTGAAGAGAAGCAGGGATAGTATGGATCCCTGCAGGACCTTGCAGGTGAGGGTCTTTGGAGAGGAAGAGCACTATTATCTATTGCCACTCTCTGAATTCAGCTGGAGGGGAATGACTGGACTGGAGCAACTGCAGCAACGGGCCATAAACTCCTGCCATGTCATGTAGATGGGTTAGCAGCAGTACCTTGTTGTTTTCTGTGTCAAAGGCTGCAGAAAGGCCCAGCAATATCAGCATGTAAATTTTGCCTGTCTATCACCATAAGGCAGTATGATTGGAGAGCTAGAGAGTAACTTAACTCTTCATTTCTTGGTTTAAGAGATCTGAGTGTAGCTGAACTAGACATTCTGAAAGGATACAACACAACACTGGGCAACCTTAACTCTGCACTAACAAAGATTTTGGGCAGTTCATATCTATGTATCAGGAAAAGCTTTTTAAATGTAGCAGTCATTTAGATTTCATTTAAAGAAAGGTGGGAAGATATGTATATGCAGGTAGATGTAATACAAAGAAATTAATTTGTACCTGATTCTGGCAGAAGACTCCTGGATTTTTCCAATTTCCCATCTTTTACTATTGCCAGTTGTCTCTCAGTTTTTAGAGAAATGTTTCTTGTAAGTAGTGCAAACATATTTCAGGACCTACCCTCAAAATCTCCTATTTTACTTGCCTATGGCCAGCTAACATATATCTGATTCTTACAATGAAATATGGGCTTACCATTTTATTACAGCACAGATTATGATTTATTCAGAGGTACCACAAAGCATTTAAATTTGTGGGTCTTTTGATTAAACACTATATATTTATGTTAAGGCAACATCATCATGAAATAAAAAGTAATTTTATATGTGAATTCTACAGTCACTAAAACTTTCTGCTTAATCCAAAATCACTTTAGGAAATGAATGTATCACACTTTTACATTAGAATAGTTTGTTTTAAATCCATGTAGGTACAAGACTGACATTGATGGAAAACCTCTGAGAATGCTTTTTGCTCACTAAGCACAAATTTGCATGATGGCAAACACTTTCTCCATTACTGCTAATATTAAGAGGCCTTATTCATCTACCTGACAATTTTGTTGCTTTTTTCTTTTGTTTCTCACAGTTGTTTGCAACATCGGGGAGTGGAGATCCTTCATTTAGCTGTCACCTAGAACCAATGACTTAGTCTGACACCAGAATACAATTTAGAGGAATGAGATTATTGTGAGGCAGAAAATAATTCAAAATATCTACAATTAAGGTATGTGAAATGTATGGCAATGCTATGGATCTGTGGATGATGTTCACATTTTCTTATAAAGTGCAGACCACACTTTTTAACATATGTTTTAAATTACACAAAAATACATTTTATGATGTTGTACTGAAAGCAGGGCAATCTGGAGGACAGAATTTCCCAACAGCAACAAATCTAATTTAGCTAAACTGTGTTGCTATATTCTGGATTTTGGGGGGGAGGGGTGGAAGGAGAGGTGAGGGGGCAGTTGTTCTGTTGAAACAATGACTCATACAAATACATGAATAAATCAGAATGAAAATGAATCACTTTCACATTTATACCAGCCAAAAAAGTTGGGGAAAACCTAATATAAGTAATATTAAACTCTCGGTATACACTCGAGTGTCTTGCTCTGTTTATAAAGCTCAGGCTTTAGCAATAAGTGGATTTAGAATTATAGATTGACTGGATTGAACATGCTCAATACTTGCTAGTACATCCTTGTACTCATGCAACACACACAGACAGATGGCTACACTGAAAAGCCAATTAACACAATTATTATGTAAAACTATGGGACTTCAAAACTGTCCATGATATCTTTGTTTCTGGCATTTCTGCTTTATTTGTGAAGATAGGAGCTACTCAGACAGTAGGGAGAATAGGGTTAGGAAAAGCTATCAGAAGCTGATGTTTGTTCCTTGCTATTCTGAGAGCAAGGCATACTGTAGACTCCACATGTGTTATTCCTCATATACATCAAGCAAAATGTTCTGTGTTGAGAAAATCTCAGTGATAAGAGCTGATGAGTCAGAATGCAGTGCTAAGCTGCCTTCTGCACGCACAAATGCTGTTGGTTGTAGAATTTGCCTCTTTTCCAGTTTAACTACAAGCCACAGATCAATAGAATGAGGAGCAGATGTGTGAGCCAAAAGTCTTTATTAATATGATACTCCCAAAGTTACCTCTGTGGTCATCACTATCACACACTATCTCAACAAGGAGCTCTTGAAAGGAAAAGAGGAAGGTAGTACAGTCACGGAGGTAATCAAAAGAAACCCTTAGGATGTACATATTATTTAATTCACCACCCCAGAATTGTATGCATTTACAAAGCTGTGACTGGAGATGCAGGTAGTCTGTTTAAAGAAACTATCTTCAACATAGGTAACTTTAGTAAAGACACACTAATTGGCATTCCCATTGAGTCAGAGCAACTAAAATGTTCTCAGAGGTTTTACAGGCCCTATGAAATGCTCTGTGTGACCTATGAGATAATTTAATGTCAGTGTCTCTGCTGATCTACAAAAAGTCCAATCAAAGTGTATTTGAAATGGAAGCTTAAACTCACCTTTGCACAACCTGATCCCAATGTTGGCTCATTCAGGCTTGGGGCCTCTTAATTAGGTTAGTACAGCCCAAGTCGCTCCAACTTGCATCAGCTGCAGACTTCCCTGAGGAAACAAAATTTTGGCAGGATTCTGCTCTATCAGTCACCATCTGTATGTATGATTATGGACCACACCACATATGACATCATCATCAGGACTCTAGCATTTTTACCAACCCTCCATAGCAAGTTTTTAATCTTTTATCTATCTTACTTAGGGTTTTATACGGTCAACCATCACCACGACATCTGAGATTATTCCACATAAAAATCAGCAGGGATAAAGAAGTCCTTAGTGGTGTGTCTGGTTCTCCTTCCTTTTCAGGATAAAAGTAGTTTTTATCCTCTGCTTCAAGTAGTTTTGTTTGGTTGGTTGACTTGTTTGTTATGGGTATTTTTATATATGGGGTTGGGATTTGGGGGTAGAAGAAGTGTTATTGTTGTGACTCATGGGTGCCATTATTGCTGTGGTTGAAAGGCTTTTTCAAAGGGGTGGGTTTTGAAACATTTCTTAAACACAGTCAGAATCTGTATTCACCTAATTTCATCTGGAAGTTCAATAGCCAGAACCCCTCAACTGAGAAGGATTTTTTCCCCAGCCCTTCTGTGATTCATCCGGGAGTCTGTGATGATTGTCACTGAGGAGTGCAATTCTCTCACTGAATCTTAAATAGAAATTTGCTTTTAATGTAGCTGTGGCTTGATCCATTATCCCAATTATTTTGTTAAACATTCTATTGGATAAACATACTAAGCAAGTACCAAAGGTATCCGTTTAATCATCATGCACAGAAATTAATGATTAACCAAGTAGCTGTAAAAGAATGCATTGAAATTTACTCAGAGATTGATCCTATACACCAGGGGTATAAATTGTAGTTATAATGAAATCAATGGACCTGTGGAAGTCTAAACTAGATGAGGATCTAGCCCTTTATCTTTTCTTTTCCTTTGTTTAAATACATATTAATCATATACAACAGCCCTACAACCTAACCATCATTAGCTGTCTGATTTCTTATAGAAGGAAGGAATTAAGTATCAGAGGGGTAGCCGTGTTAGTCTGGATCTGTAAAAAGCAACAGAGAGTCCTGGGCACCTTTAAGACTAACAGACGCATGTGTCTGACGAAGTGGGTATTCACCCACGAAAGCTTATGCTCCAATACATCTGTTAGTCTTAAAGGTGCCACGGGACTCTCTGTTGCTTTTTGAAAGGAATTGTTCTTGAGGAAGGATTTGAAAGAGAAGAAGAGTGTGCAGGGTAGTTCCCCATGCTGTAGCTCTGGAACTTCATGTTCCTATTCATCTCTGTAGGCTGGGCTCCCTGGTTGGACTACTTTTTCCATGGTACAAAATGGTCTTATCTTCTTGATGAGAGGAGGCAATGCATGATAGAAATCCTCTGGCCACAGTGCATTATGGAAGATGAAGTTTGGCTGGAAGAGCCTAGCCCATAGAGGAAAATGAGAACACTAGGCAATGAAATTACAATCCCATGAGGCAACATGGCTGAATCCAAATATTTAAGCTTTAAGACAAAACTAACCAGTTTTTAGATGTCCCATTTTTCAACAACAAGAAAACCTAACTTTTTCTGTATGTAGCAGAGGTTTCACACAGAAAAAAAATGAGTTTAATTGAAAACCCAATTTTCCATCAAAAACAGTTTTGATGGAAAGATTCCGACCAGCCCAAGTTCAAGGAGGTTATTTCATGTACAAGAAACTGCATAAGTATTTACACCTCTAATTTAAAACCTCTTAAATGGCTCCCCTATGAGGAAAGACTAAAAAGATGAGGACTGTTCATCTTAGAAAAGAGATGACTATGGGGAAATATGGTAGACTCTATACTATCATGAATGGTGTGGAAAAGGGGAATAGATACATGTTATTTACTCTTTCACACAATACAAAACCAGGGGTCACCCAATTTAAATTAACAGGCCATGGGTTTAATATGAACAAGAGGAAGTACTTTTTCACACAACTAACCTGTAGAACTCATTGCCACAGGATGTTGTGATAGCCAAAAGTATAACTGGGTCCGAAGAAGTGGGCTGTAGTCCACGAAAGCTTATGCTCTAATAAATTTGTTAGTCTCTAAGGTGCCACAAGTACTCCTGTTCTTCTTTTTGCGGATACAGACTAACATGGCTGCTACTCTGAAATGGGTCAAAAAAGAACTGGATAAATTCATAGAGGACAAGTCCATCAATGGCTAGTAGCCAAGATGGTCAGGGACACAACCACATGCTCCGGGCAACCCTAAACCTCTGACTCCCAGAAGACAGCCATGGAAGACAGGGGTGGATCATTCTATAATTACCCTGTTCTGTACATACTCCATAAAGCTCTAGTATGGACCACTGTCAGAGAAGGATACCAGGCAAGATGGACCATGGTCTGACCCAGTATAGCAGCTCTTATGTTGCTATGTCTTTACATTCTCTATCAATCTTCAGACAAATATTTGAAGCAGTATAACTGTTAGTATTTTTCCTTTAAAATTGTTTATCCACCCCTCTCCTCATTTCCTCACTAGAGCTTAGAGAAACATTGGCTTTAAACCTCAAACCAGTTCACAGTCAGTATGGTTTCAAGATTACATATGTTCTGCAAACAAGGGCAAAGAAGGCTTACAGGACTAGAAAATGTACAAACCCTGCTTGAAGACAGTTGGCTACCCTCCTCAAGAGCCTCCTGCTGCCCATGTGGAAGATAATGGGATTCTTCCTGTAGCGGGGATGAAAGGACAGATTCCTTTTGTTCATTGTGTTATTGTTTCATTTATTTTATTCCCTCTAACCCCACTGCATTTTCTTTATGGGGCTCTGTCCATGCTCCCTTTTTTCTCAGTCTCAAGGCACACACACACACACACACACACACACACAAAGGAGCTCAATATTAAGTGCTCCTTCAACAGATTACTGCACAGAGCACAGTCCTTTTTAGCTTCCATTCCTTAGCTATACACTTATACAGACCCTTCTCCCATAAAACCATATTCAGAAGCACATCATAATAGAATGGTCACATTCTGAATGTCACCTTATGGCTTTAAGTCACTCCACTAATTCGCATGCATGGGTTTGTTTGATATCTTTCGAAGCTTTTTGGCTACCTGGCACAATTTTAATTTGTCCTTCATCACATGCCCCATGTGAGACTGGCAGAAAAGCGTACAACCTAACCTTAATGATTCTGAAGAGTTTAGTTCAATGCAGCTCAAGTCTTTGTCAAACAACTTCACTGCTACTCTAGAAAATATCTGCCCTTCATGAGGACTTAATTATCAGTAATGTGAATTATATAAAAAGCGACAAAGAGTCCTGTGGCACCTTATAGACTAACAGAAGTATTGGAGCATAAGCTTTCGTGGGTGAATACCCACTTTGTCAGATGCATGTGGTGGAAATTTCCAGAGGCAGGTATAAATATGCAGGCAAAAATCAGTCTAGAGATAATGAGATTAGTTCAATCAGGAAGGATAAGGCCCTCTTCTAGCAGTTGAGGTGTGAACACCAAGGGAGGAGACACTGCTTTTGTAGTTGGATAGCCATTCACAGTCTTTGTTTAATCCTGAGCTGATGGTGTCAAATTTGCAAATGAACTGAAGTTCAGCAGTTTCTCTTTGGAGTCTGGTCCTGAAGTTTTTTTGCTGCAGGATGGCTACCTTTAAATCTGCTATTGTGTGTCCAGGGAGGTTGAAGTGTATAACTGCATTTGCTCCAACCCCTCAGACAGAGACCAACACCTACAAGATCTTCACCAAGCATTCTCAAAACTACGATACCCGCACAAGGAAATACGGAAACAAATTAACAGAGCCAGGCGTGTACCCAGAAGCCTCCTGCTGCAAGATAAGCCCAAGAAAGAAACCAACAGAACTCCACTTGGCCATCACCTACAGTCCTCAGCTAAAACCTCTCCAACGCATCATCAGTGATCTACAACCCATCCTGGACAACAATCCCGCGCTTTCACAGGCCTTGGGAGGCAGGCCAGTCCTCGCCCACAGACAACCCGCCAACCTTAAGCATATTCACAAAATATGTGAACATAATAAGGAATGAACATTTCCCTAAGAAAGCTGCCCTAAACTTAATTCCTAAATTAGCTCCACAGCAAAATGGAACAAAGGTCTATACAGCAGGTCTGAAAATCATAACTATGTAACATATGCTATGTTGTCTGCTGTGTCAATTTGAAGAGTTGTTGTGCTAAAGCTATTAATAAGCACTGATGAATTGGAACAAGCTGAAGATATTTGATGTATAACTTTTCTTCCATTGGAATCCTTTTCTGTCAGTGTAAGGAATATGAATTTCTTAAGAAATTAATCCTGATCTCATTACAAAAATGGGAACTTGTAACAGCCATATAGAAAAAAGTTCTCTTAACAAACTTTTTGAACTTATACTTGGAATGGTTTTTAACTGATGTTGAATCATAACATTGTTACATCCAATGGTGTTTAGGTAGAGCTATGGTACAGAAGCTAAGAAATGAAAGACTGAAGATTACCTTAACTTGAACACTGACTGAGTGTAAAGAAAAGAGAGTGTGAGAGAGAGGGGAATAGGTTTTTGTTGCAACATATTTTTGAATCTATTAACTTTCACTGAAATCTACTAAAATATTTTTTTTCAAATCCATTTCATTTTAATTCATATGATATATTTCTTGCTCCAACTATTATTTTCACAATGAGACACACCTGTCTGAACTCGATACATATTTATAGTATAGTAACTAACAAATTGTCATTCAGAACCACTGTACATTAATTTTAATTGATGCATTTTTTTAAACTAATACATATTAACTGAGGCTGGCATTTTTGCAGCCACGGAAGACAGTGAAACCAAAATCAATTACAGTTTCTTGTTTTTTAAATTAGTGTTTGCTTGTATGGTTTCAGTGAAAATGGTAAGCTGTATTGTCACTTGAGTGCTTGCTGCACTTTGAGGTATTTCAAAGTTTAATATCTCCCAGGGGCATGAAGGGGTCAGCTCTATACCAACCACTACCAAAATCTTAATTCTAAGAATATAGGCTCTGATTTAAGCAGTGGGCATGGAATTATGCCATCTTTGCCACTATCCAATGCCAGGCCTGGTCAGAGACCACTTTGGGGGGAAGCCTCAGGGAAGATCTAACTTACTGTCAGGGGTCTACTCAAATATCAGCTAGTCATGCCCAGAGAAATTTCCCTATGAACAGTGGGTCATTAATCCATTTTCTTGTCTCTGAGAGTGGCCAGCCCCAAAGACTTCAAAAGACATATAATGCCATAGAAAGTGATTGGGTTATATCACAGAAGGTGATGTCCCTTTATAATTTTTTTTCTATATATGTAATTGTGGATATTCTTATTATACATCTAAATAGCAAATCCTTTACTGACTTGTACTAACTTCTTCGACTCAATATTAAGTGGCAATGAGTTGATTGTATATGGTTTTAAAAAACGGAGTAATTAAACACTATCAACATATTACTCCCTCACTAATATATCTGAAGGAAAATCAGATCAAAGTATATTAGGAATAACCCCTCATAACACAGGGAACAGAGAGATTAATTTGGCTCTAGGATTATTGACTGTTAATTAATTTAAGATACGTTGGTTAGCTCGCATGCTGTTGTTTGGACAGCGAAGAGACTCACATGCATTATGCACCTCTACAATGCTCTGTCCTGAACCAGGCATAGTGTATTATGTGGTCGGATGCCTGTGAGGAACAATTGGCTATTGTTGCCATCCAGCCATTGTGCTTTAGGTATTTGGGAGACCTTTTCTATCCTGCTTTCATTGTGTCAAAGTCAAAGATATTTCTCTGAAGGATATTGCTAGGTATTTGGAGCAGATGACCATACCACTTTTGAGAGCACTGGGTGACCATTTGAGAGAGCAGGACTTGTTTAGTTAGAAAAAAGATCGCTTCAGTCAACTTGAATTCACAATTTGATTTTTTTCAATCATCCAAAGATGCTTCATCTGCATGGTGCCCAACTTCTTTTCAATCTTGACAGTGAGGGGCCCTAATTTCCAATTTTTGAAAATGAGAGCCTGGCTTCTTCCTCCCCCTTGGACCTCTTCTTCAGGAGTCTCTTGGTGACTCAGAAGGGGGCACTCTCCTTCTAAGGTCACTGGCATCATCCAATGGGTTCCAATTAGGTCACCTTTATGTAAGTGAAGAACCTCCCCATTTCAGTAACTTGGAAAGTGCACAAATCCAAAAATGTACCTAGTCAGCAGGCCAGTAGTCGTTTGAGGGCATGGGTCAGTCCACAGGCATTATTTCAACCATCCAAAAAGTCTCAATTCAAAAATCATTCAAAAAACATGAGGGATGAATTTGGCCCATTGAGCAAATTACTTCACCTCCCTGTGCTTCTGTTTCCTCATTGGTAAAGTTAGGATAATGATACTAAAACTTCCTTTTTAATGCAAACCTGTAGGTCTAAAAGTACTATCTACAAGTTAGGTATTTATTATTATAGCACATATGTAGATGTGTACAGTTGTTAAGATATATTGGGCCATTCCATGCCATTGGATTTTTTAACAAAGCTCCCCATTGAAACCAATAGGGAGTTTTGTGTAAAATGTGATGGTATTATGTGGCCCTATCCCTTTCCAGTCTGAGACTTTAATTTTCAAAGAAGCTTAAGGAGACTGGCATCCAAGTCCTATTGAAATTCATTGGGAGCTGGGGGCCTAACATCCTGGACAACATCCTGGACAAAATGTATAGCTATAACTAGAGATGAGCTCTACCACAAAATTCAGAGCTACATCTGAATTTCAGCAAAGTCCCGGGGTGTTCAGATCTAGGCTTTAGGCTATTAGAGAGATGGACTAGATGCAAAGATAAGTTCTGGACCTTTTGGACATGAGCTTACTTAGGATTTGAGGTATTCAAATCTAGGAGTTTGGTTCAGGTCTATCTTTAGGCATAAAAATATCTATGTTATCTAAATTTGAGCATCATGGCAAAAACTACTGACAACATCGTTATTCTTCTAATCCTCCACTCATGAGATTCTCATTGCAGGTTCCCCTGGATATTTGCTAAAACCACGCTCTTTTCAGATGAGACTCTTCCAGACAAAATGTATTTTCAAGAACTAATACACAGACATCAAAAACAAAGAAAATTTGGTGAAAACACATTTGATGATCCGTACGCACATGTGCCTATGCTATTTTTAACTGAAAACACTTTTAACTGTAAAAGCTATTAATACATTTTAAATGGGTGCAGTTTCACCTCCACTAATATAATTTAATACCAATGCACATTCACTGTTATGCGAGTTTATAGCATTTTTCCTTTATGGCACCTCCTGCGTGTTAAATTGGCTCAATCCTCTAAAAATCAGGATGTTTTGAGAACAATAGGCCCATTCACGAGCCATATTAACCGCTTAGTAATTTATAGCTCTTATTTACACTTAGTTTGTCCAATATATGCAATATAAATCTTCATCTGAAACCCAAGAAATTAATATATTTGGAAACAATGAAATTAAACAAAATATCTAAAGGGACTTTTTCTCCCTTTAGGTCAAAAGTGACCTTTTAAATGAGTATAGGCAATAGATTTCCCAGTAAATATAAAATACAGTTTGCTCAAATGTTTTTTAAAAAGAAAAAAAGTTGTTTTTCTTAAATACTATATTGAACAGTAAAAGCCTCCAGAAAAGATGAGGTAAGGATGTGGGGGAAGAAATCATCCTGATATACTAGAGCAATGAATCTGACAATGTTATCAGCAATGACAAAGCTGCAATTTTTAAAATTGTTTCATTTAGAATCTAAACACTGATTCCTCATACTATGTTTACAGGCTTCTTAGCCTCCTCTGATTCAATTTAGAGGAAACATTTATGGGGTTCAAATTGTTCCTGGCAATTCTGAGCTCTGTTATATTTTAAACAAATGTATTTCATCCAAACCTCTGAAAACTTATAGTCCTGAGAAATCTAAAAATATCCAATCAACTCTTATTTGTAGACTAATTTTGCTAGTCAATGGTTCAATTGTTCTTCCCTGTTGGAACAAAGAGAGGTTTAAATTTGATAACTGTGAAACAGGCATTTCCAGTACCATTGTGCCTCAAATGGCACAACTAAAACAATTCTTCAATCAAATAAAATAAATCCCTGAAATAACCATGTAGATTTCTACAGTACTCTCTAATCAAACTTTACATAAGTTTAATATGGCATGATCTGGGTAAGTAAACTCTACTGTTTGTTTGTTCCTATTATTTTACATGTGAAAAAATGTCATACAATTAAATAGCAACCTCCTGTTACATTAAAGACATTATAATTAAATGTCACATAGATTATTCTTGGAAATCTTTTTGCTAGATTTTTCATCTACTCATTTAGTTTACATGTATCATTCCTCCCTCCCCCTTGGTGATTACTGTGTCATTATTATATACCTATAGTTGAAGTGACACCGCTATAGTGAATTCCCCCCATTCGTTCTGCGTTTTGTGAGTGTTGTGCAGTGAGTTAATCTGAAACAACTCCTAACAATATAATGTATACTTCATATATATTACTGTCAGAGTGCCTATTAAAAGGACATCTAAAGGTCTTATGTAAAGTAATATGTTCCTGTCCTCAGTGTAGCATATGTCATCTTCAAGTCTTGTACTCTCTGTGTCTTTTCTAATTATGCAGCTTCTGAATACTGGTATGATCTTTTTAAAGCTTTTAACCTTCTATTAGCTCTTTCAAGTTCTCATTTTTCTTTCCTTTTCAACATTTTGCTTGTCCTTTTAAGAATTTTCTTCCTTCTCTTTGACACCAATCTGTCTGCTCAATGTATCCCTTTTAATATGAAATCTTTTTTTCACAAAATCTTACTTTCATTTCATTCTATCTTTCTTCGCATCTGTCCTGGCTCCCTCTTTATACTTTTTGCATTTGTGTTACTTTGAATTCTTACAGTCAGAATATTGGTTAAGCTGATTTCACTTTGATTTCACTCTCTTCTACCTTGCCAATATAGATGTGTGTTATTTTATGCTGTTCTATTAAGTGCTTGTTGTTTATCCCATTTGTTAGTTATTTGGTATCTGAATTTCAAAGATGATGGGCACTCATAGTTCCCATTGACTTCAGCTGAATTGTAGATTGCACAGCATTTCATGCCCAGTAATGTTTTCCTTTCTTAATTTAGTTTTTCTTTTAGCCAAAACTTTAAAAAGTAGCCACCTCCCACCTCTCCTACTGACTGAGTACTTTTCAATTCTTTTATTTCAAGCCTTACTGTTCCAGTGATTGGCAGTACCTCCAATTACTGTAACTTCAGCTAGTCAGGTGAACAGTTGGAATTAAAAAAAGAAAGAGAGAAAAACTTCATAAACTGATTAAAGTTAAACCTGGCCATCATTTCTCTTTCTGGAAATGTAAAAGATTTACACACACCGTAGTACATTTTTGCTTGCAGCTGTCAAAACAAGCTGTCAGTTCAATTATCTGGAATGCCTATTAGTCAACTTTTAATAAAGTTTCAACTACTTTTTTTTCTATTGTTTAATAAATAAGGTCCTTTTCCATACCTTTTAAATATGTGTTTCATGGCTCCTATAGGATTCTGAAATTATGTAAACAATATTGTTTGATTTACTCATAAGATGCATTACAATTTCACATGTTGTGTGAAACTACAATCATTTTCTGTTTGTGGTCCTTCCAGCTCTCTGTTCGTCCTAGTCCTTCTACATTGGAAATAGCACTGTAACTTACTAGTGGTAACAGTATCTGACATGGATGAGTACTGGTGTGGTGCTCCACACTTCTTACCTGGGAAATTGATCATTCACATTGTGGGTATTATGGTAGTGATGCCACTTCCCCTATAAAGCCAACCTTCAAACTGGAATGGGCTTTTTTGTATTCATGTTTGAAAGAGGGCGGTGGCAACAAATTTGAGTCTGGTTCATTTCATGAGCCTTTCCTTCATTTGGCCCAAAGGGTAGGGATCATGCTGGAGTGCCTTGCCACAGGATTGGCCAATTCCAAAGCAGCTGGGATGCCCCTAGTAATTCCCTGCCCACACAAATGGGGAGAGGCCCTATCTGTCCACTAGGGCTGAATGTGCCATTCCATGTAGGGTTACATATCAGGTTCCCAAAAGGAGGATGCTGCTGGGGTGGGGGGGATCAGGAGGGGTTGGTTCATTTGTGGGGTGCTGGAGGGGTGTGTACTGGGAGGGAGTATCTGGGATGAGTGCTGGAGGGGTGTGTGTTCTGGGAGTGGATATTTGGAAGGTGCTGGAGGGGGTACCTGCAGCCTCACTCTTGAGGTGGGGGGGAGTGTCAGTGTGCCAACCCTTCAGTCAGCACCTTCCTTTGGGCCTCTTCCCCTCTCCGGGGCTGGAAGCCAGGTCCTGGGTAGGCAGGATCCAGCAGTTGCAGCTGCAGGGGAGGGACCAAGCAGCTCTGGATGCAGAGAAGGGACCAATCAGGGTGTGGAGATAGCTCTTTCTGAGATGCAGTATTTGATCCACAAAAATCCTTGACATTTCCTTGTATCTGAAAGTCCACCGGGACAGAGGGAAGAGGATCAAAAGAAAGGTCATGACTGGGAAAACCTGGATGTATGGTAACTCTAATTCCAGGCAATACAATATCCCTTCTTTTTCTGATGGAAATGTTCCTGGGGTTTCTTTGTCAGAATGTATGTCCTCCTAAGCCCATCTTCTTGCATAGTTTAAGGGGTACAGGGGGTTCAGACAGAAGCTGATTTTGTCACCAAAATCATTGGAGGTTTGGTGGCCAGGACTAACTAGCTTCCTTGGCTTTCTCTTCCCTGGCAGCTGCTTCCTCAGAGAGGTTTCTCCTGGCAGTAGGATTCTGCCTTCTAGGCCTGCTCCTCCCTAGACCTGGGGATTGAAGTTAATTCAGACCTCCAAGAGGAATCCTGAACATCAAGCTTCACCTGACTCATTTAATTCCTCAACCGCTTCCAAATACCACAGGATTCACCCTTCTTACCACTGCTGTTTTCAAGGGAGTTCTGGCTCATTGTCTTCCCAGCTGTGCAAATAGCCTAAACTCACTTCTGATTAACTTTTTTGAGCATAAACTGAGTTTTGTGAACTCACTGAACCTTGAACCAAAGACTCCATATGAGTGGGTTTGAGGTTTGATTAGACTATTTTACAGAGCTCTATAAGTTACTGAACCATCAAGATACCCTGGGCCAAATTCAGTCCTTATGTAAGTGGGAGCAGTGTCCATCAAATTCATAATGAGGTATTAGATAGGTGCTGTTTGTTTTTTTTTATCTATACAATCTATACAAATACATATAAGAAATACTTTAGAGAAAAGTAGGCCTGATTTAAAACATATACCCTGCAAAATGGCCTCTAATGTTGGATATCCAAAAAAGGAACACAAAAAGAGATGGTACTTTTGAAAATATGGGCCTTAATTGAAGATTAACTGGGCCATTTGGACAAGCAGCCAAGAATGAAAATAATCAACACTGTAGTCCGTGTGTTTCTAAAGTAGTATAATGTTCTACATTGTATTATTTCTAACTGTTTTCTTGTATGCTCCCCTCCCCCGTAACTGTAGTTCTTCAGTGCCATTAGCAATACATTTATCCTCACAATACCTGTGTGAGGATGGGAAGTATTATTATCCCTGTTTTTTCAGATGGGGAACTGAGGCACAGAAAGATTTCAGAAATTAAGGTCACAGTGGATTTCTGTACCAGATCCAGAAATTGAATGTAGATTTACTGAGTCATAGACCAGTGCTTTACCCACAAGATCATTCTTCCTCATTTGTGAAATGTATGTGGTCATGTAATTGAAGATGGAATCATAATGCCTGTGCACAAGGGACAGAGTAATAGTTGCATGTGCAGCTTTAATTTTGGCATTTCCTGACTTTTGAGTTCTTAACTATACATTTGTTGTTGTTTGTTGGTTGGTTTTGTATGGAATATGTCTTTGAACTAACATTTTACCAATGCACCATTCATCTTATCCACCATCTGAAAGTGGTCTCCATTGGCTGAGGATAAAGTTGATTACCTAGCATAAAGTAAACTTACTTGTTCTAGAATCTTTAAGAGTTTCTTTTGGCTCATGGTTCAATATTTATTCAGAAAAACAATACAGGGAAAACAGGAGTCATTGTTCAGAATCACAAAGTCCTGTCCTTTTTAATGCTTGTAACACAAAGTTGCTGGACCTAGGAGGTCAGGCAGACTTGATTCAGGTGGCTAGCTAGAGCTGCCACCTGTGCCATGACTTCTAAGCTTCTTGTTGTAGTGTGCTGGCTAAAAATGAAGTTAGCCTGAATCTGTCTACTTGAGCTGGGAGGCATGCTCCCAGCTGCATTGTAGATATATCCTACAGCATCTAAAGAGATAGGTGACAGCTGAGCAGGTGTTTTGAGGATTTACCTTTTGAATTTAGGCGCTGTAACAGGGTGCTGGCCAGGAGGTCCTGAGCCAGCCCTCTGTTAGCCCAGCTCTAATTAAGAAGCATTAATTGGGGCTGGCTGAGTAGGCCATGCCTAATTGATAGAAAGGAAGCATCTGTGGGCCTCATTAGTTGGAGGCTATATCAGGCATGCAGGGAGGAAGGAAAGGAAGGAGCCAAGGCCTGTGCATCCCTGCTTGCTGGTGAAGCTATTTGTTCCCCAGGTTGCTAAGTTTTGGAGCAGTCTGTAAATAGAAGGCAGTGGGAGCTGACACTGTAAATAAAAGGCACTGGTGATTGTACCCAGAAGAGGTCTCTGGCTGATTTGTGGGTACAGGATCCTGTAGTGCAAGGGCTAAACAGGAAGGCCTCATTACATGTGGGGGCTTGTCTGGGATTCGAGAGCCAGCAAACATGGTTGGTGGCCCGGATATGGAGGAGACCCTGCAATGCCTGCTCAAACAGCAGGAGCAGATGCAGTAGGCCCTGCAAAGTTTTCAGCAGTCCCACCAGGCTGAGAGACAAGCCTTACTGACCTGGCAAGCAGAGCAAAAACAGAGTCTGCGAGAGTTCATACGGAAACAGACTAGCGTGCAACAGCAGCTCCTGCAAAGAGTCCTGCGAGAGGGGATGGCACCCAGCCACTATGATGGGGACTCTGTAAAATGAGTTCAGTGGATGATCCGGATGCCTTTCCGGGACCTTCGAGCAGGTAGCCCCGGGCACCGGTGGGAGAGGGCAACCTGGGCCCTCCAACTGGCTCCATACCTGACGGGAGAGGCTAAAGCAGCCTATATGGCCTTGAGCAATGAGGAAGCCAAGAACTGAGGGGGTTAGGGTGGCCATTCTAGACCAGGTGGGCCTGTTGATGGAGCGGTACCACCAAAAGTTCCAGGCGGCCCCAGGCATAAACCCAGAGACTACTCGACTGGGCCACATGCTGGCTGAGGCTGGAGACATGCACGGTGGGAGAAATGATGGACACATTGGTCCTAGAACAATTGCTGCAGAGCCTCCTTGAGAACATCCACATCTGGGTGAAGCATCACCAGCCTATCACCGTCGCGGCATCAGTCAGGTTGACCGAGGAATAGATCGAGGCAGCGGGTCCCCAGAGGGAGGATGGACCCCGTAAATTCAAGGAGTCAGGGAAGAAGGAGGTGGAACCTTTTTCTGGGAAAGGCCCGGAGAGAAAGGGTGAGCCCTGAGGGACCCACCAAGCTCATTGACTGGCAGTGTGGGAGACCTGGACACACAAAATGTGACTGCCCTGATATAGTGTGTGGGTGGGCTGAGTTTTGTGGCTGGAATCAGGTTGGGGGGCAGAAAGGGGGTAAGAAACTGTCTACCGTCCCGGTTAGAATTGGGAGGAACCCCCAAGCAAGCCTGATAGATACTGCGTCAGCCTGTTCGCTTGTACAGAGGGGGCTGATGAAGCTGAACTGGCTGATCATGGGGGGGAAAGGATGGCCCTCAAGTGTATCCATGGGGCCAAAAGTTCCTTCCCGGTGGCTCAGGTGCCCATTGAAGTGAGGGGCCACTTCAAATGGAAGCAGGTTGGGGTGTTAGAGGGGCTAGCATACCTGGTGGTGTTAGGCAGGGACTGGGGCCCACTACCTAGGAAGAAGCAGGGAGGTGCCCCAAAGGAGGGAACAGATATCCCTAGACCAAGGATCCCAAGTGGGGAAAATGAGAAATGTCCCAGAAATAGCAAAGAAGAGAACCCTAGACAATAGAGCCTAGATCAAGCAGACCTGCGGGAAGGGTGTATGGGGGAGTCAGCCAGCCTGAGCCCCTTGGAAGCAGAGAGGGCGCAATTGGAGCACCCCACAACACTGCTCCCTGGGGAGGGGACCCAGAACCCGCTGGGTGGTGTGGAGGAAAAGAAGAAGCCAACGCCTGTGCATCCCAGCTGGCTGGAGAATCTATCTGTCCCCAGGTTGCTAAATTTGGAGCGGTCTGCAAATGGTGGTGGGAGCTGACACTGTAAATAAAAGGCACTGGTGATTGCACCCAGAAGAGATCTCTGGCTGATTTGTGGGTGCAGGGGTCCCATAGTGCAAGGGCCAAACAGGAAGGACTTGTTACAGGTGTGTAAAGTGGCAGTTAAGTGTCTAAATCCCTCTTTGGCTCTAGCCCTTAATGACAGTTTGTAATTACACCCACAAATTAGGTAGGGAGACATCAATTGATTGGTCATACACTTGTCCCAAGTGTCAAAAGTTTGGGCCATCATGGATGAATATCATGACACTGTTCTGTTTATATATATATATATAAATTTTTTTTAATGTGGCGGACCTAGATATTTTCACTTTAACAAGTGGGCTTAAGGCTATTGTGAGAATAGATAACTAGTCTAGATGGGGAGAGTTTGGATGGTATGAAGAAGAATCTATAAGAAGCACTTCAATTCCTGAGTTACTTCAGAACTACTGTAGGAGTTTAAATCCGAAGTGGAAGGAAACTTACCAGTCCTCCTATCCAAGGGCAATGTGTAACAATTTCCTGATCAATTAAAATAGCTTTTGCATGAAGCAGGTGTGGAGTAGAATTATGTGAAACTTCCTTTATGAAACCCACAATGATTTGAGGTTTAAATCTGAGGTTTATTAAGCATTCAGGTAAATCCGGGTCAAGTTTCAATCCAACCTCTTTCTTCCTCATGACTTACAGGGTGAGGCTGATCATTCTGACCTCAATACCAGGCAAAATTCAGCAGTTTCAGATCTTTCCAAGATTGATGAGTGGGATATTTGACTGACAGCTGAGTCTTCTGCTTCCCTCAGACCAGCCAATGAGAGTCCTATGAGGTCAAACACAGGCCAGTAAAAATGCAGTTCACATCATGTTTTGACAGGATTAGATGACAAGAGGATGGCAGGGAGCAGTCCAAATATGAGACAGGATTGTTTCAGAGTCAGGAGTTATTGAACCAAGTCATTTCTATCCTTGCCAGCTCCCTTTCCTGCTGGTAGCTTATTCCCTTCATCTTGCACATCTCTCTAACACAGGAAGTAGGAGCTGGGACAATGTTGCAAATGGGGACAAGTAATATCAGTACCCTTCTGTATCTGTGAAGGAAAGGTCTGGGGGAAAGAGCTGACAGCTATTAGCAGTCTGCAGCTGAATTCACTCAGGGGATGAAAAGCATGAAGACCGTGTATGCTCCTAATCCTCTCCAGGCCCCTAATAATGTGCAGATTGGAGGCTGAATTTTGAACCCACCATGTGAAAATGGGCGTGATTGAATTTGAGCAAAATTAGTATACTCAGTCCTTCTTTCCATATTTGCAAAGAGTGTAGGGATGCATAGCGAGACACCCTTTAAACCGTGGCTGGACTAGGTATAAAGTATATGCAAAAATACTTATGACCACAGTGCTTCTGTTAGTGTCTGAGATACTATAATATGGGTAGCCCTTTTTTTTTTTTTTTTTTTTTGCATAGTATTTTACAAGATCATTGTTATGCAGCTTGTGGGTCAGATTTCCAGGATTAAATAATGACTTGCAGAGCAAGGATGCCCTTCTGCTATATAGTAAGACCTGTTGCTTGTTATGAACCAGTTATCTATTCCAAGTATGCAATGTTAATATTCCTCTAAGTTGCTTAAACACATATTAACTATGTTAGATCAAACTGAAGGTGACACTGAGAACCTTAACAAAATGTTACTTGACACAAAATAATTAGCTACATATAAGGTTAAAGAACTCTCTGAGTTTAGGAGTCAAGATCTCTGGGTACAATTCTCAACTCTCACACAGACTCACTGTTTGAGTCATTTAATCTCTGTTCCTCCATTTTCCATCTGTAAAATGTCAATAATACTTCCATTGTATGGCTTATCTATTTAGCATATAAACTGAAGGGATTGTCGTTACTAGCACCTAGCACAATTGAACCCACATTCTCATTTGGAACCTCCAGGTGCACCCATATTATTCCTACAAATGATTATGATGTTTTAATAGTCCCCTTTCTAGTAAAAGTATGAAACTCTTCTAAATAATGGGTATGATTAATCAATTTGCTTCCATGCTGAAAAACAAATTGTTTAAGCACATAAATGCTAGTACATAATTTGTATACATAATCATGACAAGTTTGTGTACAAATGACTGGTTAGACATCTAACTAATCATTTGCTTTCGAAGTTACTGTAACTGAGAGAGCAGTTATTGTACATGTGTATGAAAATTAAGGGCACAGACTTCTGTGCAAACACTGGACCAGATCCTCAGATGGTGAAAATCAGTGTAGCTCCATTGAAGTCAACTAAGTTATAATTAATTACACCAGCTGAAGCTTTGACCCATAGCTTTCTATTACAACATTTATACATCAGAATGTTAATTTCTAAATTATAGTAGAATGTGCACCTACTACAACATTCTCTCTATGATGCTACTGAGTATTTTATTCATTATGGATAACACCATCATTTTTGGTATATGCAGGAGTGATGGACAGATTTCAGAAATGTTAGAAGGCTTGGTTTGAATAAACATTCAAAAGTCCTGCTGCTTACCCAAATTTTGAGTCTGCAGAATTGCTTTCATTGCACTTTGTTGTTTTCCATTGATTTTTGTGCTTTTTTTTCCTTGCTATGGAGAGAGCCTGTGGAATATCCTTGTTGTTAACAGTATCAAAAGGGGAACAAAAATGCAGATCATGTCAAACAGCAGAGGTGAAAGTGGTTCATTTCATTAAATGACAGAGGGAAATAATCCCTGGAATGTATACATTCAGTCCAGTCTTTTCATTCACTTTCAAAAATGAAGTTCCGAAGGGATAATTTCTGTTAATTGTTTTGCTTGATCACTGAGGCCAAAGTTTTGAAATATAAGTGTCTGAATCCATAATTGTGTCAAGTATCAGGGGGTAGCCGTGTTAGTCTGTATCTACAAAAACAACAAGGAGTCTGGTGGCACCTTAAAGACTAACAGATTTATTTGGGCATAAGCTTTCGTGAGTAAAAACCTCACTTCTTCGGATGCATCCGAAGAAGTGAGGTTTTTACTCACGAAAGCTTATGCCCAAATAAATCTGTTAGTCTTTAAGGTGCCACCAGACTCTTTGTTGTTTTTGAATCCATAATTATGAGTGAGTGCACTACAGCTATATTTAGGCATCTAAATAAAAATTACCCAAAACATGGTAAGTACTACAATTCCTACTGAAGTCATTAGCTCAAAATCCATCCAGTCTTCTACTTGTCCTAAGTCCTTATCAGAAAGGATCTTTATTCTTTTCAGCTCTGCTGCAATAAAACTGATCATTTCAACTAGTGATGGCTGACCATCAGGTGCTTCAAAGTTCAGGTTCTTTAACACATCCAACTGTTTGGTTATTTGCTGAAAGCTTACCTGAACATCTTGAGTCTACAAAACTAAACTGGAAATCTCACCAGAACTGTCTTTCTCATGGTATGTCAGCTATTTTCTCTCTATGGATGGACACCAGAAGTGAAAATCCATTTATCTGATTATTAGCACAGTCACTGAGCAGTCAGGGAATTATGTAATGAGTGGATACCTTGCTTCCTGGTTCTAGTATATATAAAATCCAACCTGTGATCTTTGTCTTTCAGCAGAGTGGAGTAATTAAACACCATTAAGGTTAATGACCCTTTGTAACACAAAGAAAAACTGGACTATGATCTTCTGCCAAAACTCCATTTTGATCTAGTTAACAGGATGTCAATATATTAGATATACTGAATACAGGTGCTTACCCTGGCGGGCCCCATGCCAAAGGTTGCTGATCCCTGGTATACCATGTACAACAGTGCCACACAAAAGATTGTGCATGTCCTTACCTACAAAAATATCAGACCATCTCCCCAAAAGCCCTATATGACAACCTATAAAGCACACATCAACAATAATAAACTTGAATTTGGATTTTACTGCACTATATTTGTGATCACTGCATTAACCTCCTGCAATTGTCTGTAAATGAGTAGTGCACAATGGTACTGTACATAGAATGCAAAATTTGCAAAGAAATAGTCAAAGTTGTCACTCTGTTCTTTATTCTAAAAATAAGAATTTGAAGAAATTGTCTACACGTGACCATAATACAGGGAGAGTTGGGTCAACACATTCAGTTCCCTCTCTTGTTTCAGTTCGACTCACTACATCATGAACATTTGTCTTGTTGAATGAAGGGGTGCTTACAAATACAAATGATGTGTATTTACTGCTGATATAGCGATAGCAAAGTAATAAAACACATAATTATTCTCTCTAGAAATCCGACTGACTACACCAACTACTATTAAGTGATATCGACAAACATTGCTTTTAGCAACCTTCATTTATTGATCGTGATGTACATATTGTGTTCTATTAAAACCTCAAGCGTCTTAGCTTTCTGCATTTTTTCTAATTCTGCTGACTAGTGACAACATGGCAGGGACTCCAAAGCTGCTGTGACTGATGGGGATGTGGAGTGCCTTGAGGAAGCAAACAGGATTATAATGGGATTAGAGAGGAAAGGTGGTTTTGTGGTTAAAGCACTGGCCTGCCTGAGATTCAGGAGCTCTGGTTTCTTGACTCTGCCTCAGACTTCCTATGGGATCTCAGGTGAGTCATTTAGGCTACATCTACACGGCAAACAAAAACAGCCCTGTGATTGGGTGTCCACCCCACACAAGGCCTGGAATGGTTAAAAGGGCCAATTAACTGCCCAGGCTGCACCTGGAGAACGAGACAGGGAGCAGGGATTTAAGTAGAACAGACTTGTCTGGGCAGAAACAGGTGGGTCCAATATAAGCCAGGAAGCTGGCAACAAAAGGGGGCTGGAAGGAAGGAGTGTTCATTCACTCCCTAGGAGAAAGGAGGTGTGCGGGGGGGCGCTAGAGGAAAATAAACTACAGTTACTCCCTGGGAGGAGTGAGAGTGACTTGGAAAGCCCAAAGAAGGGAGAGACCCAGAGAGGTAGGCGTGGGCGGTGGGTGAAGCTTACGCTGGGGGAGTCTAGCTCCCTGTTATGCCTCCTCTGCCCATGGCCCAGCCCACATTCCATCCCCACTCTGCCCCAGGCCCTGCCCTCACTTGTTGCCCTCCCCTCTCAGCCTTCCCCTGCCGTGGCTCACTGCTTTCCTCCTCTCCTCTCCCCCACAAGCTGCCTGCTGCTCCCTACATCCCTCCTCTCCTCCACCCTCTCCCCCTCAAGGTCCTCACTACCCGCTGCATCACTCCTCTCTTCCCCTCTTCCCCTGCGAGGCCCTTACCACCCATAGGGATGCGGTGAGCAGTGGGCGGTGGGGGCTTCACAGGGCAGGGGTGTGGAGGAAAGGAGGGACTCAGCCAGGTAGCGGTGAGCAGTGGGGGCCTTAGGGAGGGGGAAGAGCAGGGACAGGAAGAGGAGGAGCGCAGGCAGGGCCACCATCACCCAGGTGTCCGGTGGCAGGGTGGCGGCAGCTGCACAAAGGGAGGCTTAGCCTCCCTTAGCCTATTATATCTGCCACCTATGGAAGTAGGTAAGGCTCAGGGGAAAAGCAGTGAGGTATGGGGTAGGCCAAACTTTGACTACCAATGAGATGGGCACTGAGCAAGGACCCAGAGTACAGGGTGGGCCTGAGTCCCTGTATCAGATGTTGATGAAGTGGCACTGGTGGGGCAGTGAGCAGGAAGATTGACTGAGCCCATTTTTCAAGAAGGACTTTGATATCCCAAAAGGGGGAAACATGTATGGTGATCTGGCCGGAGGGCTGAGCCATGAAAAGGAATGGTTCTTGGAGTGAGAGGGGTCCTCAGGGCAAGAAGACAGCAGGAGAGGAAATGCCTGGCTGGAGCTAACCCATAGGAGGGCCAGCAGGAGGTGCTATTAGCAGTGAGTGAATCCTATGACAAACCCACCACAGCACATCTCAGAGCCTGGGTCTACTGATTTGGGTTCACGGGGCTCAGGCCGTGGCACTAAATATAGTAGTGTAGACAGGGCAGCCTGCTCAGGCTGGAGTTCAGGCTCTGAGACTCATCCCCCTTGCTGGGTTTCAGAGATTGAGTTCCAGCCCAAGCAAGAATGTCTACACTGCTATTTTTAGTGCCAATCTGCCTGCTTTATGAGTTCCACATCTGTAGACCAGGGCTCTGAGTCATGCTGCCACAGGTTGGTTGGTTGGTTGGTTTGCAGTGTAGGCATATTCTTAGGGCCAGATTTTTTAAGGTATTTAGGTGCATAAAGATGCAAACAGGCACCTAGGTACTTTTGAAAATTGCAATAGGCACCTGCTGCACCTTTAGGAACCTACATACCTTTGAAATCTGGCTCTTAGTCTCTCTGTGCTTCATTTCCCCAATTGTAAAATAATACTGTGCCTTGCACACTGGGATTGTGAGCTCTTTGAGACTGGGACTATCTCCTATTATGAGTTTGTACAGTTCCTACCACAATATGGCTCCAGTCTTGGTTGGGGGCTCTGGGTGCTACCATAATACAAATAAAAGCAGATTGAGGGGCAATATAAGTAGTTGTCTACCTGTTGGTTACAGGTCAGGTTGATTGAGTGTAGCTTACACATTCAGGGGCTGCAAGGATGGGATTGTGGCAGCAAAGGCAATCAAGAGAAAGGTGTCAGATATAACATTTTCTCTTGAGCACACACATATCTATTGGTTGCTTTTCCTGCTCCAGCACCACAGACTTAGCCTGACTTATTGACATGTACCCTACACCATCATCTATGTCACTTCTGAGTTTGTCCCCACATGTTTGTGTATGATGACGTGAGAATTCAATTGGTGCTCTCTCCCTATTTGTAGTCTATGAATCATTTAAATGAGCGCTGAAGAAGGCTTACTGGATAATTTCATCCATCTCTTTGCCAGCACAAGATTGCTTCTGTCCCCTACAGTGTATTCAAAGTAGGATATGTAGAATAACAAATGAAGAATGATATTCTTTACATAATAATTGAGAATGAATGGAAATAATAAGAGCAAAGCCAGCTTCAACTGCTTTACATCAGATCTGAATTTGACCCACTGACTAAAATACACCAATTAACATATATAAATGTCTATTCGGAATTCCTGTGCTATTATAATACAGCTAATTTCTACTTTCTCTGAGATGGCTCACTATAACATAGAGTTAAGAGAAAGGAAAGCAGGTTAGCAAAAAATATATGGAGATACACCTAGCTCATAGGGAAGGGACCCCATAAGGTCAGGGAATCCAGTCCCCTGCCTTCACTAGCTGGATCAAGTACTGATTTTGCCCCCAATCCCTAAGTGGCCCCCTCAAGGATTGAACTCACAACCCTGTGTTTAGGAGACCAATGCTCAAACCACTGAGCTATCCCTCTCAGCAGCAAGTGTGTTTGTTTTTTGAGATTCCCAACATAAGCTGGAGTTTGGAGTTTGCAAGGTCAAAGTCTTTTGTACCATATTGCTGTCTGTCTATGTTTATGCAACACCTATTCTTCAGATCCCACAAATCCATTGAATAAATCCAGCTGACAATCTCAGTGGTAATGTATTTCCCACCACCTGACTAAGTCCAGGGAGGGGACTCAAGTAATAGGTTTGTCCTGCTGACAGTTCTAAAAACATCACAAAAAGGTATCAGTGGATTTGGACCACACTTAGTCAGGAGATGAACAATACCCATATGTTCACCAGATGACCAAGGGACATGAGTGAAAGTTCAAGGCTACAATGAAGAATAACTTGTTTCTTTATGACTGTGTTTAATTACAATGCTGGTTACAAAGAAATGTTTAATAAATATATCTTCTAAAACACTGAGCGGAACATTGTTGGTTATTATCTTGTATTTTTTTAAATTAAATACAAACTTTTTACAGTTTGTTTTTAATTAAACATTTATTTCAACTGCTGTAATTCACAGTAGAGGAAATTATAGCATAAGCTGTTTTTTTTTTCTAATGGAGAAACCAGAAACCTGAAAATTATGAATGGAAATGCCAGAGCTTTTATGTGTCTGTATAATTATAGCCTCCTTGGTCTTCCTCTATTAAGGCATGTATATCTTTTTTACTATTAGAGCTAATTGAATCGAAATGTCCAGCATCATAATAGCTTTGAACAATGTGTTACTGCCTTGGAATGTACTCTGTTTATGTTTGAAAAATATTTCTTTTAAAATCTTGCAATAATAAAGATTCAGAGGTCTACTATCTATTTACCCCTTAACTAATGTGCATTATGTAACTCCCAGTAATATCAGTGACTAGCACCATATGCCTGTGCAGGCAAGTTGCAGGAATTAATCACTTCCTTTTGTGCCTTTAGGCAGTCTACCCAGATCTTGGGTCTAGCCTAGGTGCATAAGTATAATCAGGGACTACCCATCACTGCAGAAGGGCAAGGAGAGACAGGAAATGGGCAGAGCATAGGCTTCTACCTCCTACTTGCTGTCTAGCACCGGGGTATAAGCTAGCAGCAAATTATTACCCCAAGAAAATAAAAGGAAGCAGAGGAGAAATAATGATGTAGGCGTGTCTCTGTGAGTCACATTGCTTTCCAGGGCTGCTCCTGGGGTGATGCTTTAAAAGCAAACCTAGCCCAGTGAGAATAATGTTTGTCCACAAATGCGAGAACAAGTCCTTTGCAATGTATCCTATATGCACACATGCTGTCTGGTTAGTTTGCATAATCATTATAGAAACTTTAATTAAATAATTGCTTTTCCTTGGGAGAAAATAAGTTAATTTGGTTGAAATAATGATTATTTGATTAATTAAAAAAATGAAAGTATAACCAGATATCTAAAGCAAATAGGTTGAGAAGCTGATGATTTCTCAAACCATTGAATAACAGACTTGACTAAAAAGGGTACAAGAATATCCTGAAGGCTGAAAAAAACTAGCCATGAAGTTGACACTCATAGAATACTTAAATGCTATTACTAGGTCACAGCAACTTGCTAGATAAGTGCCTTTTATCTGTCCAGAAGAGGAAATCAATCTAGTTTTCATTTGCAGTTCTGTATATGGTATCTCTGTTAGCATGTTAGGGACAAATGTACCAATTCACTGTAGCCACATGTATCAAGACGACAATACATGACATTCCAACATTGTAATTAGAAATGCCAGCACAGAATAGATGTAACACAACAGAAGTAATAGCAAAACTGTTATCGCTAGTCCTCTCAGAAATAAGAAATGAGAACTAAATCAATGTGGAATGTTGAGTGGAACTCAGATTCTCCCTCTCCTGTTGTGCATAGGGGTTTTTGTTTGTTTGTTTGTTTGTTCATATAAAGGCTCCACAACATCTTTAAAGCATTTTCTCTGTAACAGAATTAAAACTGTAGGCAAAATTCTCAATTAAGTCAAGTTAGGGACTTAAGGATTTGGCCCTAAGCTATTTTAATCATAACAAGCATGTGGGCCAGATTTTCAGATGGTATAAATTGGCATAGATCCACTGACTTCAGTAGAACTGTGCTGATCTGAACCAGCTAAGAATCTAGCCCACAGATGGCTGATGCTACCTGTAGGTGAAAATGTTAATTTTAATATGATTATTTGCTAATTTAAGGCTGTATTCTGCCACCTTTACTTATAGTGAATAATATATTACTCTATAAATCAGGGGTCGGCAACCTTTCAGAAGTGGTGTGCCGAGTCTTCATTTATTCAGTCTAGTTTAAGTTTTCACGTGTAATACATTTTAACCTTTTTAGAAGGTCTCTTTCTATAAGTCTATAATATATAACTAAACTATTGTTGTATGTAAAGTAAATAAGGTTTTAAAAGTGTTTAAGAAGCTTCATTTAAAATTAAATTAAAATGCAGAACCTCCCAGACCAGGACCCAGGCAGTGCAAGTGCCACTGAAAATCAGCTCGCATGCTGCCTTTGGCACGCGTGCCATAGGTTGCCTACCGCTGATCTAAATGGATGATCCATATAGATTTTGCCCTTTCTGGCTCCCATCTCTCCCTGCAATATTGATCCACACAAACACCCCAGAGACTTTTCAAGTTCAGAAGATGGTAGCATGTGCATTTAAGAGGAAAAGCAGCGACTGTACCAGCAACGAGGGGGAAGGGGGCACTGCTACCACATAAAGGAGCATTAGGAGGTTCTTTCAAATGAACCTGTGTACCGAATACTCTTATTGACACCGTGCCCAGAGGAGTTTCAGCTTCTCCCTTTCGGTGATGCCAATGGCTCAGAGAAGCAGCTCAGCTGGAACTCCTGACATGAAACTGACACAGCAGGGACTGGAGCTCTCAGAAGTGGCCCTTAAAACCCAGGTCCCTGCTGCCCAAAAAACTCATATGGCTGCTTCTAGGGACCACTGCGCTCCCCACTGCCTTCCCCTTTGAGATGCAGATCCCTGTCATGCAAGACCTAGCCAGATCACTCCACAGTTTGCCCATTTTAAACCTGAACTCTCCTGGGGGTTGAAAGCTGCCCAGACGGGGGGCCACTCTCGCCCGAGCTGAAGTGCCATTGTGTTAGGATTCACAGACACAGCAAGAGCCTCCCTGTTTCCATCTGCTCTTTCCAGAGGCGGCAAAACCCCTCCAGCTCCACTGCTGCCCGGCCGGCTCAGGGGCGCTGGGGACACGGCCTCCTCCTGGACCGATGCAGTGCCAGAGAAGGGGAGAAGAGAGTGGGAGCATGAGACGGCAGCGGGGCCATGCAAAGAGGGGGGCCAGTTGCGACTCGCGGTGCCTTGCACCAGTCCAGGCTCCCCCTTTAAAGTCCAGGAGCCAGGAGAGAGTCGCACAAGCCGCTCATGCAGCATCTGGGAGCCGTAACGCAGCTGCTTCCCAGAGCCCAGTCCCCACAGTGCTCCTCGAGCCCCGTGGGCAGTGGCTTCGGAACTCACATCCAAGATCACCGAGGTGCCTTTCCGCTGCCCCTCAGGGAAGAATCCCTGGCCAGCAGCTGCCTGTCCTTCCTTGAGGAACTCCCTGTCGGAGAGCAGCGGGCTGAGTGGGGCCGGCAGCCGGGAGGGCTGAGCTGCTCAGCCCACTGCCGACCTGGGGTCCCGGCCACTGGCCCTGCTCAGCCCGCTGCAAGCCTGGGGTTTCTTTCACCCAGGCCGGCAGCAGGCTGAGCGGGGGTCGGCGGCCGGGACCTCGGCTGGCAGCAGTGTGCCATTAAAAATCGGCTCGCATGCCACCTTTGGCACACGTGCCATAGGTTGTTGACCCCTGCTATAAATAGTCCTCTTTTAAAGTAGTTTAGGGACAAATACTTAACTTCTAAACTCTCATTGACTTCATCTAGAATTTTGCTTGAAGAAGGACAGAGTAAACTGAGTGAGAACTTCAGGTTTTGACCTATAGTAATTGAGTCCAGTGAGACTACTTGCAGAATAAAGGTATTTATTAATGTAAGAAAGGGTGGCACACCAGACCTCTAACATTAGATTATAGTAGAAGAAAATAATGTAGATATACAGTGGTCATGCACAAAACTTGTTAACTTTGCCATAAATAAATGGATCATATTACCTCAGTGTTTGCAATATTCCCTACAGTTTCTCATATATGTTATAGGGAATACTTAAAAGTCTGAAAATACTGATGTGATTTTTTTAGTTACCCAAGGCGCTGTCTACATCAACTAGCATATGGAAGATGAATAAACAGTAGGAAAGGAGTCCAGAATCCCAGGAATGAAATAGTCCATAAAAATAAGAGATATGTTAGAGGTATTGGAAAAGAAATGGTTTCCTGAATCTGATGCAAATGAGTACAGACAGTGCTGCAATGTGCCATATCCACTACTGCTCAATTACAACCTTATTTTCAAAAACATGCATGCATCATTGTACATGCAAAATATGCATGTCATTGCTACCATGATTGAATGTATTAAATTGGTATTTGTATATGTAAATTGATAATTAGGTGTCAACCTAGCCATTAATCAGTTTTTGTATATCTAAATTAGGTGTGCAATTTCCTACAATTTGTTTTCACTCAAATTTGCATGCTTATTTCTGAAAATCAGGCACACAGATTGAATTATATTGTATCCCTGCATGCCCATCAGCTCTGAAGTAGTATTTGTATTGATAGATCATAACAGGCAGTGACAAAAAATCAGCAAGATGACCAGGGATCATATCCATGAAAGAAATATGATCCATGCAAAGACAAATCTGCTATAAGCAATGCCCCACCCTTATATACACTTGAACAATATGCAGCACATATCCCAGTGCATATTGGTCCATTATAATCATCTGCTCCTACTACAATGCCTGTCTTGGGCCAAACTTCCATTGAAATCAGCAGGAGTTTTGCCTGAGAAAAGAGTAAAATTTCAGGTCTATTATCAGGGACATCCATATGACATCTCTATCACAAATCACTCTAATATGACATTTTTTTCATGAGTCCAACTTGCATGTACTCAGACACCCAAAGGAAAAGTAATCTTATGCCAGCATCAGGAATGGCAGTGGTTCCATGGATAGGTGACAAAAGGTGTCCATTAGAGCTGTGTGGCAGTTTGAAGTTTAATTTCAAAAAAAATTTTGAGACTTCAAAATTTGGCTTATTTCCAAATAGTAAATGAGACAGCTACTCCAGGAAACTGATATATCCTGGCAACAAATCTTACCAAATAAAATTAAACCTTATTGAATTAAGTTTAAGTATTGTAGGAGTTCATTGCATTAAAAATGTAAATGTTTATATATTGTTGTAGAAATGTGTGTAACTAATGTAAATCCTGGGAAGTGTTATGAATTTCAGACTCTTTTAAAACAATAATCCAGACAAGATTGAATGTTTACTTGAGTGGGCTTCCTAGGAAATACTTAGGAGGAGAGGAATGCAAATTGCCCACTTCCTGATCCATCCTCTTAAAGCTGCATCCTGAAGAAAAACCCGTTGTCTGCTGATTACCTGTTACATGAGGACAAAATCGGAGGCCTAGATTGGATAAAAAAGTGGCTTTCTAATTCCTGGGGTATCTGTTGTGAGCTAACCGCTGTTATGAACTTGTAAGTAAAGAAAAACTCTTGGTATTTGAAGGATTGATCACCTGTCAGAGACCCTTTTTGGAGTTAGGTGGTAATCTCAAGTAAGCTTATTAGCATGCATGTAGGTTTTTTTATTGTTTCAATATGTTTTGTCTGTAATGATTTTACCTTAAGAATAAACGTGTTTCCTTAAAATGGTCTGTTTGGTAACTTATAACTTTGGCAACTATACTGTTCATAGCCACTGAAGAGTAAGCAAAATGCAGACTCAGGCCTGATTAAGCAGTGTGGCTTGCTGGGGAGCTTGCATATAGGTGGGGAACTTGCATATAGGCAGGGAACTCTGAAGCCTGGAAATATACTTCCACCTGCATCAGGAGAAAAGGAGATATATGTGTCTGCCTAAGAGAGGTGATGGCTGGGGAGCTGGAAGCCTGAGAGCGAGTGCCCTTTCTGGACCATAAAGACAGAATATAGATGCAGTTGCCCTGAACTGTGACAGGAATAAAACCTGAAAAATTTTAAATTCTCCATGAAGGAAATGCAATAAATAAATAAATAAATAAATTAAGAAAAGTTTTGGGTCAACAAAACATTTAATTTCTATTCTGACTTTTTAATTTTTATAACATTATAATACAAAACAAAATTTTAATAATACAGTATTGTAATATTATACAACATTAAACATTCTAAATAAAAGTAATCTCAAAACAAAAAAGTGAAATATATTGTTCCAATGTCAAAATAGGACATTTTGACATAGTTGGAACTTTTTTCTCATTTTCTTCCAAAAAGAAATTCTGAAACAAAAATGTAATTTCACAAAACATTTAGATTTCAGTGGAACTGCGTATTCCAGTGGAATATGGTTACAGTGATGTTTCTCTGACCAGTTCTAGTGTTCACTCAAGGCAAATTTACTTTATCTGTGTTTGGTTTCAGGGGGATCATAATGGGTAAGACATTTTACACTGAACATATGGCAGTTCTACAGAGCACACAGAGTGAGAACTGTACATGGCTCCTCATACCTGCTTGCTCATGGTGGAAATACGGGATGAATCCTTTTTGAAGTAACACATTTGCTTCAAGGGTCTTCGGTGTAATTTTGACCCATTGTGACAGAAGCACATGATGGGACAATCAGGCTCCATTTTTTTTTTTTGGTGGGGTGGGGGGAGAAATGTTATGTACACTAGCTTGCCAGTTATGCAGCTTTGGCTCAAAAAGGATCCATCAGAAAAAAAATTCAAGAATAGGAAATCGTCTGCCTTATTCATCACTGTTGGCACTACTGTCAAGACTGATAGGCACTGGCTTCAAATCCAATCATTTGCACTGCAGCTCTAACAAAGTAAGTATTTTAAAGCAAGTGCAAGATAAGATATATAGGCTGGTGAACGCAGCAAGAAATCGTCTCTCATAACATGTCCTCTCCCTTTCTCGCATTCTGCCATTCTGCATGATTAATATGGGTGGCATGTTTCACTTTTCATAAGCTGAAAGAGATGTTAACAAGATGTATTTTCAATTTTTATGGTAAACTTACCATGTCTATTTAACTGCAGTATGTGGCTCATAACTGAAACAGATTTTGACGTATTTGTTATTATTCAAGTAATAGTCACAAGTGTATATTAATTATTATAAGCTGAATGGAATGTTGAGAGATAATTCCATCAATCTGACTGGCTAATGTACAGGGCACAATTTTTTTAAGAAGTGCCTTGTACATACTAATTATACTGCATCACACATAAAGAAAAATTCATATACCTGTGTTGTTTATTCATATTCATCTTATATCGGTAGTAAGTACCTCAAGACTAGGTCTTTCCAAGGGATTAATGACCTGTTAGAAAGGGTTCACAGTCAGAGGTTTAGCACCTCAGGCCATGAACTCATTCCAACCAATCATCAATAGTGGGGAAATGCTTTGTGCCCCGATCATTATTGCTTCTCTTTACTAATGTATTCAGACTTAAACATGCCTTTACACAAAGGCTATGATAAAGCAACTTTCATTAGAAGAAATAAATATATAGGATCTGACAAGTATCACGTTAAACCAACTTTTTCAAAAATTACTTCCTTGGAATATATTCCTCTGACTTTTTTCTATTTATTTATTTATTTATTTATTTTCCCTTTTGTCTGAAATAGTTTTCTATTGCATATGTCCTGTGACATCAGGGTCTACATCTATCGGAGGCTCATGATCAAAGGTTTTGGCCTTAAACTGAAAACTTTCCATGGATTATGTGCTAATGTTATTTAAAGACAGAAAAGAACTCAAACGAGTTTAACAAATATATATATACAGAGGCAGCTTTTCTATTAAAAAAAGCATACAAATCAGGACCTCACTGGGGACAATGAACAGAGAACTACAGCACATCTACTAGTCTACAAAAATCTATCTGTAATGACAATGCTGGGGAATACACAGTAGATCAGATACTCGGCTTTTAGAACACTTTGTTTATAGTGTCACACAATAAGTGTCTATTGCACCTCACAAAAATAAGGAAGATAAGAATTTGCTCCCCTCCCCCGTTAGTCTAAAATAATCTGAACATGGTGACTTTCCAGGCATGGTGCAAAGGACATTATTGGTGAGCGTCCAGCTCCCTCCTCCCTCTCAGTTCCCAGACACAGTTCACTGGAAAATAACAGTCCAGAGTCCAGTCTGCAGGCAATTCGATGGGTTTATTGGGACTAAACAAGCAAGCATATTCCAAAGCCCTTCACACCAGTTGGGCTTATCTCTATATGCCTATAGAATTTTCCTCTTCCCCTCCCACAAATACTGTTCTATACACCAATAGAACCCCCTTCTTCTCCTAACCCCTAGCTCTAAACGCCAACAGAGCTCCCTCTTTCCCCTCCCTCTTCTTGGCAAACTTAATTATACTTGTAGTGCCCCTCTCCTGGTACCACCCCTTCCAATATATGGTCATGTTCTGTTCTGAGGGATCTTGGATTTGGAGTAGATAAAACCACCTCTTTTGTATCTGATGGGAGGGGTAAGGAGCGGGGTTACTTGTGGCCAGGGTCACTTTCTTGCAGACTTTGTGTCTC
The DNA here is from genome assembly GCF_027887155.1 of Malaclemys terrapin pileata. Lineage (NCBI taxonomy): Eukaryota > Metazoa > Chordata > Testudines > Emydidae > Malaclemys > Malaclemys terrapin. The sequence goes on from NC_071507.1 coordinate 138,457,059, forward strand.
CTCCTTACCCCTTCGCACTGCTTGATTAGCCCCTTATCTTCTCTTGTTACTGAAAGGCAAGGCTACAAGCTGGGGCGGGGGGAAGGAGAGGGGTGAAGCCTTGTGCTTTCACTTATATTCTCTTGCTTGCTTATTCAGCCTGTTTAAACGAAAAGCAAGGCCAGAAGCAAAATGATTATTGTTTAGTCTTTACTCTATTTACTTCACTTTCTCCTAACAGACATCCCTTTGAGAGAGATTTGGAGGTCATCTGAGGGCATGCTCCTTAGATATTTTAGGGGTGGAAAGAAGTTTCATAGGTGGCTGGCTGAGCACCTGCAATAATGATCATTTCAATGCTGCTGAGATCTAAATTGTCTTGTTAATGTGTGTTAGGCGCCTATAGGATTGAGTAGGCATCTTTTTAGTTATTTTAAAACTCTACATAAAATAAACCCACTCCTTGTGCAGACAAATCTCTCATTTAATTGAATGAGAGTTTTTTCCATATAAGAGCAGGCCCAATGTTTCTGTCTCAGAGAGTTGACACTATTTTAAACAGCCAGGTCAATTTTTTTTAAAGTGTTGGTATGGGGAGGCTCTTTGTGCCCTAGGTGGGATCCCTCACAAGACAGAAGCAGTAGTGTTGCTGCTACCACCCTCCTTTTGGTTTATGCAAATGGGATTTGGGGTAGGATGGACTTCATGTCACAGATAGAACTCCATAGCAGTCCTGCTGGTAGCAGGTGCTGAGGGAGATGCACTGATTCAATACATCCCCTTGCTACCTGGACACATCCTCTTCCTTGCCAATGTATTTTGGGCTGTGTTTGCACTTTATGACACATCATTTACCACCCACCCCACAATAGGAGGTCAGTTTGTGGCATTTTTCTGGCATTACCACATCCTTGCCTAATGGTGTTGCAAATGAGTTCTTGACTCCAGCCCACAGAATAGCATTGATTCATGATCATGCATTTGCTGGAAACAAAGTTATTCAAGGTGTGGGTATGGTTAAGATGATTATATTTTACACACTTTTTGTTTGGGACCAACATACATATAACTAAATAATGGCAGCATTTTATTACAGACTTCCAACAATGTGGAGACACTGCATGACAAATTAAACATGCAACAATGAGAACATCAATATCACAGCCTTAGTCAAACTCTAATGAACAAGAGCTTCTAAAACATCTATCATTTGGCTACTGATTTTGTGGTGCCAAGTAATCTAAAAGACTGCTAGAAACCATATATTTTATTTAGTTGTCTAATTCAGTGAGACCAATCAAGATGAGAGAAAGAGAGCCTCTGTGAGCCCAGAATATCTATAATGTATGTTTTAAGTACTTAATTATTTTCTTGAGCTTTCTTTGTTGACTTTAATTAAGCTCTTGCTGAAATTGCAAACTTGATGAGATTTAAATATATATGTATATATTTACAATGTCTTGCTCACAGATTTCCCCAAGTTCTTAGTCTTCTAAACAAAGTTGGATAGATTTTAAAGTATTTACTCAAATGATGGCTTCCAAGTTTGTTGTGACAAGTGACTGTAAAAATAGCTTTCTGGGATTCCATTATTATTTTCTCCCTATGACTCTGCATAAAATTTTCTGAGCTCACAAGTAAAAAGATTTTTACATTCTTTTTTCTAACTGCCATTATTGCAAATTCATCCTGGGAGATGATAGTCAAGGTGAGTTCATTCCTTTTTGCACATCAGCACGAGTAGTAAAGATCCTGCAGGCCACCTTCTGCCATCTAGAACCTTCAAAACATACCCTTAGTGACACCTGTGAAACTATTTTGAAGGCAGTATGTCAGAATGTAGCTCTGCAGTTGGAACATAACCATTCAGTTGATCTGTGAGGCAGAACTGAATCCTGCTCATTCTCTCAGAAAAATGTTGGATCTAGAGTGCAAGCAAGGATTTAAAAATGTAAGCACATTTGTGTCTAAAATAAACAGATATTTATAACTGTGAATACATACAAGGTACAGGTGTGAGACAATGCCAGAGCTACACTTGCTGGGCCTTAGATTTGGGCTTCCATAGAATGCAAATGCCTTCCCAGGTGACATAAATTTATTTATTTATTTGGTGTATACAATCCCTTCAAGACAAGCCACAAAGTCTTATCAACAATGTTCAAGGCACGAAGACCTCCAGGAAGTTAACTCATTTGGCAATCCTCAACAATGTGTGTCATGGTTTGTGGCTGTCCACATTGACATAGTGGACTGTCTCTAAAATGTCACCGAAATTCTGTTGCAGCACAAATTTCATGTCTGGTATGAAACTGGTTGAGAAGGCTACATTGCCTTTGTGGTAAATCAAACCTGGGTTGATGCTGAGTGGGATCTGAGACAAGATAATTATTTGTCACTTTCTCTGTGGACCATGAAGCTCACCATGCATCCCGCCCTCACTCGGTAAACTTATCCACAGCGAGCACCATGAGGGCAGATGACCATGTGATGGATTAAACAAGTTTACTGCAATGATTGATGCTGTCTGGTATGTGAAATGTTCAATAATGAACTAGGCAGAATTCCATCTGGGATCTAAAATGAGCAGCTGCAATGGAAGTGCTTTCTTTCCTTTGTTGATGCCAGGTAAGAGTCTCACAAGCTTTTGTTGAGTGGTTAAATTGGACATAAACTTAGCACGGGTATGTGATGCCTGCCAGTCACTGTTAGAAAAATGGACAAAACAGCAGATGGCAATAAGCCCAATATCCCTGAGTACTTTAGCTAGTTTGAAATGTTCTCATATATGTGTATTTGCAGGAATTATACACCTTAGACCAGATCCCCCCATTATGTATTTATTTATTTATTCATTTAATTTCTGTTTACTGGTGGTGGTGGTGGTGGCGGCAGCAATGATACTGGGCCCAGCAGTTGAGCTCTAAATAAGTACATCCCGCTATCACAGAATCAAAGCAAAGCCCATGTGCTGTGAATGAAAGATATGCAGTTGTTTGGCTCCTTGCATGACTCTTTCTCTGTTGTCTGAAGACATTCCTTGCTTTGATCAATAAGTTATCATAAATAAAAAGCACACAATCGGATAGAGTGTTTTGCTTGGGAGGGAATAATACGCCTCAATATGTCTTAAAAGCCTTGGAAGCCAATATTCTTTACAATGTGGTGTGGCTGCAGATCCAGGGCAATTATTTTCCCTATATTCTGGTGTATAGCTAGTGTGGTTGAATGATGTGTGAGTTGTTTTGTCTTCTCCTGGAAAACCGCCTGAATAGTAGACAGTGTTGTTTTTTTCTGACTCATAGTAAGCCTTTTGAAATTCTATATGCAAGGCAGATGGACTTCCTTCTTTTCTATTTTATCTACCAGGAGTCTGAACACTGCCTCTGTTCCTAGGTAAGCTAGTTTATAGAAAATGTAAACAAATCTGGGCCGATAGTGATTATAATTAATTAATCTTCCTAATTCTAGAGTTGGCTGTGACTTTTTCAATTAAACATTTTTTCATCAAAAAATAGCCTTCAATGGCCATACATATAATGATATTATGGTTGAACAATTTCTTGAATGGGCTTCGAATCAAGACAAGCACCTAATGTTTGATGCTAAACAGCATGGAAACTTCCATTCCACAAGATGGAGAAAAGGCTATTCTCTCGACTTGTGCATCGTGTTTTGTGACCAGAACGTATAGCCTCTACTGGCAGAATAAACTGGCCTTGATGATTTTCTGTGTAGTCATGACTGTCTTGTCATACATGTTGGTCCTCAAGTCCTCCTAACTATATCACTACCAAAGCCATGATGGAGTTTTTTGAAAGCCAATTGGAACGGCTAGATGGAAACCATAATAAAGTGGATCGCCAAATACCTGGGAGTGTAGCCAGTTGTGACAGGTTCATCAACCTGGCTAAAAAAAGGAACTTTCCCTGTTTTTTTTATTATTCAAAATTATTTTTCATCTTGAAATAAGATGTTTACAGCTCAAGCTTATATTATATTAAATAGTAATGGAACATCTCTCCTATAACTTCTAATAAATTATAACACATCTGAACTTATACTGAAAAAGAACAACAGGAGACTGGAAAGGAAGAAATTATTTCTGCTCTGCATAGCAACAGCATTTTAGTCTACCATGCCATTGATAGTGAACATGAGTGCAATCGCTACCAATTTGTGATTCGCTATCCTGCATGGGAAGACAGAATCATTCCAAGAAGTTTCCCACAAAAACAGTGAAACATCCTGCAATTCTCCAACCACGCTATCTACATACAAGAAAGTAGCAGAAATGATTGCCCTTGATCTCGAGCCATGCCACAGAGGGCATTCTGTGTCATCCCACAAACCCTGAGATGATTCCCATCATAGAGGAAGTATAACATCTGGAAACATTTACACTTCAATTTGTTTTTGTTTGCTAATTTGTTTTGTCATGGATGTTCCCAATTACCTCTCAGAGAAATACATTTTCCCATGTATTTGTTGTAAGTATTTATAAAATGCATTCCAGATTTAGATGGTGGTGGCATTTGTGAATGGTTTGTTAATCAAGAGATAATACAATGCAATTAGTGTTATGTTTTCCATATACGAAGAGCCAAATGTACTTTCACTGAAGATTGCTTTTATTTTAGATTAACAAAACAAACAAATATCAAATAGCCATAAGAGGGACAGCAACTGAGTTTAAATCTAAGATCATCCTTCTAGGAAAATGTGAAAATTTAATGTTTAGGACAATTTGTTATCTTTTATTATTGACAAATAGAGGTCCAGATCCTTAGTTGCTATAAGCCTGTGTTGTTCCATTGACGTTAGTGGAACTACATTGATTTACCCCAACTGAAGATCTGGCTCAGCATGTTTAAATAGAATTAAATACATATACAACTTTGTCTTTGAAAGGTTTGCACTTGTAAACCAGCATCAACACTTGAAGGCAGGAGCAGTTTGATTTAAAGAGGTGTATTCTTCCTGCACTACCAGCTTCATTATTCAGGAGGAAAATAACTAAAATGAATATAAATCAATCAGCTGCATCAGATTTTCTCATATGGGAAAGAAGAAATCTCCACTTGTACTGGTCTTCAGAAGAATAAAATACTCTTTGGGGTCCTGTATATTAAATCATAATGTAAAGTTGCAATAACATTTACTTTCATCATCTTGGAAATATTTTGGCAACCTATTTCTCTATAGTAGCTTTCTCAGTATTGTTTATTGTTTGGAGTTTAATTAAATGTCCCATTTAGCTCTGCATGTTTGAATCCAATAAACGATGAAGTAGTTTACTAAGGTAAATTTATGCTTCCCTAATCAAATAATGTAATTAGTTATCTACTGGTAACTAATTGGGAAGTAAGAATTAGGAACTGTTCATATTTTGTAGCCCCTCCTACATTACACCAACTCTGATGTGCAAAATGTACAAAAAAGTATGTTTTCTGGCATTATGTTATTGAGTGATCAGCATAGACAGAAGATTGGAAAATTGTTCTTATGATCAACCCCTTTGGCCGCTATACTCTGTTCAGTTGTGAAGTGAACATGATTACGTATTGAGACATGATTCTTCTCCACAAATCTCAGCAGAATACACTTTTCCATTTTTCAGGAAAAAGATAACATATCTTTTCTAACAATATTCATTTTTAGGGAGTTTACAAAAGAGAGTTTGCCCTATAAATGTTGAATTGGGCAGGGTTTTTATATTTGACTTTCTAAAGTACATTTCAGACTCCTGATGCAACAAAAAAAAAGTGCCTTTGGGTAGGTATTTGAATTGATGGTCCTAATTGGAAAGAAAGCATGTCAGACTTTCATCACTACCTTCTTCAGAAGAAGAATCTTTCACTGTTCTGTTTTTTTTTTTTTTTTTTTTTTTTTAGAATTGAAAACTGCAGTGCAATTGTCTTGTGAAGCTGAGATCTTAAAGCAAGTAGCTGAGAAAGAAGAGCACATACAGAATACTTGACAAAGCAATTTAAGAAAACAACCATTTCAGCAAAATGGTAGAAGAAAAGCTGACTGCATAAATTGAGGCTAATGAAGAGAAGTGGAAAGCACAGACTGCTGCCAAACTTGAGTGCTAAAGAGAGACTAGCTAGCTGAAGTTTGAAAGAACAAAGATTTCAAAGACACTACTGAAAACTGAAAGAAATCCGAAAACTTTATTTTCCCTGCTCTTTAAATCGTCAATTGTACTGGCAAATTTTTTAAATTTTTTTTTATTTTTTTTTTTAATTCTCCCCTCAAAAATATTCTTCACACTGATGTAGAGCTTGGTAGTTAGAGCCATTAACTGGAGGTAAAGGGAAGATCATGTAGTGTTCCACTTTTTCCAAAGTATGATGGCTTTCTAAAATTTCCTCTAAAGCTGTGGGAAATGTTTGCATCAAAACCAAAGCCATTCAAAACTCACCCAGTTTCGTTTTCACACATAATATTCAAAGCAGCAGAGTTTTATTGGATATTGTTGAGCCTGCAAATGTTTTTTCTAGAGCTGTCGATTAATCACAGTTAAGTCACGCGATTAACTAAAAAAAAATAATCACGATTAATTGCTATTTGAATTGCACTGTTAAACAATAGAATACCAATTGAAATGTGTTAAATATTTTGGATGTTTTTCTATATTTTCAAAAATATTTATTTCAGTTACCATAAAGAACACAAAGTGGACAGTGCTCACTTTATATTACTTTCATTACAAATATTTGCATTGTAAAAATGATAAACAAAAGAAATAGTTTCAGAGTAACAGCCGTGTTAGTCTGTATCCGCAAAAAGAAGAACAGGAGTACTTGTGGCACCTTAGAGACTAACAAATTTATTAGAGCATAAGCTTTCGTGGACTACAGCCCACTTCTTCGGATGCATATCATCCGAAGAAGTGGGCTGTAGTCCACGAAAGCTTATGCTCTAATAAATTTGTTAGTCTCTAAGGTGCCACAAGTACTCCTGTTCTTCTTTTTTTAAAAGAAATAGTATTTTTCAGTTCACCTCATACAAGTACCGTAATGCAATCTCGTTATCGTGAAACTGCAACTTGCAAATGTAGCTAGTTTTTTGTTACATAACTGCACTCAAAAACAAAACAATGCAAAACTTTAGAGCCTACAAGTCCACTCAGTCTTACTTCTTGTTCAGCCAATCATTAAGACAAGCAAGTTCATTTACATTTATGGGAGATAATGTTGCCGGCTTCTTATTTACAATGTCACCTGAAAGTGAGAACAGGTGTTCACATGGCACTTTTGTAGCTGGCATTGCAAGTTATTTTGGTGTCAGATATACTAAACATTTGTATGCCCCTTCATGCTTCAGCCACCATTCAAGAGGACATGCTTCCGTGATGATGACGCTCGTTAAAAAAATAATGCATTAATTATGTTTGTGACTGAACTCCATGGGAGAGAATAGTATGTCTCTTGTTCTGTTTTACCCACATTCTACAATATATTTTGTTTTATAGCAGTCTCGAATGATGACCCAGAACATGTTATTCGTTTTAAGAACACTTTCACTGCAGATTTGACAAAACGCAAAGAAGGTACCAATGTGAGAGTTCTAAAGATAGCTACAGCACTTGACTCACGGTTTAAGAATCTGAAGGTCATCCAAAATCTAAGAAGGATGAGGTGTTGAGCATGCTTTCAGAAGTCTTAAAAGAGCAACACTCTGATGTGGACACTATAGAACCCGAACCACCAAAAAAGAAAATCAACCTTCTGCTGTGGCATCTGTCAGAGATGATGACAGTGAACATGGGTCAGTCCACACTCTGTTATCGAGCAGAACCTCTCATACAAGGGTGAACAGAAATGCCCTTCAATAGTTCCTGTCTTTCTTGTCAAAATGAACTCCAGAGAGAAGTTACAGGAAGATGTCTTTTCACCTCCAGAATCCTCATCTGTGGAGCTCAACAAGGGTCAATTCCCTCCCCCAACAGATTCAACTTCCAGATGAAGCTGCTGGGGAGAGTTGGTGAAACAACACAGGCTGAAGTACCTGTGTAATGCCGATAGACGGCTGGTGGGATCAAACTGGGGACCTCTGGAGCTTAGTGCATGAGCCTCTACAGCATAAGCTAAAAGCCAGCTGGCTGCTAAGCAGACTCCTTTTATCTTTTTCTTTAAGTGGTCTTGGTGCCACTAGATGGGACAGAACACCACACCCAGGAGGTGTGTGGGTTACATCAGCACACTACCTCCAGCTCTCTCTATAGACATTATGTCAAATGCAAATAGCACCACCATGTGTTCTTGGCTGTATCATTTACAAGACACTATCATACTCTAATTCATTCCTAGATAATTCTCTTCTGTAGTAATTAAAACAATAGTCTTTGCTGTGACTCTAGTTTAATATAATTTGTTTTATTCACAGCTTAAGTCATCTGCATCCCTGCAGCATACCCTGTATTCTATCTACCAAGCCATGCTGAGAGAGTACATTTCAAGGTGCACAAAATTCCAGTTCAGGTTGTTTCAAGTGAATAACATGCTAAGTAAGGTCTACATGCTTACTACATGCAGAAAACTCCTGGGAGGAGAAAAAGAATTCAGAAAACTCAATACTTCATCTCAAAGACTTCTCTCAGTGTACTCCATTTAAAGGGGAGGGATCTGGGCGATTGTAAAGGAGACAGAGACAGGTGAGGCCTGGAAATGCCACAAAGCCATAGGCACTGTGGGAAAACCAGGCCCCATCCTTTCACTCTGGGGTCCTCTGAAGCACTGCTGCAGCTTCCTTTGCTTCACCAGCACAACCCCATTAGAAGCTGCGCTGCAATCAGGTTTTATCCTGGTGACTCCACAATGGTTGAAGACATGGAGACCAATTACTGTTGGATCTACTGGAAATATGTGAAGTACATGGGGGAGCATGTCATAGAGAACCCCTCCTGAGCTGCCTGCAACCCATCCCAAAGTAATTGAAGACCAACTACACCTTTCTTCTGTGTATTAAATGTCCTGCTCTACATGTAAGAAGACAATCATGTCTGGATGAATCCTCCAAAAATAGTAAGCTGTGGAAAGCGAGCACCAAGCAAGAGTATCAGTGTGACTTGTGTGGGATTTTGAAGTTATATATGATGATCTGTCTACTCACTGTCCAGGATGTGACCTAAACTTCAAATATGAGGACCCCAATCCTTTTTTTTAGAATGATGCTAGTCACCCACCAGAAGTGACATCTAGGTATACTTAGGGAGCAATACTTGGAGGAGAACCAAGTCTCCCTTGCAGTGAGCATTTCTGAGGACTAGATTCTGTCAGCTACATTGAGGACTACCATACTATTCAAATAGTTTGGTTTCAGTGGAAAAGCTCTTGGAGTATTCAACATGAGTAAGGGTATCACAACCTGACTTTGAATGATTAAATATTCTCTCTCATTTTTATAATATTAAATGTTTATATTTTCTGTTTTAAAGTTGTGAATGGTCTTTCTCTGCTGACTCAACTCTGTGTTTGAGAGAGAGAGAGATTAAAGTTAATCATAAAATAGTCTACTTTCTTCTCGATTAGTTGTTTTCTACATGTTTGTTTTTTTATGAAGGGTGAGTCATTTGACAACAGTTGTCATAAATGTTTAATGAAATGAGTTTTCTTACTTTAGAAGAACAAACACAATGAATATTAACCTAAATAGATTATTAATAGTAATTGATATATATTAAGCTTTAGAAGCAAATGGTGAGGTTTTTCTCTCTTGCGTTTATTCATTTATTTATATATTATTTCCACAGATTGCATTGAGGTTAAATAAAAAAATTTCTTTGGTAAAATTACATTGTTACTTCAATGGCTTTGAAAAAAGATAGAATAAGAACTATAGCTTGTATCAGGAAAAACACTTCCCCATCCCCCTTGCCCCCCACCCCCCACAAATAGCACAGATATAATTACCTGTCACATCTAACTCACCATTTCCTATGTCTTTTCAAATAGTACCACACTAGTATTGGCTAATCAGCAGAACAATAGCAGGCATACAAAGTGTTCTGAGAATGATAATGAAAATACCACATTCTGATTGTTCTATTAAAAATGTAGCAATTCATCATTTAGCATCATTAGTGGCTGATAACTGGGATTGTGTCTATGATATCCTTTTGAGTTTTTATTGTATTTCAGTCAATAGGAAGCAATGGTTATCTGTAATAACTGTCTATATTAAAATTTAGAAACTGGCTGGAGAAAATGGGTAGTAATTTGGTGATTATTCATATTTCTTAAAATTCTGTAATATAGTAATTTATTATGCAAAATTAAATTAGAGTGCATAGAGCATATAGATTTTTCTGCTATTTTTTATACTTCATTATGGCAATGATGAATGGCATATAATTTATAATACCGTAGTTTAATAATTAAAATGACTTTTATTATTTTGTTTACTAGTTTCTTCTTTCCGCAGCTTGTTGTAATTTTGCCTTATGATTAGCAACAAATCTTGCACAGCAGCACCTTCTAATAGAACTCAGCATGGACAATTTTCCACACAGATTCAATCTCTGTCTAAATTCCACTAATCCCTTGATTATTCTTAGGGAAATTGATCGGATCCCTGTAGCGTTCCTGATGCACTAAGTATTTGAAAAGATAATAATGAGGCTCAGAGCAGTCAGAAATGTGGGCCTTGCACTTGCTCTTTGGCTTAGGTGAAAAGGGCCACACAAGGAGCCCAGTTGATCATTCACTGAGCCTTTGTGGTGACTAATATATCTTCAGTCTGTGGATTGGGAGTTCCTTCATTAGCAATATGATGTTGACCTGCCCAGAAGACTTTTTGGTTGAGAAAGCAATGACACCTGGTCAAGCACAAATTAGCTGACAGTCAGGCCTGGTCTACACTATGACTTTAATTCGGATTTAGCAGAGTTAAATTGAATTAACCCTGCACCCGTCCACACAATGAAGCCATTTATTTCGAAATAAAGGGCTCTTAAAATCGATTTCTGTACTCCACCTCGACGAGCGGAGTAGTGCCAAAATCGATATTGTCATTTCGAATTAGGGTTACTGTGGCCGCAATTCGATGGTATTGGCCTCCGGGAGCTATCCCACAGTGCACCATTGTGACCGCTCTGGACAGCAATCTGAACTCGGATGCACTGGCCAGGTAGACAGGAAAAGCCCCACGAACATTTGAATTTCATTTCCTATTTGCCCAGCACAGGAGAGCACAGGTGACCACAGAGAGCTCATCAGAACAGGTAACCATGCAGGCCGATAATCGAAAAAGAGCACCAGCATGGAGCGTACGGGAGGTACTGGATCTGATCGCTATATGGGGAGAGGATTCAGTGCTAGCAGAACTTCGTTCGAAAACACGAAATGCCAAAACTTTTGAAAAAATCTCCAAGGGCATGATGGAGAGGGGCCACAATAGGGACTGAGATCAGTGCCGCGTGAAAGTCAAGGAGCTCAGACAAACCTATCAAAAAACAAAGGAGGCAAATGGTCGCTCCGGGTCAGAGCCGCGGACATGCCGCTTCTACGCCGAGCTGCATGCAGTTCTAGGGGGGACCGCCACCACTACCCCACCTCTGACCGTGGATTCCGAGGCGGGGGTAATCTCATCAGCTACACCTGAGGATTCTGCGGACGGGGAAGAGGAGGAGGAGGACTAGCTTGCGGAGAGCACACAGCACTCTGTTCTCCCCAACAGCCAGGATCTTTTTCTCAGCCTGACTGAAGTACCCTCCCAACACTCCCAAGCCAGTATCCAAGACCATGACCCCATGGAAGGGAACTCAGGTGAGTTTATCTTTTAAAATATAAAACTTGTTTTAAAAGCAAGCGTTTTTTAATGATTACTTTGCCCTGAGGACTTGGGATGCATTCATGGCCAGTACAGCTACTGGAAAAGTCTGTTAACATGTCTGGGGATGGAGCGGAAATCCTCCAGGGACATCTCCATGAAGCTCTCCTGGAGGTACTCCAAAAGCCTTGCCACAAGGTTTCTGGGCAGTGCAGCCTTATTCCGTCCTCCATGGTAGGACACTTGACCATGCCATGCTTGCAGCAAGTAATCTGGTATCATTGCATGACAAAGCCTGGCAGCATATGGTCCCGGTGTTTGCTGGCATTCAAGTAACATCCATTCTTTATCTCGCTGTGTAATCCTCAGGAGAGTGATATCGCTCATGGTAACCTGGTTGAAATACGGGAATTTAATTAAGGGGACAGAGGTGGCCGTTCTTACTGGGCTGTTTGCCTGTGGCTGAAAAGAAATCCTTCCCTGCAGTTAGCCAAGCGCGGGGGGAGGGGGGAATTGGCCCTGAGCTTTTTGCGTTTGGCTAGCAGGGATCTTCCCTGATACCAGCAATGCGGTGGGGGGAGGGGTAAAGCGATCATCCCAGAGAATTCATGGCGGGGTGGGGGGTGTTAGTCTGCTTCCTGCAGGGATCTTCCCTGATACCAGCCACGCGGTGGGGGGAGGGATAAAGCGATCATCCAGAGAATTGGATGGGGGGGGTTAGTTTGTTTTCTGCTGCTGAAGGTTAACAGGGAAACCGCAGCACTCAACGGGCTTTGCTTGGTATGTGGGAAAGGAGGGTGCAGAAGCCGAAAGACAATGGCTTACCATGGCCGCATACAAGCCGAATTCTGTTGCCCGGACCTGCGTCTGTGATCTCTAGCAGCAAAGCCACAGGCACTCAATATTAAGAGGCAAAATGCGACCTTGCACAGAAATCACATGTGCTATGTAATGTGAATAGTGTTGGTCACCGTGAAAGAGTATAAGCATTGTTCTGCAAGATGTATCTTTTTAAAAAATTATCTCCTTTTTTCCCTCCCTCCAGCAGCTGCAAATTTGTCAAGCCTCCCTCCTCCATCCTGAAGGCTATCTCAGATAAGGCGTCGGAAAAAGAAGACGTGAGACGAGATGTTCGTGGAAATCATGGAATCCACCCGCAGTGAAAGAGCTCATCTGAATGAGTGGAAGGACGCAGTTTCAAAGTATAGGAAAGAAGCCAGTGAACGTGAGGACAGGAGGGACCAACGTGAGGAGAGGAGAGATGTTCGATATGAGAGGTGGCGGCAGGAAGATCAGAGGAGGCAGGATGCAACGCTGGGGCTGCTGCTAGAGCAAACAGACATGCTCCGGCATCCGGTGGAGCTTCAGGAACGGCAGCAGGATAACAGAGTGCCGCTACAGCCCCTGTATAACCCCCCTCACCATGTTCCATAGCCTCCTCACCCAGACGTGTAACAACGCGGGGTGGGGGAGGCTCCGTACACTCTCCCATTCCACCCCAGTGGACAGCCCAAGCAAAAGGCTGTCATTTTTTTAACCTTTTTTTAGTGGCCTTTTCCTTCCAGCCGATCCTCCTCCCAAACCCCACCCGGGTTCTCTCCCTCTTTTTATAATCAATTAATAAAGAATAAATGATTTTTAAATGATAGTGACTTTATTTCCTTTGAAAGCAAGCTGGGGGAAGGGGGAGGGTGGGTTCCTTACAGAGAATGAGTCAATAAAGGGGGTGGTTTTTTATGAAGGAGAAACAAACAGAAATTTCACACTGTAGCCTGGCCAGTCATGAAACTGGTTTTCAAAGCTTCTCTGATGCGCAGCGCTTCCTGGTGTGCTCTTCTAATCGCCCTGGTGTCTGGCTGTGCATAATCAGCAGCCAGGTGATTTGCCTCAGCCTCCCACCCCGCCATAAAGATCTCCCCCTTACTTTCACAGAGATTGTGGAGCACACAGCAAGCAGCAATAACAATGGGGATATTGGTTTGGCTGAGGTCTGAGTGAGTCAGTAACGATCGCCAGTGACCTTTTAAACAGCCAAATGCACATTCTACCACCATTCTGCACTTGCTCAGCTTGTAGTTGAACAGCTCCTGACTCCTGTCCAGGCTGCCTGTGTATGGCTTCATGACCCATGGCATTAAGGGGTAGGCTGGGTCCCCAAGAATAACTATTGGCATTTCAACATCCCCAATGGTTATTTTCTGGTCCGGGAAGTAAGTCCCTTGCTGCAGCCGTTTAAACAGATTAGTGTTCCTGAAGACGCAAGCCTCATGAACCCTTCCCGGCCAGCCCACGTTGATGTTGGTGAAACGTCCCTTGTGATCCACAAGTGCTTGCAGCACCATTGAAAAGAACCCCTTGCAGTTTATGTACTGGGTATCCTGGTGCTCCGTTGCCAAGATAGGGATATGGGTTCCATCTATTGCCCCACCACAGTTAGGGAATCCCATTGCAGCAAAGCCATCCACTATGACCTGCACATTTCTCAGAGTCACTACCTTTCGTAGCAGCACCTCAGTGATTGCTTTGGCTACTTGCATCACAGCAGCCCCCACAGTAGATTTGCCCACTCCAAATTGATTCCCGACTGACCAGTAGCTGTCTGGCATTGCAAGCTTCCACAGGGCTATCGCCACTCGCTTCTCAACTGTGAGGTCTGCCCTCATCTTGGTATTCTGGCGCTTCAGGGCAGGGGAAAGCAAGTCACAAAGTTCCATGAAAGTGCCCTTACGCATGCGAAAGTTTCACAGCCACTGGGAATCGTCCCACACCTGCAACGCTTTGCAGTCCCACCAGTCTGTGCTTGTTTCCTGGGCCCAGAATTGGTGTTCCACAGATAGAACCTGCCCCATTAAGAATGTGATCTCCAAAGCACCAGGGCCCGCGGTTTAAGAGAATTCTGTGTCCATGTCCATGTCTATGTCCATGTCCTCATCACTCTTGTCGCTGTGCTGCCATCGCCGCCTCCTCCTCTCCTCGTTTTTCTGGTCCTGGCTCAGCATAAACTGCACAAGAACGCGCGAGGTGTTTACAATGTTCATGACTGCTGTCTTGAGCTGAGTGGGCTCCATGCTTGCCATGGTATGGAGTCTGCAGTGTTCACCCAGGAAAAAAGGCGCAAAATGGTTGTCTGCCATTACTTTCATGGAAGGAGGGGCGAGACTGTACCCAGAACCACCTGCGACAATGTTTTTTGCCCCTTCAGGCACTGGGATCTCAACCCAGAATTCCAGTGGATGGGGGGAGACTACAGGAACTATGGGATAGCTATGGGATAACTACCCACAGTGCAACGCTCTGGAAATCGACGCTAGCCCTGGTACATGGATGAACACCGCCGAAGTAATGTGCTTAGTGTGGCCGCATACATTCGACTTTATACAATCTGTTTCCAAAATTCGAATTATATAAATTCGGATTAATCCCGTAGTGTAGACATACCCTCAGTGTAGGTCCAATTTAGAGGTCTCAATTCAGGAAAGCTCTTAAACACTTGTGTAAGCAGGGTCTGAATGAGTTCTCCCCTGATAGCTAGCTGGGAGGGGGACAGACTTCAGGAGCACACCTACTCTGCATAGGTATCCAGCAAACAGGAGCAGTGTTGCTCAAAAGTGATCAACTTTGGCTGGTGTTGGGTTACAAAACACTGTAGTATTGAATGCAGGGGTAGTGAAATGTTGTTATCTATGTTGTTATCTCTATTGTATGAGTAAACAGGAATAAAACTATACTGAGCCTGTCATGATTGAGGGGTCACTGTCAGTTGAAAGAAACTCTCGAAGACAGGGGCTCGAATGCCAGACCCCTGTGAAAGTAGGGAGAGGGTTAGGATATGCTGGCTGGCTGGGTCAGTCAGTTGGTCCCAGCCAGGAGATGTGGATTCTCCTTAAGGGTCCACAGTCTGGTTTAACCTGTTCCTCCCCACAGTTCAACTGACAAAGCTAGATAGGCTTTATTAGGAGCCTTTTGTTATTTTAAAAAAAGAAGAACAGGAGTACTTGTGGCACCTTAGAGACTAACAAATTCATTAGAGCATAAGCTTTCGTGGACTACAGCCCACTTCTTCGGATGCATATAGAATGGAACATATAATGAGGAGATATATATACACACATACAGAGAGCATAAGCAGGTGGGAGTTGTCTTACCAACTCTGAGAGGCCAATTAATTAAGAGAAAAAAAAAACTTTTGAAGTGATAATCAAGCTAGCCGAGTACAGACAGTGTGATAAGAAGTGTGAGAGTACTTACAAGGGGAGATAGAGTCAACGTTTGTAATGGCTCAGCCATTCCCAGTCCTTATTCAAACCGGAGTTGATTGTGTCTAGTTTGCATATCAATTCTAGCTCTGCAGTCTCTCTTTGGAGTCTGTTTTTGTCCAAACCGGACAGTCTCTACGCAAAAGAATTAATGGACACAAATCTGACATCAGGAATCAAAATACTCAAAAACCAGTGGGAGAACACTTTAACCTGTCTGGTCATTCAGTGACAGACCTGCGGGTGGCTATATTACAACAGAAAAACTTCAAAAACAGACTCCAAAGAGAGACTGCAGAGCTAGAATTGATATGCAAACTAGACACAATCAACTCCGGTTTGAATAAGGACTGGGAATGGCTGAGCCATTACAAACGTTGACTCTATCTCCCCTTGTAAGTATTCTCACACTTCTTATCACACTGTCTGTACTCGGCTAGCTTGATTATCACTTCAAAAGTTTTTTTTTTTCTCTTAATTAATTGGCCTCTCAGAGTTGGTAAGACAACTCCCACCTGTTCATGCTCTCTGTATGTGTGTATATATATCTCCTCAATATATGTTCCATTCTATATGCATCCGAAGAAGTGGGCTGTAGTCCACGAAAGCTTATGCTCTAATAAATTTGTTAGTCTCTAAGGTGCCACAAGTACTCCTGTTCTTCTTTTTGTGGATACAGACTAACACGGCTGTTACTCTGAAACTTGTTATTTTAAAGTGCTCAAATGAGAGCTGAAATCACTTGTGGTGGGACAGTGTTTCTGCCCAGCCTGCAAAGAGCTGAAAATCACTAAGAGACTGACCTGCAGAGGTCACGGCAGGTGGCAGCAGAAGGTGACTGACAGTTGGCTGATGAATGAGCGGCTGGCGAGGCGGGGAGCGGAACAAGCAACTGGTGAGGCAGTCAGTGGAGAGGATCCATGGCTGGTGGGGCGGCCAGCCCAAGCAAGCAAGGTGCCTTCTTCCCCAGGTGGAGATGGGCCCCTCTCTGCTCCCTCACCATACCCCACTCACTGTGGTTGCCTTTGGTCAGTGAGGACCCAGGGTTCAGAAGTGCATCTGATCCAAAATTGACTGAAATCAATGGAAAGACTCCCATTGACAGCAATGGGCTTTGGATCAGGCTTCCAGTGGAACGCATGTTGTCTAACCTCATCAGACTTGATTCTGCATTCCTTGAATTCCCCCAAATCCCAGTGTATTCAGGCATTTCACCCCATTAGTGTTAATTAATTAAACAAATCAATTAATTTACAAAGTTAAATAAGCCTATTAATTTGATTTTTATTTTCAAAATTAGCAGTTTCTTCTTCATGTTCTCAAACCTTTATCTTTTTAGGATCACAACAGAGACGATGTGTAACAGTTGATAGTGGGGGGGCACCATTTAAAGCAGTGGTTTTTCAAACTTTTTGATTTGAGCGCCCCCTTTGAGTTATAATTTTTGGTTGTTTCCCCCGCCAGATAAAAAGAGGTGAGTTGGGGGTGGAGGTGACACTCCCTCTCCAAGCCGCACTGCACTGAACCCCAAGCCACTTGGAACCACTGTTCACCCCCCACCCCATACATTCCTCTGCACCGCCATAGGGGGGTGCACCCCACAGTTTGAAAACTATGATTTAAAGGTTCTGGGGATATGCAGTGGGGTTCAGAGAAGGGCATATAAACCTTGGCAGAAATCTGGGGGGCCTGTGACCCAGCATGCCCCCCCATGTATCACCTCTGATCACAAATGGTACACACTCATTAAAAGATTCATGAACTAGATATTTTACATGTATCTGTTAACTTAAAAGCAAATTCCACAGTGCAGAAATATGGATTTTTTTTTTACTGTGCTATTAAACAGAGAAATCAATTTTTGGTAGGGAAAACATTAGATACACAACTAGTCAGAAACTGAAATTTGTGCCAGTACTCATATAAAAATTGCCCTTACAGAAATGTTGCACACAAACAATCAACATTTCAGATAGTTTTACAAATAGGCATGTCATCCTATCTGCAGGTAGATTAGGTATTTTCCAAGTGGCTAGGAGGTGTCATGACCTAGGTGGTCACAGATTCTTTCTTCCTTTCTTAATGAAATGAGCCAGATACTTTGACCTCTGGACACAGAACAGATAGGGAATGTACCATAGCAAAGATAGCTTACCCAACCTGTCTTGTCCCTGACCTGAGAGAAGCAACTCTAGAAGTGAGAGGATATTTTCCATGGTCTTATATGTTTATGCTTTGCCATGCTTAATGAAGTAACTGGAAGGGTCTCCAGCATTGAAGATAAGACTCTCAACAGTTGGTTTCAAGGTTGCTAGTAGGTGTTCGTGTGTGCCCTGATCCAAATCCCTTGCAAGCCAATCATTTTTTCATTCATCTGATTGGGTTTTGGCTCAGCCCACTGGGTTGTTGGATGGTAAAACTTTCACTCACTGTCATTCTGTGCTGGATTAAAATGGGTCCATTACCGTTGAAAGAATCTGGGTGAGATTCTCTCCCCACACACACCCCCGATCCAGCCCCTTTAAACTGAGTAAAAGAGCTAGAGCAACGTAAAGGGACTCTAAAAGCCCTGGATCTGGCCAGTAGAAGAATTATATCCCTTGGTTTTCCTCTCAGAATCCCCTTGCAAACCTTAGTGAAAGGTCATACCAGTGGTAGGAGGGGCATATCAGGGGCGAGCTAACAGCACAACTGAGGAGATTCTGGGCAACACCATGGCCCACTGGACAACCCAGGGAAGCTGTGTAATTTAAAACAAGTCCCCAAGACTGTCTTGGGGCCAGAGCATCTCAGAATCCGGAGAGTGCAAAGATGTCTTAAAGCTACCTTAGCCTCCCCACCTCTCTCTGAAATCCCCATTTGCAAGATCAGGCCTCTTAGCGGCACAAAACAGAATTTCACCTTCCATAGCCTATTGCCAATCTGATTAGCCAGACAGCTGCCCCAGACCAAAACATTAAATTGACTGAACGACATTGACATACAATGTTGATGTTCAGGGTATATTTAAAATTATGTGTGCTGACTTATTTATTTTAGAATTAAATTGTTCCCTGGCACCAGAACATTCTCCAGAAACACTCAAGTGGGTTCAGTGTACAGTACAAGGGGATACCATACCCAGTATTTCTCCCCATGGACCAAAACCACTGTGAATGAGAGGCAGAATATAGCTAGATATTTTGCCCTATACAACCATCTTATTTCACTGAATTTGAACAGAGGGAGAGATACCAAAAATGATAGAGGAAGTGGTGCCCAGCAAATGGACAGATGGATATCAAGCTGACATAAGACCTGGAATATGCAGGCAGCATTCCAGCAGCCCCGAAAAATTTAGAATGGCACATTTTTGTGACATTTAGGAAGTAGAAGTGAGATCAGTGGCTTATTTTTAATGTTCATTGCATATATCCCTCTGCCTTTCCATGTTCTTGGTATAGTTTGAACCAGATCACACACTTTGATAAGACTTGGAACTATAAGTACACAGGACAGATATAACCTTGCACACAATGAACGCATATTAATGTCACTGCATGATTAAACCTAGCTGTGGATGTTGGTGGGGTTGGCGGAAAAGAGTTGGTTAAAATTGATGAAAACTCCAAATTAGTTATGATACTGAACTCCTCATTTAAAATCTACTGTTAAATAAATAAAGAGAGAATCATGGACAGTTGGGAAATAAGGAAGATTGTACAAAATGTAAATAAGAAGACATGGAAAAGTAGAATATAGACTAGGGGTGTGCAAACACTAGACAATCCATTCCCGGGGCTATATAGACAAATCCCTGAGCGTTTGCTCGGCGATTGAGATTCCAACATGATAGGGATTATGGGACAGTCAAGGCTAGATTGCAGGTCTGGCAGCTTTGTCTAGCCACAGGGATACCCGGGATCAATGGAGCTCCGTCCCACCAAAAATAGCTTAAAATACTGTGTGATGTTTACTGCTCTACTTCCACAATTCAAAATGTCAGTGAAAAATGGTCTGAAAATGTTTCTGCATTTTTTCCTTGAGCTCTATTTGAAACACTCTGCAGCTCAGTTCTATGTACTGGAATCATCTGTTTCTGGAAGGAGGAATATTTTAACTGGAACGTCTTGAAAAGTTCGGAAATTAGGGACCAGTGCTCCTTTAAGTTATTCAAGGTGCATTTTGCACTGACGTCCATTTTAAATATAGCTGAATCTGAGTGGTTCCTAGTTTAGGGTTACCATCCATCCGTATTTCCCCGGACATGTCCAGCTTTTGCGTCTCTAAATAGCTGTCCGGGAGGAATTGGTAACAAGGTTAAAATGTCCGGGGTTTTTTTCTCCCTCGCCTCCCTCCCTCCCTTCCATGCAGAGTGCGGCTGCTGATTGGGCGGCTGGGCCGATTGACCCACTCCCATTGGCCTCCAGCAGCCAGAGCCCTCCTCTGCTCCTCCCTCCCTCTGTCTGCAGCCCTGTGTAACACATAAACTGACCCACCGGGCAGCATATTTTGCAAACACGTGGAGCCAGAATGGTAAGAGGAGTCTGGGGGGGGGCAGTCAGGGAGCGAGGGAGTGTTGGATGGGTCCCCAGCCTCCACCTGCCACCCCCCCTCCGCGCGTCCCCCCTGTGGGCCCCCCCGCCTCTCCCTTGTCTGCTTGTACTGCCAGAGCCAGCAACAACTGCTGTCTGCTGCCCCCGGGTCCTAGTGCCCCCATCCACTAATGGGAAGACAGGCTGCCCTTACCCTGCCCTTACCCTGCCCTTCCACCCTAGCCCTGAGCCTTTCCAATGCCCCAAACCCTTCAGCCCCAGCCATCATCCCCCCACATCCTAATCCTCTGCTCCATCCCTGAGCCCCCTCCTACATCATGAACCCCTCATCCTCAGACCCACAGCCCTGACCCCTGCATCCCCTCCTATCCCAAAACTCCCTCCCAACCCCCCCCTTCCCACACATCCCCTCCTGCCCTCAAATTCCCTCCCAAAGCCTGCACTCCCTCCCTTTGCACCGCCTCCCACTCCCAAACTCCATCCCAGAGCCTGCACCCCTCACCCCCTCCTGCATACCTACCCCCTGCTCCAGCCCGGAGCCTGCACCCAGCACCCAAACTCTATCCCAGAACCTGCACCCTGCACCCTTCCTGCACCCTAATCCCCAGCCCAGGACCTGCACCCCAGACCTCCTCCCCCAACCCAACCCCCCTCCCAGAGCATTAGGCGGGTGGGGGAGGGGGTTCTGGGCACCACCACCAAAATTTCTACAACCCTGCCACCCATGCGAGTGGATAAGGGTCAGGGCAGTCAGGGGACAGGTAGGGTCCTACGGGGGTTCTCAGCAGGGGGCAGTCAGGGGACAAGAAGCATGCGGGGTTGAGGTTCTGAGGGGGGCAGTCAGGGGTGGGAAGTGGGAGGGAGTGGATGGGGGTGGAGCAGGGGCGGGGCTAGGGCGGGGCTCTCCCCCTTCCCCCGTGTCCTCTTTTTTGATTGTGGAAATATGGTAACCCTATCCTAGTTCATAAGTATGTTTTTTTTCTTGCAGGTTGAGCCTTGTTTTGTTTTGTTTTTCGCAAACATGCTAGAAGCAGCTTTTTTTATCTATAGCACCATCCATATATACCTGAAACTCTTTGCATATACAGTAGTAGCCAATTGAACAAAATATCTCTTGACTTATTTTGTTGCAGTGTATAAATACAGCAAATTAGATTCTGATTTCAGTTCCACTGATTTCAATCTAAAGCAACTTGAGATAAGCCAGTGTCACCAGTGTAAAACTGGTTGTGAGTGGGTAAATTCAGATACTGTATGACCCTATAATATCAAGAAATTCTTCTTTGCCAATCTAAATGACTGATTCCAGTAATCACAGCACAATTACTACCATTACCTGAACTCCATCTTATTATACGTGTTAATAAAAGAAACTAACTGAATTACTGAGCCGAGTGTCATGTCTTTAACACTTCAGTGAAGAGAAATCAGTGCACCTATTAAACAAATGGGTCCTGGTCCTGCAATTCACTTTGTGAAGGTATATCCTTGTGCTGAATAAGCCCCATTTATTTCAGTGGAGCTCTGTCCAAGTGCAAGGATGAACTTGCATGTAGTCATTTGCATGGTCAGGGCTACAGACGCTAATCCTTCAAAGATTTATGCACATATTTAACTTTACTCACTGAGTAGTCCGACTGAAGTCCATAGGATTACTCAGAGAGTGTGTGTAATGTTAAGCACATGCGTAAGTCTTTGTAGTACTGAGAAAATAGTTTGTTTTCAACATTTTTCTGTCTGGCTGCAGGCCATCATGCATAAGTGTTGATTATTTGTTAAACGTAATAGTTCTGAACATATTCAGACATAATCTATTACAGCTGCTGTCAATTCCAAAGCACACACAAAAAAAGAACAAAATGGTATAGCTGTGACTGTGGCTAGATCATAGCATACAGATAAAACAGACAGATCAAGCATGCAGAAAATTAAACTTATTTTCCCCTTCTTAAAGATTTGTTTTACTTTTACCATTTCCCAGATGTTTGTTCTCTCAAAGCCACGGAACTTGGCTGGAATAGATAGAAAACCATAGGTATTAACTCAGCAGGCCACCTGTACACAGGGTAAATTCTTCAAGAGCACCTAAATGACATAGAAGCCTAAGTCCCTTTTTAGATATCAGAGGGGTAGCCGTGTTAGTCTGGATCTGTAAAAAGCAACAGAGAGTCCTGTGGCACCTTTAAGACTAACAGACGCATGCGTCTGACAAAATGGGTATTCACCCACGAAAGCTTATGCTCCAATACATCTGTTAGTCTTAAAGGTGCCACAGGACTCTCTGTTCCCTTTTTAGAGAGTGATTTAGGGCCTGATTTTAAAAGGCTTTTAGGGTCCTAAGATGCAGATAGGGGCCTAATGGAATTTTCAAAAGTGCCTAAGCCAATTAGTTACATAATTCTCATTGCTTTCAAAGTCAAAGTTAAGGTACAAAGTACCTAAGACATTTTTGAAAATTGGACTTAGGCTGCTAAGTCACTTACATGCTTTTGGTAGCTTTCCCTGCCACCAGGGCCGGCTCCAGGCACCAGCCTGGCAAGCAGGTGCTTGGGGCGGCCGCTCCGGAGAGGGGCAGCACGTCCAGCTATTTGGCGGCAATTCGGCGGACGGTCCCTCACTCCCGCTTGGAGCGAAGGACCTCCCGCCGAATTGCTGCCACAGGTCGCGATCGCGGCTTTTTTTATTTTATTTATTTATTTTGGCTGCTTGGGGCAGCCAAATCCCTGGAGCCGGCCCTGCCTGCCACCAATTTCAAGACTGGGGCCTAGTTCAGAAGGGAGGGGTTTTTAACACTTTCTTGTATGTTCCCAGTCCTGACTAAAGAGGAGTCAGTGAGGCCAAAGAGATGACTCCTGGGAGATTAGTGATCGCGTATGGATGCTCTTCCTTATAAATAATGGTTTCAGTATAGGCCGGGAGCTCATTTCTTCTGCTGGAGGATGAATAACTTCCATAGGCTTCACTAAGCATTATATACCTTCAGTGTGGGATTTGGAACACAACACCTGCATTTTTTTCAAGTGACTAGTGATTTTGAATGCCTCCATTTTGGTGCCAAACTTGAAATACATTAAAGAAGCTTGATTATCAGAAAGTGACGAGTACGTGCCCTCTGAATACAAGACCTCTCTGCAGTGTCCCATATTGAAAATCCAAAAACTGAGCCACCCCAAATTTCTAGTCACTTTTGAAAATGTAAGTATATCTCAGTAGTTAGAAAAACTCATGCCTCTTTGGCTGATTCCAGTGATCACAGCACAATTACCAGTAGAATAAAAGAAAAATAAACCATTGTTGTTTCTCTACAAAAACCCCTACCCAGGCTCAAGTAAGTGTTCTGATGCCTGGATTCAAAATCTGCAACAGTTCCATTGGGACTTCATCTTCTCCTGACTCATTGCACTGGCGGCTCTGCCTGTCTCCAGCACTCTGGACCCTCAGCTACCACCACCACCTGGGACCCCAATCCATTCAAGCTTCACAGAGTGGTGAGAATCCATCTCTCTCTCTCTCTCTCAGTATAGCCTTCTGACCCTGACTCATGTGATCAGTTAGTTTTCTAAACCTGACTTTTAGAATCAAATTTAAGTTAGATTTAATATTATAACTGTTTTGTTTGTTTGGCTCCCCTATGGTTATTACCTGGCAATAAATAATTTTCATGGTTAAGCTGGTTGCTCCTCTCTCTGTCGCTCTCTCGCTCTTGATCCCTCGTGGGTGTTTTTTGGCTTCCTCATTTGCTCTGCAGCAACGCTCCTCATACCTAAGCTAAAGATCCCTGCAGTGCCCAAAAATCCTGTGGGGTTTGCTCATCAAGTGGGTTACTACCAGAACAATTGTAACGTTGGGATAGGGATGTGCTGAACCTGGAACATATGAGGAGGCAGCTTGGAATTGCTGCTCGACCCAGTCTGCTGAGTCCAGGGACATAAAAAGGTGGCAGATTGAAAGTGCCTGCTCAGGCATTCTCTATTCCAGTGCAGTGCCCATGGAAGTGCTGTTCGACCCAGCCTGCTGAATCCAAGGGCCTATGAGGGTGGCAACTTGGAAATGCTGCTCGACCCAGCCTACTGAGTCCATGGACATGCTGATAACTACTGAGTTGGGTGTGTGCAGATGTGGGTTCATTAACATCTGGAGCAGAGATCCCCCATCATGCAGTGCTTCCCTGCTTTTCTGGTTCCAGAGTTCAGTGCAGTTCTTGCCCTGGAATCTCTGTTCTCCATTCTGTATGCTAATGGAGATGCCTCCCTGTCCCATCTTCTATGCAAATGAGGCTAGGGAAGTTTCCTTAATTCTGTCACCCTTGTCGCAGGGGTTTAAGTCTGTCTCCCACTGCCTTTTCATTGCTTTTTGTACATCTTTCTTCTGATCAGTTTTGGTTCAAGTAGAGGTTGGGGGTAGGGGGAGTCTTTTGTGAGTCAGACAGGCTGGGTACTGCACCCTGGTTCCCCAAGAACACAGAGCTGATAGGTAACATAGGAGAACTATGGTTTGGAAAGCATGGTATTGAGAATGAGCTCTTCTTTATTGATTGTGACATTGCTAAACACTTCCATCAGTCAGGGTTAATATATGGAATGACTCTCACATTACATATCAAGGTCAAAGCTCCTTGGCATCACCTAGTACAAATGTTGTGTACAGTTTGAGGTTTCTCAGTTGCAAATGCTGCAGCAACCAAACACTCATAATTTATTGTGAGAAGTCATTATGTGAGGTGGACTCTGACACTATGCAAATGCCTACTTCTGATTTAGCATCATTGCTTCTGAAGCCAGATGAAAATGCAACTAAGGAATGCACTGCAGGATCTTTAAGCCTTAAGCAGATAATTTACACAGCAAAGACACTTCAAAGGAAGACCAAATCTTTCATTTTATTGGTATTTGTGATATTGAGCACCATCCATACTATTTTGAATTGGTTTAAATCTATGAAGGCTTCTGCCTGTGACCAATTTCTGTTTGACTTTCACTTTACCTCTTTGCTTTGACCATAATTCCAGATTGAAAAAAATCAGTCTATGCCCCATGGCAGTTTTCCTGAATTACAGTGACAGCTACTGTCATAAGTTCTTGAGCACACACAGCTGAAGGGTGAGAAGAAAGAAACTACAGTGGCTTATTTTACAGAAATGGTTACTACAGAAAACCAAACATCTGGTGCATTGGTAGTGACAGGCAGTACTCCGGTGGTCTGACTGGTCTAGAAAATTTAAATGTCATGTTTGGGAAGAGTGAGAGAACACCAAGAGTATCCCATTTTAACTGTCTCAACTCTCAGGCCTCTGCTGAGCAAATGCTGGCAGTTAAAGTTTGTATAAAATAGTGATCTGATGAAATTGCCTCAATAGGATAGGTATTTGGACCATTCTATCGGTGGGTGTTTTGTATTAGTTGGGATGCTCTCCAATCTATTTTAGTTAGAGAGAATTTTTAACATGACTGTTGATGATAGTAGATGGGCCAGTAGCCATGGAAAGTTTTTCAGTGCTGAATAGTTCCTAGCTTTCTCCAGGAGCAGGGCCTCTATGAGTCTGCCCTCCAACCAAAAGTGATGGCAGTAGTACAGGAGAATATGCCCCCCTCACTTAGGAGTGCAGTCACTTTGAAGGTGGCAATTATTTGTCTCTCTTATATGTGCAGACACACATCAGCCTTGAATGCTTGGGTTGCTATTGGGGTGTATATTGGGGGGTAGAATACACCCATTTTGCCCCCCATTTTCTAAAAAGGGAGTTTGGGGCAAGGATGCTTTTGGACTCTTCTGGAATTGCTGAAGGGGAGTCTTGTAAAAATGTTGAGGGAGCTGCCTTTCCCTACCACTGTTGACACTTGTGGCCTTCTTTAGACAAACCGTAACCTAAACACCAAGTACTGTATTTATGGGCTTTTGGCCCATGCAGACAATATTGTCACCTGTTATGTTAATTCTGTCTGACTGCAAAGAGCATGGAGAACATTCAAATAATACAAAACAGTCTTAGACCCTGACTATTCTAGAATATTGAGACAATGGCTCGAGCTGGAATGATTTTTAAAATGATTTAAGAACTTGCACAGACCAAAGAACTTCATTTTCCAAAGCAGTTCACACAAATGTGATTCCGACTTTATGGAAGCAAATCTTCCCAGAATGGCTTTGGCTGATCTACACAAGCATTTAATCCATTCTTCAAATCAGTGCTTTGTACCCAGAGTTAATTACAACACTTTCTTGCATGGCAAGACAGTGGCACAAACAAATAATGCATAATGGCATCAATACTTCCAGTTCTGGGGTTGCAAGATGGAACTGTCATGGATAGAGGCTCCGAGCAGTAGGTAGCAGGGACCTGAAGTCAATAGGACCACACACACTGGATCAGATTAAGCACTGGGGACTT
This sequence comes from Malaclemys terrapin pileata, assembly GCF_027887155.1. NCBI lineage: Eukaryota > Metazoa > Chordata > Testudines > Emydidae > Malaclemys > Malaclemys terrapin. The sequence goes on from NC_071507.1 coordinate 138,483,995, forward strand.
AAAGATCTAGATTGTACAACCCTTCCCCACAAGATGAGCATTTGCTCACAAAAATAGTCCCATTGAAGCCAATGGGTCTAATTAGGTGACGAAGTAATCCCCACAGTGAATACGGGCTCACAACCTTGCCCTGTGTGAGTTGCTTTTGTGAAAAGCCTGTGCTGTGTAGTCTGTAGCCTTTTATTTTATTTAAAGTGAATGTAGTGAGGTTGTATTACACCAGCATGGGTTTGGCTCCAGTTGCTACAGTTTCAAGCTCAACATAGTGAAATTACCTCTGGTGCTTTTCTCTAATTTGGAAGCTCTAGGAACACATGAAGTCCAAGGATAATGACCACAGACATAATCACAAGTACAAAGTGTTATTTGTACAAGTTTTATTAAAGCAATAAAGTGACAATTACCCTGCATCTAAAAATTCAATAAAAACCTATGAAATAATTATAACTGTAGTCATGGTCTCTTCCTCAACGATATTCCAGGGTGCGATGGACCTTTCACCAATTGATCATTAGTAGAGGGATAGTTCCTGCTGGAGTTTTTCCCATGGGTATTCCCACTTTTACCCAGCCAGGGAATCTTTATACATTGTATTTCTAACTACGGCTAATACTTTATGAATATGAATGAAGGTGTCATCCCTCTTTTCCTTATCTGTACTTCCACACCCCATGAATATTGGGGTGCCCTGTTGTTCATAGGTTGTTGTAGTTTATTTTATTTTTATTAGCATTTACAATTGCATGTACCCTGCAGTCAAGACAGACATTCAAAGATGTTACAATTAGTTGTTTTGTGGGTTTGGACAATATATAGCAGTCTATTGCAATAACCTATTGGCACATCTTTGCAGTAATCTTGTGACCTTGGGGGCATATGGTCATTCCTAGGACACCCACTCATGTCAAGCATTCTTAAGCCTATGGTCTGGTATGGCTAAGCTACAATTATACAGGTCTCAATCTGTCTGTAGGCCTTGGTTTTAGCCATGCTTTACTTAAATATCTAACCACACTCATCACTTATCAATCCTATACTTTTATAATTCTACAACTTCAACCTATTTAGCATACATTGATTGTACATGAAATAGCATGTAAATTGGCCATAACATCACATAGCACAATGATAAATGGATGATAAAATGAACTAATGGGCTACAAGGCCTACTGAGTATTTCAATAGCACTAACGTGTACAGTGTGGGGAAAGTTTTGAATGGGAGCTGACTCATTTTAATAGAGTGGGTGTTTTAGACACACACATGCTGTATAGTTAGACATTCCTCTCTCCTTCTCCCTCTTTTTATTAACTGTTCCTTTGTCCTGCCATATGCCACGAATGTAATCAGAGGCCATTAGGACAACTCACTCTCAAGCTCAGATATTGAAAAATGTAGTAAATGACCAAAGCCCAGGGTCAGTGTAAGCACCTGGCTGGCTTTGATCACCATCATTAGCTATGACAGGCAGGGATCCTCCTGTCCGCCTAGAACAGTGTTCGTGCTTGTAGTATATTTATTTTGGCCTCATATTAAGTGTAAAAGTAGACTTTGTGGTAAAACCTGCAGCATCCTGTTGGAAAGTCAAAGTACCTCAAAATGGATTGTACAAACCCTGAAAACAGAAAATATAGTCTGATGCTTTTAGCTCACAATGTACTTATCAAAATACTTTACAGAAAATAATAATCATCATCATAATTAATAATAAATTAATAGCTGAAAGAGGGTAAAAAGCAGTAGATTGAAAACAGAAAGAAAATATCTAGCTTGCAGTCTGTTTTTCAATAATTCCATCGTGTTGCCTTGCTGTTCTTTATATGTTCAGCAATTTTTTCTCACTTCTTAATCTCCATGGTATAAAAGCAAGAAATGCTACAGTAGCGTTATGGACTACTTTGCCAATAGGGTAAATTTCTTCCCAATCCTCATTTATTAGCTGATGACTTATTCCCAAAGGCATGAGGATTTACAATCCTTCCAAAATCTTTTTGGAAACTCCTTACTAATGACATTCTGGATGTCCTTCCTGTTCGTATAAAGGTCCAAACTCATTTTTTAACTCCTCCTAAATTATTAGCTCCAATGATATTTTGTGGCAATAGGTTCCACAGGCTAATTGTAGCTGTGAAAAAGTATTGCAGTTTTAAATTTGCTGTGTTTCAATTGTGTTTAGTGTCATCTTGTTCTTCTGCTGTATGAGAAGGGGTGAATAGAAGTGCCTAGTAATTTTGATATTTCCCTCATTCACTGTATTTCACTTTGATTCACCACAATTTTCACCCCTCCCCCTGTCTGAATTGTCTTTATGTTCCAGAATAAACTGAATGTATATGCATGAAAATAATGGATGACATGGAAATTAAGCATAGCAGATAGTAAAAAAAACAAAACAAAACCCCCACAAACAAACAAACAAATGAAAAAGACCTATTACAGGAAATTACCCACAGATAATAAAAATGACCTGTTTCAGTCTAGTGATTGTCTTCCAAGCATTTGTCATTCTGACTATTTGTGTCACACAAATTACCATTTTCAACAATGGAGGTATGTGGACCATTTGCAAAAGTGCACCAGTGATTTCACAAGCCATTATTGGCTGTGTACACAGAGTGGGTGACAGTACACACAGCTGGATATTTAGCTGCCTAACTTGTCTTATATAGACACAGTTCTGGTATTTGTGCCTGCAATTTTTGTGCCAGACTGAGCCTCGGTCTTTGAAATTTTGACTCGTAATCTTTTATAACCATCATGGAATTCACTGCACTAATTCAGTTAATGACAGCTAGCATTTAGTAGGGGACAATCCAGCCAATTTGCCAAACCAACCTGGGGGCGGGGTAGGGGATTTGGGTTGAGGCCAGTCCCGACAGGTTTAGGTTGAAATGTTAGTTTGGTGTTTACTGATCATGCTGCACATCCATGTAGTGTTAAGTTTGAGATTCTTTGAGCTTACCAAGCGCTTTGTAGTGATAACTCGAGTCTCTAGCAAATTAGACCATTTCTCCTTCTATCTTGAATCTGGTTGCAGCACATAGCAGGTTCCCCCCTCCCCTTCTTTTAAAGTGAAACCTCCATCTAACTCCCTCTACAAGCATATTCAACAGATGTGAATCTTAGTGGTTCTATTCTCCCTGTGAAGCTAAACCCACCCTCCAAGATTGGTATGGCATAGGAAACTGAGTCAGAGGAGGTCATGGGCTGAACCATAGGCCCAGGTATCCCTAGCTTTATGGTGGGCTTCATTTGTGCTTGAACTACCTGCAATATTAGGTTTGATGTATCTAAGTGTTGTATCTATTTTGGATTTCTAAGGGATAATTTGTTTGTGTAATGCTATCTATTTCATTTATTTGCTTATGAATTATAATAATGCATTGTGACAGAAGGCATCAGGCAGTAAATAAATTTGAACTTGAAGACTTTTGTACCAGTTATTTTAACTTAAAGGGAGATAAGGAACATGTATAGATTGCCTGGGCTGTAAAAGGGTTAAGCATGCTTCTTCCAGAATAAATACCTACCAACTTTCATTTCAGGGAACAAGTATCCAAGAAGTCACCTTAAATCTGGAATATGCGTCCCCATTTTGGTCCTCCAATGCCTGGATTTCTTTGCTTTCTGGCCATGCTGCAAAGCTCATCTATTTTCTTGGCCATATTATCTGTATCATGATAGCCAAACCAAGATTGCAATGCCATTGTGCCAGGCACTGTGCAAATGCACAGTAAGGAGCAGTCCCTGCTCTGAAGAGTTCAGTCTAAATAGACAAAGGGTAGGAAAAGTAACTGAGAGGTCAAGTGATTTATTCAAGGTTACACAACAGATCAGTGGCAGAGCTGGAAATAGACCCCAGGTCTCCTGATCCTTAGTTCATTGCCATACCCACTCCACCCCATGCCACTATCCAATGGAGCACACGGCCTGGTTGGATGAGCTTGTTTATAGCATAGCATGTTTACATTTTAGGACCAGAATGATGATGATCTGGGGGGCACTGAAGGTGGATTTAACTGACTTAATGTGTTTTCCCTGATCATCAAGAACTTTGAGCTTCGTAAGAGACATATACCACTTGGGATGGGTGCTTCCTACTGTCTGTTTCTTTTATTAACTTAAATAAATATAGATTTGCCACACTGTTTTGAAAAGGAACATGAGCTAAAATATCCGGGCTTTGAAAAACCGTCTAGTGCCACTGTAAACCACTCTCTTTTACTGCACCGTGCTTTTTGAGAACTCATGTAGTTGCAATAGCATGCACCTAATGCTGCAGGCATAGGGATGGTTAGGGCAGAACATTATTGACAACTTCTCCTGACTGATGATTTATTACGTACATCGATGGGCAACACTTGTTCAGTCTATGAAGCCTGTTTGTTCCACTCTGCTCACTGGGGAGAGACACACTTTGCACAAACAGATACATGCCTTGTTCTATCCAGCTGAGCCTTCCTAGCAGCCACATTTTTCATTCTGATTCATGTTTGCTTTAACCCCTTCTGTCTCCTCTATGACCTACAAATACTCCTTATGTATGACATGCAGGGCTGAATCTCAGGACTTAGGGCTGGCTTGTGAGTCCCTGACTACCGTTGATGACCATTTACTCATGAAAGCAAGCTCCACTGACTTCAGTGAGGCTATTTTTGTGCATAACTGCTCGCCAAGGCCCTGATCTTGCCCATTGAGGTCAGTGACAAAATACCTACTGACTCCAATAGGTTAGGACCCGCATGTGAATAAGGGGTTCATATTCATGAAAAGGGGCTGAAAACATTTCCATACAATACAGCATTTTCAAACCCTATTAATATGGTTTAAACACTGCAGTGCATTTAAATTAATCAGAGACTATATATTTTGAATACTTGGAAAATTAAGCACATAGTTACCGTTACTGCTTTAGAAAATCAACTGTGTTTCTGTGATAGCAGTTTACATAAATGTAGTTAGCTAGAAGGCATATTAGTTAAAAGGCAAATTCTTCATTTACTATATCTTTCCTTGCTGTTTATTCCAGGAATTGGAGAACATTTCCCCAGTGTTTTCTTTCTGCATTTCATTGAGAAGGTGTAGTGAGGCCTTATTGGAAAACATCGGGAGGCAGGTGGGTGCAACCCGCCCCTGTCTAAAGGCTCCTTCCCCAGCCTTGCGGGAGGGACCACTGGACCCGGGATCCAACTGGATATGGGGGAGAACTAAGAAATAACAGGGACGGGGGAAGGTCACAGATTCAAAACTAGGCGAGCAGAGAACCCCGGACTGCTCCTCAAAGCTGTCTAGGGAGGCAGTGGATGCCGCGCACAGGAACTCTGCCCAGATGTGTGAGACCAGAGAGGAGCAGAAATAGACCCCACTGTTGCAGAACACCCCCTCATCTAACATCCTCCTCCTGGTGTTGAAGACAGCCACTTTGGCCAGGGCTAGAAGGACAAAGAGGTCTCACGACTTCATGGGGTCACGGACAGGGTGTTAGAATATAAACAGGTGTGGGGAAAAGTGCAGCCAGAACCTCAACAGGAGGTTGTGGAGGAGCCGGAATAGGGGCTGCAACCTGGCACTTTCGAGATAAGCATGTGCCAGGTTCTCCCTCACACCGCAAAAGGGGCAGGCATCGGGGATGGGGGTGAACCACGCCAGGTACACGCCTGTGCTCACAGCTCCATGGAGGAGCCACCAACCGATATCCCTGGTGGGCCGTGGGGCCAGGGTGGAATAGAGGCTGGCCCACCGGAGTTCCTCACCCTCTACAGGTGGTAGATAGTCCCACCACTTGGTATCGGGGCGGGACACGAGGGTGAGGAAATGAAGTGTGTGGAGCATGAACATGTAAAGATAGTCTCGTGGCGCAGTTCGAGCAGGGCACACAGCCAGCTCGGGTTATGGAATGGTGCACCGAGGGGGACTCCGCCACCTGCACACAAAGGTAGGGGTTGTGTAGCAGGGGCCCTGGAAGGAGGTCCACAATGGACCTGGTTGCTGAGAATAGCTTCCAGGTCTGGAGGAAGTCCTGGTAGAAGACCGGCGGCTCAGAGAGGTCTCACGGAAGACCCCTCAGGTGGAGAAAAAAGAGCTGCCAGTTATATCAGATCCCTTGGAGACGGCGAAGGAAGGTATGTGCCAACGTGCTCCATGCCGGACTACCTGCACTGTAAAAGAGTCTCTGCAGTCCTGGCGGCGGAAGACATGGACCTGGCTGCGGACGGAGACCAGGCCCTGTCCTCCCTCCTCTAGGGGAAGCCTCGGGACTCCTGAAGAGACCCAGTGCAGTCCTGGCCAGAAGAACTTCAGAGCTACCCTCTGGAGCTGGGCCAGGATCCCTGGGGCCGGGCTCAGGGTGTTGAGCCGGTGCCAGAGCATGGACAGGACTAGTTGGTTCAGTACCTGTGCCCTCCCCTGCAGGGAGAGGCACCAGAGGAGTCCTTCCCATCTCCGCTCACCCACCCTGGCCTCCAAATCCTGCCAGTTCTTTGGCAGAGAAGGATGCATGGTGGAAAGGTAAACACCAAGATAGAGCAGTGGACCCGCACTCAGTCGGATGGCTTGAAGCGCAGGTGGGAGGGAGCTTGTCTGCCACCCTTCCCCCGACCATCAGGCCAGAGCTCTTGACCCAGTTGACCCGGGAGGAGGAGGCTGCTGAGTAGATCGCCTGGCAGGCCTCCACCCGGGTCCTGGACCATGAGGAGAACATCGTAGGCATACGCTGACAGGACCAACCACAACTCTGGCTCATGGAGCACAAACCCCGTCTACCGTGGACGGAGGAGACAAAGGAAGGGCTTAATCGCCAGAGTATACAGCTGGCCTGACAGCAGACAGGCCTGACACACCTCCCATACAAAGCTGACCGGCTCGGTCAGGGTCCAGTTGAGTCTGACCAAAAACTCCGCGGAGGTATACAGCACCTTGAGAAAACCCACAAATTGGATCCCAAAGCCGAATTCCCACAGAGTGCCCAGGAGATACCTGTTGAATGCCTTCTCCTAGTTCAAGGACAGGAGGGCAAATGACAAACCATCCCAACACCCGAGCTCCAAGAGGTCCTGGACCAAATACAAATGATCAAAGATGGTGCAGCCTGGGACAGTGTAGGTCTGCTCGGGATGGACCACATCGGCCAGCATGGACCCGAGCCGCAGTGAGATGGCTTTCACTACAACTTTGTAGTCCGTGCTGAGGAGCAAGATGGGATGTCAGTTCCAAAGGTCATGGAGGTCCCTCTTCTTGGATAGCAGGGCGAGCACAGCTCCCCTGCTCCCCAAGGACTTGGCCCAGATGGTGATGAGGTCTGGTCCGAGGATCTCCCAGAACACGCGGTAGAACTCCATGGTCAGCCCATCCATGCCCATAGATTTATTGGTGGGCATGAGACGGAGGGTTTCCAAAAGCTCGGCTAGAGTGAGAGGCAGCTCCAGCTGGTCCCGGTTGCCCGTGCTGAGAATCAGGAGTCCGTCCCAGAGCACCCTGCAAGCATCTGCATCGGTTGGATCCGGGGAAGAGAGGCTGGCGTAGAGGGCCCTAGCCGTTCCACACATCTCCTCCGGATCCATGAGGGGGATGCCAAGCCCAGGCGCTTAAACAAGCTTTGCGCCCTCAACCACGGTGTCAGGCATGGTGGCATCAGTGGCAGGGCCCACAACCAGGAGGGGAGGCGGCTGCCTCACCTCACAAAGAGGCACACCCAGGGCCTCGGCGGCCATGAGCAGGAAGCTGTCTGTGGCCGGGCAGATGGATGAACCCAGGAGCGCCCCAAGGTTGAGAGCTGGGGCAGCAGCCCGGGGCAAGAGGGAAAGAGGAGAAGATGGCAGCATGACGAAGCCACCACCCAGATCGAGGCCCGTTGGCAAGGGGATCATCCTCCCCCTGGGTGATCAGAGTCAGACCCCGGGCCTCAATCTCCTCAAAGATGGAGGTGAAGTTTCCCCCCACTGCCCCAGAGTCTTTCCCACCAGCAACCAAGGCAGCAATTGCCTCAGCGCCGACGGGGGGCACAGGTGACAAAAGGGTTGGGGGGGGCTCTATCTGAGGCCCCCTTGGGGAGATACTCTGAGTCGGGGGCGGTCCCGCCCCCTTCCGCTGGCATGGCATTCCCGGCTGGCTCCACCTGCTGGGCTCTATCAGGGGGCATGGCGGAAGGCTCGGCAGCAGCGGCCCCCCTCATGGTCTTGTGGGGGCCTCCCCACTTGCATCGAGGGGGAGGTTCTGAGCCCAAGCCTTCCTTTTGCTGCACTTCCCCTGCACAAGTACCAAGCCCTCCAAGGTGGAGGTGGAGGGCCGGCCAGCACGGGTGGGGCTAGGGGCAAGGGTGATGAACTTGGGGTTTGGGAAGCAAGGAGGGGATGAGGGGATACCTGCCCCTGGGGCGGGCCCTCTCCAGAGCCCGGCAATGGCCCTGCCACCCTCTCCTCCATGGGCCCCGCTGGACTACACACTACGGAGGTGGGCCCCACGAGCAGGAGCAATGGCAGAAGGAGGAGGGGCAACTACAGGAGCCAGGCCACCAGGGTCGCTGGCGATGGCAGGGCCGGTGCCCTCCCAGGTCTCGGGGGTCCCAGGTATCCCTCCATGCCCGGCAGGTGCAGTCCCTCTGGATGTGCTCCATCATCCAGCAGAGGTAACACCCGGCCTCCCCCGAGGAGCAGTGCACCGGTAGTGGGCCCCTTGATATGGCTCTAAAAAGAACACTTCAAGCCATCGTCCACCACCGGCAGCAGTTGTAGTTGGACCTGCCGGTGTAATGACAGGCTGTGATGGAGGGTGGTGTCCTTGCAGTCCTGTGGGAGAGGGCTGATCATGGAAATAGGCTTCCCTAAGGTGAAGAAGAAGGGTAAAAGGGCAGCGTTGGGCAGTAAGGTTGCGACAAAGGTAAAAACCACTAATACACCCAGGTCCTCAAGAGGCTCAATGGGAACATATATGCCCCCCACTGCCAGGCCCTTCTCCACCATCTCCTGGGCAGCGGCCTCTGATGCCAGGAAGAAGATGACCTTCCAGTACATCTTGGAGGCCGCCGCCACGACTATGGGCCCCATGCCACCCATGCCAACACCTGCATGTAGGTCTCCACCTGGGGCGAGGTGGGCACCAGGAGGCAAGGGACACTGTGCTTCCTGGTCAGGGTGGGAAAGGGACCCCAGCTGCCAGGGATGGAACTGGAGGTGGCAGTCTGGGCAGATGATGTGGTGGCGCGTGGAGGGGCTGCAGCCACCTGAGCATATGCTCTTGGGGCCAAGAGTGCAACACCACCAGAGCTGGTGGAGGGAGCAGCAGGGGAAGGGGAGCCACGGCAGATGACAGGGCGCGGCAGGGCAGGAGGGCACAGTCCAGGGTGGGGGGTTGTCCCACAGCCAAAAGTAGCTGGGGAAGGGAAGGTCAGTCCGAGGGTGGGGGCAGGCATGTGCATCCACGTGCACTTGTGATACACAGTCTGTCATTTGCTGCTGCAATCAGTCCCAGGTGGTAAGCAGGGGGGAAGCAAACAGCCATGCCGAGAGGCGAAGAGCAGGTCCTGATGGTAAGTAGGGTGGTGGGGCAGCAGTGTTGGTGGTGGAAGTAGGGAGCAGTGGCCCAGGGGTAGCTGACTGTAGAGCTGTCAGTGAGTGAGTCAGTGTTGCAGTCAGGATCCCTGCTGACCCAGTGGCAGACCACTCCGCCACTGCTAGGGCCCTGGGCCGGGATGCAGTGGAGAGAGTAAGCCTGCATCTCCCCTGCCACCCCAATCCATGGGTGGCAATCTCCCCCTCTCTTAGGCAAGAAGCCTGCACTTGTCAGCCCTCCACCAGAGCTAGGAGGCCCGACTATTTGCGGCTCAGCCTGAGTGCAGGCCTGAGCCCTCAGACTCTTTACTGCCCCCCACCCCTTGACCCGGGGCCGGGCTCTGCAACTGTGTTTGTCATTCGGCCCTGATCAGACCTGCGTTCACGTCTCCCATCACCCCACTGATTCCTCATGTCAGGCGACCTCCCAGAGACATAGTAAGGTGGACTGGGCGCCCACAGACCCGGAGAGGGAAGGACCACTCCCCCCCGAACAGACTACAGAGGGTAAGATTCTTGAGTGATTATATGAGAAAGAATAGTTACAAACAATCCTCAGGGATGATCCTTGTAAAATCTTTCAAAAAACATCTGTTGCACTCACCAGCATATATCTCACTGTATAAACAGGAGAATCATTCTCCTTAGCGTGAGCAGAATTTAACTTATTACATATGCTTTTCTGACAACTGCCATTATAAATAAATTATATGATTACAGACTTCCCAGATTGCACTGTGAAACACTACCTCTGAGAAGTACATCCTCTGAGAAGGCTCATAAGTCAACGATTTGATTAGAGATTGTCAAGAAAATGTATGTATTTATCACATTTCTTATTCTCATTGCAAGCTTTGTCCCCAAATTGTGGAATCAGATTTCTAATGTTCCATAGTAAAGTCTGTAATGATAATGATGGTGGAGTCTCCCATCAAGCTCAACAGATTAGCTACCATCACTTATGGTAGGCCCTGAGATGAGACCAAAGGACAATTTCAGACCTATAGCCCCATGTGCAAATGCCCCAGGTGAAGACAATTGTAGATGAATATGCACTGTTCTTAGCTTATGCCTTGCACATCTCTCCTTGTTTGCAGCAATCCACAAGCTCTTGAAATCTTCCAGTCTGAGATGGAAGAGGTGCCTCAGTCAGATCTTGTCATGGGCTAAGAGCGCCAAGATGTTAAGGTCAACATTGCAAGATTTGAGGTTGGCTTTGAAAGTGTCTTTGTAACGTTTTCTTGGTCTGCCCCCAAAACGAGGGCCAGTCTCCATAAGATCGCCAATAGTATTCTACTACAGATCTATGGATCACATGACCATGCCATCTCAGCTGCACTCTCATTATGCGTCTGACGAAGTGGGCATTCACCCATGAAAGCTTATGCTACAATACATCTGTTAGTCTATAAGGTGCCACAGGATTCTTTGTTACTCTTATTATAAAAGGTTCAATGCCTATGATGTTGCAGCACTCAAAGACCTCGGTGTTTGGAATCAAATATTGCCATTTAATTCCCATTATCCGCCATAGACATAGATAATAATTTTATGTGGTACTGGTAAGTAGTCCACATATCGGAGTGATAGAGGAGTATGGTGATGATGATAAATAAACTAAAATAAATAAATGTGCAATAAACATCAATTTTTGTTTGCAGTCAGTTCCTTCCACAGATTATGCTGAAGGTTTTCCAAAGGCTGCATCAATGCTCTTCATAATGTCATTGGTAATCATTGCATCTAGTTAAATAACATTGCCTAGGTAGCAACATTTATCAATGACCTTGAGTGGTACATTGTTAATGGACATAATTAGAATAGTTGCAGCACTTCCTGGTCCAGGCTGGAGCATGACTTCTCTCGTCTTCTTTAGTCTGATCACTAAGCCAAAACATTTTGCTGCATACGCAAAGCAGTCAGTGAGCAACTGAATGTCCCTGAGATTATGGGCCCATAAAGCACAGTCATCAGTAAACAGTAATGTGTGAATAATTGTCTTCATAACTTTTGTCTTCTCATGCAGGCAATGCAAAATCAAGATCCCTCCATTCATATGGTGTGGCATATAAATGCCACAATCAAGGTCTCTGAGTGCATCTATTGCAGAGGTGGGCAAACTATGGGCCGCGGGCCATATCTGGCCTGTGGGACCATCCTGCATGGCCCCTGAGCTCCCGGCCAGGGAGGCTAGCCCTCAGACCCTCCCCCACAGTCCCCCCTCCCTCGCAGCCACCGTGCGCCATGCCGCCAGCGCTCTGGCCCGCCACTCCTGCTGGGCAGTGTGGGCGGCGTGGCTGCGAGCTCCTGCAGCTCTGAGCAGCATGGTAAGGGGGTGGGCGGGTTGGATATGGGGCAGGAGGTCCCGGGGGACAGTCAGGGGACAGGAAGCAGGGAGCAGGGGGAGTCACGGGACAGGGGACAAGGAGCACCCCTCAAATCTGGGGGGTGAAGTCCCGGTGGGCAGTTACGGGTGAGGGTCCCAGGAGGGGGCAGTCAGGGAACAAGGAGCAGGGGGGTTGGATGGGTCGATAGTTCTGAGGGGGGCAATCAGGGGGCGGGAAGTGGGAGGGGGCGGATAGGGGGAGGAGGCGGACAGAGGGTGGGGGCCAGGCTGTTTGGGGAGGCACAACCTTCCCTACCCAGCCCTCCATACAGTTTCATAATGCCGATGTGTCCCTTGGGCCAAAAAGTTTGCCCACCCCGATCTATTGGAACAGCTATAAGCATGATGCTAAATACTGTCAGATCAAGAACACAGCCTTGTTATACTCATTGATGTCAACAAAGAAAGCTGAGAAGCAGCCTTGGTCAACTACATGCACCAAAATTCTTGCATGAAAAGACTGAATAATGCTGACAGACTTATTGGGGCAACTGAACTTGTGGAGGATTGTCTATGGGCCATCTCAATTTCCAGAGTCAAAGGCCTTAGTATGATCAACAAAAACTACATAAAGTCTTAATTCTGCTCACAACATTTCTCCTGAATTTGTCAGAGTAAAAAGACCATGTCTTAAGTACCAAGCCCAGGACAGAAGCCTCACTGGCTTTCTGGCAGTATCTCCTCTGTAAGTTGATCTGTTAGCCAGTTTAACATCACTCGTGTGAGTATCTTTCCAGCAGAAGTAAGGAGTGAGATGCCACAAAGTTATCATAAGAAGCACAATTGCCTTTCCTTTTGTAAAGGTGAATAATGTTGGCATCTTTAAGTTCCTGTGGTGCAGCCTCTTGTTCCCAAAACCTTAAGAAGAGGCCAGTGAGCTTCCTGATCTGCTCATGTCCCCCGAACCTGAAGATCTCTGCAGCAATACTATCTAGACCAGCAGTTCTCAAACCTTTTTTTTCACGGACCACTTGAAAATTGCTGAGGGTCTCTGCAGACCACTTAACGATCTTTCCAAATGTTATTTGTACCGTTAGCTAACTATTGTAAATCGCGTTGGATAAAAGCACTATATAAAAAAAAAACGTAATAATTAAAATTTTTTGTTCTACAAATAAAAGCACACAACTCATATTTTAATATCTGTAGTCTCATCTTTCCAATGCGATGGATGTGCCTTCTCTCACCCGCTGCAGCAGCCCCCAAGTTGGGGCAGGGAAGGAGAGGGGGGGTCTCTCCCTTGCCACAGAGCTGAGGCTGGGAAGGAGGGCCATCTCTCCCCAGCAGCTGCAGCTCTGGAGCTGGGGAAAGTCACCTCATTCTCTAGCCGCTGCAACCCTGCACATCCAAAATTCCCCCCACTTCTCACCCCACTGCCCCCTACTACCTACCCCCTATTCCCCCGAAGGCCTGCACGGCTCCACTAATTAGGTGTGCAGCCCTTCATTCTCTTGTGTGCAGCCGCCCAGGCATCATCTTAGAGGGAACTATATCTGTGGACCACCTGAATGGAGCTTGCGGACCACAGTTTGAGAACCTCTGATCTAGACCTGCTTCTATTTGACATTTGCATGACAGCTATCCATACTTCAGATATGTCTGGTGGAAGTGAGACTTTATCTTAAATTGGAATTTGTTCATGATCATCAGGTGCTGATGCTGACATGGTGGACAGGCAGTTCAGAATCCTTTTTAAAGTTTTCAGCCCACCATTTCAGAATTTGTCCACAATCGGTCAGCAGCCTTTCTTCACAAAAGTGTTGTGAGGATAAAAAAATCATTAATAATTGTGATACTAAACTTAAGTTATGATACTTTGCGAGAGAATAAAGATCTGATTACAGTATCAGGGCCAAAAAGTTTAACAAGAATGCCTTTTTTGACTATGTTTGTGACAACCACTGTAGGTTGGATAGGAATAGAGACTGTCCTCCTCACAATTTTAAGGCTTGTGTGGTAAACTGGTATGTGAATCTACAGAGCACTAGCTTGCCATGAACTAACTGGCCATGTGGACCCTGCTACGCTGCACTAAAAGTTCCATAGTGTGCTTTGACCTACTGCTGCTTCAAATGGGAGGTTTAGATTTACAACCTGACTTGCTGTGCATTAAGTTTCCATGTAGACAAGCTCTTAAAATATAATCTGAAAGTAAAACTTATGGTTCTGTTTAGATGCTATTTTAGGACCAGTTCACTTTACAATGCTTTTCTCTTTTTATGAGGGGGTTACAATTGCAAAAGGTGGTCTTAGACAAGTACCAGTGCTTGCACTTCTGAGGACATCGGATATTTTTGAAACTAACATACAGATAGGTCTGAGTTATAAAAATATTATAATGATTTAACATTGCATTGAAGTTGCAAAAATAGTTTTATATGATGGATTTATAATCCACCAATATGGTTAATGGTTGAATGAAAGATTACAGATTTCCATGAGGGCAGGGGACAAGGAACATATGACAAACTGAGCATTGAATGAATTATGGATGTTTTTCTCTCACAAGTGGATTTATTTTCAGTATCTTACTCAATTCTGTTATGCTTTCCGCATATACAAGTATATAAACCAGATCCATTAACTGTTTTACAAAGCTGTTTTTATTTTCCCTTTCAAGTAGATGTATCTGTCAGACCCTAACAAACAAAATCTTTACTGATGTATCATAAAGGCTGAATGCATTTGAAATATAATATTTCAGAAAATGTACCTATGAATTTGGTTTGGTTTCCTTTGAGTATTTCAGATCATGAAATTTTTATAGTTTTCAGCTAATTTTGTTGCTGTTGTACCATTTTCCTGCTAAGTAACAATGACAGGTGTTTGAACTTGGTAAATTCAAAAAGTGGATAAGCAACTTCACAGAAGTGAAGGTTTCAGTTGTTTCTAGCTATCTGACATTTCATCTTTTCAGGCTTTACCAGCAAACACGAGATAGCTAAGAAATGACCCTGTGAAAGTTGATGAGTGCTTTCTGATTGGTTTTATATTAATGGCATGTTCTGCTTCCTAAGAAAATATTTATAAAGACACAGTGATTTGCATGCATTGATACATCATCTTTTTTGAGAGGCATGCCTAATGTGTATAATTTTTGTACTTAAAGGCAGAAAATTTTGAAAAGGACTAATTATATCCTGCATTATCACTAGATGACACAGTATCAACAATCTATTTTAAGTGACAAGTAATTTGTAGGAGAAGCTTTGCCACTTTTAAATGTCATTTAAAAATAAAATCGACCACTTTTGGATTATGAATTTCAGGGAAGCATGACAGATTGATCCTGAAAACTACTGAAATAATAATCACACAAGAGAAGCCACACAAATCTGAATTTGAAAAGTTCAGATACAGTGAGTACCATTAAAAACCTGAATCTGTGCTACTCCAAAGTAATCAAAATATTGTGGCATCTCCTATTGAAAGTACTAGTTCCTGCAGGTATATGAGGTGTTGGATATTGAGTTTTTAATGACACCCACCTGCCAACTTCTTCTGCCTCTCCACCCAGAAGCTGTGACATTGGTAGTCTAATTGCCTGAGCTTTACAAGCTTCAACACACTCTTGTTATATTTCTCATCATTACTTTACCCCCTCCAAATCTTTGGTAAACTCTCTGAACCCCCTAACCATACATCTATCAAACTTTCACTGCTCATTCAGATTGAAATGCCAGCTCAGTAGCAAAGCACCTTTTCTTGATTATTATTATTCATGTACCGCTGATCAAAGAATGTCTTCCAAGTGATGGCCTGGAACTAAGTAATACCCAAACAATCTAGCTATAATAATATGGCAATTTGCACTATGATTCAATGAGATATTTAAGCATGTGCATCTATCACTCTATCTAGCCTACCCCTTCTTTGGATCCTTCCACCATCTTCCCTTCTATCACATTATGTTCACACTCCTTGTCCTCATCTTCAAAGCCCTTTGCAACTTTGCCCCTCCCTAATTGTGTTCTCTCATCTCGTATTATGTCACTGCTATCTTTTCCATGATATGAGCAATACCTGCCTTTATATGCCCATCTATCAGCTAATCTCACAATCATCGCCAGGCTTTGTTCCACGCCGTTCTTCAAGAATGGAATACCCTCCTTGAGTTAATCAATAAAGCCAATATTCTTCTCTCCCCTCTGATAGACTTGCCTTTACTCTATCCCTACAAGATATTAGCCATGATTACATATTTAAAATAAAAAATAAATAATCAGTAACTTCAGAAATGAGAAAGTTTTAAATAACTAGCTACGAAGTCCTGTGATCCTATTCTAATAATTCAAATTCTCTCTCTACATTCTCTCCTTTTTGTTTGTCTTCCTTGTGTCTTGTCTCAAACCATATAGCAAGCTTGTCTGGAAATGAAGGGTCTTTTACTGGATGTTTGTACAGCATCTAATTCAATCAGGCACTGTTCTTGAGTGAGGCCTATAACAGTACAAATAATTAATAATAGTAATAAGAAATATTCATGACCCTGACTCTCTGTAGACTTTTTTCAAACACCAGTTGTCAATGGAGCACTTCCAAAAATTCCCAGGACAATCGATAGGCTAATTAAATCTAAATAGCCACCACAGTGATCGCAGAGAAATGGATATATTTGACCCCCCCAAAAAAGTTAAGTCATCTAGTTCCATGATTCATGCTAACACTCTCACTAATGGACGGAAGGGAGAGTATGTCCCTCAGAGAGGAAGATATGTTTACTTGTTATAACGATTCCCAATTTCTCTTGTGAGAGAGCCCAAACCCCACAGTTAAAATTGGTCCCCACTGTGGCAATTGCTGAACAAAGGTAGAAATGCAAGGTCCTTGGCCTGAAGAACTTACTTTTGTATTTTATTTCAAATTAAATTCTAAGTATAATAAACAGTAGGATGGGGAGAACCATGATTTTATTGCATCTGAGATAAGTAAATTTAGCTGTGCAGTTGATATGACTGGTTTTTCTCTATTGCAGTTTTAAATTACTAGGGAGTTCATCAGTCCATTGCAAAATAGCTTTAAAAGAAAAAAAAATATTTTATGAAAAATTGTAAACATTATCAACATTTTGCATGGGGAAAAAAATCTCTTGGGTATTTACTGGGCCCCATCACAACCCTGCTGTCAGGAAAAGAAGTGTTGTTATCCCCATTTGCAGAGAGACTAAAGTGACTTCTACTAGATCACTCAGAAGTCTATAGTGGAGCAGGGTCTCCCAAGCCCTAGTGTACTGACCACTGGAACACCCTCTATTTTGTGTCTTTAAAATAATGAGAATATTAATGTGATTATAGAATTGTTCATTAACCAGAAATGGGTAGGAAAAGATGCATTTATTTTCAATAAAAATGCAATAGATACATAAATACACAAACAGATTCACAGAATATTTAGAAAAGATAAAAATTGTTTGATTTTGAACATTTTTAAACAAGAACTTTGAAATTTTAAAATTCTCCTGCAAATATGTTTTCATGTTTCCATCAGCTGAATATAAAGATCAGTTTCATTTCAAGATGGGCTTCAAAGCCCAAGTTTTAGCCCAAACTGCAACTTCAAAGTGCTATGTATACAGCTGTCTAGTCAGCTATTTTCAGAGCACTAGAAAGAGACCCTCGAGCCTGTATCCATCAGCTTGAGCTGGGAGGCTCACTCTTTCTCGGTTCAAAATGCTGGGTAGGCAAGCCCATTCTGACCTCTTGATTTTCTTGTTTGCTTTGATCTCAAATAAGTTATGCAGATTGAAAGCATCCAGATGCTCTTTGCACATTGAAAAGGGTAAGATAAATACAGAAAAATAAAAGTTGATTGTATAAATAGACTCCTTATAAGAACTGGTAAGATTGAAATGTTGTAAAATACCCAGACTCGGATGCTATGGAATTGAATATTATTCTGGATGACTGAGATTCACAACAGTCAGAACTTGTACAGAGTTTGTATTATGTAAGGGATTTCTCCCCCATCTTTCCAAACTAGGAAAACGAGAAATAGAAGGTGAAATCATGGCTCTATTTCACCTAATGGGGCTAGGATTTCATACCTCGTAGAACACTTTAAACCTGTTTAGCTCTTCAGTTGCTCAATGAACTGCTCTCACAAGTTGGCAACTGTTTGGCAATTTTCATTCTGGATGTAAATCCATTCAAACGTATGGCGTTACATCAGGGATACATTGGATCACTGTCATCAGAGAAAAAGAGAAGGTGGAGAAATATTGAGTATAATAATGCTGAAATGCTTACATATCCGTATTACTTTCCATCTCATCTGAAAATGAGGACACTTTTCTTGAAGGTCAAGAAAAGGCTAAGAGACAGGAATTGCAATCATGTGATGATTTCTGGATGAAGCTTCCAGATTTATCCAAAATCAGATACAGGATATGGGAATAAAATCAAAGTATTCTAATAATTCAAGCTTGAAAATGTGATGTATATGTACGACTGTTATGTTCTTGTTTTATATTGGCAGAATTTAAACTTACATTCAGTTTACATAATTTATACTTGTTGTCTTTGCAATATGTATAAAGGCTGTATGCTTCTTCAGAAAACTTACTAAGGAAGGTTGTAATCCCACAGTTTTCCATTAAATATAGTAGAACTAATTTACCCCTGGTGTAATGCCTCTGAAGTACGTGAGCTACACTAGAGATGAATTTGATCCAGTGCTTCTCATATTAAAGACTGTCTGTATTAATTTCTTGGATATTTGTCGTGGGGATTTACCTTCTGAATACTATTTTTATTTAATCATGATGTTAACTTTAGAGATGGGATACTGCTGTTCCCTTTCACCTAACCTCCCCGGAGCATTAATCAAAGGTATTTCTGAAGTCAGGGATTCTGGAATTAAGACACAGACTTTGTTTGCATGATGATGAAGGAAGGAACTTTTCATCTTTCTTGGTACAATGAAACAAGATATGTGAACCATTTCCAAAGTCAATGCACAGCTTTTCTGAGGTCAATTTTAAAAATATTGTTTAATCATTGAAGAGCTTCATTGTTTTCTCGTGGAAAGAAAATCAATTGAAAGATTGAAACAATAGTATCTTTAAAGATACTTAAGCAGATGTGTTTCTATTCAAGAGCAAAAAAAGGAGAAAAGTAACAAGGGTCTTTGTTATGTATTGACAAGCAGGGTGATTCACATACATTATAAGTAAAACTAGAGAGCATCAGAGAAGGTAAATAAATATACCAAAATTCTTTTTTAAAAGTTTAGCAAGCTTCCAGTGTCCCTTTCCTCTATAATTGCCATTAAAATATATTCTCACATTTATGTATTTTCTGGACAACTATAGTATTATGCAGAGACAACTAAAGTTCTTAGTTTGTTAAGGCACGGGAATAAGGGTCTACTCCTACTGCTGATGTTTGTAAAGTTAGTTACTTTCAGTCTCAGTTTTATCCATATGCAAAATGGGAATAATAATACCTACTTCACAGGGATACTTTGTGACTTCATTCAGTCATGTTTGTAAAAGGCCATGATTTCCTCAGACTGAAAGTGCAATAGAATGGCTAAAAAAAATTCAACAGCAATGTTGTGGGTGATCAGGCAAGTATTCCAAATGCAGTGATTTAGAAAAAAAAACAAGAGTGTGATTAACAACGGGGGGAGGTGAAATAGGTGCTGCAATATTGAGGGTTGCAGCGCCTAACTTTTAGGTTCCCTGCAGTCAAGTGGAGTTCAGAATGGGAAGATTTGCACTCATATCTCCCACTTGCTATAAGAGTGTCTTAATCTTTGGGCTATGGGGTAGTCTTGAGGCATATCTTTTTCAGTCTCTCCTGTTGAAGATGTCAAGCTATCTGGAGCTCCTCAAGTGTGTGAATACCAACCTCAGGGGCAGATTGTTATAAATCAGGGCACAAACCCCAAACTGGTTGTGAGTTCTATTTTATATTTCACCAGCCAAGCATCAAGTGTGAACTCTTCAGGCACTACAACAGCCTTAACATGAAGTCACAGAGAGTCTCTTGGGGGTACTCCAATCCATCTTGCCACCCAGGTGAGCTTTCCTTTGCGATAGATGTTCCCTTACACTAAAAATCACAACAATATTCAGGTTACTCCCATTCCCAGAGGACCGGTCACTTTGCACCTTAGCCAATCCTATAATAAACTATCTCCAGATTTATTAACTAAGAAAAAGAAATTAGTTATTTACAAGGGTAAAGCTGGTAAACATACACACACAAATGACCTACAGTCTTGGTTTCCAAAAGGTGGTAGAAGCATCTATAATAAGCAAGCTCTGTGTGTCCTTTATAGCTAACCCAGGCTAAGCAACTGGGGATCTCTTGCTTATGTTTAGAAATCTTTGCCCCTCAGAGTTGCCCCTCAGAGTTCAAGCAGCATACAGTTTCTTCCTGTCAGCGAATTTTACTTTCTTCTCCCTGAGTTCAAGATGATGGGATAAATCCTTGTACATGTCTCCTCTTCATGGGTGTTGGGGGGTCCTCTGATGTTCAACAATGGTTTGTCTGGTGTCTATGGGCCTTCTTTTGTTGGGCAGGAGATAACACTTCCTGTGGCAAACTAGTATTTCACACTTGTTAATTCTTCTCTCTTGACTGTGTGCGGTGGAAAGGGGAGGGCGAAAGGGGAAATGTTACAGTTTCAGAGCAAATACTTTTACAATTACAGAGCAAACACTTAAATATTACCTTATAACATGGGATATGGATATCATAAATGAGATTAATGCATGCAACAATTTACAAGCATTTTATAAAGTCTAAACGCTAAACACAGTTTTATAAATCTAATACCTATTTTACCAATACTGTACTAACACAGAGGTGAGCCAGACTGGTTTCTAGCTATTCATTTGTCAGTGTTCAGTTTTGGCCTAGAGGGCTTGGCATGAGCTGGCACCTGGTCTGCCAGCATCACAGATGCACTTCCACTGTGTATAAATCATTAAATATGGATTGAGTCAGAAAAAAAAAAATAGAGTAGCTCTCTGGCCTAGTGGTTGTGGCACTTGCTTTAGGGGTAGGAGACCCAGGTTTTAGTTTCCCTTTTCTAATGCTTATTTGTTAAGGTCTCATTTTTAAGATTAATAGATTTTTAAGACCAGAAAGAACCATTATGATTTAGTCTGACGAGCATAACACAAGTCATAGAATTTCAACAGTAAATCCTGCATCAAGCCCAGAACTTCTGGTTGAGCTAAAGCATATCTTTTAGAAAGACATTCAATATTGATTTAAAGATTTTAAAGGATGGAGAATCCATCATATCATTTGGAAATCTGTTCAGATGATTAATTACCTTTATTATTAAAAATGTGTGCCTTATTTCTAATCTGAAAGTGTCTAGCTTCAACTTCTAGCCACAGGATGTTGTTATGCCTTTGTTTGTTAGGAAAAAGAGCCTTAGATATAGACTTAAGACCAGAAGGGACTGTCATGGTCATCTAGTCTGACCTCCTGCACGTTGCAGGCCACAGAACCCACCCACTCCTACAGTAGTCCCATAACTCGGGCTGAGTTACTGAAGTCCTCAAATCTTGATTCAAAGACAGCAAGTAGGAGAATACACCACTTACTCTAGTTCAAACCAGCAAGTAACCCATGTCTCACGCTTTAGAGGAATGCAAAAAAACCCTCGGGTCTCTACCAATCTGAACTGGAGGAAAATTCTTCCCGACCTCAAATATGGTGATTGGTTAGTTTGAGGGTGGGGGCAAGACCCCACCAGACAGACACCTGGGAAATAATTCTCTGCAGTAACTCAGAGCCCTCCCCATCTTGTGTCCCATCTTTGGCCATTGGAGATATTTGCTAATAGCAATTGCAGATGGGCCATATGCCATCGTAGGCAATATCATCATACCATTCCCTCCATAAATTTATCAAGCTCAGTCTTGAAATAAGTTAGAATTTTTGCCTCCACTACTTCTCTTGGAGGGTGTAACGATGCTGGTTCTGGCGGGACCCAACTGAGAGTGCCAATTCAGGACAAATTGCTCAAAATAGGGCAGTTACAGCCCAAGGCTGGGGTTTTTCCACCTCTAAGGCAAACTAAACCGGCCAAACAAAGAGGACTTTGGTCTCACCCCACTGGCTAACCACAAGTCACTCAGGCAATTCCCTTAGACACTCCAGTTCCCCGGTATCACCACCAGTGCCACTCGTTATGGGGACAAATGGTTATGAAAACCAATACCCCTGAAAAAGAAAAAAAAAGGTTCTCTCAATCCCAAAGGACCAAGGCCCAGACCCAGGTCAATATACACATCAGATCTTACCCACAAATCATGCTGTTGCCAATCCTTTAGAATCTAAAATCTAAATGTTTATTCATAAAAGGAAAAAAATATAGATGAGAGCTAGAATTGGTTAAATGGAATCAATTACATACAGTAATGGCAAAGTTCTTGGTTCAGGCTTGTAGCAGTGATAGAATAAATGGCAGGTTTAACTCAAGTCTCTGGAGTACATCCCCAGCTGGGATGGGTCCTCAGTCCTTTGTGTAGAGCTTCCATTTGTAGCAAAGTCCTTCCAGAGGAAAGAAGCAGGATTGAAGACAAGATGGAGATGAGGCATCAGACTTTTATAGTCTTTTCCAGGTGTAAGAACACCTCTTTGTTCTTACTGTGGAAAATTACAGCAAAATGGAATCTGCAGTCACATGGGCAAGTCCCTGCATACTTTGATGAGTTACAAGGCGTATCTGCCTTCTCTTAATGGGTTAATTGTATAGCTGATGGTCCTTAATGGGCCATTAAGCAGGCTAGGAAGAGCTAACACCAACTTGTCTGGGATGTCTCCCAGAAGCATAGCATAAGTTTGAAATACAGACAGTATAGAGCCAATATTCATAACTTCAACTACAAAATTGATACACGCATATAGACAGCATAATCATAACCAGCAAACCCGAACCTTGTCTTAGACACCTCATTTGACCCCCTTTATACAAGATTTGGTGCCACTACAGGACTTTGGTTGCAACCATGTTCTATATGGTCCCAGTTCAAATCAATAACGTGACAGAGGGGTGTTCCAGAACTTTACTCCTCTGATGGTTAGATCCTCATCTAATTTCAAACATAAACTTATTGACGGTCAGTTTATATCCATTTATTCTTGTGCCAGCATTGGCCCTTATATTAACTAACTCCTCTCCCTCCCTGGTGTTTATCCCTCTGATGTATTCATAAAAAGCAATCACATCTCCCCTCATCCTTTGTTTTGTTAGGGTAAACAAGCCAAGCTCTTCTCTCATACAGTAAGTTTGCCATTCCCCTGATCAGCCCTTCTCTGCACCTGTTTCAGTTTGAATTCATCTTTCTTAAATATGGGAGAACAGAACTGCACACTGTATTATACAGGTGAGGTCTCACCAGTGCCTTATATAATGGTAATAACACTTCCATATCTCTATTAGAAATACCTCATCTGATGCATCTTAAGATTGCATTAGGCTTTTTCACAGTCACTTCACAGTAGCAGCTCATAATCATATTGTGATCTACCAGTACACCCAGGTCTTTCTCCTCCTCTGTCTCTTCCAACTGATACATCCCCAACTAATAGGAAAAATTCTTCATGTTAGTCCAAAAGCATATGCCCTTGCACTTTGCACTATTAAATTTCATCCCATTTTTATTACTCCCATTTTTAAGGTCATCCAAATCTTCTTGTATGATATGCTGGACCTCCTACATATTGACAGTATCTCCCATCTTTGAGTAATCTGCAAATTTTATTAGTATACTCCCACTTTTTGTGCCAAGGCTGAGGAGCTCCACTAGTAACCTCCCTCCAGCCTGACAGTTCACCTTTCATCATCACCCAGTGTAGTCTCCTCTTTAACCACTTCCTTACCCACCTTTCGATTCTTGTATCAATTCCCATCTTCTTCAATTTAATTAATAATTTATGTGGAACTGTATCAAATGCTTTACTGAAATCCAGATACATTAGATTTACTGCATTTCCTTTGTCTAGAAAATTGGTTATCTTCTCAAAGCCAGATATCAGATTGGTATTTTATCCCAATTACTGTTTACATATCCTTAAGTACTCTCTCTTTCAACATTTGTTCTAAGACCTTGCATACAATTCAGGTGAAACCAATGTGCCTATAATTTCCCAGATCACTTTTTTTGTCTTTCTTTTTTTAAATGCAGGTACTCTATGTACAATTCTTCAGTCATAAGGTATGATCCCCCCCAAGGTTACAGATTTATTAAAAATTGTTGCTGTTGGGCTTGCTAGAGCCTTCTACTATTACAAATCTTCTCTCCATGTACTGTATTTCTGGCGTATAAGACTACTTTTTAACCCAGGAAAATCTTCTCAAAAGTCGGGGGTCGTCTTATACGCCAGGTGTCATCTTATAGGGCAGGTGCTGAAACTTCCGAGCCGGACTGGAGAATCTGCGGTCGCCACATATGGTGGGGGGAGCTCAAAAACGGCCGCGGCCGCATCCCCGCCCGATGATGAGGTGAGGGGGCGCCTCACCGGGAAGGTGTAAGTGAAGGGCGGAGCAAGCTGCAGGCGTCCGGGACGCCCGGGGTATGGAAAAAAGAGATAGAGCGGCGCTGTGCCCAGAAAAACACGCCTCTTTCACCCGTCTGGCCCGCCCTTGTATCCTATTACCGTACCTCCTTCTCTGCCTCTCAGATCTCGCTCCTGAGGACTGCAGTGAAGCGGCGCAGGTGCGCATGTGCGAGATCTGAGAGGCAGAGAAGGAGGTAATAGGATACAAGGGCGGGCCAGACAGGTGAAAGAGGCGTGTTTGCGCTACCGCTCTGATAGTCTTGGAGACAGGGAGGGCTGGGCAGGCAGGGAGAGCTGACCAATCCAAGCAGGCTTTGTATACAACAACCAGCCAATCGCCGGTAAGGTACATCGCTTGCCGTGATTGGCTGGTTGTTGTATACTGGGTACCACATACAGTACAGCACCAGTATCTGTACCTGTTCATACAGTATAGCACCAGTACATACAGTACAGTATACAAATGTCCAACAGTCAAAACCCCATCATGGCTCCACCAGCAAGAAGAAAGAAATATGAAGCCAGTTTCAAACTTAAAGTTGTAAACTTTGCCATGGAACATAATAACTGCGCTGCTGCAAGACAATATGGAGTAACAGAAAAGATGACGAACAGGAGGATTTTGAAGGCAGGAGGATTTTGATCATGTCACCTAAACTGGAATCCATCTTTAACCTGGTGCTTTTCCAGTGAGGGGGGGGTGGAAACCCAGAGAGACAAAGAGTTCCCGCCTTATGCAAAAGATATATAAAGGGGGGAAGAGAAGAGAGAGTGGGAGAAGCCATCATGAAGAATCCCCTAGCTACCACCTGAGCTGCAACAAGAGCTGTACCAGGGGAAAGAATTGTGCCCAGGCCTGGAAGGTGTCCAGTCTGAGAAAAACTTACTGAAACATCTCTGAGGGTGAGATTATCTGTATTTAGTTTGATTAGGCATAGATTTGCGCATTTTATTTTATTTTGCTTGTGACTTACTTTGTTCTGTCTGTTACTACTTTGAACCACTTAAATCCTACTGTCTGTATTTAATAAAATCGCTTTCTATTTAGTAATTCACTCAGAGTATGTATTAATACCTGGGGGAGCAAACAACTGTGCATATCTCTCTATCAGTGTTATAGAGGGCGAACAATTTATGAGTTTGCCCTGCATAAACTTTATGCAGGGTAAAACGGATTTATCTGGGTTTAGACCCCATTGGGAGTTGGGCATCTAAGTGCTAAAGACAAGCACACTACTGCGAGCTGTTTTCAGGTAAACTTGCAGCTTTGGGACAGGAGATTCTGACCCTGGATCTGTGTCTGGAGCCAGATGGGAGTGTCTGGCTCAGCAAGACAGGGTGCTGGAGTCCTGAGCTGGTAGGGAAAACAGAAGCAGGGGTAGTCTTTGCACATTGGGTGGCAGCTCCCAAGGGGGTTTCTGTGATCCAACCCGTCACAGTGGCGTAGTCGAGCAGGGTCTGTGCACAGCTGATTGCTTTGAGATACTGGTAGTGATTTTAAGTGAGTTTTAAGTGTGGTGGCTGGAAAACAGACAAAGTGGTTACTGGTTTGTTATTTTCTGTTTGCTTATTTCGGGAAAGGGAAGTAGGGACAGAAAAGGAAGCAAAATAAGTAAGAATGAAGATCAAAAGAAGTTAAAACTACACAAGTTGCAAATTGCCCAGAAAGACTGAACAATGGGCGCTGGGAATGTCTCTGTTAACTAAGAAGCCCCTGAGCTGAGTGCATCTCAGTTTCAGTGAACTGCAGATGGGTGTGGCCCAACCTCTGTCTGTGCTGAAGCTAACTGGGGTGTCTAATTTAGCAAGACAGAAGTGGAGGGGTGCCTGTTCTGGCAGGAGGGTGTTCTCTGTGGTATCCCAGCTCATCAAGTGATGGTCTCAAGGGAAGATAAATGGAAATTGATGTACAATTTGCCTGGGGAAAGCCTGACCTGGAAAAAGAAAAGGCTGCCCACCAGCCTGGACTTAAGAAAAAAGCAATTAAGACCCAGAAGCATGACCTGGCTGTAATGAAGTGGAAGAGGTGCACAGAGACATGTATCCTGGAGCTGGAAGTTGGGGTCCTGGTAACTGCTGCGGTGGGAACAAACCCCAAGGAC
The DNA here is from genome assembly GCF_027887155.1 of Malaclemys terrapin pileata. NCBI lineage: Eukaryota > Metazoa > Chordata > Testudines > Emydidae > Malaclemys > Malaclemys terrapin. Next base: position 138,510,555 of record NC_071507.1, read on the forward strand.
TCTAGCTGGAAGCAAACCCAACCTGAGTGAAAGGGGGGGGATTTTGCTGGCCAGCGAAAGGTCCCTCATAGCTGGAAGCTGTGAGCCTACAGCTGGGTCAGGGTCTCTTTCCCTTTTGGGGGACACAGGAGTGTCTGCCCCATAGGGGAGCCCAAAAACGAATTTTAGGTATACTGCCTCCGCCATGGTCAGTGTCCAAGTCTCTGGCAGTAAGTTCAGGAGGAGGGTGTGACGTTGTGCAGTCTATATGGTTTTATAAAAACTTGATAATAAGTCAATATAATGTAACTGAGATAGTTTTAGAGAAAATACGGTAATAAGTGAATGTAAGTAACTGGGATATGCCTCATGCAAAAGGTCTCTTGTAAGGTATCATTACAAAGCTTATAATCTACTGAGTGTGATCATCTGATTTGTATAAATGTACCACTCTTGTATCTAAAACTAGAAATATAAAATGTAACTCTGAGGGCCTATTGTAATTGTGTAACTGTTTTCAGGTAAACTTGCAGCTTTGGGACAAGTGATTCAGACCCTGGATCTGTGTCTGGAGCCAAACGGGAGTGTCTGGCTCAGCAAGACAGGGTGCTGGAGTCCTGAGCTGGTAGGGAAAACAGAAGCAGGGGTAGTCTTTGCACATCGGGTGGCAGCTCCCAAGGGGGTTTCTGTGATCCAACCCGTCACAGTCGTCTTATACGCCCAGTCGTCTTATACGCCGGAAAATACGGTAGGTACTTAGGGATAGATTCACAAATGGATTTAGGTGCCTAACTGCAACTTCAGGCACCACTGTCATTAACAAAACTCTTGCTCAGCTGCTATCTAACCCTGTAAGCAGCTAAACACATTTGGTGTCCACACATTTAATTTTGCCTCTTTGTATGCTCACAGCTGCTTCACTCTAGGTATCCAGGGGTCTAAGCCCCAGCACAATCCATGAAGATAGCAGGTGCTTCTCTGCCGATCTTTCCTGCAGATCCCAATCTGGTAGATGTGCTCAGAGGTCACCTAACTCCACACAAAACAGGGGGGGAGCTGCTATCTTATCACCTTTAGCCCAGTGGTTAGGGCACTTAGCCAAGATTTGTGAAACCACTAGTTGAAGTCCCCCCTCTGCCTGAGGGTAAGAAGGTATTTGACTAGGGATCTACCACCTGTCAGATAAATACTCTAGTCACTGGGCTGTTGGATATTCTGATGTGCAGCTCCCTCAATCTTCCCTATTGAAACTGTTCCACTGTGGACAAATAACACTGATCTACAATTTTTGAGAAGGCATCTGCTTCAGAGATAAAATGTGCTATTTATTATGTATTTTGATGTGTTGAATTCAAATATGACAATTAAAACAACTGATTGGCTACTGTTTCTAAGATATTTAAGTTTTTACATTTTATGTCTATGTATATTGTGTAGATAGTAGAGTTTTAATCATAAATTGTAAACCTAGGTCTGTTCATGTGTTTATGGTTGCTTTACATGATAATATTTCACCTGTCCTGTTTAAGTAACACTTTAAAAATCAGCAAAAGAGTTATATAAATAAAATTTATTATGAAACAAAAGGCAAAAAACTATTATGTACATAGTTTAGTCCTATTCAGTGTCTACTCGGCACTTCTTGGCTTGTCTCTTGTATTCATTAAATGGAGCATCTCTTGTCACTGTCCAGCAATAGTCTGCAAGCATTGATGGGCTCCATTTGCCCTGATAGCGTTTCTCCATTGTTGCAATGTCCTGGTGAAATCGCTCGCCGTGCTCGTCGCTCACTGCTCTGCAGTTTGGTGGGAAAAAATCTAGATGTAGAAGTAACAATTGCTGGTATGATCTGTTGGCTCTCTCCAAATCACTGGCACTGCAAAAGGCATAGATTTCCTTTTCCTGTTCAACCACTGGCAAAGATTTGTTGCACAAGTGTGGCAGCATATGTGTGGGGCCCACCTCTTGACCTGATCTCCAATTTTGCAGCCAAAATAAAGGTGATAGGCTTTCTTAACCATAGTGGTTATACTGTGCTTTTGTGATGCAAAAGTAACTTCATCACAAACATAGCAGAAGTTACCTGCACTATTCACACAAGTACGAGGCATCTCTGCTCACTTTGGCTAAACAGAAATGTGTCCCTTTGCAAAATCAAACACTGACAAATAAGAGAGCATGACACTGTATGATTTCTAGAGCTGATATAGGGCAATTTGTTCAGCAGAGTGATGTAAGCTTTGTTATGATTGCATCATCCATGACTTCTAGGAATAACATGATGCAATTCATATCATGTATGACGCAATACCAGCTTCAGATTGCATCATTCATTGTTTTGCCTAAAAAGCAAGTACTGTCCAAATCCAGTCACAGATTTATTCATAGATCCAGTCAAAGAGGTATTTTAGTCATTTCTGGTTTAAATTGAGATCCCTTCCCTTTATAACTCACTTATCCTCCGCCATTCCCAAGTCAAGGGTTGGATATACTGACCCAATAGCATATCTTGAAAACTAGAGCCAATCAACAATTTTAAGCATCATTTTCGTTCTCAGTGACCCAGAATTAGTAAAGTCTGACTACATTTATTTCAGAAGCATTTTGGCTGTAGAGCAGTGTAATTAAAGAGTCATTGAGCCAAAGAGCAAGTGAGAATGATTCTATAGCCTGATAGGTTGGGCAGTGGTGTGGGAGATCCTAGGGCTAATCTCCCTGCTCCTATGACTCTTTGGACTAGCTTTAACAGGAGGAGTGATTGAGGGTGACCTTTATCAGAATATCCCTTAGCTCAGTTGCTAGGAAGCTTAGCTAAAAGGTGATGGATTTCCATTCAAATCATTACACCTTACCAGGGAGAGGGGGGACATGAACCAGGGGCCTCCCACACTGAGTATCGTAATCACTGCACTAAAAGTTATGAGGCAGCAGAAGAATGAGATGAGAACACCTAAGATGCCTGACTTCAGGAGAGTGTTCATGGCTGAGAACTCCAAGTAGAAATAGGTGCTCCCCTACAGTCTGGATTTAGCCAGCCAACTCCCTGAGAGAGATGGGGTTTAGTACACCCCCTTCTCCTTGGCTGGCTTAGGCAACTCCCTGGGCTTTTGTGAATTGCATTCTAAAGTGTCTGTCCCCCTATTAATTGTAGAGGGAGCCTAGGTGCTGTATCCAGGCTTTGTGAATCCTAGTGATTTTCTAGGTGCCTAAAAATTAGGTGTTGTGATGCTGAGTGTCACAACACCAAAGTCTCTTTATGAATCTAACCCTTTTTGACCATAATCACATTTTAGCCGGTCTTGGATAAGATCAATGATCTACGATATGGTGGGGAAAAAAATCCAGCAATATAACATATAATTAGCCACATTTTTAAATCAGAGCAACTGTCCAGCAATCCCAGATCGTGGCAAAGTCAATAAACTTTAACGTTTTACCTCACAAAGCCACTACATTAGCCACAATTCATAAATTTCTATCCATTCTGGTACATAAGATGATTTTTCATTGTCATTTTGCTTTTTTAAGAGCTTTAATGCTTATATCTTCTACATGTCAAAAAAACATACTATTAAACTGCGTAATGGAAGTGCCATTAGTTCCTCCTTCCCCAACAGTCCAAAATGCAACCGAGACTAAATGTAATTGGACTAACTTGACTATTTGACATGCAGAACTGAGCTGTGTCATCAAGACTCCACAGGTAGTGAACACTTAGTGAGTGATGGGTAGAAGATAATGTAGATTTTAATAATGGACCAGGGGGGTTCAGGCGTTCTACTGTGTAATTACCTGAAGCAGCCGGTGAGATGGTGCATGTCAAATATGAAAATTACAGTCTCAGAGTTAGTAACAAAGTCTTTGCATGGAAAAAAGAACGAGAAGCAGATAGATTCAAAAATACTAGATGCATTTAATGTTGGCATGTGTGTCCTTTGAGATGTATCCCAGTCTCATAAGCATGGGTATAACATATCATACACAGTGGCAGATCAGTATATTTGGCAGGTCACCATATAACTCTCCTTAGTTGCATTCAGTCTGGCGTAGTGGTAGCAAACAAAGGAATGTTGACCTCTAACTTGGCAGGTTAGGTCTGGAGCAGAAGTCCCATTCTTGTTTTAACATGTTTGGATGCAAGTTACAAATGAGTTCACTAGAGTTTAAAAAAAAAAAGTTTTCAAATATTTTTTGGCACTGGGTAGGGAACAAGGATAAACAGGAAAGAGATCGAATTTATTTTTCTGGACTCCTCTTTGAGATTGAATGCAAAGGGCAAAAGTTTAGATGATTCATCTCTAATATTAAAGGATATTAAGATATAAAATAGTAACTTCAGCAAGGCTTGTTGGCTCTGATAAGTTTTGAATAGGGCATCAAAAAGCTCTTAGAGTTCTAAGGACCTAATTCTTAATTGACATAATTGTGTGGCTCCATGGGACTCACATGAGCTACACCCATTTTCACCAGTTTAGAGTATAGCCTGAAGACTGTGCTGTAGCTGTTTTACTGTCTGAGAAGCTTTTAAATGGGAAAAGGAGAGTTTTTCCACCAGAATAGACACTAATTGGATGAGCTGTTTATAAATCAAAACACATTAAAACAAAAGAGGGCTCTCATATAAACTATCCAAACCTAATGAGCTCATAAAATTGGGCTGAAAATCTTGAGGGAAGAGGCTTCCTATCAAGATTTCTGACACACTGTGTTCCATCTGGTTTGGCAATCAGAGGTTAAAAAGAAAAAAAGTTTTGCTGTGTATTTTAAAGCCTCAGGGAAGAAGATTTGGTTTGCATTTGGTTCTAAACAAGATTAATTTGACCTGCTTCACCTGGTTCATTGCTGAATGCTCTAGGGTGCTCAATATCCTATAGCCCACGAATCCATGATTTGATGTATCCCAGGATCCTTTGTTCTGGGGAATGCTCAACAATTCAGAAGGAAACTCTGTGCTGGGACTCAGCCCAGACAAAACTGTGCCCCAAATTCTTTTTTTCAAAGTACTTTAGCTAGAGCGCTACATTGCTGTCTACAGAGCCCAGAAACCTGTAGGCTGTTAACATGCTTTGCTAGTACCGCAGCCATCACTACCACATATTTTTCCTATGGTATCAAGTTAAAGGTGAACTATATTGAAGAGGGACTTATTTTCTTCTCCGTAATGTAAATATTTATAACATATAAAATGCTGCTCACTATTCTTTTTTTCTCTTTTTCCTTCCAGTATTTAAATTTGTGTTCTGATCTTTTTCTTAGCGTCTGGAATTTGAATCTAAGTGCTTATGTTCAATGTGCTCTTTTTTTTATGTCTCAACCACCCTCCCACATTTTCTGTGCTGATTGCTACAGAGAGCTACACTGGGGGAGGATCGATCTAAGATACTCAACTTCAGCTACGCGAATAGCGTAGCTGAAGTTGAAGTATCTATGATCGAATTACCTGGGGTCCAAACAGCGCAGGATCGACGGCCGCGGCTCCCCCGTCGACTGCGCTACCGCCACTTGCTCTGGTGGAGTTCCAGAGTCGACAGTGAGCACGTTTGGGGATCGATATATCGCGTCTTAACGAGATGCGATATATCGATCCCGGATAAATCAATTGCTACCCGCCGAGACTGCGGGTAGTGAAGACGTACCCAAAGTGTAATACTGGCCCAGCCTCAGGTCTTTCACATGATGCCCAGAACTCCTGCCTTACCCAGTGGAACTGGAAAGTCATTGAAATGAAAATCTGATAAAGCAAACACCAGGTTAAAATAAAAATGTCATGTGTAATGAAACCATAGTAAACAAGTTAGTGATACAGTTAAAAGATATCCACTTTATATTCCAAAAGAATAAAAGAGACTGATTGTTTGTCCTGCTAAGCAGAGAAACCTATACAGTTAATGAACATATCTTTCCATTTGTTCAAACTTTATATGTGGTGGCAAAATCCTCTTCCATCTTGATGTGACTGGACTGCATCTGCTTCATTTAACTGAAAGCTTGCAGAATAAGTGTCATCTAATTAATGTTAAAAACAAGCTATTTTTCATGGATTTCCTGCACAAAGTAGACTTGTTCTATTTTCCCCTAGGACATGAAGATTTCCTATTTTGGATTAAAATAGTGGGATTCCATGCGATTTCCCAGATTATTTTTCTTTGTTAAGCTGTTTTAGCTAGATCTGAGAGAGGAAATGAATAGTAGAGGTAGAAACTGAAGTACTGCTAGCTGGAATGGAAAAAGTTCAAGAAAGGCCTAAGTGCTGATATTACATGGCAAACTGTGTGTGACCTGTCAGTGTGATTCCATTGTGTCAACATGTAGTACTATTCTTGGATGTAGAAAGTGTGTGTAAAACTAGTGTTGAATGTTGAGTATGTAAAACAGTGTTGCTGTTGATAGCCCTCATACTACAACTATGCCTTGAATATTGTGTGGTGCCATCATCCACACAGCTCGGGAACACTGAATAAAAACTGGAGAACATGTTTAAAAGGGCAACACAAATAATACAAAGAATAACTCATGAAGTGTTAAGAAAAACCACGAGAGCTAAATGTAGTAGGCCAGATCCTCAGCCTCCGCACCATCAAACAGAGATGCTGGGGATTCCCCTGGCATAGGGAAATCCTGGGTAAGGTAAAGCCTCAAAGTCACAGTGGGTGTGATTGGGATGTTCCAACACTAGAAGGGTGGGAGGGAATATGCTCTTATGTCCCTGGGCCAATGGAACAGCTCCTGAGCTCTGTTTCAGCTGGCAAAGATTAGAACAGTCCCAAGGATCATGGGAGTTGAGGCCAGCTATGCCCTTCTCTTCAGGTGAGCTGAGTAGAGCTCAAGAATAACTAAGAATGTACTGTATTTTTCAGTCTCCAAGAATGAGGAGCAATGGATTAAATATAAAGAAGGGTAAGTTTAGGACAAGTTTTTAGTAGTAAAAGGACCTGGGCATTGGAATCAGGCTACAAAAGGAAATTATACAGTGAGCTGTTCAATGGTGCATAACTGCAACTATTCAAGACAGGTTAAATAAAATATTAGTAAGAATTCTATAGTGAGTGGGCCAATAAAATAGAGAATCTTCTTTGTTTCCTTTTTATTCATCTATGCCATTGTTATCAGGTTAGCTGCTTTTGACCCCTCTCAAGTGCAACCTTTCAAGTGACAGAACCTGTACCTTCACTTCTCTCAGAAAAATCTTGAGAATTTCCTGCTCACAGACTGGGCATCCAGCCTACAGGACCACTGTTTACACTGTGAGTCCTCAGCAGGCCCAACTGAATTTGGCACCTGGAAGACACTTCCCTTTGAGAACTGTGACCAGTAGGTGAATACAGTGACTCAGAACATCTTCAAAATAAAGTATTTATTTATCCATAGGAACAGGTTAAAATAACAAAGTCTATTCACCAACACCTTACCTAAAGATTAGCATTTCTCTCACAGCTTAGGCAGGCCCAGTTGCTTAAGGCACATCCTGTAGGTTCTCTCCCTGTGTGTCAATCTGCTCTTCCATGACAACCCACTCCCTTCCTCTGAGCTCACGGCTCAGGCTTTTATCTATTCTGGAGTTCTTTGTTCCAGGTTCCCTGCCTGAAGACACGCTTCCCTGTCCTAAGCCAGGGTATTGGGACCAGCTTGGTCAGAGGTAGACTTCAAAGACACCTCTATTGTCAGGTAAGAATCAGTGACAGAGTTATCTAAAGCCACGTCCTGCAGACATCCTGTGAGCTCCTGTAGTAACTAACCCTTTGAATCTAGGTAGCAAAGGACACAACAATCGAAATAAAAAGTGCTGCACACATTAATAAAAATAATACACTTATCCCCTATGTTCTCACAAACTATTTATGACCCAATTGTATAAAAGAACTGGAACCCATTAAAGTATGGGGCTAGTATCTACTATTTACCAAATATGCACTAATATACTATAGCACTATAGCAGTAGCTGTTTGGCCATTGTGTAGGAAGCAAATGTAAAAACTGTGTGTGGATGACATGCAGAGCAGAAAACCAGAGTATGAATTTTCAGATCTGCCTAAAAGAGACATGTTTGATTGTTGTGTCTGCTCCATCGGAAGAGAACTTCAGAAGCCTAGACTGCTTTTGTTACCTGCAAGAAGTGATTCTGTGATCACTGAAGTCCTACAATAAGTGCTAACAGAGTAGGGTTTTCTGAAGCTCTCTAGGTTGGCCTAATTCTATTCCCATGTAAATCAAGAGGGGCATTAGCATTTACTTCAGTGGGAGCAGAGGTAGGCCAATCCTGAACATTTTTGCAAATCTAGCCCCTAGTATTCAATTTTCTATTTCTGATCCCACTCATGATTACCTCGCTTTTGACATGCACCTCATTGGCCCCTTCAATAAATATCTTGGCAGTGGCATCACTTAAATGGTATAAAACTTACCTAGCAATAAGCATGCTCCTAAAACAGTGCTTGAATAACTCAAATGCCTAACAGCTACCAAAGAGAAATCAGAACCCATGAGGCTCATTTTTCAGTCTTTTATTTTTTCATGGTGATTAATCCTCTCACCCTCACGTGCTGCATATCAGGTGCCTGGTATTGTATCTCCTATTCCTCGTCAGGCTCTCTCTTATACCCTGCAAATGTTTTCAGTGTGGTCTGGTGTTATAATCTGCCTAACTAAGAAGACATCCTTGGCAGTAGCGATTTGACAATAACATTTGTGCAGGTGTACTAGGGACATGAATTTGTCTCTGCCCTTGTCCTGCCTGATACAAGAGCCAGACACACCTATCATGAGGCAGGGAAAAAACTCACTCTCTACAATTGTGTAGTAACTTCCCCTACGATTTCAAATAATCCTTTAATCCCATGACATACAATTATCTAACTTTCCCATACAATGGTTTTTCACCTGTTGGGGCTGATCCAATGTACCAGATTAATATATTACTATCCCAGATGTAAGTGTAAATCTTTCATACTCTGTTAAAATTCACTCACCCCTTTTCTACCTCAGGATCCTTTTGAATGCTAATTAGACTGTTACCAGCTTCAAATATTAAAGTTGAAGCAATTTGCCAGGCTCTCTCCTTTTGGTCATAATTTTAAAAGGACCATACTTACTTTCTTAATAACTCCAATTTATCAATAATTCCAATCAATAGCAAGTCTGATTTCTTAACAGATAGGATCCAATCTTGTATAGAACATTACACAGAAACTGATGTAGGCATTTTCAAGCATGATAATCCATGGGGACAGTAAGCAACTTTTATTATTATTATTAATTTGCTAAGGATCAATAAAGTAATTCATACAAAATATGCACTAGGTACAATAAGATATTAAGAAGCGTACAGGGAATTTCAATAATGTGACATACTACATGTTGATGCTTACAAGATCTACATAGGACTAATTACCGGTATATTCTGGGAACAATAAGGTCTCAAAGTTATGTGGAAAACCTTGATTTTAAAAATAAAAAGCATAAATCAGCCAGGATCCTTAAGGATTACTGCAAGAAGTAAAAAGCAAAAACAAAATACAAGAGGGAGAGCAGATGTGGTGGAGGAGGAACAATCAAACTTTGCAGGAGGGCTGGAAAGAAACCAGTTTCAGAAAGAGTCAGCCTTTCCAGTGTTACTCTGGTGAGAAATTCACTTACTTTCTTCCAAATGGTGGAGAAGATTTTAGGTTTATCTAATGACAGTAAATAGCTTTTTCAACAAGTTTAACATCCACTTTGCCAAGTCATTTATATAAGTAAACATAGCAGTAGAATATTGCAGCTTGGGGCTCCTGAGTCTAGAGGGTCAGGAGGTCTTGAGAGGACAAGCTGCAATGTCCATACTGCTATCTTTAGTACATTAGCATGAGTCTGTCTACCAAGGCTGGGAGGCACACTCCCAGCTGCAGTGTTGACATTCCTCAATTCATATGGACAGATTTATTTTATTTTTTGCCTACCAACAGTCCCATAAATAACCACTGATATTTTTATCATAGCTTATTAGTAGCTAGAGCTAATTAAAAAAAAAAAGAAATAATTTTGTGGATTTTTTTGCAAAAATTTCACCCTTATTGTCATAGAAAAAATGTTCAACCAGGTCCATAGCTGGTTGGAAAATGTAATGATTTTTTTTCCTGAAAACTTTAAGCAAAATGTGCATTTGGCTTTCATTAAAATCATGACATTTGAAAATTTTCTGTCAGCTCTATTAGCAGCCATGAAATGAGGGTTTATAATTCTCTTAATAGCAGGATGTGGGAAGAAATGCAGATTTGCATCAGGCTATGTTTCTCACTGTTGTTTCTTAAGGTGCCACCTCTAATGCTCAGAATGGAAAAAAGAGACATGAAATTATTGCTCTCACTTACATTAATGTAAATCCAGAGTAAGTCTACTGAGGCCAATGAATGCAGGGGCAAGTTCAGCAAACCACTTAAATTTGTGGGTAGTTCCATTGAAGTTAATGGGGCTATTCACATGCTAAAAGTTACACACATGCTTAAGTACTTTGCTTGATTGAGACCTAAGTGAGAGCAGAATTTGAGCCAGTATATATTCTGGGGTTAACTCTCAGTGGACATGGGTAATGGGCATTTTATATTTCTACAGTGGCAATAGCATAGCACAGCATACGTGAATAATGTAGCTGAAGTTGACGTACTTAGATCGACTTACCATGGTGTCTTCACCACGGTGAGTCGACTGCTGCTGCTCCCCCGTCAACTCTGCTTGTGCCTCTCGTGGCGGTGGGATGCAGGCGTCGACAGGAGAGCGCTTGGGGATTGATTTATCGTGTCTAGACTAGACGCGATAAATCGACCCCCGCTGGATCGATCACTGCCTGCCGATCTGGCGGGTAATGTAGACATACCCATAGAGAAATATAGAGAATTTACATGATTTAGCTGCATCAAATTTCTGTATTTTGAATATATCTTTCAAATAATCATGCTCTTTTACATTTTGAAAATCTTTAGTTTGCAAAGGAAATCATTTCTCAATATACTGCAATTTTCTTATTCACATTTCTAATGTGTGTCAATCTTCTACTAAAACTCATCAAGTCTAATATGCTTGAATGTATCATCTTAAGCGCTAATGTTTGTGAAAGAAGCAGCCCAAGTTTCTTTAGTGTCATTTAATAAAATTAAACAAATCAATCAGTATATTTCTTCTTCAGTTTTATATTACCTTTGTCAGACAAAATGGTCTTGTTCTGAACTGTGTCTAGAGAAAATGGTGAGACTGCATATTTCCTTCAGAATACTTAACCACAGATCATAAACTATCTATTTACAAAGTGTAGAAATATGACAAAATATTTTATTAACCATCTTTCTGGAGACAGAATGGCAATAAAATATTATCCTTGTGAATGAGTGGAGCTGTTGTGAATCATTCAAATAAAAACAAACTGAAGATATTCTAACACATAAGTACATCTTATATGGTCCTTTGTTAAAGTTATAACACTGAGTTGTTTGATTGCCAGGTGAAAAGAAATGATAAAGGATATTTAAAAAAGGTAACATCTTATTAGGCTAGGATGGGAGCAAAGGAAAAACATTTTCCTCATCTCTTCTAATAGATAAGATATTGGGTTCATTAATTTTGATTAGCATGGTCTCTTTTTAGTACAGATTGTTTCGGTGTTGTACTTTATGACTAAACTCCCAGAGACCTGACATGGGATTTAGTAAGCTTTAGATAACATAATCTCCATCTAATGGGACTTTTTGAAGCCAGTCGCTAAGTATATGAATTATTATAAAAGAAGAAAATCAAATTTAATATCAAAGAACTAACTTTAGAAGTTCAAGCAGCGGACAATATACATTTTCCATCGACAGAATTGTTTAATAAGAATCTATCAGCAGGAAACACTAGGTACTCTGGCAATAAGTGAATCATGATGGCTTATTTCCTTTTAATTCTATGATCCCAGCTGGAACAAGGTGTGATTGGAGACTGGTTTAATTGTTCATAGACATCTGTCTTTGGATTCAATTGAAAAATAATATCCTGGGCATAAAATGTCCTACAGAATTTTTGACATTTTTATATCTTTCACAATCAAGGCATTGTCAGAAAATCAGGTAGTAGAACTCTTAAAACTTATGGATACATTTAAAGTAGAAGAGAATAAAACCCTGCTAATATATCAATATGCACAGCTGGGAAGCAGATGTTCAACTGAATGCACTCAGTACTTAAAGAAAGCTATTAAAGCTGTTACTTACTCAAATGAGAAATTTTTATAATTTATTGTTCTCGTATTTGTGATTTCCATCTTTTTCCTCTTTTTAAATAGACTATGGGATTTTTTTTTATTGTTGAAGCCAATTACCTTAGAAGTCTGACTTAGTGCAGTACAGTACATGATTGCTAAGGAATGCCCAAGGCTACTGTCAATCAAATTAGCCAGTGACTTATGAGTTGTGTACTGTACTGTGAAATGAAGTGATAAATGTATGTCAACCAGTAAAATGTGACATTTATTATTGGATGTACCCACTTTAAATAGGTTTTGCGTCAGTTTTATTCATTTCTCATAGGACTGGCACATATTTTTAACTGAGCTCTGGTTATCAAAGGAGACATATAATCTTAAGCTTTATAAGGTATTGATAATTGTGCAGTTCAAGGCTTTAAAGGCCTGTGTGGTCCCTCTCCCTTTTTCTCTCCCTTTCATTCAGTAACTGAAGTGCACATGAGAGCAGGGCTGACATGCTGCTCTTCGAGCACGTTTTTCATCTGCCTCCTGAACAGTGGCAAAAAATAATTGGTTTCCTTGAGCATTATTCCTCCTTTGAGTCAAAAAAATAATTTGGATGGAACACTGCTGGTTCAGATTATTAGTGAACTGGTGAACCAGAATGAGTATAGGGTTTTTTTAAGCTAAGTTTGAAATTAAAATCAGATCATGATATCATCACTTGATGTAACATGTTATGCACAAGTTCGTATTGCGTGACTTCCTAGACAATGATTTACTAACGTGTTCCTCAGGGATCACAGTGGAGGGCAACATTAGCCCTGGAGTACTATTGAAACTTAATGAGTATCTTGCAAAGGAAAACTGGCAGTCCTATTTAAACCAGAGTATGCCATGCCTCCTCCAGAGGGAGATGAAGCCCCATTCTCACTGCATGTTTAATTTTTTTTTAAGGAATTAAATATCTGTGTGACTGGCCCCATAGCCCATAGGAAAGTCCACACCTCAGACCAGCTTACCAAGCAGCAGTATACTAGTGTAAAAATTATCTTCGAAATTTAGAGATGGAAAAATACTATTAGATTAACTGACCTCCCAACCTACTGTTCTGGAGGCAGATTTTCACAGGCAGTTTAGCACTTTTAAAAATCTCCTACTTTGATCACTCCAAATGATTCACTTTTATTTCTGATGTTAGAGTTTTGTATTATTTTATAGCATGGGCTTTAGAAGATGCTTGATAAACATATTTTTACATGTATTCTCTACATAAAAGTAGCATTTGATTTAATTTTTCTAATATTAGGACACTGTTAAATACTGTGTGTTGGATTAGCACCATGATGCCCAGGCAACTATAACACATCATTGCCAAGTATCTAGAAAATCATTCAGGAGCCAATAATTTTTTTAGGTCCAAACTAGCTCCTCTTGAAGTCAATGGACATGTTATCATTCACTTCAGGTCCTTCATGATTTGAAAGTGCTGTAATTTCGTTTTAGACTCATTACCAGCTCTTGCTGTAGTATGTAATATACATGATCATTTTTTCACATCAAAGCATAACTATATTGATATTAGAGAGACAAGGTGGATGAGGTAATATCTTTTATTACATCTACTTCTATTGTTGAAAGTGACAAGCTTTCCAGCTACACAGAGCTCTTTTTCAGGTCTTTGTACCTCATCTCTTTCACCAACAGAAGTTGGTCCAACAAAAGGTATTACCTCACCCACCTTGTCTCTCTAATATCCTGGTACCAACATGGCTATAACAACATTACAAATTATATATTGATATTACATTCCCATTTCTCCTTACAAGACCTGAAACACACCACTTTTAAAGACTGGTTGATGGGTTGTCACAGCAGAATTAGATTCAAATGAATTAAAGATTTAAAAGAATTAATTTGAATTAGAATTAAAAAGAATTAATGACTATGCTGAAGAATTGCATACGTGATGGGAAGAATTTATTTCTTATCTAAAGGGAAACAGATGTGCAAGAGAGAGGTAGTTGGGATCTCTGGGGAAGTGGTGTGGGCTTTGTTTTTTGTTGCTCATGCATATTTGATGCAATCACTATCTATAGTTTTGTACCATTGTTTTAAATTTAACAAAGACATTTTTAAATGGACTTTTATAGTGAGACACTGTCATAACATTTATAGTCATTGGATCTTATTTTATACTTTGTTTTGTTTCTTTCCTATTTCCTGGTTTAGTGCACACCAAAATAAGACTATACATTCTTCTGATTTTGAAATGCAATTATACTCAATTATTACAATAAAATATATTACATTAATTCAAGAAGAACCAAATGAGAAAAGAGTTAGCCAGGATAAACAAGATACAACTTGCCCCATTCCTATATGCTAACTTAACCCTATGCAGATGTAAACTAAAATACAGCATGAATTGGAAGCAGAGGAGAAAGATGAATACAATATAACCATATTGTTTCTTGTTTGAGCTGATCATTTTGGCTAACTCTTTTCTAATAAGCTCTTTTAAAATACAGTAATTTCATTAGGTTAAGACACTAGAAAATTTTAAAACAACATCAGATCAAAACCTTTGAGCAGAAGGGGTATCTCAGTATACACATACACATAATCAGGGCCGGCTCCAGGCACCAGTCCACCAAGCATGTGCTTGGGGTGGCGCCTGGAGGGGGGCGGAGCGGCGGGGCCCCAGCTGGGCTTGCCACCCTCCCCCTGGCGCTCCGGCTGGTCAGGGAGAACGGAGAGCCGCGGCCGGGCTCGCCGCCCTCCTCCCGGCGCTCTGGCCGTCGGGGATTGCGGGCCCACGGCCAGGCTCAACACCCTCCCCTGCCGCGTGGTCCAGGGGAGGGAGGGGGGTGGATGGCTTTTTTTTGCTTAGGGCGGCAAAAAAGCCAGAGCCGGCCCTGCACATAATATATAACTTGGTACATGTTATAGAAGTCACATTCTTATATGGCTGATCATCATTTTATATGACTTTTCCCAACCTGGTTATTTTTTACACTCCCCCTCCTTTGTAAAGATAGCACACCGAGATAGGAGGATGGGGGATTGTATCACAGAGCCAATTACATCTCCTTTAATCTCAAAATGCAGCTACCCTGGTCATGATCAAAGTTAGAACAGCCTCAGAAAGGAGCTCTGATCTGCCCCCTGCATGCCTCTCTCCACTACAGATACACACATTATGTCAGAGTGAGAGGCAATGGGTGGAGGAGCCAGCTTCACTGACTTAATTGAGAACTTTCCTTTGCCTCTGCCCATCCCCCAGAGGAGGTCTCAGTTATGCAGGCTGCAGCCAGATTGTAGCCTCTTTGTGCTGCTCAAGCAGTACAAAGGGGGCCAAGCAGAGGGTGGAAAATCTGTTCCTAGAAATTTAGTCCTTCTGAATATAAATATACACAATAAAAATAAATAATGGGGCTTCCCAGGATATAATCTAGCAGAGGGACATATATATACTTGGAAGAGAGATGCTGGGGTGAATTTTCAGAGCCCTTTACAATTGCCATGACATCAATGAGAGTCACTTGGCTAAATCCCTCTTCTCCTCTCTGAAAATGCACTGTGCACATATCTTTCTTTAGTCATGGCTCAATTCTCTAATTTTCCACTGAGTCCCAGCCCTCATTCTTCTCTCCTTCTGAACCCTCCAAAAGGCTCCTGTGACCTTCCCACTCCATGACCCTAAACCCTAGGTTTTTTTGGTTAACAGACCTTCTACCCTGGAGAACTAAAGTCCTACAGTATTCTGCAGTATTGAGGCAAAGCATTACAGCTGAAAAAGTGATGTACACTTCCAGGCCTGAGCCTCCAAATACATGTGTGCAAAACTTGTTAACATCATTGTATTTCTTCCTTAGACACAAACACTCCTTTGACTTTTCCATTCCACTTCAAACTGTCAACCCTAAAATATCCCCTAACCAATCCATCATTGTCCCTCCTCTGTGGCAACAGCAGTTCAGAAGAGAGATAGTCAGACCCAGTGCTTAATTTGTAATGAAAGAGGTGTGGGGGTTCAAGCAATTAGGTGCTGGCCTCAAGCAATTTTTTTATTTTCATAACCAACGCAGCAAGCCAAGAGGTGCCGGGGCTATGAACTGCCAAGGTTGGACGGTCTGGGACTCAGCCCTGGCAAGCCCATGCACAAAGTAAACACTGGTCAGACCCTATAAGGATCTTTAATTGGAGGCAAAGCAGGTGGAGGGGATGGAAAGGGCAGGGAGTTACAAAGATGGAGAGGGCACAAAGCTGCTGGTGGCCAGCTGGTTTTTTACAAGTGCTTGGTTTCAGTTTAAGGAAAGGTCTGAAATTCAGGCTGGCTCGGATTTGAAATGAATCATAATTACACCATCCTGGTTAGTAGTACTGTCCATTCTTAGCACTTGGTTTCTTTTTCTGTCTGACATTCGAAGGCTGAGCCCACAATCTAAATGAATTTAAAAATAAATAAAGTAGGGTGAAGATTTCTCATTGCTGCTTCTATTTTGTAACATACTTATACAGGAACAAGTAGCCTCAGAGGACAAGCTTTTACTGTCAATCTGAGTTCATTGGCTCCATAGTGTCATATTCAGAGTGATATAAAAATGCCCACATATCTTTATACACATCTGTATTTTTCAGTATAGCAGATGTGAATCGAATACTCTGGTAGACTGGATTCTGCCTGTCCTTCTTGACTCTTCTGAAGTTGCTTATTAGGATTCCTTCTTCACTTGCACAAGTTCAATCAACAATGAGTTGCACCAGATGACCCATTTTTTCCCTATTTAGCAAAATCTCTGCCTGTGACTGGCTGATCACCCAGCTGCCAGCTCTGAGTGGCGGCAATTCCAGAGGTTGATAGCTCTGTACCTACTGTGGGTCTGTAGTAAACTGATGCTGCTGAGATTGCTTAGAGGCATCTTTATCCATGGATAAGGTAACTGGAAGAAACTTCCTGGGAATGGGGTATGGAAAACTCCAAATTTCCAGGGTATCTTCTCCCAAGTGGCCAGCACCAGTTACAGCCAAAGGCAAAGGCGTAAATTGGGGCCTTTCATTTGTCCTTTCCCTCTCCTACTGACCTTTCTGTTACTTGGACCAATGTCCTCTCTTTTCCCTTCCCCCTTCCAAGTAGGAATACATTTTTGCAGCCTCCTGATATCAGCTGATCATTATTTTTCTCACTTGCTGAATTGTCATTGGTTGTTGGTCTCCCTTTCCTATCACTGCAGTTCTCCAGCTCCCACCCTCGCTGCCCATAATGTCTCTGCTTTACTCAGTGCATGTGATCTTCAGCGATTTTTTAAAGGGAAAAACTTAAGTCTCACTAGCCAAATTTGAAATAAAGTTAGGCAGGCCTTCTAAACAGCAAAGGCAAAAGAATCAAAGAGGCTTCAACCTGGTCTCCCCGGTTGTGCAGTTGCAACTTTGCACACACAAGCAATCCCATGCATATTTCTTAAGCTCTAGCACTCGCACGTGCAAATGACAAAATCTATGTAGAGCTCATTGAAATTTGTTGAGCAAAATTATTTTTTTAAATCACAAGATGGTTTTTCCTCCTGCCCCCAAAAATGAAATGTTTCATTGAAAATATTATCTATTGGTGAGATTTTCATTTTCTCAAAAATGTAGTGCCCATTTTTAATCAAAAACATCAAAACATTATTGGAATGGCTATTGACCTTTTTTATTTAAGAAAAATCCATATTTTTGTAAATGCAAAGTTTCTGTGGCTGTTTTGAGAAGAGTTTCAATAATATTTTTGACAACAATTTTGAAAAAAAATGAAAACAAACCTTGATATTTTTTCCCATTTCAAACACTTGCAAACAAAAACAACGTCAAGGTTTTAACATTTTTCATTTTAACAGGTTTTCAGTTTTTTACCAGCTCTAATTCTATGGCTTATGTGTGCACTGTTAGGAAAAATGTGCATGGCAAATACTTGCAGATGCATACACACAAGTGGAGGCTGTGAATAGAAACTTTGATCCCCTGGTGAAATCCTGGCCCCATTGAAGTCAATCGTAAAACTCCCATTGACTTCAGTGGGGCCAGGATTTCACCCAGTGTGTCCAAAATATGAGACATTCAAAACTATGCCCTATAACCAATCACTATAACTGCCAATCTGACATGGCTCTCAGCAGAGAGCAGGAGCACAAAAATAACACTGCCACTGTAGAGAATATAGCAGAGCACACAGACTTCCAGCCCCGTGCCGATGGGCTCTGCTGTGTGTCAATATGATGCTCTACTCTGTATATGTGAGTTAACTTTTTAAATATGTAAAGTAAAACAGTCAGACTTTCTGGCCAAATGCTTAGCAGCTGAGCAGACTGCTTGGTCCCCGCAAAGACATTGCTACTAATGACGACTGCAATGCAAAGATTTAGCACTCTGGGGACTGTTTGATGTGATGTCATCATGCTCCTGCAGGCTAGTCTTAGCAAGGCCATCAACTGTCATTTTTCAAGTGAAAGCTGATCCCCCTTCCTCTGGTTTTCAGCAGGAATTTTGTTTCTGTTCTTTTTATTTTTTATTTTTAAATCTTATTGTGCTTTCTACCCCAGTCTGGGTCCCGGTCACTCCTGTGATGACTTCCACAGAAGGTCTTCACTCTCACTACAAACCCACTGTAATAAAAGCCTTCTTTCCTGAGCTCCTCTGATGCTGCTCTCTGTCTGCCTCTGAGCTCTGTGCAGTGTCAGGCGTATCTGCTGCGTTATGTGGCACGGTGCAAACCGATTGCCGCTGAAATCTGATCCCATCAGGCTGCTTCAGTCCTTTGCTCTATGCTCCAAAGGCTTCCTTTGTCTTGGCCTGTGCTTGTACATTCTGTGCAAGGCTGATTTGTTTTGCTGGGTTAACAATTTGTAATCAACAATGGTTTGTCTCTGTAAGAACGCTTAGACACCGAAGTCCTGATGACATACTATCTTGCCCATCTGCAGTACAATGCGTCTGCTGATCTGGGGCCACTGCAGATACAAGTGCCATTTGCAACTGGGCCATCATCACTCCCCGCCACCCCCCACCTATGAAGAGATCTGTACTCCTTTGAAAGAATGAATGACTTATATTTAATTTATGAAAACAGCTGGACATTGATCCCCAGAGAATATTTCATGTCATTTGCTCTCCATTTGGCATCAGATGCTAGAGTGGACCTTAGTGGATCCCTTTTGTATGCTACCTTATGTTCCTAAACCACAAATCACTGCCACTCTTCAAACACTTGCTGACATTTTCTCTTGCCTGCTCTTAACAGTTTACATTTTAGTTATAATATGTGCATTACAACTTTTCCCAAATTCTTCTATTTCCTGAGTAATAAAAGAGCTAAAGATAAATGTCATCCAAATAAGATAATTTATCAGACTGAGCAGCCATATTAACAACAAACATAAAGAGAAAGATCTTGGGCTGGCTTCACTCTATTTTATTCAGCATCTTTTCGCAAACCACAGTAACCGAGCACCTAAAAGTTCAATACACCTGCTAATGAGTTACTTGCGCATACAAATGTGTAGATAGCCCACCTATGCATCCCAATGTCAGCACTCTTGCCAATGCATGAAAATAGCTCCACATACAGCTGTGTGAAAAATGAAATTGTTATTATTTATTCTTTTCTGGAACAGCCAACACCAAGTAAAGAAATGTTTCCAGTCCTGAAGAACTTACAATCTAGATTCAACCTGACACAACAAGTTTCATAAAGAGGAGGGTTAACAGGTTGTTTGCAATCTCAGTTACAACATTTGTATGTGCACCTATGAAGACCACATGAGAAAACAAAATGTACACTCATTTTTGAAAAGCTGGGCCTAGATTCTAGGTCTGCTTAAACAATGGCTTGATGTTGTAGTTCTTAAACTAAAACAAATTCCCCCTTCAGGAAAGGTAATGTGATAGTGAAGAACTGCTTTGAACCGACAGTAACTTTTGCAATGGTGATAGCTATTTATCTATTTTGCTATTTCACCAAAAATGCTTCTATGACACTGAAGCTGTCATATGAACCATATGATAATTAATGACTCACTACTCAGCCCCAGGATTTTTAAGAAATTTTCCACAGTTTTTTTTCCATCTACATTACAAAGGAACTGCTAAAGTGCTTCTCTGTGTGTTCCACAGACAGTGATTCTCTGCCGCAGCTTATGATATAATATGACACAAACTGGAGGTTGTAAGCACTGAAAGAAGTTTCACTTGTCTCAGGGCTTGATGACTATAATCACACTCTGTAATATGAATACAAAAATACTTCACTCACCTGAATGTGTCCCCATAAAAACACATGACAACATGCATTTATTATATCCCCTTTAGAAACTTCACTGAGAAGCACACAGAGAAAATGTGAAACTAATCCAATTGCTATCTGCACAGGTCCAGCCACACAATTATTTTTATAAATAGGTCCTTAGAATCTAGTGAGGCAAGGTTCATAAAAACATTTGAAGATTTCTTTTACCATCTAGAAACATAATCACCAGCACTCAGTTTCTTGCCTTATGGTCTACAAAGTAATTACCTTCATTTCCATGGCTCCCTTGCAAGTCAGAGAGTGCACAATAAGTAGTCTACCTAAAAATGTTTAAGATAAAATAAAACATACATTGTTAACTAAGATGATAGGGAATTTTCTATTGACCCATGTTATTTTCACTTCAAAGATCATTACCCAATACAGCAGTCTTTTTGTCTAAAGCATTAGTAGTCATTTGTTTTGTAAATGAGTTTAGAGATCTATTTAGACATCATTTAAATATCATTTAAAACTCCATTAGGTATGTTTATTGCCAACATTTAAATAGTGTTTTCTAAGTTCTTCGTCACTGCTTAAAAAATGGTAAAGGCAGAAATGACTGGGAAAGTTAATTAAACCAATGGTCTTCTACTTTAAGAGGCAAAGGTTTAACACCAACATGGTCCATTGACCTGCAGCAAAATACATTAGTGAGCCTGCACTGAAGTTATCACAAAATGGAATGGAAAGAAATGAAGCCAGTACAGTGCATTAACCTTGTATTTATGTTCCCAGCCAAAGTAAGCACTGAGCAAAGCAACAATGGGAATTTTCAAGATTGGATATCATCTCTAAATAATTGCTGAAACCTAAAAAGTGAAATATCATAATCAGTAAGAAAATAAAGATTCTGAGTCATGTTAAGTCCTTTGAAGAATAAGATTTCTACAATTTTGGCTTGGACACAGATGTCATGATAAATCTTTTAAACAGCTCTTTGACACTGTACTTCATACAACTTTCACACCTCAAGATGACAGAACACAACAGAGCTGTTCAAAAATTCATAAGTAGCTAGCTAAAGAATCTTGGTCTATTTGGGGAAGGCTGGCACTGCCTGTAAACTAAGAAGTACAGTGAGACTGAAAACAAGATGCTAGAAGGAAGCAGGAGCATGTGATCCTCTCTCCTTTCCTCAGGCCAGCTGTGCACCTCAAGAATATTTCAGGTGTTACATATTCAATCTTCTTAGGAGAAGCTTTACAGTTAACAGTATCTCACATGTTGAAGTACAGGTAATGATGTAAAGAAAAACAAATCCATAAAAACACATAAATAGAGAACCTTACAAAAAGTAAAAGACAGTTTGCATTCATTTTGGAATGGTTACCATTTACTACAGATGTTTGGCACATTTCTACCAATACTTATTTTTCCAGTGAAAAATGTAGAAATGTAGTCCCCTATTTTTCAAACAGTTTGACATTTCTCAAGAGTTACTACACCATTGTGTCTGAGATAATACAATATGTGGTTTCCCAGATACTGTATTGTGTTAACTGTTGTATATATAGCCTTTAAGGGCAACTGACCAGATGTAGGACCTTTAGCAACTCAGTTCAACTCTCTGTGTCTCTCTTTCCCCATCTGTAAAATGGGGATAATTATACTTTCCTTTGTAAAGCCACTTTGAGATCTTCCGATGAAAAGCGCTATATAAGAGCTAGGTATTTATGTATGTATATTCACAAAAAGAAAGTTTATGTTGGTTTTCTAACAAAGTGACAGTGTTTGCTACAACAAAACCTAAAAGCCTTCTATCATCTAAACCTCTTCATAATGCCTTACTCCCAGCTCTGATTAATGATAATCAAGGCTAAACTTCATTTTTGTTGTCAATTAACAATATATATATATATATATATATATATATATATATATATATATATATTCTAAAAGCAGAAAAGTCTCTCACTTCTCATCAGAACTGGGTGACATGTTCTTCTTGAAGCCAAATTCATTTAAAATCAGGATAGGTTCAAATTGTATCCAAACCTGAATAACTGCTGAGGTCAATGAATATTTGGCTGACATAGGTAGATGCTCTTTCATGCATATTTGCTCTTTGGCCTTGCCTGCAGGGCAGCTGCACTGGTGCCCCCTGACTTGTGGAGACAGATTCAAATTCTGCAGATCCAGTATATGACTAACAATGTCCGGTGACACCTTCACCCAAGTGAAGTCAGTGGGAGACTTGCCATTGATTTTGGTGAGGCCAAGAGTTCAACCTTAAAGCCTGATTCTCAGAGTAAACAGGGAGTAGCTACATTTCAGTCAAAGGAGTTGCACCAGTGTAAAATAAGCTGTAACTTGGGCTGTTTGAGAATTTTTCCTTAGAAGTTATTTTTCAATGGACAATTTGGGTTTTCACAACATGAACATTTTCATGGAAAAAGTCGGCATATCTCAAAATTATTCAAATTTTTGCTGTAAATCAAACACCTGAAAATGGAAAATTTATTAAGACAGTCATATTTTTTTTTCAATTTTCAGCCCTTTTTCCCCCACACACATGTTCACTGAAAAATTTTGGGGCTTGATGAAAAGTCAAAATTACGCATGGAGAAACTCCTCGTTTTATGAACTCCAGCCGCTATTGTATATTGTGTCAGAATGTATCATATATTTTTTTACATAGATAGACAACATATTGTAACATCAGGGGTATACAAAGGAATGAAACAAGACACATTGCCTAAATAAATCCAATAAACCTTAATGCAGACAAAGCTCTTACAAAGCAGTGCCTGCCTACCCAAGAGCTGGAGACGGGACCCCCACAGGGACCCCAGAGAGCAGTTTATTTCAGTTCCCAGTCCCACAGCTTCTCTTTCAAACAAACCACACTAACCTACAACCCAGCTCATAAAGCAAGGGAAGAACATTACAATATTTAACAAATATACAAGGTTACAAAACTACAAGGTGTAGGTTTTACTCCGCATTTCTTAATGCTTTCTTTGAATTGTTGTGAACTTCTTTTTGTTGTTTTGCCTTTACATTTCACAGACAAACAGTACTAAAAGCATGAAATCCCAAAGTCACCTTTAAGATAAAGGAGATGATTTATAGACACATAATAGTCAATGTTTATACTTTTCATCATTAGTCAAGCTGCCAGTACAAATTGGAATTTGAGCTTCTGGTTGCTTTCATGAAGGGATCAACAGATAAATGTAATCAAAGATAAAAGATAATTCCTATCAAAAGATATTATACAGAATTATGACTCTGGCTAGGCAAAGGACTTTTAAAATAAATGTTTTAATGTGAAAAACATAGAGTTTGGTGACTTAATTATTAGGAATTTTGTTTTCTATATTCCCCTCTTACATACATTTATAATTTCATTAGGAAGCTGACATTCTCTGTCCATCAAATCCAAAAGCCCCTAACCCCAACATGAAGCATAAATCAGATATAGAGTTTAGCAGATATTTTGGACTCTATTCCAGCTCTTTACATTTAAAGTACATTGAATTTTGCCATATCACCTTTATGTTGCTGGAAGGATATCGACACTGCCACATATTCTGCCTTTCAGCCCAATAAAATGTGTGGTAGCAGAGCTCATCTACTGTATAGAAGGGTTTAATTATACTTTTACTAACGGTTTATCACAACAGAGTCAGGTATTTATTCTGAAGTCTATGGAAACATACTGTGCAGAACAGGGGTTGAAATGTTTGTCTGCAGATAACATATACACTCATTTGGTGTTGTCATATATTTTTCTAGAATTCTACGGCTCAGGATCCGAGGTAAAAATAGTGCTATTATGCACTTGAAGAAACATAATTAAGTCACAGCAAAGACTTTGTTTCAAGGGGAAGAAGGAATTTTCCCCTTGCCAGAGGTAGAAGTTTCTAACTCTCTTAAGCTCCTTTGAAAATCCCAGCTTTAATACATCGAAGGAAAAGTGAGAAATTCCTCTTCGTTAAGTCACAACATATTAGAGGTAAAATACTTGAAAGATTGTGAGGCACTCAGATACTATGTCAATGGGGGCCATATAACTGCCATGGATAAATGCATAAATATATATTCAACAATATAATATTGCTACATTATGAACTGAGAATAAGCAGTTAAAGGATCTGGGATTCGATCCAGCTCCCATTGAAATTGATGGAAAAACTCCCATTAACTTTAATGGATGTTAGGGTTCTGTCTCCATTGAGTAAATTATGTTAATTATGCTATCCCCTTTGAGACCCTTTTCCAGTTCCCCAAGCGCACTGCTTGAAAGTGGCAAGCCTGTGCCTCCACTTCTCTTTGAGGTGGGATTCCACTATCTAATCATTCTGCCTCATTACACTCCTCGGTTACAAACCGTGTTACCTAGCAGATGCAACTGAGCTTAGACACTGGCAAGATGTGGCCAATAAGAGTATGCAGAGACATAAAAGCAGTTTCTCCAGAACAAAGTATGATTTATTTTACCTAAATGGCACAGAGAGCTTAGTGAGGCAGGTTTAAAATAAAGAAGAGGCTTATATGCATATTGTATTACCTACTTCTGGCATTCTCCTCAGGCTTCTGTATAGGTATGACTTAGCCTTGCTGTCCCCCGGTCACTCTGGAAACTAGTTACAGTTTGCTTGCTGTAGACCCTGACTCCCAGTCAACCCGTCTGTCTGTCAGTCTCATAGACGGCTGACACTTTAATACTTTCCTTCTGCCAGGGCCACCATTTTAAAACATCTTAAACTGGATGCCAGATAGGTAGCTTCTTTCCCCAGCTGATGGCTCCGCCATTCTTGTCTTAACTCCTTTGTTTTACCCTTACTCATAGACTCATAGACTTTAAGGTCAGAAGGGACCATTATGATCATCTGGTCTGACCCCCTGCATGCTGCAGGCCACATGACCCTTCCCTGGACTCTGCCATTGAATTCCCCAATCCTGTGTTTTAGTGACCTCAATCGGCAGAGACCCTCCTGCTAGTGATCCCTGCCCCATGCTGCAGAGGAAGGCGAAAAACCTCCAGAGGCTCAGCCAATCTACCCTGGAGGAAAATTCCTTCCCGACCCCAAATATGGTGATCAGTACTACCCCGAGCATGTAGGCAAGAGTCTCTAGCCTGGCCCTTGTTGGCCATTATGCTATTTACGTGCCATTGCTTGGTTTTCCTCGGCTACTATGTTTTACCATTAAACCATTCCCTCCATAAACTTATCTAACTTAATCTTAAAACCAGACAGGTCCGTCGCCCCCACCGTTTCCCTCGGAAGGCCGTTCCAATATTTCACCCCTCTGACGGTCAGAAACCTTCGTCTAATTTCAAGCCTGAACTTCCCCACAGCCAGTTTGTATCCGTTTGTTCTCGTGTCCACATTAGTACTAAGCTGGAATAATTCCTCTCCCTCCCTTGTATTTATCCCTCTGATATATTTAAAGATAGCAATCATATCCCCCCTCAGCCTTCGTTTTGTCAGACTAAACAACCCAAGCTCCTCTAGTCTCCTTTCATACGACAGGTTTTCCATTCCTCTGATCATCCTAGTCGCCCTTCTCTGCACCCGTTCCAATTTGAGTTCATCTTTTTTAAACATGGGAGACCAGAACTGCACACAGTACTCCAAATGAGGTCTCACCAGCGCCTTATACAACGGAAGCAGGACCTCCTTATCCCTACTAGATATACCTCGCCTAATACATCCCAAGACCGCATTGGCTTTTTTCACCGCCACGTCACATTGTCGACTCATAGTCATCCTGCGGTCTACAAGGACCCCTAGGTCCTTCTCCTCTTCCGTTACTTCTAACCAATGCGTCCCCATCTTGTAACTAAAATTGTTATTAGTCATCCCCAAGTGCATCACCTTACACTTTTCACTATTAAATTTCATCTTATTTCTGATACTCCAATTCACAAGCTCATTCAAGTCTCCCTGCAGAATATCCCTATCCTCCTCCGAATTTGCAATTCCTCCCACCTTCGTATCATCCGCAAACTTTATCAGCCCACTCTTGCAATCGGTTCCGAGGTCAGTTATAAATAGATTAAATAAAATGGGTCCCAAAACCGAACCTTGAGGCACTCCACTAGTAACCTCCCTCCAACCCGACAGTTCACCCGTTAATACGACCCGCTGCATTCTCCCCATTAACCAATTCCTTATCCACCTCTGGATTTTCATATCGATCCCCATGTTTTCCAGTTTAACCAATAATTCCTCGTGGGGTACAGTATCAAACGCTTTATTGAAATCCAGGTATATTAGGTCCACCGCATTTCCCTTATCTAATAAGTCCGTTACTTTCTCAAAGAAGGAGATCAGATTCGTTTGGCACGATCTGCCCTTTGTAAAACCATGCTGTAATTTATCGCAATTGCCATTAACCTCTAGGTCCTCAACTAGTTTCTCTTTCAGAATCTTCTCCAGCACCTTGGGTCCTTTTTTACAGCCTTCTTCGATTTGACTATATCCATTCAGACAGGAAACAATACCAAACCGAACAAGGAAACAGGGTCATACATAACATGAACAAGAAATGATTTTCTCAATTTGTCACATCTGTAATATCATATCTTTTTTCTCAAGGGAAAAAATACTATGACATTCTTAAATAACTGTGGGCCTGTTCCTGGTACTACTGAAGTCAGTACAAGTTTTGCTATTATCTTAAATGAGTGCAGGACTGTGACCGTAATGAACATGCCTCATCTGACAAATCCTATAAAGGTTTCCTAACAAAATGCTAAGGTTATGGCAACCTGACTTTACCAATGAGGAGTACTTGTGGCACCTTAGAGACTAACAAATGTATTTGGGCATAAGCTTTCGTAGGCTAAAACCCATTTCATCAGATGCATGGAGTGGAAAATACAGTAGGAATATATATATACAGAGAACATGAAAAGATGGGGGTTGCCATACCAACTCTAACGAGACAATCAATTAAGGAGGGGTATTATCAGCAAGAGGAAAAAAAGCTTTTGTAGTGATAATCAGGATGGCCCATTTCAAACAGTTGACAAGAAGGTGTGAGTAACAGTATGGGGAAAAATTAACATGGGTAAATAGTTTTTAGTTTGTGTAATGACACATCCACTCCTAGTCTTTATTCAAGCCTAATTTGATGGTGTCCAGTTTGCAAATTAATTCCAGTTCTGCAGTTTGTTTTTGAAGTTTTTGTTGTTGAAGAATTGCCACTTTTAGGTCTGTAATTGAATGTCCAGGGAGGTTGAAGTGGTCTCCAACTGGTTTTTGAAGTTATAATTCTTGATGTCTGATTTGTGTCCATTTATCCTTTTGCGTAGAGACTGTCTGGTTTGGCCACCATAAATGGCAGAGGGGCATTGCTGGCATATATCACACTGGTAGATGTGCAGGTGAATGTGCCCCTGATGGTGTCTGATGTGATTAGGTCCTACGATGGTGTCCCTTGAATAGATATGTGGACAGAGTTGACAAAGAAGTTTGTTGCAAGGATAGGTTCCTGGGTTAGTGCTTCTGTTGTGTGGTGTGTGGCTGCTGGTGAGTATTTGCTTCAGGTTGGGGGGCTGTCTGTAAGCGAGGACTGGCCTGTCTCCC
This sequence comes from Malaclemys terrapin pileata, assembly GCF_027887155.1. Lineage (NCBI taxonomy): Eukaryota > Metazoa > Chordata > Testudines > Emydidae > Malaclemys > Malaclemys terrapin. The sequence continues at coordinate 138,538,591 of NC_071507.1, forward strand.
AAGGTCTGTGAGAGTGAGGGATCAACCTTCAGGATAGGTTGTAGATCCTTGCTGAAGCACTGGAGGGGTTTTAGTTGGGGGCTGAAGGTGACGGCTAGTGGTGTTCTGTTACTTTCTTTGTTGGGCCTGTCCTGTAGTAGGTGACTTCTGGGTCCTCTTCTGGCTCTGTCAATATGTTTCTTCACTTCAGCAGGTGGGTATTGTAGTTTTAAGAACGCTTGATAGAGATCCTGTAGGTGTTTGTCTCTGTCTGAGGGATTGGAGCAAATGTGGTTGTATCTTAGAGTTTGGCTGTAGACAATGGATCGTGTGATGTCTGGATAAAAGCTGAAGGCATGTAGGTAAGTATAGCGGTCAGTACGTTTCCAGTAGAGGGCGGTGTTTATGTGACCATCACTTATTAGCACTGTAGTGTCCAGGAAGTGGACCTCTTGTGTGGACTGGTCCAGGCTGAGGTTGATGGTGGGATGGAAATTGTTGAAATCCTAGTGGAATTCCTCAAGGGTTTCTTTTCCATGGGTCCAGATGATGAAGATGTCATCAATGTAGTGCAAGTAGAGTAGGGGTGTTAGGGGACGAGAGCTGAAGAAGCATTGTTCTAAGTCAGCCATAAAAATGTTGGCATACTGTGGGGCCATGCGGGTACCCATATCAGTGCCACTGAGTTGAAGGTATACATTGTCCCCAAACGTGAAATAGTTGTGGGTGAGGACAAAGTCACAAAGTTCAGCTGCCAGGTTTGCCGTGACATTATCGAGGATACTGTTCCTGACGGCTTGTAGTCCATCTTTGTGTGGAAAGTTGGTGTAGAGAACTTCTACACCCATAGTGGCTAGGATAGTGTTTTCTGGAAGATCACCAAGAGCAGGGGCGGCTCCAGGCACCAGCGCACCAAGCGAGTGCGTGGGGCAGCAAGCCGCAGGAATCGGCCTGCCGGTCGCCGTGATGGCGGCAGTCAGGCTGCCTTCGGCGGCATGCCTGCAGGAGATCTTCCAGTCCCGCGGTTTTGGCGGCAATTTGACGGCAACTACGCCGAAGGTGTGGGGCCGGCGGACCTCCCGCAGGCATGCTGCCGAAAGCCTCCTGACTGCCGTGCTTGGGGTGGCAAAATACATAGAGCCGCCCCTGACCAATGGATTGTAGTTTCCTCAGGAAGTCAGTGGTGTCTCGAAGATAGCTAGGAGTGCTGGTAGCATGGGGCCTGAGGAGAGAGTCTACTGTTACTCACACCTTCTTGTCAACTGTTTGAAATGAGCCATCCTGATTATCACTACAAAAGCTTTTTTTCCTCCTGCTGATAATAGTCCTCCTTAATTGATTTGTCTTGTTGGAGTCGGTATGGCAACCCCCATCTTTTCATGTTCTCTGTATATATATATATATCTTCCTACTGTATTTTATACTCCATGCATCTGATGAAGTGGGTTTTAGCCCATGAAAGCTTATGCCCAAATAAATTTGTTAGTCTCTAAGGTGCCACAAGTACTCCTGTTCTTTTTGCTGATACAGACTAACATGGCTACCACTCTGAAACCTGACTTTATCAAGCATGACCTGAAATTAATTTGCACTTGAAGGCACAGATCTTCCCAAGTGTTGCTGATATTCTAAGGAAGATAAGGAGAATCATATAGTTAGTTCTGATTTTGGGATACATTTTTTTTCATAGGCTGAGGATTAAAATGATTTCCTTTTGCTGAGGTCTTAACTTTACTAAGCATGAGCTAATTATGTTCCCTGAATTTTCTTTGTGCTTTTGCTTCCTTGTATAAACTCTACTACTTAGTAGGATTTAAAAGACTGTTTGTATTTACGTGCTAACCTTCATTTTTCAATTTCTAAAGCTCTTATAGTGAAAAAAGTATAATATTTTCAAAATAAAACATGATATCAGAACAATTGTACTTTGTTGGAGGCCATTTTTGGCGACTTTTTTATATAACCAATGGGAAGGCCCTAAAGTAGTTTCTACGTATGTGTCACATCCAGCCTTGAATGTCTGCTGTAGATGTATAACATATGACCTTATGGTCACCTGGGCATATGCAGTGCTCTAAAACCTATATATTTGGTCACTTAAATAAATAAGTTAGTGTCCCCTGTGTGCTATATTCTTTGAATAAGCTCCCTAGCTTGCACTAGCAGAAATCTTTGGTGGTGCAGCAACATATCAGAAATGGTCATTAAAATTCATTTTGACAATCAAATATGCATAATTACTAATTTATTTCCAGCCCACAACTTCAAAAATCACAATGAAGGGTTAAATGAGACTCATGGCAAGTCACTCCTATTTAAATTAGGCAAAAATTGGTCACATGGGACATTTCAACAAATATCCTCTAGGGCCCTTAATGTTTATTGCTCCCACTAAAATGAATACAATTAAAATAGACACAGCACCTGATGGTATCATCATCATGCTATGCTCATCCAGCACAGACAAGACATTACCTAACACTAGAATGGCTCAGTCTGAGCATTCAGAGAGGTGTGCCATGCACTTTTTATTGACATGAATCCAAAAGTATTTTAATATATTACTTGCCTTCCTCCACCCCTGCAAATGTCTGGCGATTTAACAGTATTCCATACATATTCATGCTTTTGGGACTCAAAAATCTAGCGTGCGCTTTGCTGTATTATTGTGCCTAATGAGAATGAATTAAAACACAGCAGAGACATGACCCAGAACCTTTTGCTTCCTCTTATCTGTCAGTTTGACTTTCTGTAACACCGTGATCAATGGCATTCTAAGTGGAAGTTGACACTGGCTCAACTTTCTGCAACTGCAGGTAAAATGGAATGTGAACGGCCTGAAACTCAATGCTGATGTAACCTTGTTCTGCACCATTACATATAATCGGTGTCTTCAGTTTTGTACAGTTCCAGTTTCATTTCTTTAATAACAGGGATTTTGATAAGAATCATGTTTCTTCCCCCCCCCCCCTTCTGGCATCACATCTAACTTCTTGCACAATGCAAGTTCATTTCTGAAAGAAATCCCTGCCATTGGCCTTTAATAGCAGGTTAATGGGCTATAAAATCTCAAATTTCCAGACTGATTTTGTTAATAGAAGGGCTATTCCTTATTCCTTCTGTGGGGTCAATAAAGACCTCTTTCTTCAAAAGACCTTAATGCTCAGCACACTAGAGGAATTGTCCAGCAAACCATATCTAGCAATGAGATTCTCTTTATTCCTGTATGATATCAGCAACATTTTAGAAGAACTGCTGCCTAAGGTACTATTTGTTATTCCTCTGTGAATCAATAAAGCTCTGTGCAAAATACTAGAGGATATGAATGCTGCATGCTTACATATATTAGCTGAGAGGTTTCAAAGAGAACATATCATCCATAAACTGGTACTCTAATCCACATTGTCATCTGCTGCTTGACTTCTTTCATTATCTGCCACATTTGCTTTATATTTGCTATTTCTTTCTGGGTTTTCCATAATCATCATCCTTATATATTTATGATGTCTTTAGATTATATATACCATCTCAAGAGAGAGTGTATGTGCGTGTGTGTGTGTGTATATATATATACATACAAAAACATACATGCACACTCACACATATTTCATTTTTTTTAAAAATGCAGTACATGGTCATTTATGATAGTGTGATATTAGGTGCTGGAGACTGTAAGATATCTGGCAGGTTTTCTAAATATTTATAATTGCGAACCATTTGGGAAATTCAGAGAACAATAACTTGGAAAAATGCACACAAATAGTTTTATTTTAAATATTTATAGTTCATGAATTCAACTCTTAGTCTGTCTAAACATTTTCATTATATATTTTTCTGAAGTGTGATAAAAATCATTGCTCATTTTATTTAGTATCACTTTTTATTGAAGCCATAGCCATGCATCTTGTCCATATCACAATTATATATACACACACACATTCAGCTTGTACATTAATATTGAACTTCTAGTTTTTCTTTTGTCATAACATCCCTCTGCCATACTTGTTAAAAGGAGATTTAATAAAGACTCACAATTCTTAATAACAAAGCACAAACAATAAGAAATTAAAAGTACACAAATCAAGTACTACATTCCACCCTTTGTGACAGACTGCACAAGTGTGTTAATCTTGCAGCATGACCTGAAGGTCAACACTCAAAGGTTATTTCATTCTATGTATTGGGGAAGCTTGTTCCAGAGATGAGAATGCCTCATGAAGGTGGCCTATACCAACAGTAAATTATGATATTCCAAGCAGAACATGTGGCTATTTGCAGTGTTGCCAGACCCAAACATTCAAAATTCATGTGTCAGGTTCCCCAGAAGTCATAGACTGGCTTAGCTTAAAACTCACAAAATATTATTTAAAATAATAAATGTTGGATTCTTTTAATTTACCTTCTAGTTTGGGTCTTTACATTACAGTCAGGTCAGTTTTCTCTGCAACCATGTAGGCTAGAACTTTATTTGTTTGTTTGTTTCTTTTTGTTTTAATGAAAAGTGAGATTCTCATGCAATGGTTTGTCTCCAGGATCGGGAGTTTTATGTAAAACACAAACTATTGTGATTCTCGCAAGAAAATTGCAAGAGTTGGTAACACTGTATTGACAGCACTATTAATAACTCCCACCTTTCAGTTAGCATGTTAGGAACTTATGGCAGCTTCCTGTTTCCAGTCCCTCCCCTCAGATAGCTTATCTTAAAGCAATGCTAACTTAATGCACAAAATATTTAAGAAAATAAGTAAAAGGGTTAAATATTCATTATAGAATTGAGTAAAACAAAGTCATGGCTATTTTACCAAAATATACATAATTCACTTTGTTATACTCTATGTACAGCTATGATATTGTATTTTGCAAAACTGTTTTCTAATATTAGCAGTGGATATGTATTTATTGCTGGTATCTGTCTTCAGCTGTCTTATTACCAGTATCATTAAAGCATCATAAAATTTGGAGGAATTACCTTGCTTTAATATATTCAGGTTCATTAGTGAACATTATCCATCTGACACATTTTGTAAACACTAGAGCTTCAGTGATCAGCACATCAGAGATCAGCAAGCCCCTCTGGGTTTGCTTAGGAAAGCTCATGAACTCGCTACCGTTCACCTTCATTAGGTATGGGATGAAAAGGAAACCTGAAGACTGCCAGTATTTATACATTTATATTTAGGATATTCTGACATTTTTATGTAAGAGTTCCAGAGATGGAGAGGGGAATGAAAATGTTGAAATGTTTCTGTTGGAAACGTCTCCACTGAATTTAATTAAGATTCCTTAAACTCATTATCTTTGAAAGCAGTAAAATATAATTTGATATTTTGCACGGGTAATAGAGCTCTTATTGCTCTGGTCAGTGTTCAAAATTATGTTATTAGGTAAAATATCCTGACATCCATCACTGAATAGTCATTGTAAGACAAATGGTGGTCTATTCAGGTAATATAAATGTGTTCCAAAATTTCAGCTAGTGAAGATGTTCACATCATCTTCTATCACTAGCAAATCAGTTTCTAATCTTGATTTGAGTCTCATCATGGCCCTTTAAATTGTCTTCTCTGAACCTTTGCAGTACAGCTGAAGTGAGTTACTTCTGGACTGTTCACTGCCTGTCTGTAAAGGAGTGTTGTAGCATATTAAAAGAAGCAAGGAGTTCACATATTTCCAATGTAATAACAGTAAACCTTTAGTCATGCCATCAAAAGGTGAACTGAATAAGAACTCCACACATCCACAATATCATAACCTAAATAAACGGAGGCAGCACAGATATGCATACAGGCAGTAATTGTGCATCCTCTATCGATCTTTTAAATTAACAGGAAGTACTCTTGATTGATATTTCACATAGATCATTTATTCTTAAAGGTGCAACACTGATATATTTTAGTAATTTCCTATCACATTAGGAGTCCAGAGACCTGAAACTTAAATCACACAGGTCTCCATGCTAAATAAACAAAACGAAGCAGGTTCAGGTTGCACTAATAAAATGTATTGTTACTTCCACTTGGCAGAATTTCTGGTAAAGAAATAGAAAATCAATTTATATACAGTATGTATTGGGAAAGGCAGCGAAGATTTAATATATAGAATTAAGCATGTAGCTGAACTCAACAGGCCAGATTCTTTTCTGTGTTCACTTTCAGTGAACTAGGACTGGTGGAATGCACTCTATGGTAGGAAAGAGGAGTAAAGGAATCAAGGGTGCAAAAGAGGAGAGAATAGAAGAAACTGATATCGAGGCAAGGGAGGAGAAATCTGGAAGAGTGAAATCATGGACATTATTAGACAGGAGGTCATAGGACAAATGGGGGGAGAGGCAGGAAGGTGAATGGGTGATGATGAGGAAAATGAGGTGCTGATCTAAGAAAGGGAAGTTATATATTGCGAGATAAAAGAAAGAATAGTGTTACTGGAAACAAGGCTGAGTGAGTGGCCATTTTGGAGAATGGAGGAGTTGCTCCATTATTGAAGGTCAGATTAGTTGGTAAGAAGCTAATGGGTCTAACGTGATATTAAGTCTCTGAGGATGAGGCTAGGAGAAGAAGACAGTTTGAAGAAGTTGAAAGCTCAGTTATTGACTGCTGCATAGAGAGTAAAGGGAGAAAAGTCTGTCGTAGTGTTTGAAGAAGCAGAAGGAGGAGTGATGAGGGTGGAGAGTGGGTCTGGAAGTGAAGACACAGGAAAGCTAGACCCTATTGTCCCCAGCATTGTTCTTTGGAGGTGATACAGGGTGTGTGAGTGAAAAGGAGAGGCAGAGACAGTGCAGTGTGGGGAAGTGAATGTGTTCTAACTTTCCATGAGAACCAAGACACAGAGGGAGGGAGAGATGGAAAGGCTGTATTTTATTTATTAAATAAATCTTTTATTTATTCCAGAGGTAGTCAGGCAAAGGGAGGGTGGGGATAAGGGTAAGGTTGAAAAATGGGAGGGGAACTGAAGGAATGGGATAGGTGGCAGGGAGAAATGCAGTTGGTAATGAGGGTGGGAATGCAGGGACAACCTATGCCATGGGAGATATCAGAAGAGAAAGAAAGGATTGGAGGAGAATGAAGAGGTTAAATGTAAATTGGCAGTAGCTGAGAAAGGGAGAATGAGAGGTGGAAGAACCGCTGATAGGAGTTGAAGGGAGAAGAGAAGCAGGAAGGGGAAATGAAGCTGTGAGGATAGGAGGGATGGGGAAGCTGGGTAGAGGGCAGGAACAGGGTGGCAGAGCATCAGCATGAAGAACATGGTGGTTAGATGTCTGAAATCAAAATCAATCAGCTAATTTACATGAGTTGTAAATCAGTGTAATTCATAGCTTACAGTGAGTTAACTAATTATGCAGTAGTTCAATGAATTATTAATCATTTTTATTATTGTTGTGGCTTGGATCAGGGCACCATTGTGTTAGGTGCTGTACAGAGAAGTAACACAGCTCACAATCTACATGTCAGACAGGATGCAACAAGTGAATGATACAGACAAATGGGAAGGGTGGAGGGAGATGTGCAGATGTGCAGATAACAATAAAATAAAGAGTTTAACAGAAAAGCAGAAATCACAATTTACTGCCTTTCCTGGTTCTTCACAACTACAGGGAGCAGGAAAGAAGGTGATGGGCTGCTCTGAAATATCAAGGGGGTCGAGAAGGCACTAAGAGGATGGAGAACTAAACAACATTTTTTGGAGCCCTTCCCTATCTGATGTTTTCTTCCTGCAGTCAATGAAAGTCGGCATACATGAACAGTGAGGCCGAATTAGTCAGTTAAAAGATCTAGTTTACTTCTTCCATAATAAGACTAACCTTGCAGATTAAGGGGGTTAGTTCAGTTCAGATCAGAAGCACCCGTGGTCACTATTTTGAAGTAGAGTCTGGAAATATTTTATAAATATATACTGTCGAACAGCTTGCCACATACATTTCAATTAAGTAACAAAAGGATTGCTGACTTTATTCTATATTCCACTATGCAGCAAAATTCTGTGTTCTGCACATACCAGAAGATTTACTATATCAGATTGTGAGCCTTTCTGATAGCCTATGACATTTGGATTTGTTTCCTATCTCATAAGAATCTTATAATCTTACGCAAATTAGGAAGAAAGATAAATAACTATTAAGAAGCTTGTAGCATTTCTGTAAAAGTTTTGTAAGAATTTGCTATGTCTCATAATTTTCCATAAAGGAAATTAGTGATTCATTTTTTAAAGCTGAAATCCTTCTACAAGCAAACCAACTCAGTGGGTTAGTATCCTAACTGCTGGACTTTGGGATATTCTGCTTTGGGGCTCTTTTAATTTCTTCTGTTGAAGCTGTTCCACTGTATACGCAATACTTGAATAATGAAATATGCATTGGGCCAGCTAGCATGTGAGTATGACTCTGTAGTCCTGTGGTTAAGGCACTCACTTCAGAGGTAGGAAATCCCTATTTAAATCCGTGCTCTACATCACATAGAGGCGGGAATTGAACCGGGCCTCCCATAGCCCAGGTAAGTGCCCTAACTATTGGGCTAAAGGTTATAAGAAAGGCCTCTATCAACTCCTCCTCCCCACTCAGACATTTTGCATGGAGTTAGGGGTTTGCAATCACCTTTCCTGCAAGAAATGGCTTAGGCACTTGACTCCAGGAGAAGGTTCCCAGGTGTAAATCCCAAATGAAGATAGGCACTGAGAGGACCATGAAAGGAGCAGGGCTTAGGACCCATCCTTCTCTTTGGCATCTGCTATTGACTAGTTTAGGCAGATCCTCACTCAGCTTGCTGGCTTTTTTGGATCCCATTCTGGAGGCTTAGGAGGTCTGTAGAATTGGTTTCAGGGTCTGACAAGGAGTTCCCACTGCCCCAAAAGGTGTCAGACACGTGGTCTGCATCTGAGTGGCTCAGAGCTAGCCCCAAAACACCACCTCTACCCAGGGGCTTAGAAGTAGGGTGTCAGAAGGTAGCTGGCCCTCTGAAGGGGACAGAGGCCTAGCCCACCTCTGACAAGCTCCACAAGGGAGAATGAGGTAACTCTGGTTCACTGTGTATCTGGGAGGAAGTTAATTAGGCAAGGAAGCACCTGGGCATAGATAAAGTCTCCTGCGGAGAAAGGAAGGTCCAGAGCAGGGGAGCTCACAGGGAATATGACCCAAAGAGCTTCAGATCTAAGGCCCTGATCCTGCAATGCACAACGCATAGAATAGGGGTCCATTGATGCAACAGTTATCCCATGTGTTGAATATTGAAGGATCAGGGCCGAGGTAATTTTAATGAGTAAAATCTTGATGGTGTAAAACCTACGCTTTGTGCCAAAATGACGTGTCCCTTTCACTTTATATTTATATGCGCATATGTTTCCTTTTTAACTGTTCCTTGCAGCACCCTGCATGGAACTTAGAGGGAGGAGCTCTGGTTGCAGGAGGGAAGAGTTTGGAGAAGAAACTGGGAAGTCAGTCTGTGTGCACATGGTTTAAATGCTACCCACACTTGCAGCATCTCCACAAATAGTTCTTTCAATAAAAGCCAGTTTAGTTTTAGAAACAGAGTTCTCCCATGTTATTACCGAGCATGTGGAAGACATGGGGGAAAATGCTCCAGCTACCAACCAGAAGTAAAAGAGAAGAGGTTCCCCAATTCATGTACTTTCAGGATGACATTGCTGAGACACTCACCCAGAAAGGCAATTTCTTCCTAAATATTAAAAATCACAAAATGGACCCAAAATATGGTCTCACTTATGGCAGAACGTAGAGTACAGACCCTTTGAGCATGGGGATAAATAGAAGTTTCAACAGTGAGATATGGCTTAGATGAGTAGAGTGCTCTACATGCCTGAACCCTAGGGTATATACTCTACACACCCCAATGCCTCTCATGTCTAAACTGCTATTTTTAGTACTGTAGTATCCCACTGCTGAAGCTTTTCCCCACCACAGTGAAAGGCCCTGGCAGTGGGGAAGGGCTCTGGCAGTGGGATATTACACTGCTAAAAATAGCAGTGTAGATGTGGGAGGCAATGCTAGGATGTGTAGAGATCACTCTAGGATATATTCCAGGGTCTTAGCCATGGGTGTGCCACCCCCCTCCCCCATCCCTGGCTCTGCTCCAGCCCCAGTGCTAGCCCCGCCCAGACCTGGAGGACACCGCATGCCAGGTGCACCCCCCCCAGCCCAACCAAGCAGGAGGGACAGCAGCAGCACAGCAGTGGAGCAGTGGATGAGCGTACTACCCATGCACATCGCAGGAGGAAGAGGGTATGTGAGTGGGTGGCCCAGCGGCAGCGGCAGCAGAGGAGATCCTCAAAAAAGATAGGCTTGCCGCCTTGCGGAGCCAGGCCCAGCATGGGGCGGTGGGATGGGGCCAGGTTCCGGGAGCCCTGCGTGCTGGAGAGCGGCATCTCTTCACGGAGCTGGGTGTGTGCACAGGGCCCCAGGGCTCCCCAGGGGGCCCCCAGTCAGAGTGTCCATCGCCCCCAGCAAGACTGGATGGAAAAGGTGGGGGAAGGTGGACCCCCCGATCCCTTCTGCCCCCTGGATCCTTCCTGTACTCCCTTCCTCTGCCTCTAGGGTGACCAGATGTCCCAATTTTATAGGGACAGTCCCAATTTTGGGGTCTTTTTTTTATATAGTCTCCTATTACCCCCCACCCCCATCCTGATTTTTCACATTTGCTGACTGGTCACCCTACCTGCCCCCCGTCATTGCTCACCTACCTGAAGTTGGGGCCCACCCAGATGTCTCATGCTGGCTATGCCAATGGTATAATCCCTAGGGTTTAGACATGTAGGACACTCTACTCCCCAAAGCTATGTCTCACTGTCGACACTGCTATTTGGGACTAGGCTCCCCACTATGGGAACCTTTCCCTGCCATGTGCAGCTACACATCACAGTAACAAGCATGGACACAGCTTGCTTTCATTGCAGCATCTAGCTACACATGTAGTGCCTCTATTCCACACGCCACCATAGTGCAGATAAGGCAATAAGGGGAGTTCTAAAATCAGGGCCGGCTCTAGCATTTTTGCCGCCCCAAGCAGCTCAAAAAAAAAAAAAGCTGCGATCACGGCGGCAGCTCTACCGCCACTTCATTCTACGGCGGCAATTCAGCGGCAGCTCCTTTGCTTCCAGAGGGAGTGACGGCCCCACCGCCGAATTGCCACCGAAAGGGCCAGATGTGCCGCCCCCCTCTTCATTGGCTGCCCCAGGCACCTGCTTGCTAGGCTGGTGCCTGGAGCCGGCCCTGTCGAAAATATGCATGATTTTAAGACAATCACATACATTTTTTTATTGTACATTTACTTTTTTGAATCCTAAATGAAAGTTCAGCAGGAAGCCCTAATTGTCTGTGCCATGGCCGGCTCCAGGATTTTGGCCACCCGAAGCAGCCAAAAAAAAAAAAAAAAAAAAGCCGCGATTGCAATCGCGATCTGTGGCGGCAATTCAGCGGGAGGTCCTTTGCTCCGAGCGGGAATGAGGGACCGTCCGCCGAATTACCGCTGAATAGCTGGACGTGCCACCCCTCTCCGGAGCGGCCGCCCCAAGCACCTGCTTGCCAGGCTGGTGCCTGGAGCCAGCCCTAGTCTGTGCAACTGGGGGAAGGGAAAGGCAGTACCAGCATCAGGGCCAATGTAGGTTGTTTCCTAGGTCTGTTAATATTTATTATCAGATGGCTGTCCCCAACCCCATCTACTGAGATTGTATTAATGGTACCTGCCCCTCTCTCCTATGACCAGAGAGGATTCTGGATTGGCCACTCTCTCACTACCATCCATGACTTTGCCAGTTGTACAGCTCTTATGGACTCCCTTGCCTTAAACATACATACACATACTACACAGGGAGAAGCAGCTCTTTGTGTGTGTGTGTGTGTGTGTGTGTGTGTGTGTGTGTGCGCACGTACGTACATACTAATGTGCAGAAGTTGCTGTGCCAACATAGCACCAGCCCAACTGCACCCCCACCCCTTCAAATTTGCAGGAGCAGCAACCTGGGAAGGTAGAGTATCTAGTGCTGGCGGTGGAGTTTGGGAAGATGAATTAAAGTCTTAATTGCTGAAGTGAAGTTAGTCCAGAGCATAAAAGTCATGATTTAAAAATAAAATAACAGCATCATCAATAACATATTTATTTTTAAAGGGAAACAAGTTAATTTAGAATTTGGAGCTATTTTTAATTTCAAATATACATCTTTTTTTAACATGTCAAATTGATTCAGAACAATTCACTATGTGAAAAGGTTCCTCAGTTGATGGTGTCATGCTGGGATAGTGCCAATTCTTATGTGGTTGTGGCATTCAGGTGAGCATTGAACCCAAAGTATTGTGTGATATTCCTCAGCAATATACATTCAGTTCTTACTACTCTATAGTGTTCAGTGCATTCGACTTCTAATGGTTCAAATCAACCATACATTTTTATTTTATTGAGATGTAGAACTTTATTCATCAAAATTAAATTAATTAATATTGAGCTAAATGTTCCCTGCTAGACACAGTCCCCTGTAAGGGACAGTGTGTCACTACTCTCCCCAAGAGCACCACTTGGAGGCATTGTGCCTTAGAGAGAGACAATGGCTCCTGGAGTTCCTTACTTGTGCTGCAAGGGTAAATTATTTGATACATCCCTTTAAAGAGTTCCATATACTCCCATACTATTTGACCAGCCACTGTCTGGGGTGGGGAAGGTGTGAATGGGGGAGAGGAGAGGGTTGAATTGCTGTCCTCCCTACTCTCTTTTTCTATCCAACCCATTTTTGATGAGTTGCTCACAAGCAGGAGGAAGCAACTTGGTGGAAGCTCCTGCAGTCTTCTGAGCTGCAATTCTAGCTTGCATTAATAGGGTTGGAGAGGTTAGTCCTTACTCACCAGCCCTCTCCCTGCATGGTTGCCTATGGACTAGCTACAATCTAAACACAATTACAATATGGAAATTTTTCTTTGGTTTTTCCAATTTGCTTCCCTATCCCATTCGTTGGCCAGAGTAGCTGTCTGGGTGTCCAGTGGGGACTAAATTACCCCATGACAAGGGGGTAAGGGGCAGTAGCTTACACTCCCCCCCCACACACACACATCCCCGGATGACCAGATAGCAAGTGTGAAAAATCGGGATTGTGTGGGGGGTAATAAGTGCCTATATAAGACAAAGCTGGGAAAGCCCTGAGTATCGAGACTGTCCCTATAAATTTGGGACATCTGATCACCAGACACCCCCCCTCCATGCACACACACACACACACACTCTAAACAAAGGGAGAAAAGGGGAGGAATTATGAATGTGAATCACTGCTCCTTCTGTAGTCTGCTCCAGGCATGGTGTGGCTAGGTGGCTTACTCAGAGAAGACGGTAAAGATGCAGTCTAGACCCAAGTATGTAGTGCCGTCGTATAAATTCAAGTTTGTATTATACACAACAATGTCGTTTACATAGTTACAATCATTTAATGGTTTAATAGGGCACTTAAAGGGCTAGCTAGGAGAAGTGGCAAATATAAAGCCAATTCCAAAATTGCACTTAACCTGGTTGCAAATGACAAGGAGAAGATGTCTTGCAAAGACATATCCTTGTGCCCACCTAGTCATAATCAAATTAAATTCTCCCTCTACAAGGGCCCAGTTCTGCTCTTATGGAAGTCAATCAGAGTTTTACTGGTGACCTAAATGTCTAGTAGTGAATATAAATAACTAAAACCTTTCCTTTCCTATTTGAATTTACTGTGGGTTTTATTTTCTTTTATCTGTACTTTTTAAATAATGCTATTTTATTTATCACTAAAATGTTGGGAGATTAGAGGACACATGAGAGAGTGAGCTCATTCATAACCAGTATTTCATAGTGTGCTATATGATCCATGCCTGAAATGTTTTACTGCACGCAGGTGACAGAATTAGTGGTAAAAGACAGCAAGGCCCCAACTGAAAACCCGGATAATTGCTTCCAGGGAATAAAAGTAGTTTCTGGCTCTGCAGACATGCCTTTGATAAATACAGCGGCTGTCCAGGCTAAAGCTGATCTAGCCTTTCAGTGTGTGGCCTTATTAAATTCAGATCTTGTTATTGATCTTAATAGCAATGAACATGTGGGAAAAATTAGCTTACCTACCATAGTCATCATGAGGATACATTATTTGTCTTTTCTTTTGGGGTGTGGGCTGATAATTCTTACACAATGACATAATGATTTCAAGTGGATAATTATCACCTAGGTGATAGAGTCCATGTATAGTTCATTAACATTTCACAGCATCTGTGATGAGGGGGCTGAATGGCTCTAGTGCAGGGATTGTCAATAGGTGGACTGTGGAGAAATCCGGACTGCCAGATGCTTTTGAACAGGCCCCTAAATCTACTTATTATTATCATTATTTTTATTACTGTTTTGTTATTTTCTCTGGAGTCTGGACTGTGACTAGACCTTGACCAAGAAATTTGGACCTTGACAAAAAATAATTGACTACCCCTGCTCTAGTGATTAGTACTTGCCTACCGAGTTTGTTTGCATCCCATTTCAAACAGGCTTACAGTAATACATATGAACTTAGGTACCTTTTAGTTTGTGCCAGCATGGTCTACATAGGGCAGTTAGAGCGCCAGTTAGCATGCTCTACTATTCACTCTCCCATAGTCCACACTGCACCACTATGGGACAAGCCCTAAGTGAAAGGTTCTAATCCACTTGATCAATACTGGATTTGATATGCTTATAGTTTGATAGTTAGTGCACTCATTTGGGAGGTGAGAGACCAAGTCCCTGTTACACTTCATTCAGAGCAGGAACTTGAATCTGGCTCTCCCACATTCTCTGTGAGTGCCCTAACCAGGAGGATGTTGGCTATGCTTGGGTGTAGCTTTCTTGCGGCTTTTTTGTTTTCCAAATTTTTTAGAAAGATCTAAAGGTCTCCTTAACATTAACAACGTTTGAAACTTTACTTGTTTTGGCCAAACAGAATTTTTGTTTTCCACTGTGACACACTGTACCCCAAAATAACACTTTGTAACCCCCATATTCATCACTTATAGATGACTATCATATTTTGCACAATGTATGCCTTGTGAGGGGTCATTTGAAAAGTCATTTGCTGAAACTCATTATCCTGTTTAAATGTATGTATCATCATTTTAAATGAAGTTACAAGAGTTTGTTATATGTTTTTTACCGGAGAATGTTGTAACTCTGGAGAATGCCCACAGTCTAGCTCTTCAGAGACAACAAAGAGGTAGCCAACACCCAGCCAGGTGCTAAAAGACCATTGTCTGCCTAAAAGGCCATTCACTGGCAGGGAAGTTCTAATCAGGAAATTTACAATTCACCTGAAGGATGATCAGCAGCTCATCTACACTATGACGGCTGCCTAACCCCATGACACAGTATGAATTTTTACAGCACCTTGAGAAAAGTATAAATGAGTTAAATCATCATCTCACCTGCCTCTCCTCCCTCATCTCTACACAAGGAAACAAGATTGCCTGGGAAACAATGGAAACACCATTGGGACTTTGGGAGTGGCTGGTCCTAACTAGAATGCATCTCAGGCCTTGGCTACACTCACGGATTGAAGCGCGAGTGTAGTCGCACCGCTTTACAGCGCTGCACTCGCTGCGCTCGGGGGGAGTGGTGTTTTTTCACACCCTTGAGCGCAGCAAGTGCAGTGCTGTGAATTGCCAGTGTAGCCAAGGCCCTAGTTAGCATGAACTGCTGTGAAGTTTTGGGTAAGAGAAATCCCTTTATTTTTAGAATTATTAGCTTGGTAAAGTTTAGATGCAGATTGAGGTTCTGCCATTTTATTTCCTTTTGTCACCAGTTCTAATCTTCTATGCCAATACTTAATCTCTTAAAATCTATCTTTCTGTAGATAATAAATCTGCTTTATGTTTGATCTAAACCAGTGTGTTTTTGGCTCAAGTGTTTGGGACATCTACTCAGTTTACAAAGGCTCAGCTTGTATTAATGAGCTTGTATTGTTCGGTGAGTATCAGAACAGTATAAAATGGTATATTTTGGGGATGCAAGACTGGGATTAGGAATATGCAAGTGTCATCCTGGGCATAGCACTCTGGTACATGTCTGGGCGTGACTTGCATGCTGGAGGCTGGAGTGGGTGGCAGAGTGTCATCTCACACAGCAAAGCAGGGCATAGTTCACACCAGACTGGAGAATTAAGGAGCTATCCTACTTTCTGGATTGCAGCCTGTGGGATGTCACATTCACCCAGCCTTAATTCTCCAAGAGGGGCCCTCAGGATTAGAACTCAGTCCCTTCCCAGGTACATGAGAGTTGGAGACCTTTTGGATATGCTGAAAAAAAAAAAACATTTTTTCCTCAAACATGTGGGGAGGAGATAGTGATGGATGGGGATACAGTGGCCATGGGTTCTGGTTTACTGGTACTATTCATAATATTAATAATAATTGGTTGGCTTGTTTACTGTGATATATGGCCAGGTCTGTGAATAATTTTCACTTTGTTAAGGAAATACTGCTTTTCATTTTGTAAAATGCCTAACACCTAATCTGGATGCCATAAAATCTAAATAAATTGCATTAATTAATTATAACAAATTGTCTGAAGAAATTGTTTCAAATTAGTGAGGAACTAGTTATTTGAAGGATTCACTTCTTTTAATATATCACAATATGGCTTGGCCATCGGGGTAAAGCAATTAGTAGACAACAATGCTTGGAGTCAAGTCACAGCTCAAGTTTTCTTCCACCTTGCTCCAGTGGAAGGACTGGAGAAGGAAACATTTTATAAAGGATAACTGATCTATTTTAGGGTTTTGTACTGCCACCCATCTCCATTGGAGCAGGAATTAGGGGCTGCAGCACCACCAGGATTTATGCAGGGCCAGCCCCACACCATGCTCCCCAGACGCTGACTCGGAGCAAAAACCGTATTTCCCATGCCTATGGTCTGGCCCAGCCCTCCACCCACACTCCTCTCCCCAACCCCATAACTCACCTGTGCCCAGGGCCCCACGCCCAGCCCCACTCCCAGCCCCATGCCCAGGGCTCTTCCCCGCCGCTGGCCCCGCACCCACTCCCAGGGCTGGGACCCCATGCCCAAATGGGGCTCCCCTTCTGGCCCTGTGCCCGCCCCCAGCTGGGTCCTTGGCCCCCTTACCTCTGTCCGGGTCCCCCCCTTCCCGGAGACACAGCCCTGCTCCCAGCCTCAGCGGGGTGGGGTGGGGTGGAGTGTGGGGGGAAACAGAGGTAAAGAGGCTGGCTTTCAGCACCCCCACTACTAAAAATGTTCCAGTGCCACTGCCCATCACCACAGTATCTGAGCTTCTTCACGTAAACTATATTAACAATTGTAGCAAGTTCCCTAGTTGCTTTTGTGGAGTCTGGCTTGTCTCCATTTTTTGATCATAGCAAATGCTTCTTGGTGTGATTTTCTTTGTTTGTTGTTTTTTGAGGGAAAAAGAGAAGTGCTTGATGCTGTGATTGTTGTACTGCTTATGGTGGGAAAGCATTATCAAATAGGAAGGTTTCCTAAAAATGGATTAATCTAATCTTCTCAAGAAGTTCATTCCACAGCTGGATCCCCTCAACTTGAGAAAGTGTTACCCTTTGTTCTCATGTGCTTTGTCCTGCATTATCCCACTGCAGCACAAGAGTGTTGCTGGTTTATAGTGGGAGAAGCCATCTCTAACATATCTGGGACTGATCAGTTATTTGCTGTGAAGGCCTTAAAATGGCAGTAGAAGTGGGCTAGGATTTAGTGAAAGAACTGGAACACTGTCAGGATGTGTTCAGGTCAGCCAAACACATGGATGAGGCTGGTAGATGCATTTTGTACTGGCTGAAGCCTTTGCCTTGCCTTTAGATCCTGTATAGTGAATTGCAGCATATCTTTAGCCAGGATGCAAGAGAGGCTTTGCTTTTTGTGTAAGAGGCCGTGTTAGCTTTTGGTTCTTGGAGCCTGTAGAATGTCATAGTTTGGTATCTGAGCTTGAGATTTTCAAAGCAATTCAGCAAAGCACACAATTCCTTTAATTTTAATAGATCTGTGACTAAAATTCTCTGCCCTGCTTTGAAATCTCAAACAGACTTTTACTCTGTCTGAATATTCCTATTCAATCCCAATAAATTCCCCAAATGGGGGATGATGGGGGATGCCTTTTCAGACTTTGATTCAGAGAGTGGATGTTTCTCTGAAGTTTTCTTTTCTTCCATTTGGGCTGGATTTTATTGCACCCTTTTTGCATACTGTGTTTAAAGAATTCAGCTAGAAAATAAAACCCTTTCTTGTTAGTCATAGTCATATTGTTCTACCTCTTTCTTATCATTTCCTTTCTTCAGGGGACAAAGCTCTAGAATCTAGATAGGGTTGTTGAGGAAGAGCTATAGTGCTTCTTGGATCTATTTTTACAGCTCTGACCTTTCTTACCTATTACAACTATCTATGGCTTTGAGGGAGCTATGTATTCTTCCTCTACAGGTGAGGTTTTAATTTGTAGTGGTGGAGGCTGCTTAGTTTGAGACAGGTAATAAGATAATGAGCCTTCTCTTTATCCATGTTATAGGACAAAAAACTGGGGCTTGGACACAAAGATTCATGAGGAGGAGAGAAGGAAATGAAACCTCCTTCTTTGTTTACTGCTGACAAAACTAACTTCAGAACCAGAGGAGGGTCTTTGGTCTCCAGGAAATAACCACTTGTAGGTGGAATAGCTAAGATTATTTTCACTTGATAATGAGGAAGTTGTTTCTATCCCCCAGGTGCTCAGACATGTAGGATTCTGACCATGATGAACTGAGGATACACACTTGATATAGAGTTAGGGCCCAAATCCAAAGCCCTAAAAAAACACTAATTGAAAGATTGACATAGAAATACCCTTGAGTAAACAGGAATTCAAAAGCCTAGTACAGAAACATTTAAAAGACGAATGGTGAAAAATCTGGATTAATGGAAAAAAGATTTTTTGAATTGTGCCCTAGAGTTGAGGATAACAACAATTTTCAGGGTCTGGAGAGGAAAAATGAAGTGATTTTGTTTAGAGTACTATCTATCCATTGAGGGTTAAGCAAAAATCTTTTTTGAATAAGTAGACACAAAGATGCAGTCTGAGCTGTAATTCTGTTTTCAGGGACTTTCAATGGCATTTCCTTTTTATTTTGCTTTTATTCTTTTATTTCTCATTTTTTAAAGAGGAAACAGAGACAAAACTTACATGATATGAAAACAAATTAATGTTCTAGCTTAATTTCCCCAATTGCAAGAAAGAAAAAGTTAAGACAATGTCAACTACTTTTTCAGCTCTCCTTTGTTTTGAACTCTATTATTTATTTTAATGTTATTAATATTTCATTCTATCTTAAGTGATTCCAAACACTTCACAAATTTTAATTAAAATGCAAACTAACCTGGGATCTGCTCATCCACACATGAAACGCAGTCACCAATGGGATGCAATACAATAAGACAGTATTGGGTTTAATAAATCTTTAGGACTGGAAGTAAAGAATATCTTATCCAAAGTGTCCTGTAAAGGAGCCATTGTTCTCCCAGTAACCATGTGTGGAGTGACCTCTCCCATTGGCTTCCTCCCCTTGGACAAGGAGGTGGGGAATGTTGTAATAATTCAGCCTACTAATTTACTCTGTGAGCTCAACTGTAAAAAGTGAGTATAAATTCATCAGATGCCACAATGCTCTATAAGTACAAATGTTGATGGGAAAAGGTACGAAAGGGAGACAGACTGAATTAGTTCAAACAAAAAAGGCCTTCTGATATAACTCTCAAAGACTGTTAAGATCATGCCTGGTAAGCAAGAAAATGTGGTACCAGAAATTAACTGGATCAGAGAGAGGGACCCAAATTACATTGCCAGATCCAGCTGAATCCCAAACACCACCTGAGATGAAACAGGACTGGACTTTAACAATGACAGATCCAGACCATCTCAACTTTTTCTCGTTTCCCCAAAAGGACAGTTATTACCATTTTTAATACCATCTAAAAGACTGTCAAACAAGGGTTTTTTTCTTCCTAAAACTTTCTCCAGCTAAAAAGAGAGGGAACAAGGGATGATGTTAAAATGAGAGCCTTACTTAATACTTTACATTTGAAATGCTTTAACTGTTTTAAGGTTCAAAGAATTTTTAATGGTGCATTTGCCATGGTACTAAGTATGCTGAAGTCGCTGTATATCAAATCCTGAACCTGGTTTAACCCTGTATAATGTTGAACAGTGACTAAGTTATGTTATCTTTGGCCCATTTATTCTATCTAAATTAATACAACAGTAACTAGGTCTGACCCTTCTCTGCTGTCCCTGGACCAATGGAGATCCCTCTATGGATCTATGCTTAGGGAGGAGATGGAGATAGAGGATAAGGGAGTAAAGCCAGGGAAGGGTGGGGTATGTTAGCACAAAACCTGCTCATCATTTCCATTCTCTTCCTGTTCCCCTTCTGTTTTTGAGCACCTTCTTGAGAGAGGCCTGGAAGCTCCCACTTCGCTCAACATACTTCTCCATAAGCAATGGAGCTTGCAGACATTTTTCAAATATCTAAATTATGTATTTTTTGTAGAAATTACAAATTTCTGTCCAAAAAAAGAAAACTTGTTGATTAAATGTTCACCATTTCCCCCAGTTTTGGTTGAAATTGTTGCTTGACATTTGCCACATTTTAAATTTCGATGAAGAGAAGAAAGGAGGAATGTTTTTGAATGGTCAGATATTTTTCCCCATGTTTTTCAGCCAGGTTTGGAAACCAAATAACCTGTTCAATAGCCCTAAAGGCAGGGCTGGTGCTACCATTAAGGCCAACTAGGCGGTTGCCTAGAGTGTCAAGATTTGGGGGCGCCAAAAAACAGTGCCCCCAATATTTTTATACAGTGTTCCCCTGGGCTGTTGGCGGTGCGCGGACATGGTATGCAGCTCAGACTCCCTCTCCCTCCCAGCGCAGCAGCTGCTCCATTCCATGCGATTCTTGTCATTGCCAGCGGGGGCGCCGGCGGCTGGGCAGAGCTCCGCAGCTCCGCTTAGCACACGTGGCACGAGCCCGGCGACGGGTGTGACAGCAGGGCTTCTGGAGGAAACGGGCGGCTGCTTCCTGGCTCAGCCTCCATGGTCAGCCCCACGGGAGGCACGGAGAAGAAAAGAGCCTCAGGCGGCAGTCTGGTGGAGCGAAGGAAGAAAGAGGACCCCAACGCCCATGCATTGTGAAAGGTAAGCGCTTCTCCACAGCTCGACCTCAGGTGCCTGTGCTCCTGCCCCCTTGGACCTTGGCTGGTCCGTGCTCCTGCTCCCCTTGTGCATGGGCGGCTGGAGAGGACAGCAGCCTGCAGAGCTGAGCTGCCCCAGTGCTCCCCTCTCCCTACCCCAGCCTCTGTCATGCCTGGTATCTGAGTTCAGGGGTGCCCAGAGGGTGGGGGCAAATGGGGGAATTTGCCCCAGGCCCCGGGCCCTGCAGGGGCCCCCACGAGTATGTCGGAGGCTCCCCCTGCCCCACGAGTATGTCGGAGGCTCCTGGAAGAAGGGGTAAGCGGCATGGTAAGGGGCCGAGGCCGGGCACCCCTCCGACCCCATCCCCCAAAGCCCTGACCCCCAGCTCTGAGCCCTGCCCCTCTGAGCCGGGCACCCCCCGACCCCATCCTCCCCACAGCCCTGAGCTCAGCCCCTGTGAGCCGGGCACTCCCCAACCCAGCCCTGGGCAACAGCAGCACCACCCCCAGGCCATTGGTACCAACCATCACCATCACCCAGCAACAGCCTATTATGTAATCGCAAATGTATACATACCATTACAGCTTTTAATGCTTTTAAATAATGTATTTAGTGTATTTTCAAATTATTACAAATTAATTTTTGAACGTATTTCACTAGTTATTTTTTACATTTCCAAATACTTGTTACTATAGTATTGCAACGCTTTTTTATGGAAGGGGCCCCCGAAATTGCTTTGCCCCAGGTCCCCTGAATCCTCTGGGCAGCCCTGTCTGAGTTTTAAGCCCTGCTGCTGTGTTATGCCTGCAACAGACAGGCCTAAGCCTGTGAGTGACCACCATAGCAGCTGCCTGAAGAAGTGCTTGGGGGAATCACGCAGCATGATATTTGTTTGAGTTCTCTTAGGGTTACCATATTTAAGGTTTTTAAAAAGAGGACACTCCATGGGACCCTGAATGCATAATATTCCTCTATGATCTGTCCTGAGCAAAATTGGCATGTTATGAGGTAGTGCGTGTGAGGGACAGGTGTCTGTTTATGTCATCCAGCCATCATGTCTTAGGTCTTCTGCGGGGGGGGGGGGGGGTGTCCATTCTGCTTTCATTGGATCAAAGTCAAAGATTATTCTCACAGGGAAGTTAGTAAGCATTTAGAGCAGATGAGCATACCACCACAGAGAGCACTTGGCAACCATTTGAGAGTGTGTGATCTATTTAGTTAGAAAATGGAACTTTTCATTCAAATTGAGTTTGTACCATTTGATGTTTTTAATCATTTGGAGGTGCATGGCTGGTTGGACAGAATGTGGGAAAATAAGCTGACAGATAGTGTCCCTAACACAGTTATTGTTCTTTGCATCTCTTGACTCTCCCAGTTTCTGTGGCCAGTGGTGAGCGAAGCTTCTCGAAGCTCAATTTGATAAAAACATACATGCGAACATCAATGTTGCAACAAAGACTTGTTGGGTTATCTATCTTGTCAATAGAACATGACATTGCTCACAGCATTGACTTGGAGTAACTTGTTTCTAAATTTGCTAAACTTAAAGCGTGGAAACATAAATTCTAAATTATAACATGTTACTCTGTGACTGTGTATTGTGAATAATAATATGTGATTTATTTTGGGGGGGGGAGCACAAGCTGGAAGTTTCGCCTAGTGGTTCGGTGTTCGCCCTTCAGAATGCTACACAGGTAGTCTGTGGCAAGCAGTAACAGCGCTTGTCTCCTGAGTACCAGCCCTGTGACTTAATCACACCAATACCATCCTTCCTCTCTTAATTAAGTTTTTGCTCATTAATTTCTATTTTGGGGGGGACGACCCTACTATGTTATCAACAATGCTGGACCTAATCCAGAACTCACTGAAGTCAATTGAGAAACTCCCATTGATTTCAATGGGCTTTGGATCAGGACCTGTAATTGCTGAATTTATTAAAATACGTCACCATTTATTTTAATATATTGCCATTGATTCAATCACAGCACCCAGAGATTCCTTAAGGAAACTGAGTTTAACTCATTCTCCTTTATGCAGAGTTGTTGTAGCCATGTTGGTCCCAGAATATTAGAGAAACAAGATGGATCAGGTAACATCTTGTATTGTACCAACTCCTGGGGGTAAGAGAGGCAAGTGTCCAGACGTACACAGAAGAAGAGCTCTCCTAAAGCTTGGAAACTTGTCTCTCTCACCAACGGAAGTTGGTCCAATAAAATACCTCACCCACCTTCTCTCTGTCTCTCTCCTTTAGTCACAGAGGGAGATTTTAATGACGATCTGTTTGTGTTGTAAAGCAGTTTCACAAAGGGTTAATGGATGTGGCTCGCTCCTTGAAAAAACATGCACTCCAAGGGGAGTTTTGGGATTAAAAGGGTCTCCCAGATGCAAACTGAGGGGCAGGGAGAGGACTCTGTATTTTAAGCTGTCAGTTTTGGCTAGGAGTCAATGTGAATCACTGGAGGGAGCTCAAGGGAAGAGAACTGTTTCTTGGGACAGGACAAAGATGCCTGGCTTGACATTTCTGCTAGAAGCAACTGCCTGTCTGTTTTCTACCACCCCTGCTTCAGTAAACAGGATTTGGGTACATTAAATAAATAAAGAAATTGCACTAAGAAAATATCTGACTCTGTCACCAATTCCTGCTCCCAAAGGGAAACTGGCCTGCAAGGCCCCCAAAATCTGTTGCAGCTCATAAACATTATGAACACACATGCCATGTTATTTACATTAGTGGAGTGGTACATGGCAGGCCTATCTACAGTATTTTCCTGAATACAAAGACAAGTACTGTATTCATCTGGGGAATAAGTTTTGGCAATCTGTAAGACACTACAGTGAAGTATGGAGTTTCTGCATTTTTCAATCAATGTAAATTAAGGACTAGACCTTGCAGTCTGCTTAAAATGCATGAAAATAATGAATGCTTTGTCTCTAGACCAGTGGTGGGCAACCTGCGGCCCACGGGCTGCATGTGGCCTGTCAGGGTAATCCGCTGTTGGGCTGCGAGACAGTTTGTTTACATTGACCGTCCGCAGGCACGGCTGCCCGCAGCTCCCAGTGGCTGCAGTTCGCCGTTCCCAGCCAACTGGGAATCAGCACGTCCCTGATGCTGCACTTTAATGTCCATGCAACACATATTCAGCAAAGTATTTTAGAGACTCAGCTCAAATTACTTGGATGAGATTGGAGCTCAGTTGCACTTGCATCATAAGGCTTTTTCTTCACATCATTGTAAAAAGACTTCTTGTGATTGGAAACTCATCTCCACAAAGGCAATGAGATATAAGAGAAAATAAAACATGTCAGAAAATTCAAGAACCAAATGTGCTCCTTAGATTGGTAACATCAAGGACCCAGTAGTGCTGAAGCATAGATTCCAGTCATATTAAAGAAATGAAAAAGGACATCATCTTGCTCTGGTAGATGGCCTTATTCCTGCCTTCAATATTCCCATTGTCATATCAAAAATTATAATCTATAAACTTTAGCTTGAACAGGACATGTTGGGGTGTGTCTGTAGTGAAATACGCACACCATGAGACAACCACAAGTACTATGCAAATATTTAAATGCTTGCCCTTGTCCTGTCCCAAATTTGGTTGGATGTTCCTTGTTTTTGCTAGAAATCTTACATGTTTTCTCTGTTTATTTCAATAACATTATTATACAGAAGCTGAGATTTTAAAAAATAATATTACTGTATTAAATAGTTGCCTCAGCTAAACAAATACTGTAAAATAGTGCTGTGAATGTACTTAAAATTTAAAACAAGTTTGCTTCAACTGTATCCACAACACTTTTGTGTTCATAGTCTGTGATACTCTAGTGCGTGTATTCACTTATCTGAATGTCCATAGAAATGGACATGTTCAGTGAATATCAGAATATTTATGAAGAGCAAATCTGGAATTTATAAATGTGAATATATGCACTAAACACCATGCTGTACCCTCAACTGGTGTAAATCCTTATCTCTCCATTGCCTTCTAAAGCTGTGTCAATTTACACAGCTGAGTCTCTGGCCCATGATTCTAGAAGTTATGTTCATCCAATCAGGGACCAGACCAGTGGCGTATTATCACCTAGGCCGACAAGGCCTAGGCCTAGGGCGGCAAATTTGCAAGGGCGGCAAATTTATAATAGCAGCATTTTCGTAATTGCGGCATCAGTGACGCCGCGATTCTCCCAATCGTAGTGCGTATTGAAACCACCAATGATGGTGCAATGCCATTTAGTAAACATACTCGCGAGAATCCTAAGCATTAATAATATGACCGTAAGGAAGAAATTAAGCGATTCTCAGTTTTGGATCCATGCGCGGTCCCGTGCTGTAAGCGAAATTGCGCTATACAGATGCACGTTCAAGTGAGGGTCCGCTGTACTTGTAATTTTATATATAATAAAACTTCTAAATGTTCAATTATTTTAATGATATTTAGATTCATTTTAGTTCAAACGAATTTGTAAAAAAACTAAAACAAGTTCATATGGGGCTGGAGACGGCAATCATTTCAGGACCTAGAGGCAGCAAAATCATTAATCCGCCACTGGACCAGACCTACTGTGCAACCTATTTGTCCATTCAAAATCACTTGAATTTTAAATGTAATGAACTCACAGGCATGTTACAGCATAAGTATTATCTGCAAAAACTATTCAGTGAATAATTTTGAATGGTTGAATTTGAGAAAATCATAAACTATTAACAGACTAAAAAAGCCAAAATTCATTGAATAAATTATTCATTATGAATTATTCACCCATCCCTAGTCATGGAATATATGTAACCCAACAATGTTCTAAAAGCTCTTTCCAGGTTCAAGGTTTTTGGTTTAAGTTCTTTTAAAGCTTGCTTTGGGTTATGATGTTAAGCGATCGGAAGCCCATGGTCCAAATATGGATTTAATAAACTTATTTACTGAGTTTCAGGTAATAAGCAGTATTCTAACAACATGTTGTGTGCTAATACAAATATTTCTCATTTGAAGAACATGGTGTGCTTTACAAACACTAGAGGCAGGATGAGAAAGATTTGCTGCACTGGGCAAGGTGCAATCCAGCCCAGGTGGAGTCACCTTGTCCCTCTCCTTTGGGCAAGAAAGGAGGCAGGCAAGTTTGGAAAAGGATTGGTTCTGGGGCACACAATCCCCGCTCCATGAGGGGATTGATGCCAGAAGAGCAGTGCAGGAACATTGCACCCAAGTCCTATAGCCTGCACCAGCAGCTGGGCTTCTGACATGGAACTAAGCCCCTACCTCAGTCTCTCCCACATCTTCCCCTTGGGTTCTGGATGAGGGGACCAGATGCAGCGCCACTGCTACCAATGCCAGAGAGTGCCAGAAGGAGCCTCTGGGTCTGGCTCCCTCCTCCTGCTCTCTCCATAACTGCCCCCACTTCTCCAGGGATCCCTGCTCATATGCAAGGCTGAGACCTGCAGGGAAAACACAGATGTATCTGGCCCTGACACAAACGTAATGCAATAGACAGGGATTGAGCTTCTGGGCAAAAGTTTTTTCACCAATGCATATTTTTTAGTGAAAATGCAAATTTGATGACAGTGAAACATTTTGTGAATTCGTATCAGTTTTGCCGAATTGTTTCAGCTGAAAAAACAAAAACTCCCTCCCACCCACAAGAAAAAGAAAATTAAAACATTTCCTTTTGACATTTTTGAAAAATGTTTGTGGTTTTTTTTGGTTCAAAATGACTTTTTGTTTCATAATTTCCTTGATTTTTTTTTTTAAGGTTGAAAACATAGAACCATAGGATTAGAAGGGATCGCAAGGGCCATCTAGTCTGACCCCCTGCCAAGATGTAGGATTTGTTGTCTAAACCATCCAAGACAGATGCCTATCCAGCCTCTTTTTGAAAATCTCCAATGAGGGAGCTTCTACAACCTCCCTACGCAGTCTGTTCCATTGTCCTACTGTTCTTACAGTTAGGAAGTTTTCCCTGAGATTTAATCTAAATCTGCTACGCTGTAGTTTGAGCCCATTATCTCTTGGCCTGCCCTTTGTGGGAACAGAGAACAACTTTTCTCCATTTTTTTTATGGCAGCCTTTCAAGTATTTGAAGATCACTATCATATCCCCCCTTAATCGCCTCTTTCCAAGCTAAACATACCCAATTCCATCAGCCTTTGCTCATATGACTTGCATTCCATCCCTTTCATCATCTTTGTTGACCTGAACAGTTTGTTTGACCCAAAACATTTTTTAAAAGTTTAAATTCTCTGGAAATTTAAAAACAAAATCCTTTTTTCCTTCAATCCATTTCTCCCCATTTCTTTTGGAATTGCCAGTGAACAAAAAAAACAAAACAGTTATTTGCACAACTCTAGTATGGCTCCCTCTAGGCCTGCACACCCCTCCCCCACAGGGAGTTCTTCCTCCTTAGGGGAGAAAAGACAGCAGTCAAAATCAAAGTTAGAGAATCAAATTTTATTTTATATATATATATATATATATATATATATATATATATATATATATATATTAGACAGACTGTTTCAGGAAAAAGTATAGAGTATTATGAAACTACCTATAGGAGGTCTGCAGTGGCCGTAAACAAGCTCTAGCTCTAGCTACATATCTCTCCTCATGCATCCTGAGAAAGTGTAATATAGCAATAGGGATTTCCTGACACACTGAAGAGATTGGTCACCAAGATGTAATGACCAGATTTTTGTTCCCATCTTCTGTTACAGGTTCCCTTGCTACCACCTTCAGCTCCTTCTCTCAGCTGATGGCTAGCTAGGAAGTGATTAGGTGGATAGCAGCCTAGAGGCTGAAGAACTGGCAGTCAGTACATGGCTGCTTGGCCACCATTTATTTCTTTCAACTCCTCCCCATCTCCAGCTTCTATTTTATAAGTTCCAAAATAGAGCTGGTCAAAACTTGGAATTTCCCAGATGGAACAGAAATTCTAACTTTTAAAAATTTTCTTTCATCTCAAAAAGGAACAAACAATGAAATGAAATGAAAATGAAATTTCTGAAAAATTTAGTTTTGGAAATATTGAAGCTACCTTATTGAAGTGCTTTGTTCTGGTGTATAATATGTAATAATATATAGTCTGTATATATTATATATAAAATATCAGTGGAAAGGAAGTGTTGAAATATTGAAATGAAACACTGATAAGTTTTCATTGAAAATTTTGATGAAATTGATATGTTCCTGCAAAACATTTCAGTTTTGTCAGATCAGCATTTTCCAGTGGAAAAGCTGTTCAGTCAGAAAATTTTTGACCTGATCTTGCCAGAAGATTGCTTAGTATGCAACAGTTCAAATTTCACCTGGTACCACTACCTAAGATAAACATTACTGTTTTCCCTGATGGCCAGGCACGTGGCATTTCTAACTGGGGAGAAATTTTTACCAAAAAGGGTAGCCCCCTTACTCTACAGGCCCTTCACAAGCAGACAAGTCCAGAAAGGCATCATCTCAGGCCCATCCTTTGGGCATGAAATATCTCAGGAGGCATCAGACAAACTACAATAAATAAATAAGCAAATACAAACACTCATCTGACACCCTAAGTGCCTCCACATGTTTTACAAGCAATGCTAACATGGTGGACAGTATTGCAGGTATGGTTCCTCTCACCCTAAAAATCTCATGGCATAGCCATAGCCTCATCTCCCTGGAAAGAAAATAAAACAACCAACCAACAAAAGTATTGGATTCAAAGCTATTTCATGTAAGTACAAGGGGCTCTAGTCCTTGGGATCAGACACTCGGACAAATTAAATCCCAGCTCTTTTAGTGATGCAATGGGAAACTTTATGGAAGCTGAGGCTCTAGAGCAGTGGTCCCCAAACAGTTTACCTCACAACCCCCCCACCCCCCACACACACACACACCCTTGTTGGCACTCCTCACCCCATGGAGCCATGAGCGGGGTCGCAGCTCTGAGAGGGGGTACATGGAGAGGGGTAAAGTGGCCGAGGCTGGGGCCACAGCTGGGGGCGAGCAGGAGCATATCCTCGGACGGGGGCCAAGGTCTGTGGCCGGGCATGGAGTCCCAGGCACGGGGCAGGCAGCCAGAACCCTGGGCATGGGGCCAGCAGCTGTGACCAGGAGCAGATCCCTTGGTGCAGAGCCGGCAGCTGGGGCTGGTGCCAGAAGCGGAGCTGGGTGGCACTCCCTCCCCACCCCCTGTGGGGGATTGGTCTGGGCCCCAGCCACACCACCCCCAATGTTAGTCCGTGCCCCCTTAGGGGGTGCACCCCACAGATTGAAGACCTCTGATCTAGAGTCACCAGAAAAATTGATATACAATCCTGACCCCTGCCAGACACTGTAGAAAGGAATACAGGTCATATGGCAAATTGAAACAGTCCATGAAGTACAACAGGAGAAATACTTCTTTGCAAGTGGTAGCTAGAGCAGCTACGGGGTTAGTAGCTGCCCTCTATTGCCTCTGAGCTATCTGTAGATCTCCCAACCAGCCTTATCTGGAGTTAGTTCCATGACAAGTGCCAGACACTTTCATTTTGGAAGCAAAAGGGCACTTGTAGCTTTGATCAGATGAGGTCACTGGACGTTTGTGGAGCTGTGCAAGAGTTTCAGAAGTAGCTTTGTCCCACTCTCCATCTCAGCAGCTCATAGAAATGCCACAATGGGAATGAAATCATCCATCATCTACTTCAGACTGGAGCATTGCAATACATTCCACATCCTATTTCTAGCCTCAGAGAATCAAGGACAATCACAGTATGGCCCTACCAGATAATGGTAGCCGTTTCCCTTTTCCCAGTTTCAGTCATTACAGTGTGATCTTACCTATGCTCCCAGAGTCTCTTACCAGTATCATGACAGAAATAATCTTTACTTTAGGGAAGAAGAAATTCACTTATCTCTTCCCAGAATTTTTTTCTGATCAGGGTTCTGTGCAGAGAGGAAGCTGAAGCAAACACAAAGAGTGATATGATTTCTAGAGTATCTTGGCTTCAGAAGAAAACAGACACATGGTGCCAGGAAAGTCAACCAGAAGCCTAGGGTGGGGTGCGGATGAATACTATCTGGTACAAGGTCTCATATCAAATGTTAACACAAGTTGGAAAATAAATGGTGTCACAGAAGCAAAAATCCAGTGCTTATTGGAGACACAATACAAACACATATTATATATGTGCCTGTGCAACATTTTCTCCCTTTCTCCCACACGGTGAGACTCTGAAATCTTGGATTCCATTCCAGTCTCTGGAGGGGAGTGACCTCCAGTGAGCAGAGACTCTTCTTCTCATTTCCCAAATCCTCCCCAAGCTTGACCTTTTCTGCTCTATCCTCTCCAACCTGTCCCTGTCCCAGTCCTGTCTCTTCCCCACCCTGACTCCCTGCCCCAGTCCTGTTCTTTTTTACCCATTCCCTGTCTCCACTCCTCAGGCTTCTTAGCCCAGTTCTTCTCTTTACCTAGCCAATTCTAGTCTCCCCCTTTGGCCTTGCTCTCTAAGTCGCAGTTGTCATGCTGACTGGAGTGGCTCACAACTGCAAGTGCCAATTTTAGGTAAGACTGTCAGAAAAAGAGGTCAGACACCCCAAACTGGTGGCATGTTCTATAATTAGATTTCACCAAGACAGTAACAAATGTGAACTTCTAGATCACTATACCAGTCTTACCATGGAGTCTCAGACAGTCCCCGTAGGATCTCCAGTCTATCTTGCCCCTCAGACAAACTGGACTTAGTGATATTGGTCACATAAACCAAAAATCACACTACATCAGGTTTCTACCAGTCCCAAATGACCAGTCACTTACCCCCAGATCAACTGGTTCTCTGGATCTCATACCAAAGACAATGCTGGCAGCCAATGTTCAAATAAATGTAAGCCCCCAAAGTAGTGCCCTTCTTGTCACCATCTGTGACGAAGTGGGACTGTTCTTAATGTTTCCTCTGAATACTGTGTGGGTGCCTCAGTTTCCCCTATGCATTTCTTAAGTCTCTAGGTGGTGGGGAAAGGCCAGTGTGCATAAATCACTGACACTCTGTCTCTCTGGCAACAAATGGCCAGGGCCCCTTCCCCCCCTGCAAGGAAATAGCTAAAGGTGAACAAAGGGATCAGGTGACCTCCTGGCCCAGGAAAGAGACAAAGCCGGAAGAAGGAGGGGCTGGAGGGGGTTTCAGAGTTGGAGCTACCTGGGGACTAGGAGTGAGGGCAGACGTGGGTGTCTGGCTCTCTCAACCCCATAATGGACCCGGCCGAGGGGTCCCGTTCGCCGCTGTACCTACAAGCTCTGTTTTAGACCGTGTTCCTGTCATCTAATAAACCTCTGTTTTACTGGCTGGCTGAGAGTCACATCTGACTGCGAAGTGGGGGGTGCAGAACCCTTTGGCTTCCCCAGGACCCGCCGGGGCGGACTCGCTGTGGGAAGCGCACGGAGGGGCATATGCTGAATGCTCCCAGGAGAGACCCAGGAGGTGAAGCCGTGTGAGCTTCTTGCCCTGAAGACTGTCTGCTCCGAGGGAGCGGAGGCTCCCCAAAGTCCTGACTGGCTTTGTGGGGAGCAGTTCCAGAGCATTGCCCGGGGACTCCGTGATATCATCACATGTTCTGCATATGCTCACTCTAAAGCTTACTAGATTTATGCAGAGGCTAAATCAGGGTTAATTCTGGCATTATGCGTCTTCTCATTTCCATGACTCAGAGCTTATGTGTAGAGATTATCAAATGTCAAATGCAAATGTAGCATGGATCCACACAATATAAATAGTCTCTTATTGATATCGAGCAGACTATTCCCTTTAAATATTAATGAAACTGTTGTAATTACTGAAGCACCAAAACAACTCAGGCGCTAGAGTTCACAGCTGTAACCCGTTATTTGTAAATTGCTGGCACAGACACTATGTTGGTTGGAAGATAGAGTTGTGCAAGAACTTCCTCATGTTGCTTTCCTTTTAGCTAAGTGATGGAGAACAAACAAAAATTGCATATTAGAGAAAATAAAATGACTGTTTGGACATGTCACCACTAGAAGATAAGCATCTTTTTTTATCTTCTTATTTGTCATTAAAGTCTGTGCAGAAGTGCTGAATACCAGAGCATACAATGAAAGAGAATAAACCTTGCTAGAACTCATAAATTTTGCATGAAAGCCTAGAAATTCAGATCTCTTCTACCTTGCTGACTCTATTCAAAAGCAGGCGAGCAGGCTGGGTGAGAAGCTAGTTAAACAGTGTTTTTATTTTTGTGTTGTTTTTTCAACTAACAGACCAGTGGCAGAGATATAATTAAAAGGAAAATAAAGTACTTGAACAGGCACAGTGCCCTCAAGACAGAAAAATGTGTAACTGCTATAGCATAACTAGGCAGTAAAGAACTAATGATGTCTATATTAAAGAAGACTGGTGGCACCTTGATTCTTTGATCTGTGAACTGTGTGACAGGCTTGCAAATGAGTAGTTATTAGCCTGGAGGCGAATTTTTTTTTAAAAGGACCAGGAAAGTCTTAGGGTACAACACAATTCTGCACAGTTAATATGAGTAAAACAGAAATTTAGATGTGTGCCAAGGACTAGATTTGGGAGGAGTTAGCCTCATTTTGTGGGAAAGTTGTGTATATGTATATGCAGTACCGTGACTTAGTCAGATGGTTGCGGCGGCTGCATCTGGGAAGATCTGTAATGAAGCTGACCATGGAATTGGCAAATCCTCTTATTTCACCTTCAGATAACATTGAGGGTGGCTTGAGACGGACCACAATCTTTCCCTTTTTTCACAGAGGATCACTACTGTTACACTCCATTTAAATTCAGGAATAAGCATCTCATGTCGCCATGCTCCACTGCATTGGAACTGTATGAGTAAGGCGGTCTCGGGGAGAGAGACTTTCCGTGCCGAGAAAAGAAAGACGCAAAGGTTTTTTTTTTTGAAAAACACATATTCTGCTTGAAGCTATTGAACCAATATTTCGGTAAGCCTTATATCAACAGCAACATATTTATTTGTATGAACAGCAGAGCCAGGTAATTTTGGTGTTGTTCCGAAGCTCATCTGTTGTTGCTCGGATCACGTAGGGTATTCCAAAGAGCAGAAATCTTCATCACTGCCAAATAACTCGCCTTTGACAGAGGCTTATACCTTACCTAAGCTTATTTAACTGAGTAGTCTCTTCTTCAGCACTGACACTGGATTTCTTTTCTCTCAGCAACTTTTAAAAGTGTGTTTGGTATGCAGTGAACTGTTGTGCTTGCTGCCATGTTTTGTTTTATTTATTTATTTATAAAGAGGTCTCTTAGATGTAAGCAGATGAGAAATAGCTAATAATAATTGTGCATTCAAGGACAGAAAATTCCTATAAAGGAGGTAGGAAATATTCCCTGTGCTCTCGGAATGCAGAGACTGGCCCTATGTGGGAGGAGGTTCCTTGGACTTTCTCCACCACTACCACTACCATGCACCTGGTCTCAGCACCAGACACAATTTAGCCCCAAGAAGCCAGTCGTGCACCCATGAAAATGATAATAGGATAAACTCTGCAATTAGATAGAATTGTACCACCATAATTAGTATTCGGGGCAATTTTCATAGAGACCTCAACGAAAATTATTAGGGAAATGAAAAAGAAAGAGTTTGTTGAAATGAATAGATCATTACAATGAGATTCATGAAAATTTCACCTGACATGGAAAGAGATAGTTACAATAAAAATGCAAAAATGATCCTGTATCTGAGTTACATGCAAGAGAAATTCTGAACTACTTAAATTCACATTTTTTTGAATAATCCAGTGATTAAAAAGTGAAATAAGGAAGAAAGGGGATCAAGTCTCTTTTCTCTTAGTATGATAATATGGTAAGGAAATACACAGGATCACTTCAACTTAATTTCTGCACTTTGCTTTGGATGTACAATATATTTCCAGCAAAGCATCACCTTTGTGATCTGGTCTTCTGAAATCTATGTAACTGTGATAAATCCTCATGGCTCTGTATTTTGTAAGAAGAAATTTTCAAGAGTGGCATGTTACATCTTTCATATTTTGAAGATAAAAGAATTGCATTGTGGTGGCTTGGCAGTTATCAATTCTACTTGGCATTAATAATCAAACAAAATTAAAAGCTACAGGAAAATAATAATCTTACAGCACAAAGTGTGCACATTAAACAATGAAGAAGTGTCTGAATCCATCATACCTAATGACCAAAAATATAGATATGAGTGTAAACTAAAGCAAGATATATAATGTTTTTTTGTTTGTTTTTTAAGTTATGTGTTATCCTGTAGTCTCTGTCTTCACCATGGAGAACTTCAATGAGCACTAAGGATAGAATTACAGCCATCCTAATAGGGTCATCTTTGACTAAAGGTACAAAATATAAATACATTAGGAACATTGGTTTGACCCTGAATAGCAACCTATGGTCCCTCTAGTCCAATATCTGACAGTAGCCTGTGGCCAGTATCAACCACTTCCTAGGTGCAAGAAACCCTGCATTGGGAATTATGGAATAAAAGGTTCATGGAAAGTTCCTTCCTAATGGCAGTCATTAGAATTTGGGTTACGCCCTGAAGCATGTGGGTTTATATTCATTCCAAATGCTGGGGATTTTGTGAGGTTGTTTGTTGTTGTTTGTTTGCCTGGGATATTTTTTAATCCTATCCAGGGTAAATGTGGATATTTTCATAATTTATATAAATGTCTAATACTGTTAAACTGTTGGTCTCAATCACATCATGTAGCAAAGAGTTCTTGAACTTGGTTAATTTCTGGCATGCCACACAACACCATATGAGGCCCATATGTGCTTCTGGAGACACCTATGTGTTGTAAATTTTACTTTGAGTTAAAATTCATGTTGGCAACTTAGATTCACTATAATTTGTAAATGTTTTGGACCTAAATCCTTTTCATATTCTCCCAACCCTACTTCAGTCAATTTTGCAGAAGAACCAGCTTTAATGTGTCCACAGCAACTAAAACTTGAGGTGTTTTCCTTAAATAACCTTGACAACAGTTTTTGGTTTGATGTGTTGTCACAAGGCCAGAACCTATGCTCCTTACTAAAGAAATTTCCCTTCAGCGGGAATTTTGTCTTAGAATCCAGTGCAAGATCTGGTTCTTTGCTCCAAATCCTCCCATCAAACAAACGCTGTGAACAACAATCTGTGCCTTCACCTACTAGGTATTGATGCACATGAATCTACCTCTCCAACCAGGCGATACCCATTGCAGTCAATCATCCCGAATCCTGGTGCAGAGCAGACCACACTGCTTCCATTACCAGGGGATTCTCCATCTCAACAACTATGGCGATGGGGCAAGAATGCGTCCCTTAGTAAATAAGTGCCCCTTTTTAATGTAAATGTAATCCTGAGGCTTGAAATAGTCAGATCAAAATTCGCTGCAAAGTTATTCTTAAAAAGTGATTGCAAGTTAGTCTCAATTCTTATGAGGCAACAGAGCACCTATAAAAATTCTGAAATAAAATAGAAGCCAATTAAAAAAAATAGGTTATCCTACCTGTAAATATGGAAGGAGGTATGTAGTACATTGATTGCAATGTATGTTTAGTTTAATAGGCTATCACTAACATCCTATAGAAATGCAATTAAAAAAGAATGCATCTAGCAGTAAAAATATTTGGCCATCAAAGAAAGAAGTTCAGGAATGACAATTTAATGGATTTTGCATGTGGGATAGCTTCTGCTAATTCACTGTTTGTTTGTTGTTTTTTAAGAAGCTGATAACAGAATCAGTGGAAATTCAAAGAATTGCCAAATAGGCATCAAGAAAAGGTTTTGAAGAATCTTCAAGGTGTGTGTCAGGCCGTAGCAACCACCACATACCCTTGATCTAAAACTAAAGCCAAAGCCATCGACAAGCTCTGAGCTCTAGAAGTCAAATTTTTCATTAGGATTGTGAGCATTCCACAAGCAGAAGAAAGTTTCTTTGGAGCTAATTCAATTTGTTCCAGTCCACATCCATATTCAGCTGTAGAAACCCATTCAAACAGTGGCTTTCCTAGCTGAAAGCAAATGTAACATTTTATTAAGCCAGATTTATGTCAGGTAGGTCATGGTCATTGTGTATTCCTATGGCAAATAGCATATACAAAGCAGCAGAGCAGTTGACCACTTATAACAAACAGGCTCCTCTATTTCAGAGTTTGCTTCATTAAAACTGTTTGTCTTCAACTAGGGTAAAGCTTGCAGATGGTTGTATAAAAATCATTACAAACTGACTTTTTTCCACTGCTTTTTTACCTCATGCAAGACTTCCACAATGTGAAAGCCAAACAATATCAATTGAATTTTCCCCTCACATTTTAAGAAAAACATATGCACATAATACTAAGTATGACATACTTATTCAAAATCTATACCACTAGATGCATGACCCTGTTTGTTACAGGAATGAGAATGAAAAGACAAGTCAACAACACACACATATTTTTTTCTCCTGACTCTTCTTTCAAGAATAATTCTCTCTAAATGACATAATCATACCTCTATTGGCTGTTGAGCCACACTAGCATTTTGCCATCCTTAACTTGCCCTCTAAATACAGTATCTACCAACACAGAAGACAGTGGTTAGGATGCATCTCAATAGACTATCTATTTCATACTCAAAAGTATTATACAGATAATTAGAATTAAGCACACACTTAATTTTTTGCATCTGTATTAGCAAAGAACCAGCCAAGCCTCAGCATCTGGGGACTTTTGCGCTTATGTGATATTTATCCTTTTTCTACCAGTGGCACTTGACCTTTCCTTGACAGTTAAATATACAGTGCCTGAAAGTCAGTTGGCATCCCATGAACACCATGAACATTATGTATTGTCCTTTCGTAACAGTAAGTTACATATGTTCACCAATGCTTTAAAATACCAGACTGACAGAGCAAAATCTAGGTTCCATTCAAATCAGTAGCAAAACTCTTACTAATGATATCAAGAGGACCAATATTTGGCTTTTAGGATGACATACTGTGGTGTTCTTATATGGTGGCTGTTACAGTCCTGATTGAGCACTGCGCCCCCACCCCTCCCAGTGGATTGTCATCAGTCTGTTATATTGGGCTCAACTTTTGGATCTCACTTGCTGCTAAGCTACCTGGGGCTAGGTAGTGACTGATCAATGCTTCTGGCTCACTCAAGTGAACAGCCCAGGTGCAGACCCCGTGTCTGATACCCCTCCTGATGGTGAGACTCCACAGTCCATCCACTTAGACCATGGAACCAAGGATTCCTCAGCCTCCCAAGCCCTCAGTTGCTTATGAAAGCTTTCCCCAGAGTCCACCCCTATGGGCACCCTGGATTATAGTTTAACTCACTGGGGACCATGAGGCAGTTAAAATAAGGACAACAGGCTTTAGTCTGGTCTCACCCCACTTTTGTGGATCTCTGGGTTTAGTCCAAGTTCTTATGGGAGACCAGGTACCTCCTGCCTCCACTCCTTTTCCTGGTGCTTCTGGATCTGACAATGACATAGCATCTTTTGCTTAGGCCTTGGCTACACTTGCAGCTGTACAGCGCTCTGAGGTAAACCTGTCTTTGTACAGCTGAGTAGGGAAAAGCGCTGCAGTCTGTCCACACTGACAGCTGACAGCGCAGTGGTGTGGCCACACTTGTAACATTTGCATCTGTGTTGGGAGTGGTGCATTATGGTCAGCTATCCCAGCATTCATGTGGCTGCAACGTGCTTTTCAAAACGGGGTGGGGTGGGGTGGATTGTGACAGGGAGTGTGGGGGGAGAGAGAGTGCTTTTTGGAGCATGTCAGCTCTCTATTTTGCAAGTTCCAAACTCCCGGCCCCCTGCTCATTCGTTTACTCACTCAAAGCAAGCTGCAAATTGTTTCCTTTTCTCTGCAGTATGAGCTTTGAAACCGGCACTTCCGCATTCCTGCAGCCGGTCACAACAATGGAGAGGATTGGCCACTTGACAAGGTGATTAGTACAGCTCTGCAAGTGTTTACACTCACACCTGTGAGTTGTAGCCACTCTGCTGCAGCTGTTATTCCTCTCAGCGATGTGGAGTACCTGCAGCGGTGTACCCAGGGAGATACAGCGCTGCAAGTGCCCTGCCAGTGTGGACGGGGAGTGAGTTACAGTGCTGGGGGAGGCTTTACAGCGCTGTAACTTGCAAGTGTAGCCAAGGCCTTAGAGAACATGCTGTTTTAAAGTAGTGTGTGACACCTTGTTCCTAATTCCACAGGGATCTTCCATGCTGCAACTCCATATGGGATTGTTGGCAGAGAGTCATTAAAAGTCAATGACTCTGCCTGGAGCAATGCCATTGTTTTGACAGTGCAGAGCTATCCAATGTTGATGACTCTGATTCAGTTGTTTCTGCTACAAAATGGAAGTTCTAATTCACAATGAAGTTTATAATCCTAAATGCTGTTCATAAACAAAGATGATATCATAACTGGACACAGACACATTGCCCAAACTGTCACAGTGGCCATCATCAAGGTCGTATGCTTTCTCTGACAGTGAAACTCAGGACCTTTAGGTTGAGTGTGCCTAATGCATAAGGGGGCCATTGCAACATGGGGGGGGGGTGGTAAGGGGGGAGGTGTGCAGGAGGTGTGCTCCTGGGTGGAGCTCTTTACTACAGCACAGCATTAGTTTGAAATGTAAGTTCTGCAGAGGAGAGGTGTCCCTGGAGTAGGGAGTCAGTATTTGGTTTACAAATAGAGGCGGGGTGATTAAGATAAGAAAGGGATGGTGATTAAATTAAGGATCTGGAAGTCTAGCCTGTAAAACAGGAATCCCGGGGGGGGGGGGGGGGGG
The DNA here is from genome assembly GCF_027887155.1 of Malaclemys terrapin pileata. Lineage (NCBI taxonomy): Eukaryota > Metazoa > Chordata > Testudines > Emydidae > Malaclemys > Malaclemys terrapin. The sequence continues at coordinate 138,577,466 of NC_071507.1, forward strand.
AGGGTTCTTTTAGAGAGAATGCAGGGGACTCAGAAAAAATAAAGCCAAGTCCTCTGACTGAGCCAAGGTTACAGTCAGAAAAGGGGCAAGTTTAGGGGTGTAGGTGAAAAGAAGGGGCCAAAACCAGAGAAAGAGATAGATGTGGTATAGAGAAGTTTTCACTCTACCTGTGGTACTTATGTGGCCCCATCACCATAGTGTCTGAGCACCTCATAAGGTCTAACCTATTTCTCCTCATGGACCTTTGGTGAGGTAGAGCAGTGCTGTTATCCCCATTGTACAGATGGAGCACTGAGGCACACACCGATTAAAGGCCAGATTTTCAGGCACCTTGTGGAATTTTCAAAAGTGCCTAGAAGGTTAACTGCTTTGTAAACCCCAGTAGATGCATCTTTGGGTGTCTACAAGGTTTTGAAATTCTCTCCTTAAGGCACTGGCCTAAGGTCATACAAGAAGCCCATGGGAGGAGTAGAACCCAAGTCTTTCAGGGCTATCTCCCTAGCCAGCAGACCAGCTCATCTCTGCTGCATGCTTCAAAAAAGGAGGACTCTGATAAATGGGAGCAAAATCAAGGTGGCCAGTTCTCTGAAACTTCAGCAATCGGTCCCAGGTGGTTGGGATGGATGTCATGGTTGACAGCATGAAAAGCAGCACAGAGGTTAGGAAGGATGGAGAATGAGAGTCAGATGAGAGGAGATTGCTTTACCTCCAAAAGATGGCACATTCTGCCCCATGTTGGGTTTTAGAGCAATGGCTGCTGTGAAATTTTACGTTTTAACTGAAAACCATTTTGTTTTGTCATTTTTTGTTCTGAGTTTGAGAAAAGGAAGAAATGAGAAAGTTTTGTATAAGTATCAGATGTGTTTATGCTGCAAATTCTTAGGTTTTCAGCTGTATCGAGGCCAATTCCAGGACAAAGAACAGAAATTGTATCCACGGAGTCCATAAAGTCGACGATTATTGTCCTGATTTGTATTATCTACCGGGCATCATCAGTGTGCTCAGCACTGTTCAGAATAGCCAGAAAATGTAGTCCCTGAGCCAATGTGTACAAAATGTATAGCCCTGGATAAGATGGCTCAGATATTTAAGTATGAAGTATATAGTTATTGAGCACATGTTAATATCTATGAGTGGAGGTACTGATGGCAATAGATATTGTACTGGATTAAGGATTAGAAGATTTGACCCTCCAACTTTCTTTCAAAAGGAAGAGTTGCCCAGAGCTCCTATGCCTGTTTATTTTCATTTCCTGCCTGCAGTGGCCCTGATATACCTCAGAAGTCTCAATTTTTTTCTCAACTTTAAAATCTGTAATTTTCTTGGAGTTTGGTTTTAAATATTCTCCTGTGGGAACTGCAACTCAATCACTGAGTGTGTTTAAGAGCCTTCTGGAAAGCAGTGTTGCCAACACTCATGATTTTGCCTGAGTCTCATGATAATTATTATTTTCCTTAAAGCCCCAGCTCCTGAAAACAAGTGAATATGTGATGATTTCAGCCTTCGTTCTTAAAGAAAAATGAAGTTTCTAGCCCTCGTGGCTGTGGAAAAAGCTTTAAAATCTGATCCATGTGCACCCTAAAGGCTCAAAAAGCAGAAGGTAAATTAAAAGAACACCAAATCTATTATTTTTACATAATCTCATGATTTTAAAGCCAATCTCATGATTTTTAGTGAGCCTGATTTTTTGAACATTTGGAGTTGACAATACTGTGAAAGAGACTTGAAAATGTCAGTTTCACTTCTGTTTAAGGTCAGTTTCTAGTCTATTATTTGTATTGAGGTAACACCCCTACAGCCCAAGGCAAGTTCAGTACAAACTCACGGGGCCTTGCCCTAGTAGGATGTTTCCCAAGTTAAACAATCTAGCTTTTTCTACAATTGTTTCAACTGTTGTATTTAAGAGTTAGTAACAATGTAAGAATATACATCAAAATTTTAAACCTAAGTAGTGTCCCTTAAGTGACTTGACACAAGATGTGAGAATTTGTTAGTATTTAGAGCTGAGTGGATCTAATATTTATTTAATTCTCTTTTTTTATATATAGTAATTAGATACAGTGCTCCTATCAGATAATTTTTAAATTATAATCTGAAAAAAACTCAAAAACAAACAAACCTAGAGTTTTCAAGTGCCTAAATAGCCCCTAGAACAGGGATTGGTAACCTTTGGCATGCGGCCCACCAGGGGTAAGCACCCTGGCAGGCCGGGCCGGTTTACTTACCAGCCACATCCACGGGTTCAGCCGATCGCGGTTCCCACTGGCTGCAGTTCGCCGCTCCAGGCCAATGGGGGCTGCGGGAAGCAGCGCAGGTGGAGGGATGTGTTGGCCGCCACTTCCCGCAGCCCCCATTGGCCTGGAGCGGCGAACCGCAGCCAGTGGGAACCGCGATCGGCCGAACCTGCGGACGCGTCTGATAAACTTGAGCTTTGCGACCAGGGGCTGCTAACAGGGAGTTTCGCAAGGGAGTTCTCCAGGTGAAGGAGGAGCAATACAGCAACCTTTTGGGGTAAGTGACTGTCTGTAGTGTGTGTTTGTTTGTGTTTGAGGGTTACTTGCTGTGTGCTGAGCTTGTGTTTGTCAGTCTGTTTGTTTGTTTTGGTTGTTTGAAGGACCGTGTGCTGTGGCTGGCAGTTGGAAGCTGTGAGCTTCAAAGGAAGGTTTGAAAGCTAGAAGCCTCTGGTAAGTGGCTGAGCCTTAATCAGTGGGCGGGGCATTCATACAGGCCAGGGCTTTATAAAGCAGCGCACAAGCGACCAGGGAGCTTTGCGAACAGGGAGTTTCGCAAGGGAGTTCTCCAGGTGAAGGAGGAGCAATACAGCAACCTTTTGGGGTAAGTGACTGTCTGTAGTGTGTGTTTGTTTGTGTTTGAGGGTTACTTGCTGTGTGCTGAGCTTGTGTTTGTCAGTCTGTTTGTTTGTTTTGGTTGTTTGAAGGACCGTGTGCTGTGGCTGGCAGTTGGAAGCTGTGAGCTTCAAAGGAAGGTTTGAAAGCTAGAAGCCTCTGGTAAGTGGCTGAGCCTTAATCAGTGGGCGGGGCATTCATACAGGCCAGGGCTTTATAAAGCAGCGCACAAGCGACCAGGGAGCTTTGCGAACAGGGGCTGCTAACAGGGAGTTTCGCAAGGGAGTTCTCCAGGTGAAGGAGGAGCAATACAGCAACCTTTTGGGGTAAGTGACTGTCTGTAGTGTGTGTTTGTTTGTGTTTGAGGGTTACTTGCTGTGTGCTGAGCTTGTGTTTGTCAGTCTGTTTGTTTGTTTTGGTTGTTTGAAGGACCGTGTGCTGTGGCTGGCAGTTGGAAGCTGTGAGCTTCAAAGGAAGGTTTGAAAGCTAGAAGCCTCTGGTAAGTGGCTGAGCCTTAATCAGTGGGCGGGGCATTCATACAGGCCAGGGCTTTATAAAGCAGCGCACAAGCGACCAGGGAGCTTTGCGAACAGGGAGTTTCGCAAGGGAGTTCTCCAGGTGAAGGAGGAGCAATACAGCAACCTTTTGGGGTAAGTGACTGTCTGTAGTGTGTGTTTGTTTGTGTTTGAGGGTTACTTGCTGTGTGCTGAGCTTGTGTTTGTCAGTCTGTTTGTTTGTTTTGGTTGTTTGAAGGACCGTGTGCTGTGGCTGGCAGTTGGAAGCTGTGAGCTTCAAAGGAAGGTTTGAAAGCTAGAAGCCTCTGGTAAGTGGCTGAGCCTTAATCAGTGGGCGGGGCATTCATACAGGCCAGGGCTTTATAAAGCAGCGCACAAGCGACCAGGGAGCTTTGCGACCAGGGGCTGCTAACAGGGAGTTTCGCAAGGGAGTTCTCCAGGTGAAGGAGGAGCAATACAGCAACCTTTTGGGGTAAGTGACTGTCTGTAGTGTGTGTTTGTTTGTGTTTGAGGGTTACTTGCTGTGTGCTGAGCTTGTGTTTGTCAGTCTGTTTGTTTGTTTTGGTTGTTTGAAGGACCGTGTGCTGTGGCTGGCAGTTGGAAGCTGTGAGCTTCAAAGGAAGGTTTGAAAGCTAGAAGCCTCTGGTAAGTGGCTGAGCCTTAATCAGTGGGCGGGGCATTCATACAGGCCAGGGCTTTATAAAGCAGCGCACAAGCGACCAGGGAGCTTTGCGAACAGGGGCTGCTAACAGGGAGTTTCGCAAGGGAGTTCTCCAGGTGAAGGAGGAGCAATACAGCAACCTTTTGGGGTAAGTGACTGTCTGTAGTGTGTGTTTGTTTGTGTTTGAGGGTTACTTGCTGTGTGCTGAGCTTGTGTTTGTCAGTCTGTTTGTTTGTTTTGGTTGTTTGAAGGACCGTGTGCTGTGGCTGGCAGTTGGAAGCTGTGAGCTTCAAAGGAAGGTTTGAAAGCTAGAAGCCTCTGGTAAGTGGCTGAGCCTTAATCAGTGGGCGGGGCATTCATACAGGCCAGGGCTTTATAAAGCAGCGCACAAGCGACCAGGGAGCTTTGCAAACAGGGGCTGCTAACAGGGAGTTTCGCAAGGGAGTTTGGAAGGGGAGCAGGAAGGGGGCGAGGGTCCCTTGCCGGTTCCATCTGTTTTCTCTTGATTCCCCTTAATACCTATAAAGCAACTACATTCTAACTGTTTGCTTAAACAACCCTTTCAGCTGACAGGGGGCTGCAGACGGGAGTTTGACAGAGGGAGGCTTACGATGGTTAGGAAGACCCGCAACACCTGTGCCAGCACTGCTACTGTCTCCTCCACCTGTGCCTGTAGCCAGACAGAGTGCCTAAGCATGGATGCCTCTACCCAGATCCTGGTGTGGTTTTGCAAAGACTGTAACTTGCAATTTCCACTTACGGATATCCAGGCTGGGGGGACCATCCAATGTGAAAGGTGCCTGCTGGTGGAATCTCTCAGGCAGCAGGTGAGAGAGCTACAGGAGGAGGTGGCTAGGTTGAGGAGCATCCGTATCCACGAGCAATTCCTCGACAGTGTCCATGTGGAGACAGCTGAGGTAGCTGTCCCAGTACACAGGACTGCTGATACACCACTGGTGGAGGAGGAGATGGCTCAGGGTGGACGCTGGCAGCTGGTTACTTCTGGCAGCAGGCAGTGCTCCACCCTTGCTCCGAACCCTCCTGCCGTGGTTATAGGTAACCGTTATGCTCTTCTTGATACAGGAAAGAAGGAATCACTCCCTACAGTAAAGGAGGAGAAGCCTCGTACCCCTAAGGCTGGAGAGTCTGCTGCCACCACTGCGAATAGGAAACGTAGGGTAGTGGTGGTCGGAGACTCTCTGCTGAGGGGGACGGAGGCGCCCATCTGTCGCCCTGACATTTCATCTCGAGAGGTATGCTGCCTGCCGGGGGCCCGTATCCGAGACGTTACGGAGGCATTGTCGAGGATTATCCGGCCCTCTGACTACTACCCCATGCTACTCATCCATGTGGGCACAAATGATACTGCGCGGTGTGACACTGAGCGGATCAAGAGTGACTACAGGGCTCTGGGAGCACGGGTGAAGGAGTTTGGAGCACAGGTGGTATTCTCTTCAATTCTTCCTGTTAAAGGTAGGGGCCCGGGCAGAGACAGATGCATCATGGAGGTGAATGCCTGGCTGCGAAGATGGTGTCACCAGGAGGGCTTTGGCTTCCTAGACCACGGGATGCTATTCGAGGAAGGACTGCTAGGCAGAGATGGCGTTCACCTTTCGAGGAGAGGGAAGACCCTATTCGGACACAGACTGGCTAACCTAGTGAGGAGGGCTTTAAACTAGGTTCGACGGGGACAGGTGAGCAAAGCCCACAGGTAAGTGGGGAACATGGAGACCGGGGAAATGAGTCGGAAACAAGAGGGAGTGTGGGCTATATTGGCAGAGAGAAAGGAGAGTCAGGAAAAAACTGGGAGGAAAGATCAAACCAGTATTTTAGATGCCTATATACAAATGCGAGAAGTATGGGGAATAAGCAGGAAGAACTGGAAGTGCTAATAAATAAATACAACTATGACATTGTTGGCATCACTGAAACTTGGTGGGATAATACACATGATTGGAATGTTGGTGTGGATGGGTACAGCTTGCTCAGGAAGGATAGACAGGGGAAAAAGGGAGGAGGTGTTGCCTTATATATTAAAAATGTACACACTTGGACAGAGGTAGAGATGGACATAGGAGACGGAAGTGTTGAGAGTCTCTGGGTTAGGCTTAAAGGGGCAAAAAACAAGGGAGATGTCATGCTAGGCGTCTACTACAGGCCACCTAACCAGGTGGAAGAGGTGGATGAGGCTTTTTTCAAGCAACTAACAAAATCATCCAAAGCCCAAGACTTGGTGGTGATGGGGGACTTCAACTATCCGGATATATGTTGGGAAAATAACACAGCGGGGAACAGACTATCCAACAAATTCTTGGACTGCATTGGAGACAACTTTTTATTTCAGAAGGTTGAAAAAGCTACTAGGGGGGAAGCTGTTCTAGACTTGATTTTAACAAATAGGGAGGAACTCGTTGAGAATGTGAAAGTAGAAGGCAGCCTGGGTGAAAGTGATCATGAAATCATAGACTTTGCAATTCTAAGGAAGGGTAGAAGGGAGAACAGCAAAATAGAGACAATGGATTTCAGGAAGGCAGATTTTGGGAAGCTCAGAGAGCTGATAGGTAAGGTCCCATGGGAATCAAGACTGAGGGGAAAAACAACTGAGGAGAGTTGGCAGTTTTTCAAAGGGACACTATTAAGGGCCCAAAAGCAAGCTATTCCGCTGGTTAGGAAAGATAGAAAATGTGGCAAAAGACCACCTTGGCTTAACCACGAGATCTTGCACGATCTAAAAAATAAAAAGGAGTCATATAAAAAATGGAAACTAGGACAGATTACAAAGGATGAATATAGGCAAACAACACAGGAATGCAGGGGCAAGATTAGAAAGGCAAAGGCACAAAATGAGCTCAAACTAGCTACGGGAATAAAAGGAAACAAGAAGACTTTTTATCAATACATTAGAAGCAAGAGGAAGACCAAAGACAGGGTAGGCCCACTGCTTAGTGAAGAGGGAGAAACAGTAACAGGAAACTTGGAAATGGCAGAGATGCTTAATGACTTCTTTGTTTCGGTCTTCACCGAGAAGTCTGAAGGAATGCCTAACATAGTGAATGCTAATGGGAAGGGGGTAGGTTTAGCGGATAAAATAAAAAAAGAACAAGTTAAAAATCACTTAGAAAAGTTAGATGCCTGCAAGTCACCCGGGCCTGATGAAATGCATCCTAGAATACTCAAGGAGCTAATAGAGGAGGTATCTGAGCCTCTAGCTATTATCTTTGGAAAGTCATGGGAGACGGGAGAGATTCCAGAAGACTGGAAAAGGGCAAATATAGTGCCCATCTATAAAAAGGGAACTAAAAACAACCCAGGTAACTACAGACCAGTTAGTTTAACTTCTGTGCCAGGGAAGATAATGGAGCAAGTAATTAAGGAAATCATCTGCCAACACTTGGAAGGTGGTAAGGTGATAGGGAATAGCCAGCATGGATTTGTGAAGAACAAATCATGTCAAGCCAATCTGATAGCTTTCTTTGATAGGATAACGAGCCTTGTGGATAAGGGTGAAGCGGTGGATGTGGTATACCTAGACTTTAGTAAGGCATTTGATACGGTCTCGCATGATATTCTTATCGATAAACTAGGCAAATACAAATTAGATGGGGCTACTATAAGGTGGGTGCATAACTGGCTGGATAATCGTACTCAGAGAGTTGTTATTAATGGTTCCCAATCCTGCTGGAAAGGCGTAACGAGTGGGGTACCGCAGGGGTCTGTTTTGGGACCGGCTCTGTTCAATATCTTCATCAACGACTTAGATATTGGCATAGAAAGTACGCTTATTAAGTTTGCGGATGATACCAAACTGGGAGGGATTGCAACTACTTTGGAGGACAGGGTCATAATTCAAAATGATCTGGACAAATTGGAGAAATGGTCTGAGTTAAACAGGATGAAGTTTAACAAAGACAAATGCAAAGTGCTCCACTTAGGAAGGAAAAATCAATTTCACACATACAGAATGGGAAAAGACTGTCTAGGAAGGAGTACGGCAGAAAGGGATCTAGGGGTTATAGTGGACCACAAGCTAAATATGAGTCAACAGTGTGATGCTGTTGCAAAAAAAGCAAACATGATTCTGGGATGCATTAACAGGTGTGTTGTGAGCAAGACACGAGAAGTCATTCTTCCGCTCTACTCTGCTCTGGTTAGGCCTCAGCTGGAGTATTGTGTCCAGTTCTGGGCGCCGCATTTTAAAAAAGATGTGGAGAAACTGGAAAGGGTCCAAAGAAGAGCAACAAGAATGATTAAAGGTCTTGAGAACATGACCTATGAAGGAAGGCTGAAAGAATTGGGTTTGTTTAGTTTGGAAAAGAGAAGACTGAGAGGGGACATGATAGCAGTTTTCAGGTATATAAAAGGGTGTCATAAGGAGGAGGGAGAGAACTTGTTCACCTTAGCCTCTAAGGATAGAACCAGAAACAATGGGTTTAAACTGCAGCAAGGGAGGTCTAGATTGGACATTAGGAAAAAGTTCCTAACTGTCAGGGTGGTTAAACACTGGAACAAATTGCCTAGGGAGGTTGTGGAATCTCCGTCTCTGGAGATATTTAAGGGTAGGTTAGATAAATGTCTACTAGGGATGGTCTAGGCAGTATTTGGTCCTGCCATGCGGGCAGGGGACTGGACTCGATGACCTCTCGAGGTCCCTTCCAGTCCTAGAATCTATGAATCTATAAACAAACCATCCCGGCCCGCCAGGGTGCTTACCCTGGAGGGGCCGCGTGCCAAAGGTTGCCGATCCCTGCCCTAGAATCACAGTTTAAGTTGCCCCCACAAACACCAAAATCTGAAATGGTGCACCTAGTAATGCATTAGGAAGGCTAGTAATAGATTCCAAAACCGGTCAGGACCACAGTGATCATCTAACCTGAGTTCCTGTATAACACAGGCCTTAGAACTTCCCCAAAATAATTCCTAGATCTTATCTTTTAGAAAAACATCCAATCTTGATGTTAAAACTGTCTGTTATGGAGCTCACAGCCAGCAGATAAGCATCCAGCTCAGTAACTGTGCTGTGCAGCCCTGGTTCAGCACTCTGACCCCAGCAGCCCTCCTACGACACCTTGGCCTCCACCAGCTTTGGTTACCAGATGCCACTGACTCCAACACACACCACGGTCCCAAATTTCTCCAAAACTGTGTGCCCTGAGGTGTCCAGCCCTCTCCTGGAACACCCAGGGAAGTAATAAGATTAATTGTTCCTTAAAAATAGACAAAACCACAGCTTATTACTATAACTCGTGCTAACAATCACTTCAGTTCAAATACAGGGTTGGTTTAAAAGTGAAGCAAGTTTATTTAATCAAAAAAGAAAGAGGTTTTAAGTGATTTCACATAAAAGGTGTAAAGAAAAAAGGGATTACAGGCAAATAAAAATATAAATATGCTTTCTAATGACTAAGACTTGGCTTAACAAGTTACAGCCAGTTGGTTAAAGGTAAGTTTCTTACCAATCTTTTGTCTTTAATATGGCTGATTTTCTCTCAGCTAGGACCTTCCACAAAGTACAAGGTGCTGGTTTCCCTTGTCTTCCAAGGTGAAAGATCTTTGCCTAAGCAGGTTTTTCACTTACATTTGGTTCCCAGAGACTTCACCCCCTTGGCTGAATGACCCTTCTTTCTCAGCTAGTAAGAGCTCTGGCACCTTCTTACTCTCCAGTGATAGATGGATCTCCTTACATCTCTCTCTCCTTATATCTTCACAAACTCACTGTTTTGACCCAGACTCAAGATGGCCTCATGCTGTTCTTCCCTTCCTGTGGTCTTCTCATCCTGCTGCTCCTATGTATGTAAATGGGGCTTCCACTGGTTTTGGTCACATCTTGCTTAATTTCATTAGAGAAAGGTAGATAGCTGCCTTCTCTCCTGTCTGGGAGAAAATGTGTTTCTCCCTGTGTATAGTCACAGACTTTAAAGTATAATATAATTAGTGTTAATACATATTTTTTACAATTATATGAATCACCAGTGTGTCATTGGCTTTCATAAAAGACCTTACTCGATTTGATTTTATAATACAGTAATATTGTATACAATCAGTTGATTCAATTGCTTATAATTTGAGATTCAGATCCCTGCAAGGGCTACCTTCCCCACTTGTTAGGTTGATAGCTTTTTTTAATTTTTTTTACTTTTTATGTAAATATGTCTTCATTGTCTCTGCCTGACAACAAGGTTGGTCAGACGAACAAACACATTCCTTTGTCTAAGTCAGAGGGTGCTTATAAATTGAATGCCAAACAGTTTTTAAGAACATAATTCTAGCATATATCCATAACTCTTTGTACACTCCCTGTACAAACAGCATGCAGGAATACTAGGGGTCTGTGAGTTATCAGTTTGCCAATGATATCTTACATGAAACCTTTTAGATACCAATTATGACAATAGTGTGTTAGGTGTAGTGAGTATGTTAGGCCTGACAAGAGCTACTGACACAGAGTAGTGATCCATCAGTGGGCCTCTGTGTCACAGCAAGCCTACTTTATTTTTAAGGTAAACAGCATTACAAAGAAAACATCATAAACACAATAAAATAACCTACACACATGCTACTGAGCTCACCAGAATTAACCCTAACCCTAACATGTATTCTGGCAGTCCCAGTCCTTCCAACCCTAGCCTAAGGATTGGGGCTTTCCATGGACCACAATCCTGTCCATTTGCTGTAGCAGGAGGGAAGCCTGAGCCAATTTAAAACCAGGCTATTTGTCCAAAAACCCTTTCTGTGTCTGTTGGTCCCTGGAGAATCCATTTTGAACTAGAAGATGTACACTTCTCCAGCAGGGTGGTTTCTCTGGAGATGTTACAACTGGATTGAATTTGCCTAATCACACCCTGCTGTTTTCCTATTTACCCTTCCCATGGAAATACATACAATATCACAGTAACACCCACATATTTATAATACATGGGCCCCAATGTAATTATCCTAAGTCAATAAAGTTTAACTTAGTTCAACAAAGTTCATTCAGGATATTGCAAAAAAGTTGTCAGACTATCACACACAAATCCACCACAACCCTCAAACCTTTTTCAGAGTCACTGCTTCCTAGGATACAGTCTCCTATCAAGTAAGTGTGGCTGACTTTATTTATTGCTAGATATATACATTTAGTCATACTAAAATGCATATTATTTGTTTGCACTCAGTTTACCAAGCTATCCAAATCACTATGTGTCAGTGACCTATTGTCTTCATTATCTACCACTATCCCAACTTTTGTGTCATCTGCAAACTTTATCAGTGATGATTTTATGTTTTCTTTCAGGTCATTAACATAAAAATGTTCAATAACATAGGGCTAAAAACCAATCCCTGAGGGACCCCATAAAAACATACACATTTGATGATGATTCCCCATTTACAATTACATTTTGAGACCTATCAGTTAGCCATCTTTTAATCCATTTAATGTGTGCCATATCTTTCTAGGGTTTTTTCTAATCAAAACGTCATGTGGTACTAAGTCAAATGCTTCACAGAAATCTAAGTACATTACATAAACACTATTATCTTCATAAACCATATTTGTAATCTCATTTTAAAAAATCAAGTTAGTTCGACACTATTGATTGGCATTAATTATATTACCCTCCTTTTAGTCTTTATTAATCAAGGCCCTCAACATTATCTTGCCCAGGATCAATGTCAGAATGAGAGGCCTATAAATACCCAGGACATCCCATTTACTTTCTTTAAAAAGTGATGCAATATTAGCTTTCTTCCAGATTTCTGGAACTTCCCTGGTGTTCCAAGACTTACTGTAAATCAACATCAATGGTCCAGCGAGCTCCTTAGCCAGCTCCTTTAAAATTATTGGTTGCAAGCTTATCCAGAACTACTGATTTTTATTTTTAAATGTCTAACTTTAGTAGCTGCTGTTTAATATCTTCGTGAGATATTAGTGGAATGGAAAGTGTTACCATTTGATATAACTACCCATCTCCAATGCACCATTCCAAGGTAATCAGGGATGAGTAGGGAGTTGAGGGGAGAGTAAATTAAGAACTCCTCAAAGGCTGTCCCTGGGCTGTATTACACCTTCTTAGGTGCAAATAGCAACCACTGCCACTCTGCACCCTCTGCCCTGGAAATCTGAGCTACTCTAATGACAGATCCTGTGGGCCTATCCCAGCCCAATTCCCAAACTCCCTGTATGCACTGGCTAATTTAGAGTTTCTTCCACAATGCATAGGCCATGCAAAAATCCCCCTACGTAGCTGCTCTGCCGATAGCCCCACTGCTGGACTGAGATGATGTGAGTAACTGGCTTTGTATGGGCATCTCTGAGGTTTTGTGTGTGTTTTTTAAAAAACAACAACAACAATGGAGTTCCTCCCCTCAGCCTGGGAGTAAATAGTAGGGCCACACCACAAAGCTTCAAGGCTGCTGTTCCAGCACAGCTGCTTTGCAACAACAACTACCTGTTTCCCTATGGGAATAAAATGGTGCAGAGGGACCTCTATTATGTGTGCAAACTGTTATTTGCTGGCAAGTGTGTATGGGAGGTGAGGGAATAACCCCACCTTCTCTCTTTAGGATGCCTTATATTCCAGAGAGGACTAGGGCTGCAAATGTGTGTGGTCCTGAGACTTTAGTTAAACACATTCCTGTTTTAAGCAAACCTCTCACTGTTAAATTATCGAAAAGTTGTTTGATTTATTTTCTTAATACTTCAGGTATTGCAGTTCTGAAAGCCATAATGGTGATTTTCTACCATGCATGAAGACAATTTTAAAAATACTATAATTAGATTAGGGCTGTCTTTACTGCAGCATGTGTAGGAAAATGAGGGTATACTTCTTCAGATCAGTGAGCAGGCACATTTACTTCCATTCAAACTGGACTAGTCCACTGGGAAAGCCAAATTTAATTTTATCTTCGAATACATTCTTCCATAGCATAAATCTTTGGGCTTGCTTAGGTCATAAATGACAGGATTCTGTTTGTTAGTTTAACAGTGAAAACATTACAACTACAATCCAAGCTCTGTGAATAAGCTTATATATTCTTGAAGGCATCCTACATGTGTACATGTTTATGCATGTGATCTGTGTATGTGGACATAAATATAAATGTGCCTATGTCGGTGTCTATGTAGGAGTGTGACTCATATACAATGAAATACTGATTATGGGTATGTTTGCTTTTGCCCATCTATTTATGCGTGCTGCAATTCGTGAATCAAAACAGTTTAATCTACAAAGGTATTCAACACAACAGGGGAGGGATAGCTCAGTGGTTTGAGCATTGGCCTGCTAAACCCAGGGTTGTGAGTTCAGTCCTTGAGGGGGCCATTTAGCAATTTGGGGCAAAAATCTATCTGGGGATTGGTCCTGCTTTGAGCAGCGGGTTGGAGTAGATGACCTCCTGAGGTCCCTTCCAGCCCTGATATTCTATGATGATAGCTTTTATTATACCACCACTATCCCAAAATGCTTTGCAATGTTAAATAAGTAATACAAGTTGCCATATATACAGTACAGGTAGCATACTTATATGTCGTGGCCAATGGGGGCTGCAGGAAGCAGCAGCCAGCACATCCCTTGGCCTGCGCTGCTTCCCGCAGCCCCCATTGGCCTGGAGCAGCGAACCGCGGCCAGTGGGAGCCGCAATCGGCCAAACCTGTGGACACGGCAGGTAAACAAACTGGCCTGTCCCGCCAGCGTGCTTATCCTGGTAGGCCGTGTGCCAAAGGTTGCCGATCCCTGCTCTAGAGCGAGTAGTTGAATAGGGATTTCTGACCTCTGTCCTAACCACTGGACGATAGATTTGTGCTTATGCTCATTCTGGAAAAATGCCTATTTAATTATTTAATATGAAGATGAACAGCTTCAACAGGAGAAAATTAGAAACCCACATTAGACTATTCCATAGCTCAGTGGTCAGGGCATTCACCTGAGCATGGGCAACGCTTGTTCAAATCTTTTCTCCTCATAAGGTGGGGGGGGGGGGAGAATTGAATTGGGGTCTCCCATATCCTGAGTCAGCTCTCTATCCACTGGGCTTAAAGTTATAAATGAGGCTGCTGCCACCTCCCTTCCCTCACTGCTCTTTAGTATGGAGATATTTGTTCTCAGAGAACACCTACCAGTTGCCCCCGTCCCAATAGGCATTGGCCTCCCTATCTTTATCTGGGGATTGGGTGTGAGATAGACATCTGCCTGAGACAGTAGTGCACATGCCCAGAGGCAGAAACTGAGGAGCATAGTGGATTTTTACAGCAGAAATTTAGGGGGCTACATGATTAAGCAACAACTGAGCAGTTGTTTGGTAGGCTTGAGGCACACAAGTCCCTTTGTGGCTCTGGGCCTGACTCCAAAGATCAGTGCACTCCCCAGGTGGAGGGATACATGGAGTCAGTTTGCTGCTCTACAGCAGGCAGAGTAGGGATTTGAACCCAGGTCTCCCCCATCCTTGGTGAATGCACTAACCAATTGGGTATAAAGGGGAAGTATCACAACCATCCTCTTTCTGAGAAAGGGCTGACCTGACTGAGGTGCCTAATTCTAGGAAAGTGTTCACTGCTGTGAATCCCATGCAGCGGGAAGGGCAGCGTTTCCTACAGGCTGGGTTAGATCATGGCTCTCAATTTGCTGGTTTTGGGGAATCCCATGTTAGGCACCTAACTCTCCCCATGCATTGTGTAGGAAGCCTGGGTGCCAAACACAGGACTGTGGATTCCACCAGGTGGCAGGGTGCCTAAACATTAAGCACTGCAAATGCTGAGCCTGAGTCCCCTTTGTAGATCTAGCCCTTTCTCCCTCTTGTGTGGGACCATCGACTGGTTTGGCAATCCTGAGGAAAAGCGAGTCTGATTCACCAGTAATACAGCACATTCCACATAATCCAGAGATAGGCAGGGCCAGCGCTTCCATTTAGGCGACCTAGGCAGTCGCCTAGGGCACCAGGATTTGGGGGGGCGGCATTTTGCTGCCCTCGATGGCAATTCGGTGACGGGGGGTCCTTCTGCGCTCCGGGTCTTCAGCAGCAATTCTGCGGCGGGTCCTTCACTCGCTCCAGGACCTGCCACCGAAGTGCCCCAAAGACTGGGAGCGCGGAAGGACCCCCCGCTGCAGAATTGCCGACGACGACCAGGAGCGCAGAAGCCTACGGCGCCAAAAACCCTGGCACCGCTCCTGGAGATAGGAGTATTCGTCCCTGCAAAGTTTTCTCTGGGACTATTACACAGCTGCAAGGGAACTAAGGCCCAGATCCTCAAAGATATTTAGGCAACTAAGTCCTATTGAAATCATGAGTTAGATTAGGTGCCTAAATACCTTTGAGGATCAGGACCATGGACAATAGCAGTCTGGCCTCAGAAAGAGACAGGCTTCCAGAGTAGAGGAGAGTCTATCAGATCAATGTAGATAGTACGGGTACCACAGAGGTCAGGAACAGTAGAGCAGTCCTTTATGTGATATCTACAGGTGGATGACTTATTTCCGTGAATCCCCAGGATCCATTTAGGTGATCTCCTGCTCATTCTGCTATATACACTTGCACAGAAATTCCATTATGCCAGTTTTGCAGTTTCCTGGCCCCATGCTATGAAGAAAACAATATAACAGTGAATAATTAAATTCTCCTCTTAAAAATTGAAACTCAGGAACTGTATAGGCAATGTGCAAAGGAGTGTCTGAATTTCTCTGAGATTAGACGCTATTATTTATCAGAACCTATATTTCTTTTTATATTCACAGCTACTGCCTGTATATCAGAGCATGTTGGTGCACTTCAGAGTCATTTTCCACCCAAACAGTACAATACATTTTAAAAAATGAGGCAGAGTATTATAGAATTGTATTTCATTGCATTCTCACATGTTAGTGTTACACTTTGTCAGGCCAAAAGTCAGGGCAGGTCCATAGACACCCTTTTATATACAAAAGGAAGGAAAATGAAAGCGCTAGACCAGTAACAGAAACCTGATAGGAATTTACCTAAAGTTCTGTTCATTGCATAGTTTGTAAACAAAATGTAAATTTAAAAATGTAGATTTTCAATTCTCCCATTGCAGTTTATTAAAAATTGTTCCATTCTCCCTACTGGCATTTCACTGTTTGAAGTACAGGTTTAAAATAGACCAAGGGGAACACCTTAAAATAATCATGCTACTGCAAATACAAGCATATAGTAGCAGATTTGAAATATTTAGTACAGTTCATTTGCATTCAAACTGCATTTCTGCTGTAGATACAACACTGCAGACAGTTGCTTGGAAATGGTTGTATGTGTAATATACAAACAATAAAAATAAAATTATTCTATAAATAAAGCTGCTTGCAGGCCAATTTTAAAGCAAATGGAAAAAGCTTGCGATCCAAGCACAAAATAAGGAGGTTGGGTAATAATTCCAATACCATGGTCCCTAAAAGAAGAGTAGGGAAAGGGTTCTGAAGTACTAGCCCTAGCTGGATTCTTTCTGAACTCCAGCAGAGCCTTGCTGTGAATTCATCAGTAGCTCCTTCAATTCCCCATTTCCACCCATAAAATACAGGGAATAAAGACCTAATTCTGCAGTCAATGAGAACATCAGGTGCACAAGGAATACTCAATAGAAATCCAAAGCAGCCAAGGACTAGGAATTATCTTATTAGGTAGGGACTACTAGGGAAAAGTAAAAAGCAACAGAGGGTCCTGTGGCACCTTTGAGACTAATAGAAGTATTGGGAGCATAAGCTTTCGTGGGTAAGAACCTCACTTCTTCAGATGCTGGTTTGGTAGATATATTCTAGTTAAGCTAATAGTTTGACTTCACAGAGTTGGTGAAGCATTGAGACTGGGCAAGGAAACCTGTGAGGGAAGAGACTTTCCATCTATTTAATGGTTACCATAAAGGGGCAAGGGATCAGGTGACCTCCCATTTGGTATATAATGAGCAATCTTAGCATGGGGGGGGGGGTGTGCTTTAACATGGGGGGGAGAGGGTGGACAGGCAGGAGGAAAGAGAAAGAGATCCTTCTCCAAAAGAGTAAAAGGCTTTGTAAGACACTGTATGTAGGAATAAAACCATTTTGTTCATCTCAAGCCTAGTTGAATTCCAACCTTAATTTGCAAATCTGTAAGAAGCATATTTGTAGCACCTGTTGGATTAATATAGCTTTCATTCAATGAATGTGTAAAAATAAATACTTTTGTTTAGGCATTTTGTAGTTATAAAATGGTGAAACTGAGTCAGATCTCTTAGTTAATCTTTGATATCTGACCATTCAAACACATTTGTGGAGGGTTTTTTTGTTTGTTTCAGTCAAGTTTATAAACAGATGTTTCATTATTAGGACCCCTGGATATTTGGATTTTTTCTTTTTTTTTTTAAGGAGGATAATCCTTAGGTTTTGCTGCCTCACAACAGTGCTTTTTATTTATTTATTTATTTATTTTCAGGAAAACTTAAGAAATAGAGCCAGACAGCCAAGTCTTAGGCCAAACACAACATGTTTTGAAAAGGCTACTGGTTGATGTCTGAACTTTAGAAGTGGGCATGCACTTGCCATACATTTAGCTATCTACACTCATGAAAATTAGCCCTATCTTTTTATCTTGATACCTGGTTGCAGTGTCCACTGTACTATATCACAAGTCCCAAGTTAGTTTTTTCTTGGTTGTGTTCTCCAATTATATTCAGATTTAGTTTAAATAGACAATATCTTACTTTTAAAAAAGTAATAAAGATCTAAAGGGTCTCATGCTAACTGATATGGATGTACCCCTTGCATTCCCTGTATTATAATCATGGTATAAATATTGGGAACTTACTTGGTTTTAGTGGATTGTTTCTTATATTAGGGGCTAAATCACTGCTGCCTTTGCATGGGTTTACTGATAAGGAAGTGAACCCAGAAGTTTCTTAAACAGCTCTCCAGAAAGGACCCAGGCAGAATGCTGCTATTACCATTCCTGGAGAACTCTGTGTGATGGTGCCCGCCATAAGGCTTTATGGAATATGCTTATGAATGTACATGTGACATAACTGGAATATGTTTTAGGCTACATATGCCATGTAACATATCTATGTAAAGGTTATGATCTACTGAATGTATTCATCCTATTTGTATGCATGTGTCATTTTCGTATTCGAAGTTATGAATATTGGCCGTGTATTGGCTTGATTTTAACTAGCCTAGTAGAGCATTTGGTCAGCTTCTTGACAAAAGTGCAAATTAAGTGCCCGATCAAAAAACACTTAAGCCAACAATGAACTTGAAGATGCCAATCCACATCTGAGCTTTCACAGGAATGTGGCTTGGCTGGTAAAAACTGAGTCATGCATGGACATGTGGCTTGCCCGTGTGACTCCAAAACTCCATCTTGGAGCTGGACTTTGCATAGGAGAGAGAAGAAAGAGAAAGTCTACTTGAACCCCTGGGAGACCCCTCCATTTTGTCTTCAGCTGGCTAAAGAGAGAGCCTCTCCACTCCCAAGGATACCTGAAAGAAACTGGAACAAAGGACAGTAACTACGGAGGAAGGGGGAGTGTGACAGGTTGGATCACAGAAACCCCCTCGGGAGCTGCCACCTGATGTGTCAACACTACTTCTGTCCCTGCTTTCCTGCCCTGTCAGCTTAGGATTTAAGTGCCCTGCCTGGTTTGAGCCAGACTTGCTAGCCTGCTGCAAACCCAGACTCAGGTCTGAATCACGTCCCCTAACAGCTGTAGGCTTACCTGAAATTCCCCTTATTCCTCCCAAGGGTAATGCCAGAATTTAAACCAATCTGTGTTTGATAATCTAGGGTTTTTTGTTTTTTTTTTTTCTGGTGATTTACACCCTTAAGGATTTTGATATCTGAATATGTATATAATGTATGACAATGGATGATCAAGGTATTTTTCCATCATTTTTACAATAATTTTTCATTCACTGTCAGATTCCATGTAAGTTTCATACTGAAATATGTAGCTTTCCTGATTTGTATTTTATCCAACACACACAATCACGTGAACATTTGGAAAGGGAGGAAGAATTAATTGGAGATGACCTCCCAGCTGACCAAAAACAACCGTAGCTATTTTCTCTTCATCCTGCAATGAAGCAACTAACCCCCCAACCACAGCCTCAACCAATGAGCTTAAAATGTTCCAAGATTTCATGAGAACCTTAGCAGAAATTCTAGATATTCTATTAGAAATTATCAAATAAAAACACCATAAAATTCTGGACAGTCTCCAACCTTTGTAATTAGGCAGAATGGCATTACCATTAATGAAGGTCTTTTGAAACCAGCAAAAAGCAATCTGTCCCATTCCTGTGTCCATTCCAGTGACCTCCAAGAGGGCACATAGTAGATACCAGGTACCAACTAAGGGTTATGAATACGAAGGTGATAGACATTTGTCATCCAGGTCATTCATGAGAAATCCAAATAGCCCAAGTCCACTCCCACAGAGAAGGAGCTGAAGAAGCTGGATCTCTTTGATCCAAAAGTATATTCCTCAAGGAGTCAACTAAAAGTTGCTAATTATCAAGTACTTTTTTCAACATATGATTTCCTACTATGAGATATATTCCTTAACCCAGTGGACAAGCTCCCCAAAGAATATTAGGATGAGTTAAAATTTAATATGTCAGAAGGCCAAATTATGGCCAGGACAATGCTCCAAGCAGCACTCTAGTTTCTGCCTCAGTGGGCCCCAAAGGTCAGCAACAAGTCCATGTTGATCCCAGCATAAAGCTTTGAGTTCATAGTGGCAGTGTTAGATTCCGAGTCAGCAAAGACTTCTCTACTGCAGCTCCATGCACGCCCCATGATATAGCTGTGTCTAAAACCTATCTAAAACTTCTGGCACACATAGCAGCATACAACTGCATCATACAGCATACCAAACTTATCCTTGATCCACTGCAAGGGTGAGTGAAATCAGAGTATCTGTTGTATAGACAGGAAGGCTTTACTCCGCACAAAGGTCCTCTCCTCATTAATTTGATACGTGCACATCATAAACCAAGTATGCAGTGGAGTTCCTTTTCCCACAACCTTTCTATGAAAGACTCTGGTGACAGATACCTTCCTCAAGATGTGGGGAGCACATCTTGATCAACTTTGAATTAAAGGGAAATGGTTGATTCAGGACACTACACTACCCTGACAATATCAGTGTCCTATAACTCGGAGTGATTTGACTGGCAAGCAAGGCATTTCTGCCTCTCTTTTGGTGCCTCCCAGTGTAAGTGGTTACCAACAACACCACATTGATGCACTATATCAACAAACAAGGAGTGCCAGACCTGATGTGTATTTGTCCAGTGACCCATGCCTTCAATGGTTTTGAAAAAGCTGAGACAAGACAAGGGGAATATCATCATGATAGCCCCAGCTTGGGCTAGGCAATTCTGGTACTCAAACTTGATAAAGCCATTGGTACAGAAACCAACCACTGTCTTTACTAGATCTACCTTTCCTACTGTCTCAGAATGATGGCCATATCCTTCACCCAAACCCATCATCCTTGCACCTCTCAGCCTGGATGCCAGCTGGATGATGTCCAGGGAGAGGATTGACTTCAGAACATCCTACTTCAGAGCAGGAATCCTTCAACTAGACCTACCAGGCCAGATGGACGAGAGTCTATCTGGGCTCTACAGCATCAGAATTCATCTCTGCAAGTGGCAATTCCGACAACACTGGATTATTTACTTGCTCTCCCTAAAGCATTCAGGATCATCCCTCAGTCCTTCAGCATTGACACATATATTTAGTATTAGAATACATCTGGCAGCAATTTTGGTGACTCATTTCCCCTTTCCCTGTATACAAGACCAGAATGTATTTTCATGCCGCATTCTGGTGAAATTTTCTTAAAAGCCTGACCCATGTTTTCCTATCATTCAGGGAAGGCTCTGCTCCTCCCTGGACCCTCAACTTAGGGTCTGTGTACTCTGCGAAAAAAGACCCACAGCAGTGAGTCTCAGAGCCCAGGTGAACTGAAATTCAGTGAAGATGGAGGGTCTTGGAGCCCAGGTTCCAGAACGAGCCAGAATGTCTACATTGCTGTTTTTAGTCCCATAGCGCAAGCCCTGCAAGCCCAAGCCAGTGGTCTGAGATTGCTGCAGTAGGAGTTCTTTTGCACTGTAGATGTACCCATAACTGTAACTTCACTAACGTCTTTCCCCACTGAGCTCTCTCCATCATCTTTCAAAGAGGACAGCTTTCCTGTTGTCCATCGCTTTATCCAGAAGAATCGGAGAGATCCAGACCTTTATGGCAGGCTCTATGTGATATGGTAGGGCTTCTCCCTGGCCTGACAAGCATACACTGGCATGTCCAGTCTCATTTAAGTAGGTTTATTATCCAAACATAAGCAATTTAAAACAAACAAAAACAAACACAAAGGTCCCTCTTTGTCGTAGGGTTTCCCAACTCCCCTCCCATGGGTCTCTGGTAATCCTGCTTCTTGCAGTTTCCCAGTCCCAGCCAGCTCTCTTCTCAGCCAGTCCTTATTCAGCCATCTCTGCTCTCATCCAGCTCTGTTGCTCTTCTGGAACAGCAGCTTCAGGTCAACTTTCCTCGGCACTTTGAACCTTGCTCCAAGGGTCCATCACAGGAGTTAGCACCTCTCTTCTCTGGTTGCTTTCCCCAGCCTGTCCCAATCAGTCCTCCTTTTCCTGCCCTCTGACAGGCTGTGATGCTGTATGAGTGAAACATCATCATGTATATCATTAATATTGCCACTGTTATACTATTGCAACAAATCTTATACAAGGTATGTCATGTAAGGTATCAATGGAAAAGTTACAATCTATCAAATATGATTAGCCCATTTGTATGCATGTATCAAAAGTTATGAATATTGACTATATACCAGTATTTCAAATGTATTTGCTCGTGGGATAACACCCACAAGGTAGTTTACATTCAGTCTAGCCAACGCATTGTGAATGGACCATTCAAGTTGATGGCCCCTTAAAGAACACGAGACATAGAAAAAGTTTGTCCCTGCCCAGTGAGCCTTCCTGTGGATGCTTTAGTCAAAATATGGGTAATGGCTGCTCCTGTGAGGCATCAACACATTTAAAGGCATGTGACTTGCTCATGTGACCTATCTTGTGTCTGTAATTTTCCACAAATAAAGACTGAGAACAACCCCTCCACATGGGAGAAGGTATAAATAATCCTAGATAAAAACCTCCATTTTGCCTCTTTCCTGCTCTGACCTCTGGAATATGGACTTACACTAAAAGGAGCATTCCAACCAATGGATTGAGGACCTTCCAATCTTTTGGGAGTAATCAGAGACTTTACAAACCTGCAGCCTATAACATCACAGCTACAAACTTGATCCAAGAACTTTGCAATGATTGTATGTATTTGATTTCTTTGACCATTTTAACTCTCTCCTTCTTTTCTCTTATAAATAAACCTTTAGATATTAGATACTAAAGGATTGACAACAGTGTGATTATTGGGTAAGATCTGAGTTATATATTGACCTGGCTATGTCTGATCTTTTGACATCAGAAGAACACTTTGATGAAATTGGTTTTCAATAACAACTCATCATTAAATCTAGTGTCTGGGATGCCTAGGGAGACTGCAGTTTGGACTTCTTGTTAACCCATGTGGTGAGACAGAAATTTATTTTTGTTTCTGGCTTGGCATATCTAATCATAGAATAACCATCAATTTGGGGTAAGTCTGATCTATTTCTCAGCAGTTTGTCTTGAATTTGGCATCTTCTTTTTGTGGATACAGACTAACACGGCTGCTACTCTGATATGCATCCTCAGCTGTAACTCAGTAAGGCATGGTGACATAGACCTTTATAGCCCCAGATGTAGCTCTGCCGCCTTTTAATTGGCTGGGCACACCTACTCTGACATGGGACAGTTGGACCTGCTCCATTTACAGGGTCTAACTTCCCTGTGACACCTTAGTTATACAATCTTTTATAAAGACAGAGTCACCCTCCAGCTTCATCCTAAGTTTCTGCCTGAGGTAGCCTCAGACTTTTACCTGTACAGTAGAACCTCAGAGTTAGGAACACCTTGCATGGAGGTTGTTTGTAACTCTGAAATGTTCATAACTCTGAACAAAATGTTAAAATGTTCTTTCAAAAGTTTACAACTGAACATTGACTTAATACAGCATTGAAATGTTACTATGCAGAAGAAAAATGTTCCTTTCTCTTTATTTTATTAGTAGTTCACGTTTACTACAGTACTGTATTGTATTTGCTTTATTTATTTATTTGTTTGTTTGTTTATTTTTGGTCTCTGCTGCTGCCTAATTGTGCACTTCTATTTCCAAATGAGGTGTGTGGTTAACTGGTCAGTTTGTGACTCTGGTGTTTGTAACTTTGAGGTTCTACTGCAATTAGTCTCTTCACCTGCCGTTTTTCCCCCAAGCCACATTCCTCCCTGACCAAGGCAAAACTTCACACACTTGACTCTGTGTAGTGAGGGCATTGTATTTTTATTTAACCAGGAATAAAGAAATCATTAACACATCCAGATTATTCTTCACATTTGCTAAATCTCTGGAAGGGTAACTATTATCCTAGCAGAGACTATACAAATAGGTTTCATACTGTATGACCTGCCATCTATTAGCTAAGAAAGATCCCCTTGGTCACATTAGGTCTCATTCTACTCAAACCCAGGCAGCTTCCACCACTTCATTGATCAATGTCTCATTATCTGAGATATGTAGGACAGCAACATATATTCAGTCCATACATTTACCTTCCACTGTGTTTTGGTGCAGGTAAAGTTTCAATAAGGCCGTCCTGAAGTCAATATTTAACTGCTTGCAAGTCACCAAGAGTGGAATCTATGTGCCCAGTCACTTGAAGAAAGAATCAACAGAGAGTCCTGTGGCACCTTTAAGACTAACAGAAGTATTGGGAGCATAAGCTTTCGTGGGTAAGAACCTCACTTCTTCAGATGCAAGTAATGAAAATCTCCAGAGGCAGGTATAAATCAGTAAGGAGATAACGAGGTTAGTTCAATCAGGGAGGGTGAGGTGCTCTGAAACCTGAAGAAGTCAGGTTCTTACCCATGAAAGCTTATGCTCCCAATACTTCTGTTAGTCTTAAAGGTGCCACAGGACTCTCTGCTGCTTTTTACAGATTCAGACTAACACGGCTACCCCTCTGATACTTGAAGAAAGACTGCATACTTACTAGTAACTGTGGTTCTTTGAGATCTGTAGTCCACACAGATTGCATGACACACCATCCTTCCCCATCTGTTGAAGGAACTGAGTGGTGGTTGAGGCCACCCAATGTATCCTCAGCTACGGTGGCCACAAGGGCTCTCAGGGTACAGATGTGGTCCCAGCAGAAACTGCTATTCAAAAAGAATCTGACCATGTGACAATGAGCACCAAGAGTGGAGTCTGTGTGAACAACACAACACATCTCAAAGAACCACAGTTACTGTAGGGCAGGGGTCGGCAACGTTCGGCACGCGGCTCGCCAGGGTAAGCACCCTAGCGGGCCGGGCCAGTTTATTTACCTGCTGACGTGGCAGGTTGGCCGATCGCAGCCCCCACTGACCGCAGTTCGCCGTCCCGGGCCAATGGGGGTGGCGGGAAGCCACGGCCAGCACATCCCTTGGCCCGCACTGCTTCCCGCCGCCCCCATTGGCCCGGGACGGCGAACCACAGCGAGTGGGGGCTGCGATCGGCCGAACCTGCCACGTCAGCAGGTAAATAAACTGGCCCGGCCCGCTAGGGTGCTTACCCTGGCGAGCCGCGTGCCAAACGTTGCCGACCGCTGCTGTAGGGTAAATCACTGTTCTTTCAGGCAACGTGCGCACCTAACAAAATATGAAAAACTCAACACATTTGCCCATTACCATAACAATACTCAAATGCACCAACAAACTTATACCCTCTCTGAGGGCATGATCCAAAATCCACTAAAGTCAGTTGAAAGACTCCCAATAGCCCACTGACTTCACTGAGCTTTCGATCAGGTCCTTAAGAACTAACTTTCAATTCAACAAATGTTTTAGAGTGTAACTGAATTATCTCCGTTGTTTTGTATGTAATCTAGTACTGTAGTTACTTGGATATTTTTGGTGGTGGTGTGCAATGGGATGATTGTTTCACTGGTGTTTTATCCCACAGTAATCCCCATATCTTTTTCTTCATAAATATATTGGAAAATTATTCCATTTAGCACATCTTTCCTGTTTTAGAGCCCAGTCAGGAGTGGTGCTGAGCTCGCTGAACTCCCCATTGTCAGTGGGAATTGAGGGTACTGTGCACCTTACAGGATTGTGGTTGGGTTTTTCACCTTGCTACCAGCAGTTACCATCTGCTGGCCCAAATACCTAAACAACTGAAATTCATTTGACTCTGATTTCTTTCTTCTGAGTTACTAGCACAGCCATTAAATTTTCAACTGTTCTTCAAATTTAGTGCCTGATCCAAACCACTGACTTCAATGGCCTTTTGGATCAGGTTTTTGGAGATCTAATTTTCAATACTCTCATCCAAAGACAAGTAGAGCATAATTAACTGTAATCGTAAAATTGACCCTTGGGTCCTCTGCTCAGTAATTCCAATTTAATATGGGGCTATGCATGACTACCTTTTGTCTCTTGCTTTTTATCCAGTTTTCTGTCTAACACCCTGGTTTATCTATAACTCTTTATCCTAGTTAGTGATCTGTGATGTGGAACTTTGCCAAATGTTTCTTGAAATGTGAATGTATTACAGCCATTGAATTTCACTTATCCATCATGTCAGTGGTATTTTCAAAGAATTCCAGTGGGTCACTTAAGCATGACCTCCCTTGCCTGGAACTATGCTGGCCTCCCTTAACAAACTGTATTTTATAAGGTGTTCTCCTACTGACCTCCTTCCAGGTTTTCTCTACTGTTCATATTAAAGTAACTAGCCTACAGTTTCCTGGTCTATCTCTTGAGACTCTTTTTCAAATAATGGACTTGCATTTGTCACTTTTCAGACCTCAGAAATCTCTTTTTGAATCCAGTGAACTTGTAAATATGTCATTTAAAGGTTCACTGAACCCTTGCTTTCATCTTCTGAACAGTAAGTATGAAAGTTGTTTGATTCTGCTGCTGGGTTTTGGTGGTGGTTGTTATTACAGTAGCAGCTGCAGGCTCCAACTGTTGCTGGGGCTCCACTGTGTGAGGCACTGTACAAACACACCCTATGGAGTGTGATAACATCAAAAATAATCTACAAAACTTGTGGAGAACCAGTAGGAAGATACATGAAAATGAAACAAGTCATCACAGAATGTGCTAGGAGATTCAGAATCTATATTAGGCTGTCTCTGAAGGTGTGAAAATCTGCTCTAAGAATGCAGGGAGAGCAGGGAGAAGTATTCTTAGAGTCATAGATTCCAAGACCAGAAGGGACTGTTCTGATCATCTAGTCTGGCCTTCTGTATAATACAGGCCATACAATTTCCCAAAAATAATTCCTAGAGCATATTTTATGGGAAAATATCCTATCTTGATTTTAAAATTCCCAGTGATAGAGAATCCACCACAACTCCTGGTAAATTCTTCCAATGGTTAATTATCCTCACTACTAAAAAATGTACACCTTATTTCCAGTCTAATTTGTCTAGTTTCAGATGCCAGTTATTGGATTGAGTTACACTATACCGTTCTCTGATAAAGGGACCATTATCAAATATTTGTTGCTCATGTAGGTACTTTCAGACTGTTAAACTGAATAGATTTAGCGCTTCGTTAAGATAAATACAATTGAACCTCAAAGTCGCGAACACCTCAAGAATGGAGGTTGTTCGTAACTCTGAAATGTTCGTACTCTGAACAAAACATTATGGTTGTTCTTTTAAGAGTTTATAACTGAACATTGACTTAATACAACTTTGAAGCATTGCTATGCAGAAGAAAAATGCTGCTTTTAACCATTTTAATTTAAATGAAACAAGCACAGAAACAATTTCCCTACCTTCTCAAATCTTTTTTTTAAACTTTCCCTTTATTTTTTAGTAGTTAACGTTTATCATAGTACTGCACTTTATTTGCCCTTTTATTTATTTATTTATTTATTGTCTCTGCTGCTGCCTGATTGTGTACTTCTTATTCCAAATGTGATGTGTGGTTGACCGGTCAGTTTGTAACTCTAGTGTTCATAATTCTGAGGTTCTACTGTAGATTTAGCTGTTGGAGTCTAACACCATGAGACATTTTTTTTAATCCTTTAATCAGTCTCATGGCTCTTCTGTGAATACTCTCCACTTTATCAGCATCTTTCTTGAATTGTAGAAACAGGCACTGGACACAGTATTTCAGCAATATAAAGGTAAAATAATTTCTCCACACATACTCAAAATCCCCCTGTTTATGTATTCAAGGATCTCATTAACCCTTTTGGGCACAGTGTCACACTGGGAGCTTGGGTTCAGCTGATTAACCACCATGAGCCCCAAATCTTTTTCAGAGTCACTGCTTCCCCAGATAGAGTCCCTCATCCTGTAAGTACGACCTAAATTCTTTGTTCCTAGATGCATACATTTATGTTTAGCTATATTAAATGGTGTATTGTTTATTGCAACCAGTTTATGAAGTAATCCAGGTCGCTCTGTATTAGTGACCTGTTCTTATCCTTATTTGCTACTCCCCCATTTTTGTGTTATGTGCACATTTTATCGGTGGTGATTTTATGTTTTCTTTCAGGTCATTGATAAAAATATTATATAGTGTAGGGCCAAGAAGAGATCCCTGTGGGACACTGCTAAAAGCTCTCCAGCTCAGTGATGATTCCAGCTGATAGCTGTCTCCAGCTGTTCTGTGCTAAGTGGGAGGATCCTAGACATGACCTAATGTGGCAGTCACTGGAACCAAGGAGAATGACCAGGCTGGATGAGGGAGAGCCACCAGTGAATGAAATTCAAAGCCAAGAGATGGAGCTATGAAGAAAGGGAAGCATAAACAGGCACTATTAGAACCACTGAAGAAGTGACGAAAGCACCCACAAGAACTGTGTGAGCAATCTACAATACATGTGCGCTTTGAATAGGTGTAATCCTGTAAGACTGTCTGTTAAAAGGCAGCAGCAGCCTTGAGTGCAGCCAACAGACCCAGGCAATGGAAACCAGCTGAGGGGAGTGTAGACATGGTTAAGACCAAGGAGTAGGTACAGGTGGGATGGTGTTTGTTAAAAAGACAGTTGTCTAAAAGACTGCTACATCCTTGGGGAGGCAGGGCTTTCAATCCTAAAACTGGGAAACATTTCTCTCCACAGTGGAAGAGAAAAAGGAAATCAATAGCCTGAAGCGAAGTATATAGGAAGCTAGCTGAATGAATCTATGGGTGAAAGAATAATCAAAGTGAGGCACTCCTAGGTTCTTGACTACTACCCTTATTGGCAACACCATATGAGCAGGGCCACTGATTGATCTTAGTGGAAGAGAAAACATAATGAAAGGACCACAGTAAGGTAACCAAACAATGACTAGGACATTGGAGACAGATTCACAATGGAAAAGCACCAAAGATTTAAAAAAATCATAAAAACCATATGCATGAAAAACAAATAAAGCATTTTAAACACCCATAATTCTCAACCCAGCTCAATACTTTTCACACAATGGAAGCTAAGGTTTGTAAATGTTGATCGTTCAACACTAATCATTGTATGGAAATAATCAGTTGGAGAAGAGAGAGTGAAACAGGATATGGAGAGAAGAAGGCTGACTGGTTGTTGTACTTAAAGTACTGCACAGGATCTTTTTTAGGGGGAATAAGGCAAAATGCCACATTTATTAGTAATACATGTATTCATTAACACTGTATTATATGCATATAATATATTACACTTACACTCACACACACACACACACACACAAACCCATTCCGTCTTGTTGTTACCAATTAGTTGCTCCCCTTAACTTCACTGGCCAGGTGAGTTAGATGGGGGAGGGGGTGGAGCCGGGCTTCTGCCGATCCGGATCGATGCTCCCATGTTGACAAGACGAGACCCGGGGTCCTCTGCAAGACACCTTACTTTTATAGCAGCTTTCCTCTTATGCAAATCTATACCAGATTTAAACTCTGTGTCTGTGTCCATTGGTCCTTTGTGCTGCTTTCTTTTGAGTGTTGTCCCAATGCTGCAAAGAGGGTGTTTCCAAAAGAAGGTGCTTGCTTCTAACCCCCGAGGCCGTCAGTATGTCTGCTTGTCTTTAATGAGCCCACTTGACACGTTTTATTGTCCTTGGGTCTGGCTCCCAGCCCCTCTCCAACAGTTGAGGCTGTCTGGAGGTGCTGCCTTCCATGCCTTGCTCATTCACACCTCATTCATTCAACAGGGCAATTGATTAAGAGTGGGGGGGAGAGCTCTTGTTCTATTGCTAGCAAAAAGAAATTTTTCTTCTATCTTATTCTATCCTTAGGGGCTATAATATTATACCAAGGGCAATGCAAAGTTTCTAAATGAGGCTTTGATACAAAGTTCCATGAAAACAGAGGTCACACGTGGGTAGACCCACCACAAGGTTATATGAAGAGGCACAATGTAAAGTCATATGAAAATTATCAGAGATTGATCTACATTGTCCCCCTTTTGACCTCTCAAGAACAATTCTTGAGTGGTCACCATATAAATCTTTTGTATTTGTTGCAAACAAACCAAACAATTATAACCAGGTGAATATAACTAAAACCATTACAATTGACTAAACACCAGATATAACATAAACACAAATGCAAACAATTAAATGTAGAGAGAGGAAAAGACATTTGCCCTGTCTAGTGTAGTATCCCTTCTTTTTCTGGACCCAATGCTAGCACAGGACACTACTAGAGACCGACACAGAACATGCAACACAGAACACTGAACACAGACTTTGTCATGACACTATAACCATGGTATTTTATAACTCTTCAGCTGGTACCAGCTCTTCTGATGTTCTGGTTCAGAGCCTGAAAGATAGAAGCTTGGAAACAAATTAGCACAGTGATTTTACCATGGCAGAACCTGCTTAGTCTCTGCCACAGTGTGTTTGGTACTTGGGGCTGCACAAATGCTAATTAAGTGGTGCATTTTTTGTGAGTGTAAATCCTCCCTTTCTCTCAGTAAAAGGGCGTTAACACTCCATCTAGAAAAAATAAAATTCTGTTTTAAAATCTCCAGCCATTTTGCCATGGCCTGGAGATCTGAGGCAGAAGCAGGCACTGTTGTTAACTGTTTCAATGGCATTTTGGCCTTGGGAGGAGGAATTTACCCAAATATCCCCCTTCCCAATCTCCAGAGGGGTCCCAAAGGTCTGCCCCCTTCTGGGGTCTTAAATGTTTCTTCTCCTGATGTTACTGCTGCTGTAAGATTTGAGAGTGCTGTTTTAACTCTCTGTACCCAACCTGTTTTTCAGTTTCTCTATCTGTTGCTTGCCTGGGCCCAATCCTGCTTTTTCCAATAAACAGTTTTTTTTTTCCATGGGCACAAGCCTTGTTCCACTACTAATTTAGCAAGGAGGGTGGGCTTCTCAACCAGCCCCCACCCTTCCTGGTCCCTTTCCTTAAACATTTCTTTCAATATTGTGAAATGACCACAATATCACTCACAAGAAAAACAAAACAAAGCAAAACAAACAAACAAACATAAACCACACTACACTGCCCAAACTCCTATATTCTTCAGAGTTTGGTTTAACAGAACAAGATTTGTATCTTATGATTTTAACCCACTCTGGGCCAGAGGGAGAGACGCTAAGCTTCCCTCTGTATTACTCGGTCTGCTACCACCGAGGGTTCATACACCAATTATACAAATCCTTCCCCGGATTAGATCCTTCCCCGGATCAGAGTGAGAAACACTAAGTTCTCCTCTTTAGCTCAGTCTTGCTACGGCTGAGGGTGTATGTACCTCTATAACACAATTCAAACCTAAACTCCTATATCCTTCAGAGTTTGGTTAATCCTTCCCCGGATCAGAGTGAGAAACACTAAGTTCTCCTCTTTAGCTCAGTCTTGCTACGGCTGAGGGTGTATGTACCTCTATAACACAATTCAAACCTAAACTCCTATATCCTTCAGAGTTTGGTTAGATCCTACCCCGGATCACAGTGAGAAACACAATTTAAACCTAAACTCCTATATCCTTCAGAGTTTGGTTAATTAACTGAAAGTTTACGCTCTTTTTCCTATAGTGCCAGGCTTGCTAAAGCTGGCGGTGTGCACACCAGTTTATAATAACTGTGGATTTTATGCTTGCTCCCCCTTTCGCATTCTCCACCAAAATGTTATACCAATAGAATAAAAACCAGCAGGATCTTATTAAGAGGGATAAGGCAAAGATGCCACATTTATTGTAAATATACTGATAAAGCAAAAGATAAAAATAAACAACGTTGTTTGACTACTTATTTCTTATACATACACATATATATATATAGAGAGAGAGAGAGATTCATTCACACAATCATTCATTCAAGTTCTGTATAGGTGTTATAGTTACCAGCCTAGAAGTTGCTCATGCCAAGTTACTGGCCAGGTATCTTGGTCATGAGGATGGAGCTGAGTCTGTGTCAGGTGCACCTGATGCTCCTGGAGGCTGGCAGCAGAACCAGAGACTCAAAGTCATCAGTCTTTAGAGTCCATTCTTATAGGAATTAGTCCCTATGTTAGTCTATGGGAGCTGTTTCATCCTGCTGTTGCTGACTCAATCAGCAGATGGCACATTCCTGTCCAAAGTGGCACATTCCTGGTGGCTCCACACTGTCCAAAGTTTGTGTTTCTCATCCTTCCAGGTGATGGGGTGGGTCCCAGTTTACCCTCCGGGGGTTTCTGGTCATCCACTTGACACATTCTTCGGCCGATGGATACTCCTTTTCTAGGCTGGCACCTCCCTAACCATCCATGTATATCAAGCATTCATCAGCATACATTCCATCCCTTAACCATATTTTAATTTACTGTCTCCACCACTTTCAGAGTGTGTGCTAATTCATTTGAGACTCCCGGCCCTTTAATCACAGAGGGTGGGAGTCTGTCCTAGGAGCCATTGAATGAAGTGAAAGTCACTTAACAGCTTATAGTGTTTGTTTACATTGTATCAATTACTTCAAGAACAAAGTCAGTTAACTTGTTTGTAAGTTTTACATAGTAGTAAAGTATCTTTCACAGGATAGATATAATCAATGGTTTCTACAGACAGTAGCTTACAAGTTTTAACAGAAGACCCAAGAGATTTTTGTACTTGGTGAAACTGTTGGATTTTAAAGTGTGGGGGCCAAATTATGAGGGGGTCACTGTCACTTGGGGGAATCACTGTTAGTACCTTCTCTCAAACAGGTTAAAAAGAAAGTGACACTAACGATTATATAAATATCGTAGTGTCAAAAGGGGGATTATGTAGGGATATTAAAGAAGGTACTAACAGTGATTCCCCCAAGTGACAGTGACCCCCTCATAATTTGGCCCCCACACTTTAAAATCCAACAGTTTCACCAAGTACAAAAATCTCTTGGGTCTTCTGTTAAAACTTGTAAGCTACTGTCTGTAGAAACCATTGATTATATCTATCCTGTGAAAGATACTTTACTACTATGTAAAACTTACAAACAAGTTAACTGACTTTGTTCTTGAAGTAATTGATACAATGTAAACAAACACTATAAGCTGTTAAGTGACTTTCACTTCATTCAATGGCTCCTAGGACAGACCCCCACCCTCTGTGATTAAAGGGCCGGGAGTCTCAAATGAATTAGCACACACTCTGAAAGTGGTGGAGACAGTAAATTAAAATATGGTTAAGGGATGGAATGTATGCTGATGAATGCTTGATATACATGGATGGTTAGGGAGGTGCCAGCCTAGAAAAGGAGTATCCATCGGCCGAAGAATGTGTCAAGTGGATGACCAGAAACCCCCGGAGGGTAAACTGGGACCCACCCCATCACCTGGAAGGATGAGAAACACAAACTTTGGACAGTGTGGAGCCACCAGGAATGTGCCACTTTGGACAGGAATGTGCCATCTGCTGATTGAGTCAGCAACAGCAGGATGAAACAGCTCCCATAGACTAACATAGGAACTAATTCCTATAAGAATGGACTCTAAAGACTGATGACTTTGAGTCTCTGGTTCTGCTGCCAGCCTCCAGGAGCATCAGGTGCACCTGACACAGACTCGGCTCCATCCTCATGACCAAGATACCTGGCCAGTAACTTGGCATGAGCAACTTCTAGGCTGGTAACTATAACACCTATACAGAACTTGAATGAATGATTGTGTGAATGAATCTCTCTCTCTCTCTCTATATATATATATATGTGTATGTATAAGAAATAAGTAGTCAAACAACGTTGTTTATTTTTATCTTTTGCTTTATCAGTATATTTACAATAAATGTGGCATCTTTGCCTTATCCCTCTTAATAAGATCCTGCTGGTTTTCATTCTATTGGTATAACATGGTGACAAGAGTCTTTAAATGCAATTGGCTGTCACCTGCCTGGTTTGGTCAGTGAGGAGGGTCTGACTTGACTATTTGTCTTTTTAAGAGGAAATTTAGTGTACTGTATGCAAAGTGTTCCATTTTTTCAATCCAGTGGTTTCATTTGTGTGGCCTTTAGGGAATCAGAATATTTTAATTAGGCACCTTGCTTTTTAGTATCACTTTAAAAGCATATTAATCATTTGATTAATTATGAATACACATGGTCTCTCTCTTGTTCCCTCATTTGCTTTACCTTGTATGATTATTTTTGTGTGCTCTGACCAGGGCCGGCTCTAGGTTTTTTGCTGCCCCAATCAAAAAAATGTTTGGCTGTCCCCCACCCCAGCCCTGGGCTACCCCCCCGCATCCCCTTGATGCCCCAGCTCTGGGCCTCCCCGCCCCCGAACCCACAGGCGCCCCAGCCCTGGGCTCTCCCCCCACCCACGACCCCCTGCCACCCCAACCCCGGGCTCTCCCCCCGCACCTGCTCCACCTTTCCCCCCCACCAGTGCCCCCCCACCCACACACACCCTGCCGCCCCAGCCCTGGGCTCTCCCCCCTCCACCCGCACCCCCTGCCACCTCAGCCCTGGGCTCTTCCCCGCCAACTGTACCCTTCTTCCGCCCCAGCCATGGGTCACTGGTAACTCGCTCCCAGGGCGGGTCATTGAGCAGGAATTTTAGATGTGCACAGAACACAGACAGGATTGGTTCCCATATGTTTACAGAACTCTAGTAAAGTGGAACAGTTTTCAGCTTGTGTGATTGGAGGATATCTGGATGCATATTATAAGACTGTCCTACATAAATGAGTTAAAGTTAAGGTGCCTTTATTATTCTTTTGTTCCACTCTTTGTTTCTATGGGGAATTTGCCAATGCAATATCACTGTCTTCCTTTTCAACAAATAAAACTAAAAAAAAAAAAAAAGGCAATGACTGTTGAAAATAGCAATTCCAGTCCTAATAACCACTGGGAAGCATTTCTTGCTCAATTTTATCCTACCTTTTCTACAGCAAGTTACAGTGGATCAGTATATTTGATTTGGGAGAAATGAAGTAACAGCTGCCCGAATTGAGCTTGAGCACTCCTGAATTTTGAGGTGTTCAAATCTGGAGGGTAGGTGCTAGATTCCCTTTCTGAATATTAGCTAAATCTGGAAAGGAAAAGTCAATTTCTGCTTCCATGGCTCAGACGTGGAAATCCGCCTACGTGCCTGGTACTGTATCTAAAGCTGCCCAGGTCCAGAGCCTCCCCTCCCTTACTTTTCATTTTAAATTCTAGTGGGATCCACATACCTGCCTTGCTAGGCTTCAGATAAAGAGGGGCACTGTCCATTTAGTCCACCCAATTTTTCTTTGGGGGCTGCAAGGTGAGGTCACACCAGTATCCCTAATCCAGTCTGGAGATGTCTTCAGAAGGGAATAGCTGGGCCAAAGCCTTCTACTCCTTGGGCACACTTGTTCCCAGGGCCACCACGCTCTAGCAGTGAGCTCTCCATTCACAGCAAGCTGTAGCATGAGGTTTCAGCTACCATACTCCCTCCCCCTCCCTTTCCTGTTGATAGTGGACAAGGGAATGCTGGGAAATGTAGTTCTTTCCTTGCTCCTGGGCTGGCTCTATAGGCAGGGAGCTAACCAAGGAACTACAGCTCCCAGGGCCCCTGTTGGTTCTCAGCTCCCAGGCTGGATTCTGCCGCCCCTGCAAATGGGCTGCCCCAAGCACCTGCTTGCTTTGCTGGTGCCTAGAGCCGCCCCTGGCTCTGACACCAGGAGTTACATGTATCTGTAACTAGACTTTGAATGTCATTTGCCCTGTCTGTAATAAGTGTGTGAGTTTGTTTTTGGTGTGCAATAAGTCATCGACTTTACAGAGATTCGGCTTAATGTGGCAGATAGTGCAAGGTTTTAAAGATATTTTACTGTACATTCTTTTCCCCTGCTCTGTATATCTTATTGCAGCCCACCATAAATATTTAAATAGGGAATCCTTCTTTTAGATGGAGAGGTGGAAAATTGGTGCAAAGATGTTGCCCTCTCAATGTTTATGAGACTTTACCAATAGTTTCTGGAAAATAGGGGAAAGTAATCCATTTACTCAACACTTCTTAATAGAGTGGTTCATGTGGGGCTGCTTTTGGTTTGTTCTTATACATATCAAATACTTCTCGGTATTCTGTATGATGGATTTAAATTTCCAAACTGTTTTCAGCTGTGACTGGGCCCTACTACTAAACTGTTTTTCATGGATTCCAAATGGAATGAATCATACAACACATTAAATGTAATAAGGCAAGATTAAAAAGAGGAGATTTCTTACTCCATTCAATAAAGGAACTTCACTTGCAAAACTATCCTGTACCCTTTCCAAGACTAGAATCACCAAGACCACCACTACCATCCTTGAATTCATCATAGCTGAGCACTACATGGTTACCGTAAATTTTTCTAGATGTTTCGGTCAAATCTGCATCGTGGCAATAAAATGAATAATAAAATACCTTGATCGATTCTGATATATTGTCCAATAAATTGTTTCTTAGAAAATCCTATTCACACACTGATTTTGTCTTCTCTGGACTGACCACTGTCTCTCTTCACAGACATCTGCATCTAAAGGATACTCCCTCTACTCCACACTCAGAAATACAATCCACTTGCCACTTTCAGCTTTTCAGAAACAGCACACTGCTCAAGTACTCCTAGAATCTGTCCTTCATTCAACAGAGATAATTAGTTTCAGTTACTTAAACTGAGCAACTCTTTCCCTTCAAAGAGGATATTATATTTGCCTAATTGCATTTAAGTGCTAAACACTGCAAAGGATAATGTTTCCTGAGAAAGGCATTTTTTCCTCTCTTTGCTAGTAGAAGGCTAGCTGCCTGCAACAAGGGTCAATGGAAATCTGCAGAGAGTTTGAGTAAAGGATGGAAATTCACAGATCATTGAGCACAGGAATATTTTTTCCCAAGCCACTCACAAAAAACCTTCCCCATAGGCAGGGCTGGCTTCAGCTTTTTTGCAGACCTAGTCCGAGAGAGACTGAGGACCCGCCGCCAAATTGCCACCGAAGACCCGGACGTGCCACCCCTTTCCATTGGCCACCCCAAGCACCTGCTTCCTGCGCTGATGCCTGGAGCCAGCCCTGCCCATAGGTTACATATTCTTATCACATGCATTAAATAAGCATGATTGGTAAATTGCTGACTCTTCTGTTATGTCATGAAACAATCAAGAATGGCTGAGCTAAGCAAAAAAGAACCCAGCCTGCATATTTCTGGAGGAGACCCACTGGGACATCAGCCTCACCAATCTTTTTTTCACATTATCTCAATCTTAATTAAAACAACCATTTTCTTTGGCTTCTTCCAGCGATTCATCTACTTTAAGGATGCTGTGATTTCATTATGGAGTCAGGATAGTGATGTGTTGTACAACTTTGCCTTTAAGTTTTGGCTAAACAAATAAGCAAACAAATAGTAGATGGATCTGATGGAGAGCTTAATTGTATCAATCCATCAACCCCTAAATTTGCTTCCTTTCAGAATGGCAAGGTCTGTCTTTAAAGCCAAAAGGAGTGATGGCAAGGCACCAATTTTAAAATTCTCCAACTGTCAAAGGCTGGTTTACTAATTATCCAGATTCCAAGGCAATCATACAACCGTAATCATTCACCTCACGCCTGGAAACATAAGTCTTGTTCTTTTGATGAATATTTATAAGACAGTGTAAAGCAGTATACTTTCTTTTCCCTTCAGGCAAGACAATTTGGAGTTCATCAATATGTATTACCAAGAACTTTTATAAAAGGCACTTCAAAGGAAATTCATCAGGCATTCCTTTTGTCTTGATTTCTGTTAGATTGATATTTCCGTTTGACAAGTATCAATAAATTATCCTCTGATGACTAGAAACTTGATGTCTTATTCAGAAACTTCCTCCCACAGCAAAATCTGGGCTTTAAGTTTCCTATGAAATTATTAGCATCTAGCTTCTAATTTAAGGATAAAGGAGGGTGCAGTATGCAAATAAAGAACAAAATAATCAATTTATTCAGACAGCAATTCTATGACTTATGTTATTTTCAGAGAGGAATTTTCTATAGTTGTGCATTTCCATGACCTACATTCCTTTCACCATTTGGCATCTGACCATATTTGGAATTCCTTGAAAAGAAAAATTAAAACTGAGTCCCTAGTGCTCTGAATGAACAGTAAGCAAATTAAAACCAGATTAATGCA
Source organism: Malaclemys terrapin pileata (assembly GCF_027887155.1). NCBI lineage: Eukaryota > Metazoa > Chordata > Testudines > Emydidae > Malaclemys > Malaclemys terrapin. The sequence continues at coordinate 138,615,113 of NC_071507.1, forward strand.
GATATGTAGTGTTGAATGACAGATTCTCTCTGTCCCAAAGGGCTATTGCTTTTCCTTCTTTGGACATTGCCACAAGGACTTGTATTTCTTGGAAAGGAGGGTGAGATCTTAAAAGGGATTTTTTAAAAAAAAAGACCTCTTCTGATGGATATGCTGTGATAAAATACTAAAATTTCTCAACTTCCTTCCTTTTATTATTTAAAAATAAGCACCACCATTTCATTTTTTTTTTAATTTTCCCAAATTTGCACATATGATAAAATGATCACAGAGGATGTGAGTAAAATTATTTATATTCCTTCTGGAGAACATAAGTTAAAGTAATTATTAGCCTATTGAGTAGTGGAGGATTTTATGGATTAAGTGAGTATTTTTAATTTTCTAAGAAATGTGATAATTGTAAAAAAAAAATTGTGATAAGAAATAATAAAGTATTATAGCCAGTGCTGAAAAAAGAAGACAGAAATGTATGGATAAAAGTCAAACCATTAAGTCTCTAGTTAATAACATAATCATGTTAAGAAAGATAATGTGTTGTGGGGACATAATTTTCAATTGATGCCATGTGCATCTATCCTAGGAAGATTTGTAAGCATTTTATATACTATTAATTATTTACAAATGATTACAAGTGATGGCTAAGAAGCTTCTCCAATAACATACTCTATACTAGGATGGTTTTCTAGTATGTGTTTCACACATATTGTAGCTGATCTTCATTCAGACTCACATACTTCTGTCTTCAAACAAAATTTCTTACATTGAGAAAGCAATTAAGATGTAACTTTAAAACCATTACAGTTTGAGAGGGATCCATATTTTTAACAAGTGTAGGAGGAAGTCTAATTTAGACTTTTAATGGGATTTTTAAAAGTCAGTTTTTAATTTAAGTTCCACAGTTTTCTACAGGACTGAGCCAAAGTCCATTGAAATAAATGGAGAGACTCCCATTGGCTTCAGATCAGTCCGTAATACAGGTCATTCTCTTTCTGAATCCCTCTCTGGTTCTCTGCAATTGTCATCTCCGTGCAGTGTCATTATTTTATACAATGGAATAAAGTTATAATTATTCTAGTGGGACTTCTTGAGAAGCAAGGTACGACTCAGAGGCTTGATCTTTTATGTTGCTGAGTATTCAGGCCTTGAACTAATAAAGCACGTGCTTAAATTTAAACATGTGACTAGTCCCACTGAAGTCAATGGGACTACTCATTTGCTTAAAGATGAGCACATGATTCAGTGTCTTGCTGGATCAGGGCCAGAGGTCTCAACACTTTGGAGGATCCCATTGTGAGCAAAGTATTACAGTCTGGTCCTTCATTTATTTGTTAGTTCGTTTTCTCTCTCTCTCTCTCTCTCTCTCTCACTCACTCACTCACTCACTCACTCTCTCACACACACACACACACACACACACACACACACACAGAGTAATGAGCAAATGAGGTCAAAAGGACCTACAGGAAAAATCAGTTGCTGTGTATGGATCAGAAAAATGCAGTAAAATGTACCTTGACTGGCAGATCACTGTCAAAAGGCTAACTCATACTATATTAACTAATGAATTCATTAGTAGCCATAATGGGCTCAGTGCCTTCCAGACACAGAGGAACACAGTCCCTTCCCTGATCAGAAGAGTTTATAATCCAAAAAGTCAAAAACAGATTAATATTGGGGAAGGAGCTTCGTAAACCAGCAAGTACGTGGAAATGCCCTACACATGAATCAAACAGACTTTTCATCATTGGATTTAAATTCTATTTGCTACTTTCTTTTTTAACATCTGAATGCACAGAAAGACTATAATCTCTGGGAGGCAAAAGGCACCAGAAGTAATTTAATAAAGAAAAAAATATAGTACATGTTTCTTTTACTAGAAATAATATATAGGTTAGCAGCAACATTTGTAAATCTAGCAAGTAAAGTACCTTGACAGAGATTGGTAACTGAAACTCTGCAGGCTGATACCTATCAATTATACAGTGTTTAGACAGAAAAAAAAATAGTATTCCTGGGTACCTTAACAAGTTTTACTCTCCTGATTTGCCAAACTGCTGTGCTTTGATCTCAGGTAAACTGGATTATTTGCCAATTGAAAGATGGGCCAATTATTTTTTTCAATTGTCCTATGAAAGAATGATATTTTCCTCATAAACCTCTTCATTGCTTTGCACTATGAGATGCTTAATGTTTAGATCTCAAAAGATGGTTATTATGGCTCTCTAATTAAAATAACTCACTGTCTGAATTATTGTGTTTAATGTATTATTCTGAATAAATATTTGATATCCTACCTCAGGTGTCCATATGTTAGGATTTCCATGTCTATTTCCTAATTAGAATTGAGGAAATTCACTAAACTGAGTTACATTTAGTTTATAATATTGAAGCTCATGCCATGGCCAATAGAATTTGTAGGAAAAAGACAAAGATGCATTATGAAGTTTTCATCCAAGATTAAGCTGCTAAAACTCGGAAACTTCAGATGAAAACAGCTGGCTGCTGGCTCACAATTCTACTGGTTCACAATTAAAGAGTTATGCCTGGACAAGTTTCAAATTATGACAAAAAAACATTTGCCTCAAGCTCAAGGGAAACAAGATAGAGATGATACAAACGGGAAAAGGGAAACACTTTGAGAAGCTAATTGGGATATTGTTTGCTTGAAATTTTGAAGGCATCTGTCCTTCAGTTGTCAGTGGAATGCATAATCCAGGGGTCGGCAACCTATGGCACGCGTGCCAAACACGGCACGCAAGCCGATTTTGAGTGGCACGTTGCTGCCTGCCCGGTGAGAGGAGGAGGAGGGCAGGAGGGGCAGGAAAGCACCACGTTGGGGGAAGAAGCGGGGGAGGGGGGAAGCTTGGCTGCCGCAGGACCAAGCTTCTGCCTCCTGCCCCTGCAGGGGAGATCGGGGGAGGGTGTCCCGGCCCCCAGCCCCACTCAGCGCCCCTCCCCCGCTTCTTCTCCCAGCGTGGTGCTTTCCTGCCCCTCCTCCTCTCCTTCCCTGTGCCGATCAGCTGATGGCCCTTGCGAGGGGGAGGGAGAGGAGTGGCAGCATGCTCCCTGCTCTGTAGAGGAGGCAGAGAAGAGGTAGGGACGGGGCCTTGGGGAAAGGGGTGGGACAGGGCATATCACTTCCAGCCCCCTGCCATGGGGAACACCCCCATGAGCTGAACACCCCAGCCCTCTGCCCTGAACCCCCCCACATCCAGTCTTCTGCCCTGCACCCCCACACACCCTGCAGCCCTCTGCCCTGACCCCTGAACTCCTCCCACCCCCAGCCTTCTGCCCTGCACCCCCACATCCCCCAGCCCTCTGCCCTGACCCCTGAACTTCCCCCCATCCCCAGACTTCTGCCCTGCACCCTCACACACACCCAGCCTTCTGCCCTGCATCCCCCATATCTCCCAGCCCTCTGCCCTGACCCCTGAACCCCGCCACACACAGCCTTCTGCCCTACACTCTCCACACACCCCAGCCCTCTGCCCTGACCTCTGAACCCCCCATCCCCCCACTGCCCTCTGCCCTGACCCCTGAACCCCTCCACACACCCAGCCTACTGCCCTGAACCCCTCCACATCCCCACTGCCCAGACCCCTGAACCCCCCCCACACACAGCCTTCTGCCCTGCACCCCCCCCACACACACACCCCAGCCCTCTGCCCTGACCCCTGAACCCCCCCCAGGTTTGGGGTCCCGGCTGCTGCAGGCCCCGCTCAGCCCGCTGCCGGCCTAGGTGAACAGAACCTCAGGCTGGAAGCAGGCTGAGCAGGCTGGCGGTGTAAGATCAGCATTTTAATTTAATTTTAAATGACGCTTCTTAAACATTTTGAAAACCTTGTTTACTTTACATACAAAATAGTTTAGTCATATAATATAAACTTATAGAGCGAGACCTTCTAAAAAACGTTAAAATGTATTTCCAGCACGCAAAACCTTAAATTAAAGTGAATAAATGAAGACTTGGCACACCACTTCTGAAAGGTTGCCGACCCCTGGCATAATCTCTCTTCTTGTGCACAGTAATGAAAAGTGTCCTTAGTATGCCTTGGCTTCAGGAATCAAGAGTTTACTTGATATCAATGATCTCATCAGTGCAAGCTGGACAGCACAAGGAGCTGCATGCTGCACAAGGAAATCTGAGCAGGAAGCAGCATTTGCAAAGCTATTAACCTTCACCTCAAGACTAGGAGTATGTGCTGGAAGCTGCCTGGCCCTGACACTGCACAACCCTTCACCAGAGCAGGTTCCTGCCAAGGCAGAGCTCTTTCCCAGCTAGAGAAAGTGCTGACAGACCATGACCAGCCACCACAGATGCATAAGCCTTTGCATATGTGAACTCTGTAATGTGTGCACAGTGACAGTGGAACACTGTCCATTCAACTGATTTGCATATTCAAAATTATATGTTGACCCTGTGAATATTTATCCCCATATGTTTTCCTTAGAGATTTAGGAAGAAACAACTCATCACTCACTTCAACATTGCAAGAGTTACATTCAGTTGCCCAGGTTACGTATTTCAAGGAAACATTCATATTCAAGTGTAGCTGGCAAACTCCTGGGTATTTCTTCCAGAATCTGATGGTGGATGTAAATTACCTGGGGATGATAAGTGTTCTTCCCTCAAACACAGCTGTGTTCTAAAGGGACAGCACATCTTAAGTTCTTCCTCCACTACAAGATTTTAGCTATTGTATATCTTTTTTTTAACAGATCATTGCTTATGGTATGTGATAGCAATTTTATTGTAATTAACAATGGTTGAGCACTAACTACTCTCTCACACACACACACAAATCATCTGGCCATTATCAATTCCTCAGCACTTCTTTCCTACGGTCACACCTGCACACCTGCACAAGGGCAAGGAAGTAATGGGGGATAAGGCACCTCCTTATTCCCTTGTCCATATCACTACTTCTGATTTTCAGACTGTCATAGCCTCTTTAGAGCCTCTATATTTGCGTCAAGTTGATGGGTGGGGGACGGAAGCTTGCCCTAGCTCCACCCATCCCCCATCAGTGCACTGGGAAGTACATGCTGAGCCAGTTGAAAACCCAGTGCAATTTACTCTACTGGTGACCAGAGAACTACAATTCCTTTTCACAACAACTTTTGAGGTTTTACCATTTGCTTTCATTCCACATTGGTATGAAAACAAAGCCTTGCAAATGTTTTTGCAAAATGGAATTGTGTGGAAACACCCATTTTTGGATCAAAACAGTCAGGTTATTAATTTGGGTCTCTCTCTTTCTCTCAGCAGAGAGTTCACCTTACACATCAGAAATCTTCCCCTTAAAAACGCTGTTGGGAATGGCAAGTTCCCATGCAGGGCCGGCTTTAGGCCAATTCCACCAATTCTCCCGAATCGGGCCCCGCGCCTAAGAGGGCCCCGTGCCCAGTGGCAGGGCCGCCCAGAGTGGGGGACAAGTGGCAGAGAATCCCTTCCTTGGCTAGAGGCGCCTTTTTAATTTTTACTCACCCAGCGGCGCTCCGGGTCTTTGGCGGCACTTTGGCAGTGGGTCCTTCACTCACTCCGGGTCTTTGGCGGCACTTTGGCGGTGGGTCCTTCAGTGCCGCCGAAGACCCGGAGCGAGTGAAGGACCCGCTGCCAAAGACTAGGAGCGTGGCCTGGTGAGTACAAGCCCCATGTGGTTTTTTTACGTGTTTTTTTTTTTTTTAGTCATCCCTCCCAGGGCCCTGTCGAAACTGTTCGAATTGGGCCCCGCACTTCCTAAAGCCGGCTCTGTTCCCATGTATTACATGTAATATTTTGGCTTAGACCAAACAGAATATTTTACCAAAAAATCTGAACCAAAAATGTTCCTACCAACTCTGGTTTACTCCTTCCCCAGAGCAGCAAATGTTCGTGTCACAGTCTTCACTTCAGGCTGCTCCAGGGGCTAGATAGTAATGTCAAGATCTAGTTCTTTATTAAAAATAAAAAGAAACAGATAATGAAGTGTTACCTACCTCATGAAATATACAGGTACAGACAATGTCATGCACCAATAGAGTGGTTTCCTGTACCTGGAGGCATTTTACTCACTGTGAAAAGGTTATATAAGAGTTTCAGCTTTCAAGCCACATGCCTCGAAGCAACATTTCAGGAAGATGGATATTCTGAATACATAGGTATAAGATATATAAAGATATATAGCTTGGGTATATCTTGCAGACAGGGAAAAAAATAAGAAAGTCTTTTAAGAAGCCTGTTACTTGAGCCCTTATACTACAAGCTTTACTTGCAGCCCAATGTTCATCCAAGTAGACCAGCTCACCACATGAAAAAATAAAAAATGAGAGCTATCGAATACTGTATTTCCACACAGGAGCAACACAGAGTTATACTGCACATTGTGAACATTCATAGTGTTCAGTGTCCCAGAAGTTTCTGCCTACTGTGGGTTTCCCAAAACCTCTGAACCTAGAGGACAAACCTCCTGCTACAGAAATACTAATTGATGAGCCACAGAGTTACCCACCAGTGGCAGAACTGAGAGAAAAGTGTGCAAGTAGAAATTTGCAGATTTTCTAATGTCCAGATCCATATGTGTACTTAGGCACCTAAACCCCAGACTTATTTGTGTAAGTCCCTGTTTTGGCTCCACAAAACTCCTGCCAAATGTTGTAGGTACCTAAGTTCTGCCTCTTAGCATGTGCACTGCTGCTTCAGATTGGGCATCTGGATGTCTGTCTCCTGCCTATGACCTAGAATGATCCATGAATATGGGAAAATATGCATTCATCTGATTAAATTTCATGTTGGGCCTTGTTAAGAGGTTCACTCACCACAGGAGCACCTCCTTCTGGCCAGGCATGGTGTAGCAGCTTTCTCCCCATATGACACCAGCTTCTGACAGTCGCTCAGTCAGTGTGATGGTCTCTTTTCCTGCAACTTGGCCTCTCCAGCTAGGTCTCACTTTAGTCCACCCCTTCCAGGGTACCAGAATTCAACCCAACTGTAGTCCAGTGACCTTACAGCAGGTCTTCTGTTTATCTTTGGGCTCTGTGGTCCTTACACCCTTTATCCTCAGGGGGTTTCACCCCACCTTCCTCGGTGACTGGTATGGGAACCTGGGCCCTCCCTGTACAGTGTTTCAGCCCTGGGACCCTGTAACTGGCAGCCAAAGTCTACTCCCTCAGACTACTTGCTGCTACACGGGACTGTTTTCTACATCTTCTATCCACTGAGAGTGACTGAAGACTGTGTCCTTGGCACCTTTCTTTTATTTCCTTTTTCTTTTTTTTTTCTTTTAATGGCAAAGCAGTCTTGACTGAATAGTCTATAGCCACCAACTATAATTCCTAATTACTTAGTGGTTTATATTTTCTCACTCTGCCCTGTGTGCTTCAGGTAATGTAACAATGCCTTTCTAATACTACTCCACTTCCCCCATATTTTTACTAAATAACATAATGTAACTTTTGTTACCTGAAGACGTTTGAATTCTTCAGAAAGCTTTTACCATTCTTTATCAAAGTCCTTACATACCCATAAAAGGTAATCACTTGTTTCTTCCACTTTACAGAGTGCACATAGTCCATCTTTGTGTCTATTTATTCGAAAAAAGATTTTTGTCAAAGCCAGAATAGCCAGTTAGTACTCTAAACAAAATCACTTCATTTTTTTCTACCCAGAACCTGAAGTATGTTGTTTTCCTCAACTCTAGGGCACAATTCAAAAAAATCTTCTTCCTTTTTTTTCATTAATCCAATTTTTTTGCCATTCTTCTTTTAAATTTTTTGGTACTAGACTTTTGAATTCCTGTTTAATCAAGGGTATTTCTATGTTAATCTTTCCATTTCTTACAGAGCTTTTAGTTGCTTTGTCCACCATTTTGTTCCCTGTTCTCCTGATATTCGCTGAGATCCAAGCAAATGCTACATGCATCCACATATCTACTAACCCTGTTATTAGAAATACAATTTCATTGATTAAATCACTTTTTTATCATTATAAAGCCTGAGATTTAATCTGAAAAAATGACCACCACTGCTGCTGGGCATGCTTTCCAGATCCAGTTCCAGCCTTTTTCTGCTACAAACTTCTTGGCTTTATGATCATCTCCCAGCCCCCACCCACCTTCCCTCCAAGGAAAGCTTCATTATCAGTTAAGCCTGGCTTTCTTTCTCTCTTGCAGGCCCACATTAACCCTTTCACATTCTGTGTGGGGTACACACCCCATCCCAGATCTGATCTGGTAAGCACCCTCAGAGGCCACCTACCAGATCAGGTCCCATTCAAAATCTGGCCAGAGGAGGAGGGGGTTATAGTCATGCCAGCTCACCGCCTCCCCCTTCCACTCCCTCCCCCACACACACACCTTATTTCTTTTAGCCAGTGGTTAGAGCGCTTGTCTGGGATATGGGAGACCATGGTTCAATTACACTGCTCTACAGCCAAAATGCTTCTGAAATAAATGTAGTCAAACTTTACTAATTCTGGGTCACTGAGAATGAAAACGATGCTTAAAGTTGTTGATTGGCTCTAGTTTTCAAGATATGCTATTGGGTCAGTATATACGACCCTTGACTTGGGAATGGCGGAGGATAAGTGAGTTATAAAGGGAAGGGATCTCAATTTAAACCAGAAATGACTAAAATACATCTTTGACTGGATCTATGAATAAATCTATGACTGGGTTTGGACAGTACTTGATTTTTAGGCAAAACAATGAATGATGCAATCTGAAGCTGGTATTGCGTCATACATTATATGAATTGCATCATGTTATTCCTAGAAGTCATGGATGATGCAATCATAACGAAGCTTACATCACTCTGCTGAACAAATTGCCCTATATCAGCTCTAGAAATCATACAGTGTCATGCTCTCTTATTTGTTAGTGTTTGATTTTGCAAAGGGACACATTTCTGTTTAGCCAAAGTGAGCAGAGATGCCTCATACTTGTGTGAACAGTGCAGATAACTTCTGCTATGTCTGTGGTGAAGTGACTTGTGCATCACAAAAGCGCAGTATAACCACTATGGTTAAGAAAGCCTATCACCTTTATTTTGGCTGCAAAATTGGAGATCAGGACAAGAGGTGGGCCCCACACATATGCTGCAACACTTGTGCAACAAATCTTCACCAGTGGTTGAACAGGAAAAGGAAATCTATGTCTTTTGCAGTGCCAATGATTTGGAGAGAGCCAACAGATCATGCCAGCAATTGTTACTTCTGCATGGTGCCTCCAGTTGGGAAAGGTGTGTCAAAGAAGAAAAAGTGGATTGTGCATTATCCAAACATTCCATCAGCTATACGCCCAGTACCCCACGGAGAAGGACTGCCGGTTCCTGATGCACCAGAATCATTCTCACTTGAGTCAGATGAGGAAGAGGAAGAGGATTAAACTTCTAGTCCTGAACCATCAATGTCACAGGACCCACATTTTCTCCCATCCTCCTCTTCTGAACCACACCTCATAACACAAGGTGAACTGAATGACCTTGTCAGGGATTTGGAACTACCCAAGAGTAAGGCAGAGCTGTTGGGCTCCAGACTACAGCAGTGGAATCTCCTGGCAGGTGATGTTAGGGTCTCCATGTTCCATAACCGTCAAAAGGATCTTGTCCCATTCTTCTTCATGGAAGGTGATCTTGTAGCCTGCAACAACATCGATGGTGTGATGGCAGCCCTCAACATCGTTCACGATCCAGATGAGTGGAGACTGTTCATTGATTCATCGAAGACAAGTCTTAAAGCTGTTTTACTGCATAATGGCAATGTTTTGCCATCAATTCCAGTTGGTCATGCAGTCCATATGAAGGAAACCTATGACAACATGAAACAACTTTTGAGGTGCATAAACTATGACCAACATCAGTGGCAGCTTTGTGGCGATTTGAAGGTTGTTGCTCTCTTGCTTGGTCTGCAGACTGGATACACAAAGTACTGCTTTTTCCCCTCTTGTTCTTTCACTTATTATAGGAATATCAGTTATATACTAAGAGTGCTGAACTACATTGAAGCTTTGCTTAAATCTTATGTAAGGGACAGTCATTCTAGGAGATTCCAGGCTATTAATTATATGCCAGTGAGAATGCCTATGATTGATTACAGTGAAGATTGGGAGCTGCTCTCACCCTTTTCCCCTTTAGGCCTCTGTCACAGAGTTATCATTACAGCACCTGCATCCTTGTCCTTCCTTGCACAGACACTTTGTGATACCCTCATCATTTATAATCTTCCTGTAATTTTGGGAGCTTTCTGGATGCCTTCTAAGGTCAGAGAAGGACATATTGTAACCACTAACCTTTTCAATCAAAGAATGTAAAGGTAAGTTAGTAACACCCAGCAATCTGTTGGAATCCGTAAAACCATAACAAGAAAATGCATGTTTTCTGAACAGCATATACATTAGCTAACAACTCAAGTTCATCCCCACCATTGGGTTAATGAGTGTACAAATTAAAACTCATTTTAAAGTCGTCCCGGTTAACGTTGTTACGTTGCTGATCAATTAGGGAACATGCTCATTTAAAGTTGTGCAATGCTCCCTTATAATGTTGTTTGGCAGCCGCCTGCTTTGTCCATTGCTTGCAGGAAGAGTAGCCCATTGCAGCTAGCTTGGGGGGCGGTGCTTGGAACCAGGGTGGACCGGCAGCCCCCCATCAGCTCCCCGCTCCCCTAAGTTCCCTGTGCGACAGCCGCCCAGCAGGTTATCAATTGCCGGCAGTTCAGCTGTCCCTCCCTACACTGCCATGTGCTGCTCTTGCCCTCTGCCTTGGAGCTGCTCCCAGAAGCCTCCTGCTTGCTGTGCAGTGGGGTAGAGAAGGAGACTAATGTCAAGGTGTCCCCCTTCTCCTCTGCTCTTGCTCTCCGCTTACCCAATCTATAGAGCAGGGGGGAGACATGACAGAGCTCAGGATGGATGGAGGGAGATTGCTGGCTGCAGCATCTTTCTCAACTTGCTGATCTATTTAAAAAGGCAATGTACTTAGAGTGGGGTCAGCGTACTTAAAGGGACAATGCACATCTCTCTCTCACACAGGGTGTGTGTCTCTGTCTCTGTCTGCTATGCTGTCTCCCCTCCCTCCATTCGTGCTGATTTGTAGAGTATGAGGCTACATTAACAACAATGTGTTAACCCTTGCGGTCTCCGCCAAATGCTAGTTCATCATTTAGCAGTAAGGCATTCCCTGGGAAATATCCCACCCACTTCGACCCTCTGACTTCATCACCTCAACCAAGCTTCACACTCATCATTGCTGTGTATGATATTAAATTGTTTGTTTAAAACTTCTACTGTGTGTGTGTGTGTGTATATATATATATATATATATATACTTTTTTGTCTGGTGAAAATTTTTTCCTGGAACTTAACCCCCCCATTTATATTAATTCTTATGGGGAATTAACATCATTTCGCTTGAAGTCACATTTTTCAGGAACATAACTACAACGTTAAGCGAGAAATTACTGTACTAAATAAATCATCATGATACTTCTGTTTGTGTTTACTAAGAGAATATGGGAAGCTGAGAGAGTAAAAAATGAAGATTATAATAGCTGGACCTGTGACAAATTTTCTGAAATAGACAAGAATACAGAGAACACTGCATACTGGTGAATTTTTCTTTAGAAGTCAATTGACTCTGTAAAGCTGTCAAATGTTAACTAGCTTCCCGTGTGCTCTTCGCAAAAAGGTTAATGGATACAGCACCTTTGCCACTGTGACTCTGAAAAACAAAGCATAACAAATGGTATGGGCTTGCATTTGTCATGGCCCCCAGTTTTTTTTTTAAAGGCATACTGTATGTAAAAGCGACTAGAGGTTAAACTGATGTTAACACACTTGGAAAGTCTTACCTAAGCACAAGAAATGGCACCTGGCCATCATGAAGAAGCAAGAGTTAGATTCATACAAGAGAAGCTGTGAGGTTTAGTGGATAGGGCACTGGTCGAGGAGTCGAAGACCTGAGTGCTATAGCCAGATCTGCCACTCACCTCCAGTAATCTGGGCAAGACAATTTGCCTCTCTGTTTTCCCCTTCTCGTGTCTATTTAGACTGTAAGGCTTTCAGAGCAGGGACTGCATCTTACTGTTTCTACAGCACATAGCACAATGGGGTTTAAACTTGGTTGGGGCCTCTAGGTACTATAGCAACACAAATAATTAATAATATTAATCACATGCCTATGTTAAGAAATCAGTTTTGTGCATGTGTGTGGTTACTATATATCAGGGTTCATGTGGTGAGTATATGAAAGTCTTTAGCAGTCACCCATTATTAGCATGTAAATTCCATATATAATGTTAATCCTTTGCCAGCAGTGTTTGGGCCAGATTCTCCAAACACGTACTACCCATTATGGGTAGAGATTTTCTAAAACTCTAATGGATTTAGCAGCACAAGTCCCATTGAAAATCAATTGGATGTGAGCTCCCAAATCCTTCAGTTGCTTTTGAAAATCTTCCCAGTAGTGTTTACTGCTGTGAGTAAGTCCATGGAAATCCAAGCTTGACAAAGAAACATCCATACCATGCCTATGTGTGAATAAATATATGTTCTATCTACAGATTGAAACACATTAATTCATAATGGATTCTATTTAATAATGCTGGATTGCTGTGCTTTTCTTGCAGGCGGCCCTCATAAATGCACTCTGATGGGTGCCCAGTTTGAAAAGTTCTTTGAGTAGAAATGAAAACCGATTTTTCAAGTTACTGCTCTGGCTGATGCAAGTCTGGTGTATGGTATACTTCCTGGTCCAAGGTGTGAAATACCATTGAACTGCTATTTAATTTAATATTAATAATGATATATAATTATTGGATGCCGTGTTACAGCAAGACACAATGAACTATTATATGCCAATTCCACAAATCCGGACATCAGTGGAGATGGGTCCAGTGGGTGGAGTGCTGTTACACCCATAATGTGAGACTGTTTGCCCCCATGTCTGGATGTTTTTCTAAAAGATATGGTGTAGGAATTATTCTGGGGAAGTGCTATGGCCCATGTTATACAGGAAGTCAGACTACATGATCACAGTGGTCCCTTCTGGCCTTGGAATCTATGGAACTATGATTGGAGTGACATCTAACAGATGGACAACTAGCAGGGATGGCTGACAGGGGTGGCCCTGCACATGACACAAAGAAGTGTCAGCTCAGGATTAACATGCACACTTCACTTGGTCTGCTATGTGGAATCTGGCAAGCCGCTCAGAGAGAAACTGCCTTAACCTCATGGATGAAAAATTAAGTCATTTCCCTTGGTAGCATCTCCTAGCAGCCATCAGGCAATGATATCAGATACTGTTTGTGGTAGAAAGCTCTCTTTAGAATACTAATCTTATAGAAGCAGGTTACTGCTGCACCTGTGTGCATGAGCCAGAGGTGGGAGAGGTGGAAAGGAACACAGGATGCAGCCATAATTTTGTAGCAAGTGCCTAATAGGCAGGGAAGTAGGAAGTGCTTATTGTCCCAGAGAAGCCAGGTCGGGATAGAGTCAGGGCTTCAGGCTATTCTAACAGAGATCAACAGCACCCACCGAACATCAATAGGATCAGGGGCACCACAGAAGAAAGCTTTAACCCATCTTTGCACACCACACCCTGATGTGCTCAATGCTTTATGGCCATACCCAAGGATTAAGGCTCGCCCCATAATCTTAACTGCAACCCACTTAAATGGCGGTCATGAACAATGTCTCAGTGCGAGAACAGAAATAAATTAGTTCCTGTACTTTTAACTGAATGTTTATATTGTTCCTCCCAAGCAGGTAGCTAAAAATCAGGGTTGACAAAATCAGGTTGTTTCCATTAAGAGAAGAAATCAGTGTCAGGTATTTCTTTGATGCAATCTTGTTTATTTACAAACATGTACATAAAGTCCTGTTTCCCTGGACACAGTAGGAATCAAACAACAGGAGACAGTTTCTTTGCTCACAGTTCCAAGCCTCTTTCCAAAGGGCACTTTACCCGAAAGCTCTCGGTCTTAGTTTTTCTCAAGATTATGCTACAATTGGATCTGTATCTGTGCCTAGGCTTCCTGCTGTCTTCTGGCTGCACCTGGGTGCTTCAGCTGCAGCTGTCCCACACAAAGAGCCATACAGCTGCAAAACAATCAGCTCTGCATTTGTTATTGGACCCCTGGGAAGGCCCTTACAATATGTATACACTGCAATTCAAAACTCACAGCTGGTCTGTGTCAGGTGACTCAGGCTCATGGAGCTTGGGCTAAGGGGCTCTTTAATTATGGTGCAGACATTTGGGCTCAGGCTGGAGCCTGGGCTATAGCACCCTGGAAGGTGAGAGGGTCCCAGAGTTTGGACTGCAGCCTGAGTCAAAACATCTATACCTCAATTGAACAACCCCTTAGCCCAAGTCCCATAAGCCTGAGGTCTGGTCTATACTACCCGCCTGAATCGGCAGGTAGAAATCGACCTCTCGGGGATCGATTTATCGCGTCCCGTCGGGACGCGACAATCGATCCCCAAATCGGCGCTCTAACTCCACCAGCGGAGGTGGTAGTAAGCGCCGCCGACAAAAAGCGGCAGAAGTCGATTTTTCCGCCGTCCTCACAACGGGGTAAGTCGGCTGCAATACGTCGAATTCAGCTACGCTATTCACGTAGCTGAATTTGCGTATCTTAAATCGACTCCCCGCTGTAGTGTAGATGTACCCTGAGTCAGCTGGCACGAGCATACCCATAGACACCGTTAGACTGCATGACCCAGACACTGCCAGGTTTGCATGTGGTCTAGTCCTTGGGTGGTGATTTTCCATTATTTCAGCTATCATTAAGCAAAGGGGCATTTAATTGTTCCCTCATTTAGACTGAATGGAAAGCAGCTGACATGACCAAGAGCTTCAAGGAGATGGTGTGATTGTCAAACCGTGAGCATAATAATATTTTATATCAAGGACACTTTCAGCTTATTGCATCTTTCAGTGCTGCAATTTCAGATTTACATGGTAAATACTTATAGGCAACAGGAAAACTCTTGAATCAAACTCTCAGGGCATAAACAGCAGAAGTCACACAAAATCTGACACTCAGCCATATGAAATCTATTTTCCCCCCCACTTCAAAGCAAAAATAAGCATTACTGCTGTGCTAGGTGGCTGATTTTAGGGAACCTTTTAGTCTGGCTTGATTTTAATAAAAACATTTCCTGCAGTTTTGCAAATTTCAGAAAATTACCATAGAGATTATATCTCCAGTGATACATTGCAAGTTTTCATAATAGTTTTTAATAGAAACTTGATGCTGCTTGTTAGAAAAGTTTGGAAAACCTGATTATTTGTGGAATTTGATCAAATATTTGCAGCTGCTGCTTTTAGCATTATCATGGAACCTAATTTACATCCAAATAACTGTTTAACTCTTGATTTCTGTGAAAAGGAGGACATTTTGTGTCGAAGTTTTGATCTGTGATAGGGTTTGAAGCAGAACAACACCAAAAAGAATTCCTAGTTTCTAACAATCCAAATCCAGCTACGAATCCGTATGTGTCTGTAGTGGTGTAGGAAGGTTACGGCTGTCCCTCCGTTTGTCTGTGAGGCAAGGGGCCACACCCCCTCGCTACCAGGCCTCTGGAGGGGCACAGTTCAGGGGGAATAAGCACTGGGGCTCCTGCCACTTGGTGGGGTAGAGCAGACAGTCACCTTGATGCCCAAGCCCTCAGGCAGGGCAGGGCACCAGACAGTCAGAGAGCCCTGGCCTACACTCAGGGCAGAGGAGTAATGAGTCTCTCAGCCCAGGCCCGCAGACAAGGTGGGACAGCAAATCGTTAGCGGGGGCTCTGGCCTGCAATCAGGATATACCTGCAATGTCTATAAGCCCCAGCCCTCAGGCACAGCAAGGCAGCAACCAGGTAGGAGTCTTTGGCTTGTACTCAGGACAGAGAGACAATAAGTCTATTGGCCCATGTCCTCAGACATAGGAGGGCAGCAAACAGCTCTGGCTCTGCGGACCGCCGACAAATGCAAGCCTCTTGGCCTACAGTGGGGAGCCTGCCACTCCCAGGTGAAGTCGCAGGGGGTAAGGGGATGGGGGCCCATCCAACTCCACCACATCCCAGCCCAGGGCCCTAACAGTGGCCGAGTGGTCTACCACTGGGTCAGTGGGGAAATCCAGCCACAACATACTGGCCAGCTGTCAGTCAGCAACGCAGCCAAACTATATTCCGCTCCCCTGGGCTACTTCCTACACTCCTGTTTTGGAGAGGGTTACGTGGATACTGGAGTCATCGTTCGTCTCGCCAAGGTAAACAGCCAAAGGCAGCCCCAACTGCTCCTTGGTGTTTCTGGCAACTGGCAACTCTGGCAGTCCCTCTGGGTCTTGGACGCTGTAGTAGTCGCTGTTGGGTCCAAGCTCCAGCAACGGGTGGGAGATATCTTTCTCTTCCGTCGGTTCCTCGGCCCACTTTTTATATTTCTGGTTCCTGTCCCACCCCTCTGCTTCCAGCGGGGCAATCGTGGCTGTTCCTCCATCTGTTTGGGAGGGAGGAGGCCATGCCCCCTCGCTACAAGTGGGTTTTAATAAGCTTCCGCAAATAATAATCAATCTGTGAATTACTTATTTATTTGTAATTCAAGAAATAGGGGGATCTGAGAGTTTGCTATTATACTAACTCCACTCCAAGAATCCATTGGTTGTAGCTAAGGAACCCCACTGAGAACACCTGAGAAATTCTTCCTGACCATAAAGACATTGTGGAATCACCCCCTCAGCAGGTTGGAGAAGGGAGTTCCATACTGGAAGGAAGTGAAGCTGAGAAAGGAAACTCAAGAGCTGCAGAGGCAGAGAAACCAAGTTGGGAGTCCTGGCTCCTCTGCACTGCCTAACTGGCCCCTGTGAAGACAGGTATTGAGTTACTAGCATAGGAATGACTGACTATGTTAATGATATTATCTAATGATAGTGAGCTACAGCAGATACCTCTTGAAGCCCGAGCAATTTCAGACTGTTCTTAGTACTCATACAGGTAAGAAAATGGACTGTGGCCTTCTCTAAACAAACCTGACTCCTGAGAGCTTACTAAACATTACAGTTCCAGGCCTTCCTGAAGCTGGACCACCATGGGCCAAGTCCTTAGTCTTGGCTTCAAACAACAAGCACAGGCATTAGATAAATCAGACAGAGTCCTACAGAGTTAAAACTAGAATACAAGCCTTTATCTTTGGAGTTAATGGAGATTTCCCCTACTTGCAATAGGCCCCATAGGCCCTTTCTTGGATATAATATAATATGATCACACACAGTGATGCACACAATGCATTATGTTTGTTGAACAACAACATTAACTCCCAATGGGATTTCCTGACAGAAAGGTGCAGGGTTACCCAGCAGTAATGCTGTGGAGCAAGGGCAGTTCCTGGACCCACTGTTTCCAGATCTTGGTCCCACCCCAAACCCCAGAAAAGCAACTGTCAGGATGGAATTCAGTGGGATCCCAGGGAGAGAAGGTGATGTCAGAGCCATTCTTTTTCCCTTCTTACAGAGACCAACTGTATCTCCATCCCATCGTTCAGCTCATAGAAGGGGTGGGCTTGATCAGGCCCCAAATAAAATGCTTGTGAGATTGTTGTTGGTTTGGGATTTTGATTGATTGTTTGGATTGTGGTGTGTTTTTTTGTTTGTTTGTTTTTTGCTAACATCTTTAGAGATATCTATGCAACACCTTCTCTTCTCCTAAATCACTACAAAAGGAGTTAAAAGGAGCATTATAAGTATTTCTCTATATATCTATCTTTTTTTATTGTAAAAATCTGTGATAATAGTGCCTACTGTGAAGAGCAGAAGTTGTTCTGTACAGATAATTTGGAGTTGGTATACTGAATATTATGCAAAGTGCAATGGAGCTTTACAGAGCTGTGACTCATGGGACCTCTTCCCACCCCTACAGGTTAGGATACTGGTATAGGCCTCTTTAGCCCTCATGTTGTGGGCTCTTAAAGAAGTTCTGTACTGCCCTTTTTAATCATCACTTAAGGCTATAAAAATGTAGTAAATTATCTCTTTTGATTATGTGCTCTTCAGGATTCCAGGTATCCAGAGTGAGCCTAAAGGCAGCAGCGGCTAGATTGTCCTCACTTGAAGACATTTCTGTGCATGTACATTAGATGCTTACATGCTCTTGAACACAGCTCATTATAAGAGCAGCACAGGAGAGATCAGTGGAAAGAAATTCTGGCAGAAATTGGCATTATCCCAGGAGCTAGTTTTAGCCTGAGAGTAATAGAAAGATAAAATAAAAAGGTTGTGACCTTCATTCTTCATCTCCCTACAACTTGATAGCTTATTCTTGAGTTAAACCCTCCGGGCTAAAATGTAGAGATGATAAAAAAAAAAAAAGAAAAAGAAAAGAAAAACAGATTATTTGTTATGCTGCCTGTGGAGCAGGCCTCAGTTATACTTAGGATACCAGCTCTTTCTTTAGAAGTAAATTTGTTTTGTTTGATTTACTCTCAGAAGCCTTCATCTTGCATCAACTCACCATACCAGTTCATCAGCCAATTCAAAACATATTGGAATCAGAGATGAAAGTGCAACCTAAGGAATTGGATCACAAAGAGGTATTAGTTATTCACATCTGCATCTTGCTACTATCCTGTGTTTTCTGACAGACATCAAATGTAAGTGCTGAAATGAACATCTAAGTGCATGGACCAGAATAAATGTAGCATTAGGAGAAAGATAACATTAAGGGTGGGAAAGGGAATCTGTACAGAAAAGGAAATTTAGCTGCATCATAGTTTCAGATAAAAGATATGTTATCACTTCTAATTTCCCTCAATAGCACTCTGAAGTTAGAGAGGTTTTTGATTTATTTTGTTTTTCTTTGTTTTTTCTTCTAAAGGAATCAATCTGTTGTTAAAATACATAGAAAAAAAATCATGTGAATACTCTCATCTTGAGCAATCTATAGAGCAGTTATAAACTGCAAATCTACCTTATAATAGAACATAATTTGGCAGCCTGAGAAAAGCCTTTTTTCTTTTACTATTTCATTGTAAGAGAGCTCAACACTGGCCATTATTTGAGTTAATTGGGTAGAGCTATTGGAATACTCAAGCATCATTTGAACCTGTATTGGGTTTTTTTTTTGCATCTCTATCTACTGAGTTTTTCTCATATGCACTTTTGCCCTGATTCATAAGCCACACATTGGCTTGAAATCAAATTTTTGTTTAGTTCTTTTCAGATTCAAAATAGGAGAGAAGACTTGATTTTATTTCAATTTTACTTTAGTTTGTCCAATTTACTGTTTCGATATTTTATATTTTGTCTAGGTTTTGAGAGAGGGAATATTGCATGTTAAAAATATATAAATATATCGAATTTTCCTCTCTGGAGTTACCATACATTAAGATATTTTAATTATTTAACTAGTTAAGGTGCCGAAGGTCCTCTAGAGACACATTGTGAGGAATTCTCAGCTTAGTAAATAGTTAATTGGGCAACCTACATTGTATTAAAAATAGCAGAAGTGTTAATATTCTTTTGTATGGCTTTTGAATCATTCACAAAGCCACATTGGCTTTCCCCCCTTCCTCCCTAATTCTTTTGATATTATGATTTTTTGATATGTCGGTTTCAAACACTAATCAAAGCCTTTGCTTCTTCTTCCTATTGATGAGGATCTGAAAACATTATGCACCTCATTTTCAATGGGATTGCCATCCTTTCATCATTTGCAAATGCACAATTTTGCATGTGTACATGTATATGCACACACCTTTCAAGCACTAACGCCATACCACACAATCAATAGAATTTAACATCGGAATTAAGCTACACAGCTCTGGCAAATCTGTACTGAGCATGTGCAAAATTTGATTTTTCAAAAGTTTATAGATAAACTAAAGTTGGTGAGATTTTAACAGTGATGGCAAAAGACACATCCTTGACACAAGGCCACTTCCCAGCCAAATTTCAAGTCCCTGCTCCAAAACATGAGGAGCAACAGAGCTTTGGAAAGAAAAGTTGTGTGTCTACCTCAGGCTGACATTTTCTGCAGCATTTCAACCAAAAGAATTTTCTATGTTGTGTATCTGCCTCAGGATGAAAATTTGCCAAAAATTTCAGCCTGAGGCAGACACACAACTTAGAAAATTTCAGCCCAAACAGTTAAAGTTTGACATAACAATATAAGAACGGCCATACTGGGTCAACCAAAGGTCCGTCTAGCCCAGTATCCTGTCTTCTGACAGTGGCCAATGCCCCAGGTGCCCCAGAAGGAATAAACAGAACACGTAATCATCAAGCCATCCATGCCTTGTCACCCATTCCCAGCTTCTGGCAAACACAGGCTAGGGACACCATCCCTGCCCATCCTGGCTAATAGCCACTGATGGACCTCTATCCTCTATGAATTTATCTAGTTCTTTTTTGAACCCTGTTATAGTCTTGGCCTTCACAGCATCCTCTGGCAAAAAGTTCCACCAGTTGACTGTGCATTGTGTGAAGAAATACTTCCTTTTGTTTGTTTTAAACCTGCTGCTTATTCATTTCATTTGGTGACCCCTAGTTATTGTGTTATGAGAAGGAGTAAATAACACTTCCTTATTTACTTTATCCACATCAGTCATGATTTTATAGCCCTCTATCATATCCCCCCTTAGTCGTCTCTTTTCCAAGCTGAAGAGTCCCAGTCTTATTAATTGCTCCTCATACGGAAGCCATTCCATACCCCTAATGATTTTTGCTGCCCTTTTCTGAACCTTTTCCAATTCCAATAAATCTTTTTTGAGATGGGGTGATCACATCTGCACACAGTATTCAAGATGTGGGCGTACTATGGATTTATATAGAGGCAATATGATATTTTCTGTCTTATTATCTATCCCTTTCTAATGATTTCCAACATTATGTTTGCTGTTTTGACTGTGCTGCACATTGAGGGTATGTTTTCAGAGAACTGTCCACAATGACTCCAGGATCTCTCTCTTGAGTGGTAACAGCTAAATTAGATCCCATCATTTTGTATGTACAGTTGGGATTATGTTTTCCAATGTACATTACTTTGCATTTATCAACATTGAATTTCATCTGCCATTTTGTCACCCAGTTACCCAGTTTTGTGAGATTCCTTTGTAACTCTTCACAGTCTGCCTGGGACTTAAATATCTTCAGTAGTTTTGTAGCATCTGCAAATTTTGCCATCTCACCGCTTATCCATTTTTCCAGATAATTTATGAATATGTTGAATAGTACCGGTCCCAATACAAAATTGTAAGTAACTGAAAACAGGGTCTTCTAATGGGAAGTGTCTAGCAACCTAAATAACAGGCTGTGCTTCCAGATCAGCCTCTATTACATAGATTAATTCTCAATGGAGTAATCTCAATGGCCTGATTGCAAAATCTGTCAACAGAATACTGTTAGACAACCAGAATTTGTTAAGAGAAAAATCTAGATTCTAATGGTAACAAAGTAGTTAGCACATTTCACTTTGAATGGTCCCTTATGCTACACTATCTGTTCGATCTTGTATTTACCTGTGGCAATCTAAGGTTATGTCTATTCTACCACTTATGTTGGTATAATTTGTTGTGTTCACGGGGGTGAATTAGCTATCTCTAGGGTCGCCATAGCCTTAGCACCTATCCCGGACCTAAAGAAGAGTTCTGTGTAGCTCGAAAGCATGTCTCTCTGACAAACAGAAGTTGATCTGATAAATGATATTACCTCACCCACCTTCTCTCTCTGATATTCTGGGACCGACCTGGCTACTGATGGACTTATTAAGAGTTGTAATTTTGAAATTAGTATGAATAATTTAAGTTGAAAAATTTTCTGTTGGTTATGAGACAAAACTAGTGCTATCTGCTCCTGTGGGTCAGTTGTTTGTTTTATAATTTTCTACAAATCACTTCAATTTATATATATAACACAGAAATGCTAATGGTTTCTGATGAATACAGCTGTTCTGTCGTGTAAGAGAGATACTGTCCTGGAAATTGAGCACTATAATTCAAGTAAAATGTATGTTATATCTATATATTAAAACAAATTAGCTTGGGGTGGAGTTATCATTTTACCTGAATATATACATTGAGATGGCTATGAATGAAAAATATCTTATATAGGACTGTATGGTGATATTGGTTATAGCTGAAATGCAATGTTATTGACAAAAATGTGCTTCTTTAAATAAGCAGAGTCACTGCGGGCCAGATTTCCTAGTACCTACTTAGTGCTTGCTCATGCAGTACTCCCTGTAATAAGGACTGCAGCATTCGGTCCATAGCTATCAGCATTCATTTTCCAATTACATTTTAAAAATATAGTCTGTAAATAGTTTGCATTTCACATATATTATTCTCTCACTGCTGCTGTGATTGCTCAGTCAGGGTCCAGCTGTGAAAATGTTAAAACTATTCATCAGACATGAATATTCATCAGGCTGGTATTCATGTTTTGCTACATGTAGTTGGTATGGCAGGGAGGACTCCTACGAAAAATGTGTGGATAAAAGCTCCCAATCTTGTTAAAATATTTGCCAAAATTTAAAGGTCATACAGTACACTATGACATTCCATCCATGGAGGCACACAAGTGACACTTTCTGGGTATACTGTGCCTAATATTGATGCCCTATGCTACCATATGCCTTATTTCATATTAGTGGCACAGTCCTGCTGCCATTAAAGTTAACTGTAGACAGTAACACTAGTCGTAGATGTTGAAAATTGGGAATCAGCTCCCCAAATCATGAGATCATCTTAAAAATCAGTAGATGTTTTAAAAATAATATATTTGGCATTCTTTTTATTTGCCCTCTGAGATTTCAGTGTTTAAGGGTCACATTTTCAAGCTTCACAACAATTAAGGCTGGAATCTTTTATTTTATTTATTTGTTTGTTTGTTTATTTATGTATTTATTTTGCTTTTAAATGAAGGCTGAGATTCTTAAATAATCACATAAGTCCAGGAGTAGGGGGTTTAAACAAAAACGCCACCTATTGCAAGACTTGTGATAAAATTGTGAATTAGCAACACTGTAAATGCCCAGTAACTTCAACAAGAATAGGATTTAGCCCTTGATTAAACAGTAAGGTGAAATATCTGAGAGGCAACTTCTGCAGCCCTTCTTTACATTCAATAGTACTTATTCAGGCGAGACATCCCACTGAGTTCAGTAGGACTACTCACATGAGAGAATACAGTAGCATTTAATGAGAGAAAAGGTTGCAGATCTGGACCTTGAGTAAGGAGTACACAATAAGGAGTGCTGCTTTCAAGGCTGAATCTCACTGGAGCTGCATCATATATAACATTCTTCACAGACCTTGAGCCAGATTTTCACCTGGTGTAAATCAGTGTAACTGGTGGAGCTACACCAGGTTACACCAACTGAGGATCTGTTCCACTGCCTTCTCAGTATCTGTAAAGCACCTGCCATAGTTTTGCCATGACATAGATCAGGATAACAATGGAATTAACAGTAATTCCATTCCATTGCACATGACATTATACAGGAATATTCACCCAGGGTGAAATTCACCCCTGTACAGAGGTCCTGCACAGGGCGACACACTGCTTAGTGATTTTCTGCCACCTACGTTTTGTGTGGGCTCCATGTTGACATGAATTAAACCTCACTTGATAAGTTTTCTTACTGAAATCATACTCCATTTCCATAATGAATTCTCTACTGTTAACTGGCACTGATTCACCTAAAAATATTGGTTTAACATAAATGTATTTAATGTTAATCTTTGGCACTTGTATGTTTTTGTTTAGATGCATGGAGCTGATATTGGTTGAAAAATGATGTGACTGCCTCTATCAGCATGAATTAAACAGGGTTTTAAAAATAAAATATTGTTTTCAATTAAAACAGTCTTACACTATGTCACGTTTTCCAAAGAGTAATACTAGGGAATGTCCTAAGACAATCATGCACAGCATATCTTCTCTTGCAGTCACAGCTTTACTTAATGTGATCTCGGAAGAATTTTCAGGCCACGCTATGTGAATATAACTCCACAGCTGACATTGTAGACATTTATCTTCCAGTACATTTTACTTTTTTTTTTAAAAAGCACGTACTCAGTTTCTAATGGTTCAACACCAGTTTAATACTGCACTCCACTGTCAGTAATAACTGTGAGTGCAAGTCTTGGTGAAATCATTACCCTCCAGCCTAAAGCAGAGAGTGCAACTAGTTAAGCCATACCGAAACGAACATGAGAAGATTCAAATGCAGAGATAAGCAATTTATTTTTACTTGCTGTATGGTAGAAAATGTTATTTAGGTTTTTTTCCCTTAAGATGACTCTTCTCTGCTCCCTATTCAATTTTCTTCTTTTCACAGTCTAGCCGTTAATAAGGCAGTAATCAAGATATATTACAACAAGAAAAAAATATTGCTGTAGTTAAAGGAACATTGGGTAAAATTTTCATAACAACTAAATCCCATTGTGATGAGTTCGGTCACAGAGATCCCCTTGGGACTATCACCTGATGTGCTGAAATTACCTCTAAACCCGTTTTCCCTGCCACTTTGGGACTCCAGAACCCTTCCTGGTTGAGCCAGACATGCTAGCCTGCTGCAACACAGACCCAGGTCTAGTCCATGCCCCCAAAGCCTCAGACTTTAACCAAAAACAGCTCAGCAGGTTACCTCTCCAGTACCCAGACACCCAGTTCCCAATGGGATCCAAACCCCAAATAAATCCATTTTACTCTGTAGAAAGTTTATACAGGGTAAAATCATAAATTGTCCACCCTCTATAACACTGATAGAGAGATATGCACAGCTGTTTGCTCCCCCAAGTATTAATCACTTACTCTGGGTTCATTAATAAACAAAAGTGATTTTATTAAGTATAAAAAGTAGGATTTAAATGGTTTCAAGTACTAGCGGACAGAACAAAGTAAGTCACCAAGCAAAATAAAGCAAAAACACGCAAGTCTAAGCCTAATACATTAAGAAACTGATTACAGGTAATATCTCACCCTCAGAGATGTTCCAATAAGCTTCTTTCACAAACTGGACTCCTTCCTAGTCTGGACCCAATCCTTGTTATTCCAGCAGACATCTCAGGTGGTAAGCAGGGGTTTTCTCATGACTGGCAGCCCTTTGTCCTACTCCACCCCCCATTTATAGCTTTGACACAAGGTAGGAATCTTTTGTCTCTCTGGGTCCCCACCCTTCCTTCTAAATGGAAAAGTACCAGATTTAAAATGGATTCCAGCATCATGTGATGTGGTCAAATGTCCTGTGAGACCCCTAGTCCTGGTCTACACTACAAGGTTAGGTCAAATTTAGCCGTGTTAGGTCGATTTTATAAGCAATGTGTCTACACATCCAACCCCGTTCCGTCAACCTAAAGGGCTTGTAAAATCTACTGTTGTACTCCTCCCCAGCGAGGGGAGTTGTGCTAAAATCAACATTGCTGGGTTGAATTTGGGGTAGTGAAGACGCAATTCGACAGTATTGGCCTCCGGGAGCTATCCCAGAGTCCTCCAATGTGACCGCTCTCGACAGCACTTTCAACTCTGATGCACTAGCCAGGTACACAGGAAAAGCCCCGGGAATTTTTGAATTTCATTTCCTGTTTGGTCAACATGGCAAGCTCAACAGCACAGATGACCATGAAGTCTCACATGTTATGAAGGCGGAAGAAGCCAACCCTGCGTACCCTTTGGCTTACCATGGCTGCCTGGAAACCAAATTCTGTTGCCCAGCCATGTGTGATGTGTCACCATACCGGGAGGTGGTCAATATAAAATGCAAAATGTGACCTTGTACCTAAAGCACATGTGCTATCTGCTGTGAATTGCTTGATTCGCTGAGAAAGAGTATCCCTTTTGTTCTCATAAATGTACCTTCTTAAATTCTACTCTCCCTTTTTATCCTCCTGCAGGTGCAAATGTTTCTACACTCCCCCATCATCTCCATCCCAGAGGTTATCGCAGATTAGAAGGCGAAAAAAACGCACTCGCGATGACATGCTTTCCGAGCTGATGCAGTCCTCCCGCACTGATAGGGCACAGCTGACTGCATGGAGCCATACAGTGACAGAGGCCAGGAAAGCATATAGTGAGCACAACAAGAAGAGGCAGGAGGCGATGCTGAAGCTAATGGGGGAGCAAACAGACATGCTCAGGCATCTGGTGGAGCTGCAGGAAAGGCAACAAGAGCACAGAACACCGCTGCATCCATTGTATAACCGCCTGCCCTCCTCCCAAAGTTCCATATCCTCCTCACCCAGACGCCCAAGAACGCAGAGGGTAGGAGGCTCCGGGCACCCAGCCACTCCACTCCAGAGGATGGCCCAACCAACCGAAGGCTGTCATTCAAACAGTTTTGATTTGCAGTGTGGCTACAATAAACAATGTGGCCTTGTCCTTCCCTCCTTCCCTCCTCCTCCACCCCACCTGGGCTATCTTGTCAGTCATCTCACTTTTTTTTTTAATTAATAAAGAAAGAATGCATGGTTTCAAAACAATAGTGACTTTATTTCCTTTGCCATCTGTGATCAAAGGGGGTAGGGTGGTTGGCTTACAGGGAATTAAAATCAACAAAGGGGGCGGGTTTGCATCAAGGAGAAACACACACAACTGTCACACCGTAGCCTGGCCAGTCATGAAACTGATTTTCAAAGCCTGTCTGATGCATAGCATGCATAGCTGTGCTCTTCTAATTGCCCTGGTGTCTGGCTGCTCAAAATCAGTCACCAGGCAATTTGCCTCAACCTCCCAAGCCGCCATAAACATCTCCCACTTACTCGCACAGATATTATGGAGCACACAGCAAGCAGCAATAATAATGGGAATATTGGTTGTGCTGAGGTCTAACCTAGTCAGCAAACAGTGCCAATGAGCTTTGAAACATCCAAAGGCACATTCTACCACCATTCTGCGCTTGCTCAGCCTATGGTTGAACTGCTCCTTACTACTGTCCAGGCTGCCTGTGTATGGCTTCATGAGCCATGGCATTAAGGGGTAGGCTGGGTCCCCAAGGATAACTATAGGCATTTCAACATCCCCAACAGTAATTTTCTGGTCTGGGAAGTAAGTCCCTTCTTGTAGCTGTTCAAACAGCCCAGAGTTAATAAAGATGTGAGCGTCATGCACCTTTCCCGGTGATCCCACGTTGATGTTGGTGAAATGTCCCTTGTGATCCACCAGTGCTTGCAGCACCATTGAAAAGTACCCCTTGCAGTTTATGTACTGGTTGGCAAGGTGGTCCATTGCCAAGATAGGGATATGCATTCCATCTATCACCCCACCACAGTTAGGGAAACCCATTGCAGCAAAGCCATCCATTATGACCTGTACATTTCCCAGAGTCACTACCCTTGCTGGCAGAAGGTTAGTGATTGCCTTGGCTACTTGGAGCACAGCAGCACCCAAAGTAGATTTGCCCACTCCAAACTGATTCCCAACTGACCGGTAGCAGTCAGGCGTTGCAAGCTTCCACAGGGCTATCACCACTCACTTCTCAACTGTCAGGGCAGCTTTCATTTTGGTATTCCTGCGCTTCAGGGTGGGGGAAAGCAACTCACAGAGTTCCAGGAAAGTGGCCTACGCATGCGAAAGTTTCGCAGCCACTGGAAATCATCCCATACCTGCAACACTATGCGGTCTCACCAGTCTGTGCTTGTTTGCGGGGCCCAAAATCGGCATTCCACTGTATCAACCTGCCCCACTGCCACCATGATGTCCCAATTGCCACATCCTGTGGTTTCAGGATACTGCGCGAGGTGTTTACAATGCTCACAACAGCATGGTGAGCTGAGCGGACTCAATGCTTGCCATGCTATGGCGTCTGCATGGGTAACCCAGGAAAAATGGCGCAAAATGATTGTCTGCCGTTGCTTTCACGGAGGGAGGGGAGACTGATGACACGTACCCAAAGCCATCCGCTACAATGTTTTTGCCCCATCAGGCATTAGGAGTTTAACCCAGAATTCCAATGGGCAGCGGAGACTGTGGGGACTGTGGGATAGCTATTCACAGTTCACTGCTCTGTGAGTCGATGCTAGATATGGTATTGAGATGCACTCTGCCAACTTACTGCGCTTAGTGGGGACATACACAAGCGACTGTATAAAATCACTTTCTAACGATCGACTTCTATAAAATCGACCTAATTTCGTAGTGTAGACATATTCCTAGTCTCTATTCTTCCTGGGCTGGCCCACCTGTACACAGGAAGGTTTGCAAGTAAACAGCCATTTTCAGTTCATTGATTCTGAATCACTCTTAGTGGCTTCCACTTAATATGTTTACATTAGTAATACAAGTTTATATCTTATTCTCTAACTCCAGACTTAGAAATAATACATGCAAACAAATAGGATGAACACACTCAGTAGATTATAAGCTTTGTAATGATACCTTACAAGAGACCTTTTGCGTAAAGCATATTCCAGTTACATCATATTCACATTCATAAGCATATTTTCATAAAGCATATAGAGTGCAACATCACACCCAGAATGAGTTTTATGCATTTACGAGCTTTAGTATCATGGAAAGCCATCTATAGATATAGACCTCCATAGATATAAGTTTTGATTGTACTTAAATTTAAACATTCAATAGGAATGTTTCCAAATTTTTGTATTTGCAATAAAGTAGTATTTTGTTTAGATCTCAATATTTTCTTCCAGTGTTGGCAATTCAAACACTGCAGCACCATGCCAATGCAGAAGGCACAGAAAGTAAAGTCACTATCGCTTCATAAGCATAAAGACTCAGGATCAGTGTGCGTTGCCATTATTTGACATTTATAATGTCTCAGAAGCAGAGTTCAAATCCAACATATGATTACTATAATGGATCAGTAGCAGTGAGACGTGCTGTCATGTAACATGTATAGCAGCTCAGAAGAAAAATGCTGTGCCATTGCATAACAGGGGTTCACACACTTGTAGCCATTTCTCTCAGTGTAACACTGAAAGGAGAAGAAAAAAGGGAATGAGTGGGTGCACAATGTTTGAACGTAATTCAGACTCCTGACGCATTGCTTGCACTTAACCTGATCACCCAGGAGCTGCACTACTTTATGGTGAGTTTTGGATTTTTTGTTTTTGCTGCTTCTGTGAGAATTATTTATTTATTTATTTTAAAACTGGGATTTCGGTGAAACGCTTTACAGTTGCCTCAGTTTCTTTCGGAATATAATAGCTGGATTAAATTGAACACTTTAGAAGATATTTCATTTCTTGGCTTTTAAAATCAATATTTTTTACACTGTCATGAATATTCTTTGTAGACGCCTTGGCAGCTATTTTTGTGCACTGTAATTGTGTCTATAGGTGAAGATGGAGTATCTTTCTCTCGTTATTAAGAGCTTAGTAGCCCACAGCTAAAGGCTGCAATTCTTCATGTCACCGGTGTGGTAGCAAATAAGATTTTTCCATTAAGTTTCTAGTAACCTCATTTGTCAAGGAGACTGTATTTCATGTTTATATAAATTTAAGGCTAACAAAACCGGACAATTAGATGCTTCTTTTGTCATAAATTGAATTAATCCTTTAGCAAAAAGTTAAACTAATCAGATACTACCATTGCTGCTACACTAACCTACTTCAGGCTTTATGTAAAGAAGATTCATGAAGTTAATTTAATTGCTAAATCATCTTTTCATTAATAGTGGCTTCATCATGCTGCCAGTGTAGTCTGACTCACTGGCATGAGTTACAATCACAGTTGCCAACTTTCACGTGGTAAATAAGCCCCCCGACTTTCACAATAAGCCAAAAATCAAGCGAATCCCATTTCAAAACAAGGCCAAACAAGCCAATGCTCTATGTGACTTGATCCTCCCAGTGCGCAGTCTAGGACTGTGGTGGGCCTGCTTTACACCCCTGATTCTCTCCCCCCCACTTGCCCCTACTTGCCGAGAGCGGATCAAACAAAAGAAGCCACAAACTACAACAAGCAACAAGCCAAACAAGCAACATGCTACAAGCCAAAAACTAGCCAACAAGCAACTCACAAGCCAATTAAGCCAAAAACGAGCCCAATTTCTGCATTTTTTTCACAGGTTTGGTACATCTGGTTACAACCCAAAACTAGGGGAATATTCTCCCACCTGGAACTTTAGTCTTTTTTGTGAAATAGTCAGGAATATGGAACATAAGAGGTTCTATGTGGCAGTTTAAGGAGAAATTCAAAAGAAACCAGGGATGGATTTGCTCTCAAGTCATTTTTTTTCTTTTTCTTATATTTTCAGTTTTAGTCTGTGATGATCAAGATTAAAAAGGTAATGTGTACCAATAAGAAATGTTAAATCTGTTTCAGTTTTAGATTACATGCTTTCTAAGCCCAGGGACTAAACCTTACTGGGGGGAAGTGCACTCTAAGTGGCAGTGACTGAATGAACTGAAGTTTCTAATCAATGCAATTGAACAAATCTGATGTATGATGTTTCAGATGCACTATCTCATTTTTCAGCTGTTTTAGATTACCATGCCTAAAACCCATAACTGGTGGGGTTTAGCTGCAAGCTTGCGATTTGATACAACTTAAAATTCAGCGAAAGCATGAAATCGCAAATGACTCACGAAACGATGTTAATATAACCTGCATTTGAGAGGCATTTGAAAATGTCTGGGCAGTGCAGTGGCTTTTAAATTGTGGTCCATGGGCCATCAGAGGACCCCAGACCATTTTAAGGTAGCCTGCCGAGTGAAATATTGTGAACACCAAGCAGTGTCGGGTTTGGGATGCTGGAAAGGGATTGAGATCACAAGGGGAGCTTTATCTTACTTGCAGGGTCTACTGAATAAAACAAGTGAGAGAACCATTGTTATAATAGATATTATGGTTGTGGGGAACACCATGCCACTTCATTGAACAGGCCACTGTAAACATCATTTCTCCTTGTCATCTCAATGTGGGGAGAGGTCCATAACCTTTCATGTTTTCTTAGCCCTTACTGGCAGTTGCTTTATAGCCAACTTTTCATCAATATCACATTGATTCTTTCTCTAACTAATGAAATTTTCTCCATTCTTTCAATATCCCCATTGATCCAAATTAAGGTTCAAATAAGGGGAGGAAATTAAACTTTTCTAAAACTTTTCAGTTAGATTGTGTCTATTTTTCCCATTGCATCTCATGTGTGGAGAAGATAGAACCAGATTTCCAGGGCAAATATTTGCATTGTGCATTGCATTTTGGTTTGTTGGATTTTTTTTATATAGTAACATCCATTGCATACAATCTGTAATATCAAAGCTATGCTCTTTTTATAACTTCTATTTTATTTATTCTTAGTAAGTGTCATCTTAGTGACTGTGGTCTTTCAAAACCCCACTTTGCCATTGTTAACAATTGAAGAGTGATTTCTATAGAGAAAACTGTTGGTTTACATAACAAGAGTGATATTTGGATTTGGTCACTATTATTAAAAATACCATTTCACTGACAACAAGAACCTGAAAATTTAGTTTTAAATTGATTCTTCTTTCTGAACAAAATACTTTGTTTTTTAGAGCTAATTGAGTTCTGCTTCCAAAACTTGTCCATCATGTCATTTTTTTTTTGTAAGTCAGTATAACCATGAAACGGGAACATTTATTTTTCCCTTTAAAGAATAAAATTACAAGACAAATCCATTTTACCACCCCAATGTAGAACCCATGTCTTAAAGCCAAAAATGCTGAAGTCATTTTTCAGAGCAGAAATCTCTGCCATTTTGTAATAACATAATAATTTCTCCTCCTTTCAATACTCCAAAACTAAAACAAAAAAAAATCATTTAAAAACACAGTTAAGGATTCTAAGCGACCTTAATGTAACTTCCTATCACATCATTTACAAAGCAAGGTACTTAAAAGCAAGAAATATGAACAGCTACAAGCATCATTAATCTTATGCTGCCTCCATATTAAACAACCACATTGTTCCTATTAAGTATAAAGTAATTCATAGAATCATAGAATATTAGGATTGGAAGAGACCTCAGGAGGTCATCTAGTTCAATCCCCTGCTCAAAGCACGACCAACACCAACTAAATCATCCCAGCCAGGTCTTTGTCAAGCCGGGCCTTAAACTCCTCTAAGGATGGAGATTCCACCACCTCCCTAGGTAACCCATTCCAGTGCTTCACGACCCTCCTAATGAAATAGTGTTTCCTAATATCCAATCCAGACCTCCCCCACTGCAACTTGAGACCTTTGCTTCTTGTTTCATTGATCTCCACTGGACTCTCTCCAATTTGTCCACATCCCTTCAGTAGTCAGGAACCAAAACTGGATGCAATAGTCCAGGTGTGGCCTCACCAGTGCCGAATAGAGGGGAATAATCACTTCCCTTGATCTGCTAGCAATGCTCCTACTAATACAGCCCAATATGCCATTGGCCTTCTTGGCAACAAGGGCACACTGCTGACTTATATCCAGTTTCTCGTCCACTGTAATCCCCAGGTCCTTTTCTGCAGAATTTATTTGCATCACAACACAACAAGGTCAAAACCGATCCATGAATTGCTGGGTTCATTATATATCATATTTGTTGTCTTCATTTTTGGTATCCAAGGCCTCATTCTTATAAAGAGATCCACACAGGTAGACCCTCATGCCACATGGAATCCCACTGATTCCATTGTGTTTGTAAGAGCTAGACAAACTCTTATAACTATTTTTTATTAGTGGTAATCATTAAATGCTGACTATATACTTTGCATGCTGAGGTCTATTGATTAGCTTACAGGCAAGGCCGGTGCAAGGATATTTTGCACCATAGGCGAAACTTCCACCTTGCGCTCCCCTCCCCGGTAACATCGGTTCATTGAGGGGTAAATCCCAACGAGTCTTTATAGACCTCAGGGGCTAGCCGTGCCCAGGGGCTGCTCCCCAGACCAGGTTCCACCCTCCCCGCCCCCTGAACTCCCCTGGAGGTTGCACAGACCCCCTGTGAGCCCTCCCCACCCCACCCCGGAGGCCCCCACCCCAAGTCCATTCACTGGCTTTGCCGGGCTTGGGCCTCTGCAGCAGCTCGTCAGGGAGGAGCTGCATTTTGGGGGCTCCTGGGGGCTCCTGCAGCAGATGCATGTGAGCAGAGGCCCCCTGGGCACCTCCCAGCTCCTCCCTCGCTGCGCTCGGGCTCTGCAGTTCCCGGGAGTGTGAGCTGCCACCGCCGCTGCCCTTCCCAGAGCAGGCTCAGGGCCCCGCGCCCCGGCGGCGGCTCAAATGCCCGGGAGCCGCAGAGCCCGAGCGTGGCGAGGGGGAAACTGGGGGCTCACCGCCCCCACAAGCTGACGCTCTGGCTCTCCAGTGCCTCTGGAAGGCAGCTCCTCCCTGGCAAGCCAGGGCACTGCTTTTTGGCCCCAGGGCCGTCCTTAGGATTTATGGAGCTCTATGCAGTATTATTAAACTGGTGCCCCTATGCCCGACGGCAGCCTGAGCTTGCAGCCCGGCAGGGGCAGGTGTGGAGGGACAAGGCAGAAAGAATAACAAGACACCCGGCCTGCCTCATGGTGGCGGAGAGTCACAGTTCCCCGCAGAGACCCCTGTACCCTCTCCCTCATGCAGAATGGACATGCAGAAGGTACCTAATTAAAAGCACTAAACTTGGGAATAAAAAATGTCAGTCACAGGTTTTTTGATATGCCCTGAAGTTTGTCAGACATTTATTTGCAAAAACTTTGTAGTAAGGGTGAGTCAGCTGTCTTCCTGAATACAACATTAAATATTATGGAATACATGATGCAGCTCTTCTCTGTTTTACATTTTTTTAATGAGTATTTCTAAGCTAATTTTATATTTTAGATGTACTCTTAAGTCTTCATAAAGTAATCATTCCAGATTACTACATATTTAACTCACTGAAATAGACATTATTTTAAATTAATCAGTCAACAGAGGTTTAGTGTGTTCATAACAATGTTCATTGCTTTTAGAAAAAGGGAACACTAATTTACTGTGTGTGATCACATGTTTATGAAATTTCACCAACTTTTAAAAATATGTTTCCAAAGATTTTAGGCATAACAAAGGATTTTATATCTTACTAAGGTACTGATTTTGCTTAATACTAGTTCATCAGATAGTCAGAAGTAAAGAAAGGGAAACTCTTTGTCCCGCTATCTGGAAGCAAAGGGCTGTTGCTACCTTCAATGGGCCCCAAATTTTCAGGTGCCCTACACAGCTGCCTATGCCTGAGGATGGCCCTGGGCACCCGCAACCACTTGCCGCCCTAGGCGACTGCCTAGTTCGCCTAGTGGTTGCACCGGCCCTGCTTACAGCCTAAAAAACAAAAGGCCTGATTCACCACTGTGTTCACTCCAGATTTATACAGTGTAACTTCTCAGATACCAGGCTCTAGAAAGTGATTTTAGTGTGTGGGGAAAAAACTTATATTCAATTTCCCAACTTTTAACTGGAGAAGGAATCTATTCTCCCCCTCCCACACTACAAATGGCTTTTACACCTTTCTATCAAGCAGGGCACATTTGGTTTGTAGTACTCTGCCTTCCTTGTGCGTTATTGTCTACTGACTTTAAGAAAGGCACTTGACTTACTCCTAATTAAAGGACTGAAAATTTTCTTTATGGCATCAGATTGTGTAGCTTTATTTTTCACTGTGAAGAACCTAAATAAGAAACTCGAGGAAGCCTACAACAGACCAAAGATTTAACTAATGAGGTTATTGTGAGAGGGGAGATTTGCTAGTGCTCTTTCCCATAATTACTCTTGCCTTGAGCCCTATTCAGCAGTCCTCACTGAGGCAAAACTCCCCTGGACATAATTGGGAACCTTTTCTGAGAAAGGAGAGAGTGAGATATAATTAAAAGAGGCATGGAGTTCATGGAAATAGAGTCATATAGGCCTAGATTCAGCAAAACACAGCCTTAAACTTGAGAGTAATCCCATTCCTGCTCTGCAAAGAATTTAAGGGCATGCTTACATTTAAGTCTCATTTACTTCCATTTGAATTGCTCACATGCTCAAAGTTAAATATGTGCTTAAGCACTTTGCTGAACTGGAGCCTACAATATTACCAGTTTTCCTGAAGATTTTATCATGATGCAAACTCAATTTGTATTGCGTCCTTGGGCTAGAAACTTAAATTGTGAATCATTATTTTGCACCTCCTTCATAACATTAAATTGCCAGTAATTACAAATGTTTTGCACATTTACCTGCTCATACAAGACTGAAGAAAGCTGAGGCAGTTTTTTTTAATTCATGTTGAGCTCTGTAACATTCTGCATATTCTGATTGTCCATTTATGTGCACTATGTATTAGTACCATGCGGGCTTTCTCCTCTTTGTTGATATACCACCTTGCGGTCAGTTCCATTAAGCAAAGAGTGTTTGGTTTGACTGGAAATGAACCAATGATATTGTTTCATATCTTTGAGAGGAAATACATTATTATTATAATATGACTTTTGTATTCCCACTACTTTGAGCGAGTAGAACTGTTATCTAGTCTGAATACTGAATAATTTAAAAAAATACTCTATATTAAATATTTAATCTATTCAAAATTATACCATCCTAATATATACATATATATCAATTAAATGCATACATTTATGCAAGACCGCTTTTATTAAACCAAATTAAATATTGAATCAAATTAAATAATTAAACTAGATTACTTATTGTATCAATTTAACACATCAGAATTTCCATTGATACAAGCATTTATTAATAAGAGAGGGATAAATATTGAATGGGTTAAAATAACTATATTTATCTCCTGAAACAATTATTTCTTTTAACCTGAAGATTTAAGATGGCGCGTGTGTGCGTGTGTGCGGGCAATTCCGTGGTATAAGTTTTATTTTTTTAAAACCAGAAAACCAATGTCCTGAATTGTCCTGGCCATCATGGGAAGAAAAATAAGACACTAGGAATGTGGTTTAACTAGGTTGCAACTTCATTTAAGCTATGTCTATACTGGCAACTGAACAACAAAACTTTTGTTTTTCAGAGGTGTTAAAAAGACACCAGCCGAAAGACAAAAGTTTTGCCGATGACACGTGCCGGTGTGAACAGCGCTTTGTTGGCAGGAGAGTTCCCCTGCCAACAATGCTAACGCCGCTCATTGGGGGTAGAAGTTTATTGTCAGCAGGAGAATTGACAAACAGCGGCTATACTGCACGCCTTTTAGCAGCACAGGTGTAGCGACACAGCCGTGTCGCTAAAAGCTGTGTAGTGTAGACATAGCCTTAGTAACACATTTGGGAACTACCCAGCTATAGTTCATCCAGTGTTGGTTATACTTTGTTCCTTAATCTGTACCACCTGGGCGGGGTGGATGAGTGAGGAGGATGAATCCCTTAATTCCCCCTCCACACACAGTCAGTTAACCTGGTCCCAGCACCATTGCTGGGATCCCATTGCCTTTCCTTCATACAGAAATGAAGGTGTATGTGGGAGGGTGGGGGGCAGGTGAATTTCCCAGTCCCAAAAAGGCACTCAGTGCAAGGCCCAAAAATCCCAGTTCTACTTTAATCCTAAGAAGGGGAGATATGGACTATTTGCTAGTGTTGCAGAATGGTGCCTCAGGCAAGGAGAAAGGCCTATAAACTCTTCCTTTGAGTGGACAGGAACTAATAGGCTTATATTTACAGAAGGTGAAAATTTTCAGCTGAACCTTTTTTTCAGTGAAAAATACAGATTCAGCGACATGACACAGGTATGTCAACCTGGCTGAAAGGGTTTGCTTATGGGGCCATTGTTTCAAACAATGGGCTATATTTTCCTTATGTGTTCCTAGTTATTTAAATGTTGGAATACATTACTACAACCATTTCCTATAGTCAAAAAATAAATATATGGTTATACTGAGAATGGTGACAGATGGCAGGAAGAGCAGGGATGATCATCAGCTTTCCACTATACTATTTTTTAACTCTAGCACAGTTCTTTTGAATAGTATTGCTGGTTCACACTCATGAAAGTAAGTAATTGAGGTGGGCCATATTCACTGGCAGTTTGTAAAAATTCACAAGTAATATTAGTGTTTGAACAATGGAAAAGCACGTGGCTGGTAGTGAAAACAATTATGGCCAAAATCTTCATAAGATGTCTGATATCCTGATCCATGTATGCAAAAGCTGAGATTAGCAGAAGCACATGTTCAGGTACACACACAAATGGTGGCCTGCACATGTTCATCTGATACATGCAGAAGTGCACACATACTTCTGAATATTCCAACATATTTCCAAAAAGTATGATAGTTTATGAAAAGGAAAAAAAATACCATTAAAAGTTGACAGCATGCCTTTCAATAAGGTATCACTAACATGTTTAACAAACATACTAAACAATTTTACCAAACTACCTGTTGTTGAAGAATACTTCCTTGGTATTGTCAACCCCCTAGAATTCAAAGATAATGAGTCATGCCTCCGAAAATCATGAGATTGTCTTAAAAAACATAACATTATTTTTAAATGGTTAATGCTGGATAAATTTTATTTGCCTTCTAGGTTTCTTAACTTTTGAATTCACTATTTCAAACTACAACTATGAGGAAAAGCAGTTTACTTTTAAAAAAATAGAAGAAGAGATGCTCACATAATAGATGACTTGCAATAAAGTTGCAAGAGTTGGTAAAAGTGCCTCCTTGTCCAGTCTGACATCTCATGATGAAAAGCTTGGTTACAGATTATTTTCAATCCTGTCATGCATACTCACTTTGTATGATTGAACACATGCCATACACAAACTGCACATGTCCCCAACATAAATGTAAGAATAATAAACCAACAAAAGAAATGGATAAATGGCTGTCATCAAACTTGCTATCTGTAGGCTTGACTATACTGGCAAGTTTCTGTGCAATAAAGCAGCTTTTTGCCCTCAAACTGCAGATGTGTACAAACATGTGCACAGAAACTCCTCAGTTGCAGCATTGCAAAAAAAAACACCTCGACAAGAGTTGTAAGGCTATTTGTGCAGAGGTTCCAGCAGGCTCTTGCCAGTGTAGATGCTTGATTTCTTTCTGCACTGTAATTGGCCTCCAGAGCTGAGAGCCCAGGGAGGGAGGCAGGGGCTGATGTCAGGGTTTCCCCCACCCCCTGCCTCAGGACTGGTTGTTTCCTGCTGCTGTCCGAACTTACAAGACAGCATGCTGACACACTCTCTGTCCCCCAAAACACACTGTCTCTCTCCCCTCCCCCATACACACACACACTCCCTGTCACACACTCTCTCCCCACACACACATACACACACTTCAGTTGAAAAGCAGCTGGCAATGTAGTAGGATGCCCATGGAACAATGGGATTGGGAAACCTGCATCATGTGATGCTGTGCCTGCCCCATGAGGCATTTCAAGCCCTCCCAAAGCAGCCTGTGGCCAGTTGCACAGTGAGATAGCTACCACAATGCACTGCTGTCTTTGCTGTTGCAAGAAATGCTAATGTGGATGCGCTTCAGTGTCACAAGGAGCACAGTGTGGACACACAACAGCGGTTTAATTCCAGCATTTTAATAAAAGTGGTATAACTTGTGGGCAGAAACTGACCAATGTAGACATACCCTTCGTATCAAATGTAGCCAGAAACTTACCACTGGTGCTGTGCCTCTGAAGCAGACAAGTAGAAGAGAACAGGCCTTGACAAATAAAACTCTGTATTGGGCTGTCTCATTTTTCAGACAGCAGCATCCAAAACAAAGTAATATGAGGAAATCCCACAGAAGGAGACATTTGGCTTTGGCTTTGATCATCAGCTCTATGTAGTGAACCAACAGAATTCAATCATCCATTGGCTGAGGACCACACAAAGGCCTTCATGTCACAGACCCTTAGTGTTACCCTTAGTGCAGGGGCTTCCCAGGAAAAGCAAGTGCTGTGGGAGTGACTTTGCGCCTTCTGTGCAGCAATGCAGATGGGAGTTGTGACGGAAGTTTCACCTTGCTTAGACGGATTGAGTGGTCAGGAATCCCTCCATAGAGGATCTAAACCTAAGCCCACTGGAGTCAATGCAAAGACTCCCATTGACTTTCATGGTACTTGGATCAAGTGAATGGGACAACCACTTCCATTTTCAGTCCGGGGAACATAAAATAACCACAGTGAGAACCAGGGGAGATGGCCAGTGTCCTGCCTTTGGGTTGGATACAAAACCACATTTCCCCCAAACTCCTGGTAATGTCCCTAAAATATTTACTCCAACTTTGTGCAGGTAGAAGGGCTGAATTTCATGCCTAAAGAAAAGGGATGATCTGAAAACTGTAATATTTTACAATGCTTTCAATCCTATTTACATTTTTCAAATGCAAATAAAAGGGTTTTAAAAAACCCTGCATTTTGCACTACATAATTTTTTCATTAGAACTGTGTATTCTGGGAAATTTGCAAGACAACATAAAATTGTTCAAATTATTAATTATAGTTTAGAATAATTTAATGTATTCATTCACCCTCATTTTAAGCCTTCCTTCTGATCTTTTCAGTTTTATCAGACTCTGATTCTGAGCCTCTTCATTTGCTGGCAATGCATGTTTAATATGTTTCGGATCATAAACAAGTTTTTTATATATGTAACATGACTATAGTGGACTTCCCTATGTCCTAAATCCTAGACATCTATGGATTTGTGCAGAAATTTATGATTGCTGCCATAACCCCATGGGCAAAAACAAATCAGCAGCTTTAGACAATGCGTTACTTGCCTTTAGTGCTTCTTCATCTCTTCTCATTGTTAACCAGGTCTCACAATAGAACGCCAGAAGAGAGGGCTGTGGGGTTTTTTTTAGTTTAAAAGATTATAGTACAATCTTCATTGACATTTTTCATTGAGTATTGAAAGGGAAAAAATATGTTTCTACCCCGTTTATTGGAGATGTATTCTGGCGAGAAAGCTCACAGATCTTTGGATTGACCTGCTGCACTCTATATTTTCCCTCTTCAAAAATGTAAATGAAGACTTGTTCACTGGGGACACAATCCTCTGAGGTACTGAGCAATGTCTGTGTGGTGCTGAGTACCCTCAGCTCCCATGGCCTTCAGGATTGGGCTCTTGAAGAAAAAAAAAGCTAAGCAATGCTGGATATATCTCCCTGCCTGTAACATGCCTCAGATACAGGCTATAGGTGTTCAAAAGGCTCCAGCTACTGGCTTTTTTCAAAATAATTCTTAAAAAGTAAAAAAAATGTCTAAGAGATAGAGTTGGCTTTAGGCACAGCCCTGAGTATGGGGTGATATGTAAAATGCACCACACCAGGAGTAGCCCCAAGAAGCCTTGACAGCCCTCTGAATCATGATTCCTCCCTTGCTTGCTCCTCACACTCAGGCACAGTAATAATTTGCTGCTGGACAGTACAAACTTCAGCACCCCCTTCCCGGTGACAGCTCAGTTTCACTGATCAGCAAGTGGAGAGTATGAATTCTGGCTCCACCCATTCATCAGCCCTCCCCAGCTATTTACTACCCACTTGTTCTGGGAAGGGAGTAATCAGGTATGTAGCCTGCATGCCTGGACCCAAGGTTGGAGTACACCAAGTAGGGGTGTAAGAGGGAGTTCGTATTTCCTTGTGTGGAGGTGTGGTGTGA
Organism: Malaclemys terrapin pileata; assembly: GCF_027887155.1. Classification (NCBI taxonomy): domain Eukaryota; kingdom Metazoa; phylum Chordata; order Testudines; family Emydidae; genus Malaclemys; species Malaclemys terrapin. Next base: position 138,655,571 of record NC_071507.1, read on the forward strand.
GTCACACAATCTAGCCCTACAGGACTAATACAATACCATGTGCAACTTACATTATAACAACTCAAGGTAAACAGGAAAATAGCTGAAATCTTAACATCTAAGAGAATCTTTCAAACAATATTTTTTAAAAATTAGTGTGTGTGTGTGTGTGTGTGGCATGCACGTCTCTAGTCCTGTCTATGGCACTTTCTTTGTTTACTTTTTTTACTGTAAATCTAAGAATATAACATTAAAAAAACAACCTACATTTCACAGTATTTGTGATTTCCTGGCTTCTGTAGCATTGTCTGGGCTAGGAAGGTTTGAAGACAGAAAAATATTATTCTGCTCATCCAAATGCATCATCTTTCAAGCCACAATAGCTGCCATATTCCCAGTACTGCATCACTGAGCATACAGGACCTAAATTCCAACAAAAATAGTCATTTATTTTCCTCTATAACATTCTCTCAGCTTTTCTTCAGAGCCAGCACCTTCTCACTTGTCTTGGATAGCTGAATGTACGGCACAGGTGTCCAACCCTGCAAAGCCAATACAGTATTTAATTTTCAGAAAGCAAATGATCACGCTTAATATCAAAGGTTATTTGCAAAGACAAACACTAAGGGCCAAATTCTAGTTAGACCTGTACCAGTTTGCAAGATGCACAAAGAGCACAAGAGAGCACAAAGAGGTCCCCTGCTAATGTATCCTTGTGCAGGGTTTGACCACAGTCCCAAACAAGAGCACAATCCCTTCTCTCTCCAAGCACCCTGACATATGTGAGGTGCCTGAAAGAGGTAGGGTGGACTGAAGTTGGGGGGATGTGGCTCTGCCTTCCTTTTTTGCATCTACCACGTTACTGGAGAGGGTAGTATAGTGCACTGCATTTGAGAGTGATACCTCCAATCCACTAGGGTATGCTTTCTTGAAGTCCTTATGAGGAATTCTCAGTGAACCTGAAGCTACACAGCCCTTCCACATTTACTCTAGCACAGCTGAAGTGCAGAATCTAGCCCTAAATAGCCATGGGTGGGGGATGCAACAAATATACCTGCCAACCATTTTTAAATAGGAGAAAAATCCCAATGTCATCAAAATATTTATTCTTCTTCTTTTGTCCTTCCAAAAAATTCTACAGCCCAGTCAATGTATTGAAAGGCATGTCTCTACTTCTTCTTCAAATATCTTTATAAGCAAAGCATATGCATAACTTGCTAGATATAGAACAGGTAAAACAGAAACCCAGAGTGACTGCTCAGCACAGATCTTCTACCACATGGGCCAACAATGATGGTGAATGCTAGCCCTGTCCTCTCCACACAGCCATCTCCCAGAATGCCAGATTGGCAGAAAGAGGACTCCCCCAAATTGAGAAGGATCATAGAATATCAGGGTTGGAAGGGACCTCAGGAGGTCATCTAGTCCAACCCCCTCCTCTGGACTCTTTCCAATTTTTCCACATCCTTCTTCTGGTGTGGGGCCCAAAACTGGACACAGTACTCCAGATGAGGCCTCACCAATGCCGAATAGAGGGGAATGATCACATCCCTCATCTGCTGGCAATGCCCCTACTTATACAGCTCAAAATGCCGTTAGCCTTCTTGGCAACAAGAGCACACTGTTGACTCATATCCAGCGTCTCGTCCACTGTGACTCCTAGGTCCTTTTCTGCAGAACTGCTATCTAGCCATTCGGTCCCTAGTATGTAACAGTGAATAGGATTCTTCTGTCCTAAGTGCAGGACTCTGCACTTGTCCTTGTTGAACTTCATCAGGTTTTTTTTGGACCGATCCTCTAATTTGTCTAGGTCCCTCTGTATCCGATCCCTACCCTCTAGTGTATCTACCATGCCTCCCAGTTTAGTGTCATCTGCAAACTTGCTGAGAGTGCAGTCCACACCATCCTCCAGATCATTAATAAAGATATTGAACAAAACCGGCCCCAGGACTGCCCCTTGGGGGCCCTCCGCTTGATACCAGCTGCCAACTAGACATGGAGCCATTGATCACTACCTGTTAATCCCCATGATCTAGCCAGATTTCTATCCACTGAATAGTCCATTCATCCAGCCCATACTTCTTTAACTTGCTGGCAAGAATACTGTGGGAGACCGTATCAAAGGCTTTGCTAAAGTCAAGGAATAACACATCCACTGCTTTCCCCTCATCCACAGAGCCAGAATCTCATCATTGAAGGCAATTAGGTTAGTCAGGCATGACTTGCCCTTGGTGAATCCATGCTGACTGTTCCTGATCACTTTCCTCTCCTCTAAGTGCTTCAAAATTGATTACTTGAGGACCTGCTCCATGATTTTTCCAGGGACTGAGATGAGGTTGACTGGCCTGTAATTCCCCAGATCCTCCTTCTTCCCTTTTTTAAAGATGGGCACTACATTAGCTTTTTTCCAGTCATCCGGGACCTCCCCCGATCGCCATGAGTTTTCAAAGATAATGGCCAATGGCTCTGCAATCACATCCGCCAACTCCTTTAGCACCCTCACATGCAGTGCATCCAGCTTTTCTAAATAGTCCTGAACCACTTCTTTCTCCACAGTACTCCACTGTACTGCTCAGTGCAGTAGTCTGGGAGCTGACCTTGTTCATGAAGACAGAGGCAAAAAAAGCATTGAGTACATTAGCTTTTTCCACATTCTCTGTCACTAGGTTGCCTTCCCCATTCAGTAAGGGGCCCACGCTTTCCTTGGCCACCTTCTTGTTGCTAACATACCTGTAGAAACCCTTCTTGTTACTCTTAACATCCCTTGCTAGCTGCAACTCCAAGTATGATTTGGCCTTCCTGATTTCACTCCTGCATGCCGGAGCCACATTTTTGTACTCCTTCCTGGTCATTTGTCCAATCTTCCACTTCTTGTAAGCTACTTTTTTTGTGTTTAGGATCAGCAAGAATTTCACTGTTAAGCCAAGCTGGTCGCCTGCCATATTTACTATTCTTTCTACACATCAGGATGGTTTATTCCTGCAACCTCAATAAGGATTCTTTAAAATACAGCCAGCACTCCTGGACTCCTTTCCCCCTCATGTTATTCTCCCAAGGGATCCTGCCCATCAGTTCCCTGAGGGAGTCAAAGTCTACTTTTCTGAAGTCCAGTGTCTATATTCTGCTGCTCTCCTTTTTTGCTTGTGTCAGGATCCTGAACTCAACCATCTCATGGTTCCTGCCTCCCAGGTTCCCATTCACTTTTGCTTCCTCTACTAATTCTTCCCTGTTTGTGAGCAGCAGGTCAAGAAGAGCTCTGCCTCTAGTTGGTTCCTTCAGCACTTGCACCAGGAAATTGTCCCCTACACTTTCCAAAAACTTCCTGGATTGTGCATTGCTGTATTGCTATCTCAGAAGATATCAGGGTGATTAAAGTCCCCCATGAGAACCAGGGCCTGTGATCTAGTAACTTCTGTTATAAGAAAGCCTCATCCACTTCATCCCCCTGGTCTGGTAGTCTATAGCACCCTTGTTGCTCACACTTCTAAACGTAATCCAGAGACTCAGGTTTTTCTGCTGTTTCATGCTGGAGCTCTGAGCAGTCATACTCCTCTCTTACATACAATGCAACTCCCCCACCTTTTCTGCCCTGCCTGTCCTTCCTGAACAGTTTATATCCATCCATAACAGTACTCCAGTCATGTGAGTTATTCCACCAAGTCTCTGTTATTCCAATCACATCATAGTTCCTTGACTGTGCCAGGACTTCCAGTTCTCCCTGCTTGTTTCACAGGCTTCTTGCATTTGTGTATAGGCACTTAAGATAACTTGCTGATTGTCCTACTTTCTCAGTATAAGGCAGGAGTCCTCCCCTCTTGCGCTCTCCTGCTTGTGCTTCCTCCTGGTATCCACTTTCCCACTTACCTTAGGGCTTTGGTCTCCTTCCCCCAGTGAACCTAGTTTAAAGCCCTCCTCACTAAGTTAGCCAGCCTGCTTGCGAAGATGCTCTTCCCTCTCTTTGTTAGGTGGAGCCCATCTCTGCCTAGCAAGAGAACTTCTTCCTACTTCCCACCTGCTTACTCCCCACCAGAATGCTGGTGCTTGATTCCATGCCTCCTTCTTTACCACCCTAACCAAAGCCTTCCCATCAGATGCTAGCCCATGCTGGTCCCCTTCATGCGGAACAAGTCATCTACAGGGCACCAAGGGAGTCATGGTAGAGCAGAAAAACAGGCAGATTCCCTGCTGGCAGGGTGTGACAGATTCCTGGGGTACAACCTGGAACTGTGGAACCATTATGCCCCCTTAACTCTCCAGCCTGGGCTGTCTCTCACAATGCTTTGCTAGTGACAAACAGCAAACTCTTCCAGATGCTATGATCACTCAGTCAACAACATGCAGGAACACACAGCTAAGTTGTATGAATCCTCTCTAAATCACTCATACACAGGGAAACACCTTCAAATCCCCCCAGCCTTGCACCCCAGAAATGTACCATCTTACACTGCTCATGACCTTCTCTTGAATGATGCAAGCTCATTAATTAGTTTGCCACTTCATCACAGGATAGTGGACATGCACCATCCTTTGTAATCCAAGCAGATTCCCAAACACTTCAGACAAACTCACTGGTAAGGATAAAACATTAAAATATGTTTCTAACTACAGAAAGATAGGTTTTAAGTGATTACAAGTGTTAGGCATAGCGGTCAGAGTTCGTTACATAAGAAATAAAAGGTAAAATTGCAGTATAAATTCTAAATGTTATCAGACCACATAAGATTTGAATCAAGCAGTTTTTCTCACCCTACTGGATGTTGCAGACAGAATTCGGTTCATAGTTCATACTAGCTAGAAAGCATTCAGGAAGCCTGCTAAACAACCAGCGGGGCCCCTAGATGATTGAGCTACAAAAAGAGCACTTAAAGACGATAAAGTCATTGTGGAGAAACGAAATGAATTCTTAACAGTAACAAGTCACCAGGACCAGATGGCATTCACCCAAGAGTTCTGAAAGAACTCAAATGTGAAATTGCGGAACTATTAACTATGGTTTGTAACCTGTCCTTTAAATCAGCTTCTGTACCCAATGACTGGAAGATAGCTAATGTAATGCCAATATTTAAAAAGGGCTCTAGAGGTAATCCTGGCAATTACAGAATGGAAAGTCTAACATCAGAACCGGGCAAATTAGTTGAAACAACAGTAAAGGTTAAAATTGTCAGACACATAGAAGAACATAAATTGTCAACAAACATGTGGACAAGGGGGATCCAGTGGACATAGTGTACTTAGATTTCCAGAAAGCCTTTGACAAGGTCGCTCATCAAAGGCACTTACGTAAATTAAGTTGTCATGGGATAAGAGGGAAGATCCTTTCATGGATTGAGAACTGGTTAAAAGACAGGGAACAAAGGGTAGGAATAAATGGTCAATTTTCAGAATGGAGAGGGGTAACTAGTGGTGTTCCCCAAGGGTCAGTCCTAGGACCAATCGTATTCAACTTATTCATAAATGATCTGGAGAAAGAGGTAAACAGTGAGGTTGCAAAGTTTGCAGACAATACTAAACTGCTCAAGATAGTTAAGACCAAAGCAGACTGTGATGAACTTCAAAAAGATCTCACAAAACTAAGGGTAACAAAATGGCAAATGAAATTTAATGTGGATAAATGTAAAGTTATGCACACTGGAAAAAATTATTCCTAATTTAGCTACAACTAATCAGGAAAGAGATCTTGGAGTCATTGTGGGATAATTCTCTGAAGGCGTCCATGCAGTGTGTAGCGGCAGTCAAAAAAGCAAACAGAATGTTAGGAATCATTAAAAAAGGAATCAAGAATAAGACGGAAAATATCTTATTGCCTTTATATAAATCCATGGTATGCCCACATCTTGAATACTGCATACAGATGTGGTCTCCTCATCTCAAAAAAGATATACTAGCATTAGAAAAAGTTCAGAGAAGGGCAACTAAAATGATTAGCAGTTTGGAACGGATCCCATATGAGGAGAGATTGAAGAGGCTAGGACTTTTCAGCTTGGAAAAGAGGAGACTAAGGGGAGATATGATAGAGGTATATAAAATCATGAGTGGTGTGGAGAAAGTGAATAAGGAAAAGTTATTTACTAGTTCCCATAATATAAAAACTGGGGGCCACCAAATGAAATTAATGGGCAGCAGGTTTAAAACAAATAAAAGGAAGTTATTCTTCACACAGTGCACAGTCAACCTGTGGAACTCCTTGCCTGAGGAGATTGTGAAGGCTAGGACTATAACAGGGTTTAAAAGAGAACTAGATAAATTCATGGAGGTTAAGTCCATAAATGGCTATTAGCCAGGATGGGTAAGGAATAGTGTCCCTAGCCTCTATTTGTCAGAGGGTAGAGATGGATGGTAGGAGAGAGATCATTTGATCATTACCTGTTAGGTTCACTCCCTCTGGGGCACCTGGCATTGGCCACTGTCGGCAGACAGGATACTGGGCTGGATGGACCTTTGGTCTGACCCAGTATGGCCATTCTTATGTTCTTATATTCTTAAGACCATCCCTTCTCCCCAGTTCAAGGAGGCTTCTCTTTGTCTTCCAAAAGGTTTTGTTTCCAGGTGTTGAGTTGGGGGAAGAGAGAGGTGGACTCATGATGCCACTATCCCTTATTTTATACTCTCAGTTCATGTGCCTGGAAAATACTGGCTCAAACATGGAGTCAAGCATCAGGTGTCCTGAGATGCCTTGCTGAGTCAGAGAGCTGAGCAATCCCTATTGTGTGGAGCTTGAGCAGTTGTCTCCTATTCAATTGTAAATCTATTTTTTACAATCCCCTTGTGGCCAGTGACTGGTGATGGTCACTTAACACTCATCTGGGTATGGGTCACCTCCCTTCTTGCCACTAAATGTGGGCGTCTTCCAGACTCACAATATATTTCAATAACAACCATATAGCAACACCTCATAACTCCATATATAACAATGATATACATATTTTGAGAGACCACTGAGTTTTAGCACATCATGACTTTTCATATGATACCTTACAAGGCATTCTTTGTACAAAATATCTTAACCATATACAGAGCTGAATATATGGGTACATGGTGCTATTTTGAGGTACAGTATGTTACACAAGGTGACGGGTCTTATCATGACTAACTCTGACCAGAAGCATTACATCAACATCATTCAGACCTCTAGAACAAAAAGTTTAGGTCACATGTATAAAATGAGGAACTGTAATCTAGAAATCAGTGATTCTGGAAAGGACTTAGGTGACATGGTAAATAACCCTTTGAACATGGAAAGGGTTCAGAAAAGAGCTACAAGATTGATTAGAGATCCGGAAACCCTGATGTATAGTGAGAGACTAAAGAAGCTCAATTTATGTTGTTTTTCCAAGTGAAGGTAAAGAGATGACTTGACCATGTCTATAAGTACAGCCATAGGGAGTAAATTTCTGATAGCAAAAGAATCTGGCATAATGAGAAAATACATAATGAAATCCAATGGTTGGAAACTGAAGCTAGACAAATTCAGATTAGAAATAACTATTTTGAACTTTGTGGGTAATTAATCATTAGAATAACTTACCTTCATCTTCAGTCTTTAAGCCAAGACTGGATGTCTTTTTAAAAAATATTCTGTCACTCAAACAGATATTATGGACTTGATTCAGAAATTACTGGGTGAAGGTCTTTGGTCTGTGTTTTGCAGAGGTCAGGCTAAAGGACCATGATGGTCCCTACTAGCCTTAAAACTTGGTGAATCTATTAATCTGTAAGAGCGAACCAGGCCTCTCTTCCCCAGCCACAGAAATGCCCCCCTTCCTAGAATTATGCATTGCAGATCTCCTCAGACCTTTAAGAACTCACCATTCCTGAGGAGTTAAAACCCTAAGAATTTACATAATCTGTGACTGGATGAATTGAAGTCAGTGGGACTACTCACTGGGTAAGGTACAGCTCAATGGGGTCCTCCTCCATGACTAGGGCTCCTGGGTTCTATAGTAATAGATATAATTACAATAATTAATTAATATCTCAGTCTGAATAAGTATATAATTAGCTGGCCTTTAAGGATTAGCCAATGTCCTAAGGGTTAATATTTATTTTGCAGTTTCTGTATTAAAAGACTAGAATTCAGAAATTCACACCTGTTAAAGCACCACTTAAGCACTTGGCACAACAGAATGTGTCCCCATTAAACAGAAATTATGCTAATCTGTTTTGAAATTAGTAGCAGTCATTACCATTCACTCTTATTAGGCTAAATCAGTTTCTTGGGAGAGGTCCCAGTAAACTGGCCATCCTGATTCTAGGCTTCCTATGTAAGTGAAGTGTACTGTATTGTATCCTGGTGTCAGTTTCCCATTGCTATGACACAGTAACATCACAATGTAATCCTCTATAAAGTGGCTAAAAATGTTCTGAAAAATAACCACTCATAATCAGCAGCCGATTCTCCAATTTACTATAAATATCTCAGCAATTTCAGAGGTTTATTGGATTCCCCATCCTCCTTCCCCCAAAATGGAATGAGTTCAAGTCACTCGAAAAACTGCAGTAAAATTGTATTTTATATAACATCTTTTTGCCTACAGCGTTGGACAGGTGGGAGGAAAAGCATCTGTCATAGTGCAAACTACAAATTGTGGTTTTGCTTCTATATTACTAGGGGTGAAATGTTCATCATAGTCCTATTTTCGGTAGGTAAAAACAAGACTTCCAAGCTGACAATTTAAATGCAAGTTTAAATTTGAAGTTTCAGCCAAGTGAGAAGAAATGTTTGAAATATTAAGCCCCACCGATTGGGAGATATATCCGATCATAACCATAACCCACAGAGATACTGGCATCATCAGACTTAGGTGTGTTAAACACTTTTATGGCATACAGGAGAATAAACTGACTGCACTATGAAGCATACGGCTGCTGTAATCTGGATGAAGTTTACTATTTTTACTAGCAAGTAATTTGAGCAGAGATTTCATAAAAATAGTTAGATTTCAAGGGGTAAAAAAAAAGAAAAGAAAAGAAAAAACAACCCACCTAGATAAATAACCTGTTTGTCTCTGGAATACAGATGGAAATCCTGATCCAAACCTGATTGAAGTCTATGAAAAGATTTCAAAGAGCCTTGGAGGACATCCAAAAACAGGAGGCTTGGCAGTCGGATATAAGGTAGAAGTAACTAAACATAGATAGATAGCATATATTGCTCTTTCACTCTATATGTGTTGGCCATGAAATGAGTCTGCATATGATAAATTTATGGAAGTGCAACATTAAAAATATATATATATTAAAAATTATTGGTAGTTGTGTTATACATAAACATTTGTGTTCTGATGCTAGCCTTCCTGACTAAGCTGTAGTAACAGAGGGATTTTTTTCAGCAGAGAAGAAATTAATGTACTTTCAAAAAATAAAATATTGTTAGATATAGAAAATGACACTGTCAATACCCCAATGAAAGTGGAATGAGGAAAAGTAAATGGAAGCCACATGATCCAAGTTGGGGATCAATTAGATAGCTTGTTGCACTCAAAGGGAGAGAGGAGATAAGGTCAAAGGAATCACAGAAAAGAGAAAAATGGAGTCAAAGGAAGGGAGTAGTATCTGTTTTGGTAGAGGGATATGATGGGTGGATACGGGAAATGCATCAAAGCTTGATGCAAATTCAGCTGAATATCCAAATGTCTGCGAGCTTTTCCAAACCAAACAAAAATGTCTACCCTTTGAGGTCTGTTTATCATGATGTTTGACATCTGCCTTTCATTATGGGTGTATATTGTAATGGATTGAAATACACTTTTTGGATTCAGATTTGCCTGGAAAGTTCTACTGAAAGAAACTTCATCATTCTGGAGAAGTTTTTGTACCTTTTTTCCAAGATTAGGCAGATTCTGGTCTGTTCTGCAAGGAATGGCACCTCTACAGTTCTATTCCAGAAACCTCTGTTTAAAAATGATGTTTCAGTAAGTGCCTTTCTGTTCCCTTACAAAACTTGCCCTATTTCAACCAGGTGATCATGAATGATATCACTCTCCTGAGGCTGACACAGAAAGATAATGACCAAATGTTGCATGAATGCGACCAAAACCCAGGACCATTCGCTGCCATGCTTTGTGCTGCAATGATTCCAGACCACTTGCTACTGGCTTGGCATGAGGCAGCCCTCCCCAGAAACCTTCTGCAAAGGCTTTCAGAGTACCTCCAGGAGAGCTTCATGGAGAGGTCTCTGGAGGATTCCCGCTCCATCCCCAGACATGTTAACAGACTTTTCCATTAACTGTACTGGCCACGAATGCATCCCAATTGTTCAGGACAAATCAAACATTAAACACAATTGCGTTCAACTGTAGTGTCATTACAAATGTGCACTCACCAGAGGTGCCTTCTCCACTGTCAGGGTCCGGGAACAATCGGCCCTGGGAGGGTATTGGCTCCAGGGTGAGGAAAAGGTCCTGGCTGCCAGGGAGAACGGATTCTCCGCTTGCCTGCTGCACATTCTCCTTCTCCTCTTCCTCATCCACAAAATCCTCATCCGTGTTGTGTGAGGCTGCTACCTTGCAGGTGTCCACGGAGAGTGTTGGGGGTACTGGTAGGGTCCCCCCCTAGAATGGCATACAGCTGATCATAGAAGCGGCATGTATGGAGCTCTGACCTGGAGCGACTGTTTGCCTCCTTTGTCTTTTGGTAGGCTTGCCTGAGCATCTTAATTTTCACATGGCACTGCTGTGCATCCCTGGTGTAGCCTCTTTCCACCATGCCCTATTCGATTTTGGCATATATATCAGCATTTCTTCTGCTGGATCAGAGTACTGCCTGCACAGATTCTTCTCCCCATACTGCAATCAGATCCAGTGTCTCCTGTTTGCTCCATGCTGGAGCTCGTTTGCGATTCTGGGACTGCCTGGTCACCTGTTCTGCTGAGCTCGCAAAGCTGACCAAACAGGAAATGAAATTCAAAAGTTCACAGGCTTTTCCTGTGTATCCGGTTAGTGCATCGGAGTTGAAAGTGCTGTCCAGAGCAGTCACATTGGAGCACTCTGGGATAGCTCCCGGAGGCCAATACCATTGAACTGCACAGTGCTGCATCTACACTACCCCAAATTCAACCCAGGAAGGTTGATTTTAGTGCTACTCTTCTTGTCCGGGAGGAGTACAGCAGTTGATTTTAAGAGCCCTTTAGGTCGGTGGAATGGGGTTGGTTGTGTAGACACATTCATTATAAAATCGACCTAATGCGGCTAAATTCGACCTAACCTCGTCGAGTAGAGCAAGCCTAAGAGAAAGGTTAACTAGAGTTACCAGACACAGTATTTTCAATCATAGTACTAACTTCATCCAAGCCCTGTAAAAACAATAAGTTAAAAGCTCTGAGGTATTTAAATATTATGTTGTGTTCCATTTTGCAGTCCAAGAAAGGTTTACTATTCAATGTCTAACAATGAGGTTATACTCCTAAATATTTCTTCCAACTACAGGTGGTTGGGTATTTTTCAACAAAAATGTTTTTTGTTGTTGTTGTTGTTGTTGGAAAATGCAAATTCATCAAAACCAAACTTATCAGTTTTGATGAAACTTTTGTTGAGAAGTTTCTCAAATCCAGTGTAGAATTCTGGCCAGAAAAAGAGACAGAGAAGCCCCAGAATAGCGGCTAATCTAGTGATTAGAATACTTGTCTTGTCTGGGATGTACGAGTCCCAAGTTCAAGTCTCTGCTCAGCCTAATTTTCATAAGGGACTTGAATTTAGGTCTTCCACATCCAACATGAGTGCTATAACCACCAGCTATTCTAGAGTAACTCTTTCAGATTTATTGGGGGTGGAGGAAACACCAAAGGTCTTTGTTAGTCCGAATGTAGAACTTGAAAATTTGTGTGGGAGAGGAAAACGGTTTCCTCCCCATCTCTACTTCAAGCAGAATTCTAGCTCAGACTACAGTCCTCCCTAATACAGTGTACTTTGCTGTTCTGGGAAAATGCTTCAGACAATGTTGCCATCCACAACTCACAAATATAAGTTGGTCATGCCTATAAACTTTCCAATTTTGCCTTGGATAACAGTGTTTGTAGCGTTCCCTATACTTCCCTGTACTCAGAACTGCACTTAATATAGGGAATACTACACATATATTCTCTGTAACATTGTTTAGTTATCTAAAGGAAAACTAGATATGTTTTTAACATGATTACTGTCAGGACCGATGATGGGGGCGGAAGCCGGTACAAATTACCGGGGCCCGGCGGTCTGGAAGGGGGCCCGGGGCCCGGGGCCCGGTTTCCCCCCCTCTTGTCGGCCACGTTTAGCCAGTCCGCCCTTGCTGGGGGGCCTGAAAAAATTCTGGGTCCGGCTTCCCCACCCCCCTCGTCGGTCCTGTTTAGCCGGTCCGCCCTTGCTGGGGGGCCCCAAAAAAATTTGTCACCAGGGCCTGAACCTGTTCTCGGCAGCCCTGATTACTGTACTCCAAGAGTCTGCAAAGTTGCTCTTTACTTCTCAGAAGTGCTACAGGACCCCATGCGAGGCGAGACAACTAGAAAATATCCAGAAATAATCCCACAGGGCACATGTGATTGCTGCAGCCTTTTGCTCAAGCTCCCTTTCTTCATATTCTAACCATTAGTCATGAGATTTAGTGTTTTCCTTCTAATAGGGAAGATGAATCCCCTTGTTGTGGAATTTGTTGGATGCCAAATTCCAGGCTGTAAATTCCATTGGTTACCCACTAGAAATTCAGGTATTAAGATGTGTCGCTCATTTCTTTGTATATTTATTCCAACCAGACTTTAAAACCAAATCAATAAAACTAAGCTTCATAGCTTATCTATTTCATAATTAGCAACTAAAAAAACCCTAAAAATATGCAGCACAATGAAAAGTAAAAAGCAAAGGGGAAAATAAATACTATTGTGATAGTAGTAAAATAGGTAAACAGAAAAACAATTGCCTGTTGTATCGTAAATCACACACGACAGCTTTCTTTAGGTATTAAAAGTCTTTATTCAGGCAACACACAAATGTCTGCAATGGTTCTGCAGTGGCACCCCCACTTCATGCAGTTCTCAACAAGGAACAGACCAAAACGAGACAGCCATGCATTTCCTTGTTTAATGATCGGCCTGCTCCCCTTATTGGTTGGTTTACTCTACATATTGTAACACCTGTATTAATAGAAATTGAAATCCAAAAGGTCAAAGCCCTCCCTGAAATGAAATGTATGGCCAGATCCTGCAATCCTTACTCGAGCAATGAGCCATGTACTTCAACGGGGAGTTCACCTGCTTCAAGACTGCAAAATATGACCTTGGATCATTACACTTTATTATGGGCAAATTATATTTTAAAAATACTAGCCTTTGTGTATTAACTGGGAGAAATCTTTGTCTGTGAATACAGTAGCTCTTGATATTACTGATGTGAATGAGCTCTCTCTTCAACTACTAGCCCTGGGCTTGTACTCCTAAATAGTCCTGCTAATTAGAGCTGGATGGGAATTTCTTGAGCAAATGTTTTTTTCATCAGTGTCGATTCTTCAAAATCAAAATGTTCATTGGAATGCATTGGTTTTAACAATGCTCCAATAATTTGACTGACACAAAGCACACATTCTTAACAACTGAAGTTGGTTGGGTGTCAAGCATTTCTAGTGCTTACTCTTCACTTCTGGAGAATTAATTTCCAAAGGCCCCCTTTCGGATGAATGTTTCTTCACTGGATTTTCTGCAGTACTTGGAGTGCTATCCTAGAGACACAGTTCTCCCTGGAAATCCTTTGAAGGGAATCTTGGGAAACATTACAATGTCTATTTCCCTGTGGTAAATGTTAGTCTGTCATGGCAGCTCAGTATCAGGTTACTAAACATCAGTCATGAAAAGGCTGTGACACCCTGTACCCACAAAGATACATTAAATTAATACAGTATGCTATCCCAAATATATTGCAGAAAATTGCCGTATCTGTCACAAGTCTGAGTTAGATTTGAGTCACATACAAAGGAAAACTCTTGTTCTTTATTCGACCCTTTGGCACTCCTTAAATTCCCAAAAAACTGAAAATGGAGAATGTAATAAGCCAAACCTCAGCCTGAGCTCAACTGTAGTCACTTCCAGTCTCTCACTCCTGCGTCCCTGACAGAAATCCCCGCTCCTGGGCAAGCTTACTATTCTCAGTGGGAGTTGAGCTCACTCGCAGGTCTCTGATGGGTCTAATTACCGTACTTCCAGTCCCCAGCACAGTTTCTCAGTTCCAGCTACAGGGCACTGGCAGAGAGCAGACATCCAGAGCCTCTGTCAGGGCTGTAGTGTCTAATGCCCTCTCCCACAACAAAGGGGATGGGGTAGGGAAAGCTAATCACTGTCACAGGCTAGCGGCTACTGGGTTTCCTGGCAATCTCTTCTCCACACCCACCCTGTGCCTAGTTTTGCCTTTTTAAGCTCCCCTTCTCCAGATACAGCGTGATCTGCAGGTACACCTAATTGGCACTGCCTGAGTGCAGAAAAAAAAATGACGAGGAGTCCTTGTGGCACCTTAGAGACTAACATATTTATTTGGGCATAAGCTTTCGTGGGTGATAACCCACTTCATCCGATGCATGGAGTGAAAAATACAGTAAGCAGGTATAAATATACAGCACATGAAATGATGGGAGTTGCCTTACCAATGGGGGGGTCAGTGCTAATGAGGCCAATTCAATCAGGGTGGATGTGGCCTATTCCCAACAGTTGACAAGAAGGGGTGAGTATCAACAGAGGGAAAATTACTTTTTGTAGTGACCCAGCCACTCCCAGTCTTTATTCAGGCCTAATTTGATGGTGTCAAGTTTGCAAATTAATTCCAGTTCTGCAGTTTCTCCCTGAAGTCTGTTTTTGAAGGGTTTTTTTGTTGAGGAATGGTCACTTTTAAGTCTGTTATTGAGTGTCCAGGGAGACTGAAGTGCTCTCTTACTAGTTTTTGAATGTTACAATTCTTGATGTCTGATTTGTGTCCATTTATTTTTTTGTATACAGACTGTCCAGTTTGGCCAGTGTACATAGCAGAGGGGCATTGCTGGCACATGATGACATATATCACATTGGTAGATGTGCAGGTGAACGAGCTCCTGATGATGTGGCTGATGTGATAAGGTCTTATGATGGTATCCCTTGAATAGATATGTGGACAGAGTTGGCAACGGGGTGTAGAGATGCTCCTTTGGTTTACTGTCAGTGGGATGGGGACGTGTCCCATCACAGGGCCACATTTTTATAATTCAGAGACCCATCAACATGTGAAACTGCCACGGAAACTCTTGAAAACCAGGTATATGTACATACAGATGACCATTTAAGCAGCTAACTAGCCATTTGTGCATACACATTTCTGACTTGCAGGTGCTATCAGGAAGCTGCATGCACAAATATATGCATTTTTGATACCCTAATTTTGATAACCTTGGGTTTAACATTTAGTCCTGAATGTCTTCTTGTGAGATTTGATAGGGCTGATATGGCATTACAAGATTATCTATTACCTTTTTATTTTTTTTCCAAAACTCTTTCCTATTGACGTCAAATACCTTCAAAGTCAGTCATTAACATATTTGTGTAGAAACGATGCCTGACTGAGGAATCTTCACTTTTAAGTTGTATTTGAAGTTCAGACATCACTGTCTTTATCTGACATTCTCAGACATGAACATAATGATGGTTGTACTGGGGGACACCAGTGGTCGATCTAGCCCAGTATCCCATCTTCTGACAGTGGCCAATGCCAGGTGCTTCAGAGAGAATGAACAGAACAGGTAATCATCAATTGATCCATCCCCTGTTGCCCATTCCCAGCTTCTGGTATGAGAGAGAATCCTTCCCTTATACAACCTGGACGCCAGCTAGAAAAACCTCAACCTTTCAGAAGAGCAAATTGAAGTAGTCTTTTTCACCCTGGATGGCCTCCAAATCCTTTATGGTGCAGAGAACTACTTTATTTAAAGGGAAAGATATGACCACTATGCACTCCAGGCAAAACCCATCCCTTTGACTTAAATTTCCCAAAATACCCCTCTGAAACACATCAGCATTCTCCCATGTTCTCATAAACAAACTAGAGAAATACAACCTAGATGGAGCTGCTATGAGGTGGGTGCATAACTGATTGGAAAACCATTCCCAGAGAGTAGTTATCAGTGTTCATAGTCATGCTGGAAGGGCATAACGAGTGGGGTCCTGCAGGGATCAGTTCTGGGTCTGGTTCTGTTCAATATCTTCATCAATGATTTAGATAGAGCAGGGATCGGCAATCTTTGGCATGCAGCTCACTGGGGTAAACACCCTGGCGGGCCGGGCAGGTTTGTTTACCTGCCGCATCCGCAGATTTGGCTGATCCCACTGGCTGCAGTTCACTGTTCCAGGCCAATGGGGACGGCGGGAAGCGGTGGCCAGCACATCCCTCAGCCCGCGCCGCTTCCCACAGTCCCCATTGGCCTGGGGACTCGACTAGATGATTTCTCGAGATCCCTTCCAGTCCTATGATTCTATGATTATATCTTGTACATTTATTTAAAACAAAATCTCTACAATGGGTGGGATTTTCAAAAGCACTTAAGTGACTTAGGCGCACAAGTCCCAATAAAAGTCCATGGGACTTGTCTTCTGAGGGCTTGTCTACATAGCGAGTTAGTATGAGGCAAGCTGGGGTGCAAACCTACAGCTCAGGAAGCTGCCACACACTAACTAGCCTTGGGGATCCTGCTACCATGCACTAAAAATTCCATTGTGTGTTCCCCTGCAGTAGGTCAAAGCACACTACAGAGTAGCAGGGTCCACACAGTGACTAAGGGTACGTCTATACCCAGCCGCTAGTTCGGCGGCTGGCAATCGAACTTCTGGGTTCGACTTATCGCGTCTTGTCTGGACGCGATAAGTCGAACCCGGAAGTGCTCGCCGTCGACTGCGGTACTCCAGCTAGACGAGAGGAGTACCGCGGAGTCGACGGGGGAGCCTGCCTGCCGCGTGTGGACCGAGGTAAGATCGAACTAAGGTACTTCGAACTTCAGCTACGTTATTCATGTAGCTGAAGTTGCGTACCTTAGTTCGATTTGGGGGATTAGTGTAGACCAAGCCTTAGTGTGCAGCAAGCTAGAGCACTATAGGTCAGAGGTGACTCATCACTTTTGACAGGTGAAACACAAATCACAAAATAGTTATCTGCATCCCTGTCCAAGGTATAATTTAATAGCTATTATAATATGGTGAAGAAGCAGCAGGCAGACCCAGAAGCTGGAGCTGCCATCATCAGTGGTGGGTCCTCTCACACCCACACATGGGGCCACCCTGAGAGGGTGGAAGCTTGGGAGGTGCAGGGTTCAGGCCCCATACCACCCCCTGCAGATGCCCTGCAGCCCAGGCTTAACTGCTACAATCGTGTCATGGCCTCAACAAGCAGTGATTACCCCAGCAATGCCCTTATAAAGTGAATCCAGGGTCAGGTAAATTACCATAGTAACAAGGCAGCTTCTTGAGGCACTTTTAGCTACACCAAAATCTGAGCCTCTACATTCATTGAACTTTCCGGCTAAGGTGACCAGATGTCCCAATTTTGGGGTCTTTTTCTTATATAGGCTCCTATTACCTCCCACCCTCTGTCCTGAGCTTTCACATTTGCTGTCTGGTCACCCTGTTTCCAGCATTGCATTTCACTACTGGAGAGACTGAGTTGTGACTTTTAAATCAAATCATAATGTGTCCATATATTTGAATACATTTATCAATTAAATAAATAAGAAGATGCAAAATATATTTTATAGCTTCTGGGAATTCTTGGTTAGGCTGTGCCTCACTTGTCTGGCTGACAGGCCATTCCTGCTCTAGGTTTACAGCCCAGTTCACTGTATAGACAAGCTCTCAGGAATGAAAGTCCCATTGACTTTTATTGGAAGTTGTGCTCCTAAATCACTTAAGTGCTCTTGAAAATCCCACCCAATAACTTTAGGCTTGTTCCTGTTCTCAGAGTTGGGGGAGAGAGAGAGATTGTTTTGTTTACTTCTTGTGGAAGGCACTTAGGTACCATGATGACAGACAAACCTATAAAACCTGAACAGAAAAGAAAGAAAAAGATCTTGTTTTCTCCCCATTATCCCTCTTTTGCATCCTTCACCTTCAATATCTTGTGCTGTAGCAGTCACCCTTCTCTGCACTTACAGGATCCCTCTTTGTAGACCATTCATTATGTTCCTAGCTTGTCCAGAGGGGGTTACCCTCCTCCGCATGTTATTCTGCTGTTTAAAATAAAAGCCTTCCTGATGAGATATTGTCTGTCTCAAAGTCAGAGACAAATAGAAACAGCTGCTGCATCTCAGAGAGGGAGATCATGACAGAATGGCTTTGTGGGAGGTGAAGCTTTCATGATATCAGCTCCCCTATCTCATTTCCCTCATTACTTCTGCTGAACTGGTTTGTACAGAGACTATAAACTACTACTCATCTTGTCAGTGGTAGGCAGGTGCAGTGAAGGGTTCCTCATTCATAAGAGCTGATAGGTTTATGTTTGCAGATAATCAGACTTAATGAGGAGGTTACGTTCAGCTTTAATAATTAGCCAAGTTTTAGTTAGTTTAATCATGCTTGTCCTTATTTATTTGTGAGACCAAGTTGCAGGAACCACCTCATCTTTTTAATTGTCTCAAAAATCCCCATGATTGTTTTCATGTGAATCAAGTTTATTAACAGACATATGGTCATAATGGAGAATTCACTCCAGTTGGTAAAGCCCTAAGCTAAACCCAAAATAATTTGATCATTTGTAAATCATTGTCACTTGAACATTTTCTCAATATAGCTTAATTACGATTCAACACAGGGTAAAGCTTCTGGGAAAAGACCTCCATTACAATGTACTTCCTGGGAAAAAAGGGAAATTGAGAGCTCTCAGCTAGCATTGCATTTTATTATTCATGTATAATTCTTCTGCACCACTGAACATCTGCTAATAAATTTGATTCAAGTTTTCATGATAGCTTTTACCCTCATTATTCAATCCCTGCATGAGTTTTCTATCAGATGAGAATTCATGCCATTTACTTATTGCTAACATTTCTGATCCCGTTAACAATTTAGCCAGTAAAGTCCTCAGATAAGTTAAAGATGTTTATAAAAACAAATCCTAGCTTAGATAGCAGAAAGAATTTCCATGGTTTCCCTAGAAGCTAACTGACAGGTGGTCACCTTGGATGTATACTGCAGTAGCACAACCGAACATGAATTAGGAGTTTCTGATGCAGAAGGTGATCAAGAGCATCAGAAGCTATTACTTCTAACTCTGGGTTTTGTCAATCTTCTGCTCCTTAGTGCTTTCACATTTATAGATAAGCTTAAATCCAGATCAAATATAAAAGTTCCTTTGAAGACCTACAGATCTGTCATATTGATTTGGAATTTGACTTTGTTACATATGATACCATTATTTTACATGTGGTTAGAGCACAAGGTGGTGGGTCCAGATTTCTGAGATCCATTCTAAGCTTTGTCCATGACTCACCATCTGCCCTTAACTGAGTCATTAAAGCCAAAATTTTCAGAAATGTTCACCTATTTTGAATGGCTCCGTTTTTAAGTGCCCAACTTCACACATCTGTCTTGAAGCACCCAAAAAAATTGTGGATACCTTTGAAAATTCTGGTCTTAACCTCTCTGTCTTTTAATTTAACTATCTGTATCATACTACTACTCAACTTTCTTGGGGAGCCATGAGAATTGATATTTTTAAAGCAATCTGAAATTCTTGATGGAAGAGTCAAAGTACAAAGTTGTAGTAGTGGTGCTAGAATTATTAATAATAAAAACAACATATAGCAGAAATGAGAATTTACTACAACTCTAAATTACCCAAACTTCTCACTTAAAACAAAATCCATGATGCAGAATATCACTCAGCACATGTGAGTTGGGGAAGGCAAAGGTAACTCTAACGTTCTGCTTGGCTGACTGCAACTGCTTCAGGAATGGGTGAGATGGGCTAGTGCAGAGCTGGCTACCCAGGTTATATGCCGATCTGGGACTCCCCAATTGACCACTTAAGGCAGATTTTCATCCTCTCTGTAGCTGGAGTGGAACAAAGGGGTGTGAACTCTATAAGCAGGCACATCTCACTAGCGGCTTCACTCTCTTTCACAGATTCTGCAGCTTACATAGTAAGATACCCTTGGGCCACCCTGACAAGTGGCAGATTGAACATTCATCAAGGTCAGCAGATGTTGACCAGGCCTCATGTGGTCCGGGACACCTCTCCGTATCCTATCTGCCAGTGGCAGAAGAATAAAGCAATGGGCCCTGGTGAGGGTTTTTATTGTGGGCCCCCACATATGTCACACATTCAAATAAACTCTCACTTCCCCCACTCACCCCCCCCCCCCCGTCACATCCTCCCCCACCCCCAAGCGCCATGCCATGCCATCTTCTCCCTCTGGCCGGGGCCGTGCACCAGTGCTGCTGCCACTAGGGCCATCCCCACAGCTCCCGCCAAAGCCAGAACTGCTGTAGCAGGAGCCAGAGCTGTGAATCATCGCAGCAACTGTCACCAGAGCTAGAGTTAGAGCTGCTAACAAGAGCAGCGCGCTGATTCCTGCTCCCTGCATTTGATTTTTCCTGGGCAGTGGGAGGGGAAGAGGGGCCTCCTACCAAACTGGAGGCTCTGCCATCGGCAGACTCACTAATCAGAATTCATGGCATAGCCACCATTGTGGAGGCCACTTGCCCATGCACATTCAAATGTGTACAGTGAGGACCCCCATATTGCTCTTCCTAGAGGTGCCAGCAGGCTTCAAATAATGGTTACAGCAGCCTGCGCCTGGCATATGTGCTGTGCCCGCTATTCCTCTGCCACTGCCATCTCTCCTCCTCTCCCTGCTCAACTCTGGGGCTCTACCCTCACACAAAACTGAGTCAGTCACCATGGCAAGGGCCCCCTTACTGCCTCAGGGCTGATGAAATTTTGCCTTGGCAAAATCCCACAACATTTGAGCAAGCCCAGCAGTGGCTGGTAGTAGTAGAAGTTTCCTACCCCATCCTGCCAGGGTCACAGCCACTGGACATGTTCCAGTGCCGAAGGGGCTGCTGTTGAGAAATGTAGTTTGTTTCCCTAGCCTCCATATCCTCCTTTTGCCATGGAACACTGAGAGGTATGTATCTACCTGCTCCTGCCTCTCCCTAGCCCCAAAAGCATTCTCCCCAGCCAGCCCCACTCTAGTTCTGCCCATCTCTGCTAGATTTGGCAGAGAAAATCAATATTTTTTTTTTAGGATTACCCCCACTACTGATAAATGAATTAAGCAGCACAAAAATACACTTTATTTAAGCCTATACTTCAAACTGAGTTATTCTTATATTGGAAGGTATCTGAAAATGAAAGCCAGAAGTACAAACACAAGCCTGGTTTTAGAAAATGAAAAGAAAGAGTTTGTTATTACAAACTTCCTCCAAAGAGCCTAAGCAGCAGAAATGATCATTTTTATAAACTTCCTGATCAGCTCCTGCAGACTGAAGTAGAAAGTCAAGAACTACATCTCAATTCAGCAAGCATGAATCTGTTATTGTTTCATGGTTTAAATCAGGAAAATGATTTGTGCACCATTGAAGTTGCACCCCTGTAGTAGTAGTTGATGATATTTCCAGAGAAACTTTGCTTAAAACCAGCACAACTGAAGACCTTGTAGATGAGCTACAAACCAACAAAGCCAAAGATACCATAGATCATCTTAAAACCAAAAAACCCAAAGCCCCTGTAGATGAACTAGAAAGGAGCAAAACCAAGGGCACTGTGGATGAGCCCCTCAACACTGGAGCAGGTCAAAGCAGTTTTCCTGCCGAAGTAGGTCTGAAGTTCCCATCTGACAAGTCACTTTCAAGATTCAGGTATCAGAGGGGTAGCCGTGTTAGTCTGAATCTGTAAAAAGCAACAGAGGGTTGCTTTTTTCAAGATTCAGTTTTATGTGAGTGATTTCAAGAGGTAGCTACTCTATTTGGTTTCCTCCTTCCCAGGCAACTTCAAAATATAATGTCAGAAGAGTCAAAGGAGGAAGTTCTTAAACTCATGGGAAAATACTCATTTTTCTTTAAACTTGGTTCACCCTAGATTATGTCTTTCAAGATATATTATTTTACAAAGTACACAGAGGTGTTTGGTTTATCATTTGGAGTTCATGGCTTCTTGAATTTCATAGTGTCAAGTTCTCCTGATGATGTTTTACCAGAAATAAAATGGCCTCACCATACCAGTTGGAGTGGCTACTACTGAACGTGCAGTAAGTACATTATGATGTGTCAAAAACTACATGCATTCAACACTATCACAGACACAGCTGAGTAACCTTGCTCTCCTTGCAACTGAGAAAGATGAGACAGCACGGTTGGAGCTGTACAGCATCACAGAACAATTTGCCAAGGAAAAGTGTCTCTGTGGTGCGAGGTTTCAATAATTGGAAATACACAAGCCAACAATTGGGATGAGATTCCACCTTTATTGAGGCCTGTGATTCTTATTTTATGTTTTTTATTTAACTTTTTATGTTTAAAAAAGCCTAAGGAGACATGACCATTGGATCCCATGTTGCATGTTTGCTGACCTTGCTCTGACTCTTAAATCTGCCCTTGACCCAGACAATACTACATGACAATGGTTTTATGTCTTATTACAAACATCTGTAACCCTCTGATACCTCTGCACTCAAAGGACAAAGGAGAGTAAATTACCCACTTCATTCTGAATGGTTTTTTGCAACATGGTTTACTTCTTATGTTTAACAATCTGTTTCTCCTTGTATTTAGCTGTGACACTTTGTGAGTATCTTTTCCAGACCTAAAGAAGAGCTGAGTAGCTTGAAAATTTGTCTCTTTCGCCAACAGAATTTGATCCAATAAAAGAGATTACCTCACCCACCTTGTCTTGCATCTTGGGACCAACATAGATAAAACAACACTGCAAACTACATGACACCAAGGCATACCAGTTTGCTGTGGCTACCGTATTTATTCTGATGCTGAATAGCAAAGATTAACTATTGAGTTTCATCATTGTCAAGTTGCTTCTAGGACAGTGGTTCTCAGCCAGAGGTCTGGGGTTCCCTGGGGGGTCCAGGAGCAGGGTGTCTGACAAGCATGGCCATTGTTAGACTCGCTGAGGTCCAGGGCAGAAAACTGAAGCCCCACCGCATGGCTCTTAAGCCCAGGTCCCCGAGCCCTGCCACCTGGGGCTGAAGCCGAAGCCTGAGCAATGTAGCTTTGTGGGGAACCCTGTGGCATGGGGCCCCTGTGGCATGGGGCCCCAGGCAGTTGCCCTGCTTGCTTAACGCTGGCCCTGGTTTTTATATGCAGAAAACCAGAAAACCAGGCATTGTGGCACAGTTTTTATAGCATGTTGGGGGTCCTCAGAAAGAAAAAAGTTGTTCTAGGACATGATATACTTTCTTCAAGTAGTGTTAAAATGTTAATGTATGGGTTGTGTTACAAGAAGTATATGTCAATTTATATTGTTCCTTTTTTTTTGTACATTTTCATTTTCTTTTTCTTTCTTCCTCACTTCCTCCTCCCTCTCCCCCCCCCCATTTTATTGTTTTTGCAAAATGGCACTCCTAAAACTAAAAAGAGATAAGAGTCAATTTAATTGGAGACATGTATGTCATCAGTTAGTTCCTGCAATAGGCCATTCAACCATGCTGTCCACAGACAATACACATTTACAGAAGAATTACATATTTTTTCTGAATTGCATGCACCTACTGTATTAACTCCCTGCATGAGATTACATTCCCACAGCAACATTATTAAGCTCATTTGATTGGATGACTTGACCCTTAAACTGTTCTAGTCTTCCAAAATTACTTCTATGAGGAAAGTCCACAATAATTAGAGATTGTATTTAACATTGGTGATTTGCCTTTAAATTTCATATTTTGGATTAAAGTAAATGCTATTTTAATAATAACCAGACACATCAGAAATTAGGACAGCAGAGTCTAGTCATTTAAATGTGAATCTGTTTGGTGCCTACAGAACCCAGTTGATATCAATGTGAGTTATGTGCATATGGATTGTAGGCAGTATATGTCTTTTTGTATTATGTGAATATTGCTGAAGTTATCACAAGGGAGGGCAGAATAACTACTTTTCAGCAATTCCCATCATTTATAGTTTATAGTTTAAACAAAGTATTTCACTTTTTAAATCATGTTGTCTTTTTAGTGATGAAATATGTCCTGCTGTTTTAGTAACCTGTAAATTAGGAAATAACTGAATTAACTAACACAATTCAGATATTGGCTCAGTCAGTCTTTACATGAGATTATAGGATGGCTGGGAGCATTGCTTGTCCTAAAATGCATTCTGATGGGATTGTTGGCACTGTGGATGACAACACACCCACAAAGCAACTCACAAGGGTGCATAGTCAGGATCTCATCACCCAAACACGGTATCATCTAAACATATCTCTTGTCCAATTGGTTTTGCTGGCCTTCTTGTAGCTTGTGTAGTCAGTTACACCTGTGTAAAGTGAATGCAAATTGCAAACTTTATCAATTCAGAATAGTAGAGAGACAATAGTGGTGAGGTAATATCTTTCATAGGATCAACTTCTGTGGGTGAGAGAGACAAGCTTCTGAGTTTACACAGAGCTCTTCTTCAGCTCTGTGTAAGCACAAATGTTTGTCTTTCTCACCAGTGGAAACTGGTCCAACAAAAGATATCACCTCACCCACCTTCTCTCTCTCTAGTATATTGGGTCCATCATGGCTACAACTCTGCATACAACTCAGAATAGTCTTATTTTAACATGTCTGTTATCCTCGCTTTGCATGGGTGCCAATGACTGTATGGACAGTGGAGATTCAGAACCACTGGGCCAGACTCTCTCCACCTTGTGCAATACAGTTGAAGGGGAGTGGGATGGGGAGCCATATTCAGCTCCCTAATTATCAGGGCTAGCTCCAATCCTAATGCAATGAAAGTTGCTAACAGGGAGCTTGAGGTTGCACAACTGGCTTAAATGATTGGATTGCTGCAGCAGAGTGTAATTCTGCTGTGTCGGGTGTGGGAGGGCATTGCAGGCTGAGGGTTCAGAGCCAACACATTTATAAACCATCAGGGAGTTCTCTAACAGGGAAATTCTCTGCTGGCCACTTGCAGCCAGTTTCATTCTGCTTTGTACTTCCTGAGTGGAACCAAGGATCTGGAAACAGAGACATGACTTGTCCTGGTCTACAGGAGGTGCTAAGCACTGTTTTAGCATCATGTTAGTTATAATTGGTTAATTAACACATTTTCTAGCATGATACTTTTCCCTGGATGCTATTATTTACAATAAAAAATACATCAGTAATAACAAAAGTTATGGAGGATATAGATTCCATTACATACATAACTGAAGTTTGTGAAATCATTTATTTTTACCTATAAACCATTCTGTTGAGAATGAAAAATTTAACTATGAAGAGTTCCCTAACTCCTAAATGTAAAGATAAATCCTTTCCCTCTCCTGTTGGAGAAAAAACAAAACAAAACAAAAACTTGGTTTTAATGACTATTCAGTTCTGAGTCCCCAAAATAATGTGCATAGCTGGCTGCTATCAGTTACACTTAGAAGAAGTGTTTTTTATGTTTCAGTGAGCTACTGGTTAATATTAATTCCATTACCCAACAAATCTTCCACATCCATCTGCAGCAGACTCATAAAATCATAAACTTCCATAATAGTGACGTTTCATATGGCTTAAAGTCAGACCCTGTCCCCAGTCACAGAGACTCCTAAACCAATTGCCACATTTCCACTGTTAAAAAATGGGGACAGGATGCATGGACTCTTTGCAGGAAACTCACATCTCCTGTATGTGCAAGAGCTCTTTTCCAAGGCAGGAGATGGTTAAATGGTGACAATGGAGCTGTGCATCTCATCTGATGTGGGGGAGCTCACTGGCTACAAGATTGCTACAGATCTGGATCCACACGAGTAGCTGCAGGGTGACTTTACTGCCACCTGGAAGAGGATTCTGCCTTTCCTTTCTTCCTCCAACAGAGAATCCCAACCTGTAGCCTGACTACTCAACCTACATGCTGCTTCCAGGATTTGGCTCTAAAGCTTAATTTCTTTTTATAAAATATGCAACAGAACATTGACTGCAGCAATATTCTGAGAAGAATCCCCATGAATAATTAACACTGAACTACAATTGTCAACTACATGAACAAAGTACATTTTGTGACATATAATCTGTGCCTTTTTATTTTACTTTTTTGTTTATTCATTAATTGGTGAAACCTGGCTATTTGCAGTGGGTTCCTGAGTCACTTCCTTTCTCTAGAAACATGAACTGGTGTAATTTGCTCAGGACTAAATTGTGACTGTCCCAAAGCAAGCGAGGTTCTGTGTAAATGGGATGTAAATTTGGATCTTAGTCCATTACTTCTGCACTCAAGGCAGATATAATACACTGCCTGTGCTTTTGAGCACAAAGGGGGGACTGTTAGTGCTGTCGATAATGCTCAATACCCTGAAGGGTGACATGGCCATGTTCCTGCACCCAAAACCATCTCCCAGCACCAGCTTGCACCTAGAAGGATGCCTTGGGGGAAGCAGAAAGTGAAAGGTGTAGCAAAGACACATAGCAAGCGTGCTTCTTCCCCATATCCCCTAGACCAGTGGGTCTCAAACTATTGTACTGGTGACCCCTTTCATATAGCAAGCCTCTAAGTGTGACCCCCCCTTGTAAATTAAAAACACTTGTTTATATATTTAACACCATTATAAATGCTGGAGGCAAAGCGGGATTGGTGGAGGCTGACAGCTCGCGACCCCCCATGTAAAACCTCATGACCCCCTGAGGTGTCCCGACCCCCAGTTTGAGAACCCCTGCCCTTGTCACTGTGCCCCCTTCTGCCCAGTCCAGGCCGTGCATACTGTCTACTTCTTCTGCCTTCTCCATACTCATCACGCATACATAGAATTGACATTTTGAGTCATAATTGAGCCATAAGGCTGCAATCCAAAACCCATGGGATCAGCCAGGGTAAATTGGAAATAATTTCATTGAAGTAAATTGAGATCTACTTATGTAAAAGTGGTGTGAGAGCAGAATCAGTCCAACCTTTAACTGCTGATTTATTTACTGTGTATAAACTCGAAGGCATTATTATTTATTTATATACTCACACAAAATATCATCACTTCATGTTTACTTTATGTGAAATCTGGGTCTTCCTGTTATTTGCTTGCTCAAATATGATATGGGATTTCATTCAATAAATAACATAACAGAGATCATTTAGCATTTTTTCACTTGAAACTTATTTAACATGGACAGGCTCATTCTCTTTGACCAGCCCTTTGCCAGCATTTTCCTTAATCTTATCTGATCTCTTTGATTTAATTGAGAAAAGTAATTCTAAATGACTGTCATTTTTCTTGCATATCTTTGTAAACAAAAGTAATATAATTAAGAGTATGCAAAGCAGAAAAAATCTAAAAGTGTCAAGCCAGAGGAAAGGCATGAAATTTTTCAAAACTGGGAATTGCAGTCATACATCTGCATGACCTAATTAAGAAGTATTATACCTTGCTGGGGAAAAGAGTTCTACGAGGTAAAAGATTTTTCATGAGCAAATAATTGATAAAACATTTTAAACTGGATCAGTCTTAATATTTCTAACTGAAAATGGGTCACGGCCTTCTTAGAAGATCATTGAAGGGAACATAAAACATGTGACAAAGTCCACAGTGATATTATCAGCACTGCAAATATAAAATCGCCTTTACTTCTAAGTAATGTATAGTAAACCAGGGCTTAGGGCCTGAGCCAAAGCCCACTGAAGTCAATAAGAGTCCTTCCTTTGAATTCAGTGAGATTTGGATCAGACCTCTAATCTTGCAGCCAATGGCAAATCTTCCTTTGACTTGAATGGGAGCAGGATCTAACCCCAGTATTGCAAGGCACCAAAAGAAATGATAACAGAGACTGCCGCTGTGCTGTCACTGTACAGGCCAGTAGCTATTGTTGGAAGAATAGAAAGGAACTCTTGTTTAGATCAAATTAAAGGTTGGAGGTACAGGGATTGATATGAACAGCTCCAAGATACACAGACCTTCCTCTGCCATTGTAAAACTACAGAATATTTGAACGACATTCATTAGTTGAATATTGAGCCAGAATACAGGTGATCCTGACCTGCTCTATATGTACATACCTTGGAAACACTTTTCCTGTCAAAAGGGAAACACATGAAAACATTCAGAGCAGCTTTTAAATACTCCATACGTTTGGTCCCACATTTTAACTATGAAAGAACTGTATTAAAAGGAAATGTTGCTATTCACAGTTAATTGAAAACACATATGAAAAGAGATCAGTGTGTGTCCTGTAAGCCAGTGAATACCCATGCAGTTAAACGGTGGCTGAGGCTGGGATTTTCAAAGGAACCTCAAAAAAGTCAAGCATCCAACCCGCAATGAAATTTAATAGGTGATAGGCACTTAAGTTCTTTATGCTCCATTGAAAATCCCAGCCTGAGTTACCAGTGAGCCAGTAACTGCATTCATTTATAAATATATTTATTTAGCATGCACTACATGAGAGAGAGAGAGAGAGAGAGAGAGGAGCAGAAATCCTGATTAAAAAGTGTTATCTTCAATGGAATCGTTATAGAATGACACAGGTGAAGGCCAAATTTTGCCTTGCCCTAGCATGGGCAGAGGGAGAGGGCACAAGAAGCCTACCTGTAACCCTCTCATTATGTATGCTCTCTGTGCAAGGGCAAGTCAAATCATAGTCTTTGTCCTCAGTGGTGTTAAGGGACTGCTTTGTGACAGTGGTGAAAGGGGCTCAAGCCAGCCAAAAAGGGCTCAGAGGGATGTGGTGGAGTCCGGGCTGAGCCCTCACCCATCTTGCTACCAGCCCATTGAGTTGGTTGAACAAACAGGAAGGAACAGACTCCGCTGTTCGAGCACAGCATGTACACTCCTTTCAGTGGCCCGTTTGCTGGGAGAAGGATTATACCTTCTGAGGCAGTCTTATTCTGAGAGCTCCCCCTGCTGCCATTCAGCTCTACATCACGCCCAACATGGGCCATGTCATAAATGTCCTAAAAGTTCTTAGTGAGGTCCCTTTCCTTGTGTGCAGACATGAAGGAACGGGGTAGTGCTGGAAAGCTTCTGCTAGGATTCTAGGAACCCTGTTTGTTAAAGTAGGTACTTCACCTTACTCTGCATAGGTCAGGAAAGCCTGCTGCCTCAAAAGATTTGTCTAATCTTGGAACTGTCCAACTGCAACTAAAGCACATCACTTTTAATATACAATTATATTTTAAAAATGGAAATTAAAATAAAGTTACTCTGAAAATTTGTGTTTTAAATGTGCACAGGTTTTTTTAAAAAAAAACATGGTTGAAATATACTTCCATTATTCATCACTGAGCATCATTATTATTTATGATAAACATGACTGTATACTATATAGTCACCATAATGTGTTATAGCTGTACAGAGTAAGTAAGAGCTAAGGGAAATGTGGCACTTACAGTGACACAGAGTGTATCTATTCTGTCCTTTAGTAGGCATGACACCCTTCTTTGCCCTTGGACATAGTGTTCTGCAGACTTTCAGCAAAAGGGCAGCCACACATCTCCAGAGATGAGTATACTCTTGGACATTCTGCTAAGTTGGTTGTTGACAGCAGCAACTGGAACCCAGCAGAAAAATGGTCACATCAAATGATCATTTTCAGAAACATTTCTGTGTGCAGTGATGATTGGTTCTCTGCCTAGACTCTGCCTGATTGAATGTCCAGGGTCAGCTAGTCACCATATGTTGCACTAGCAGAAACCAGGCAATCAGTCCAGCAGACTGGAAGGTGAGAGTAAAAGGAAATCTGAGGAACAAAGAATCATTAACAAATCCTTATTAGGAAGGAAAGATTTCCTCATTTATCTGTTAGCTTTTTTTTTTTTAACCGCACCTTTGCTTTTTCCCCTATATTTCCCTTCCTTCACTCATTCCTCCCAAGTGTAAAAATTAAAAAAAAAAATGCTTTTACCTTTTTTTTCATTTTATTTTAATAGCTTCCTACTAATAGCATCATTATATTTAGAAGGGTTCTCATTGTCCCTCATTTCAGAGTCTGTGGGTTGAGGGATCTGACTGAAGGCCTCAACTTCCCTATCTGTAAAATGGGTATACTGATTTTTTTTTAACTTTCTTAATAAAGCATGTTGAGGTCAATGAATGAACTGTGCTAAATTAAGATCCAGTTGTGTCAGTGAGTAGTACCTTACTACCTGAGTAACCCTATTGAAATCAGTGGGACTGTATGTACAGAGTGTCTATTCAATGTGAGTAAAGGTGGTGCAATTGGACCTTTTGCTGTTGTTAATAAAAACAAAATGTTAGGCTCCTACATCCATTTTTAGGCACTCAAGAATGGGTTTTTCAAAAGTGCCTATGTGATATAGGCACATACATTCTATTAAAGTCAAACTGCTCCTATATCACCTTGGCACTTTTGAAATACCCGCACTTGAGTGTATAAATATGGATGTAGGATCCTAACATTTTATTTTTATTAACAACAGCAAAAGGCTGCTATTTTTGAAACATCTGGCCTTAAACACTCCCCTGATTTTGGCTAGTTGTGTAAATTACACTTCCACTGTACACATAACCTCTAGATTTGGCACAGACTTTTATAATCTACTTGGCTTTGTTATATGATCATACTACTAAACCGATTGAAATACTGTCTTAAATAAAAAAATAGAGCCAACCATTGTGGTTTCCATGCAGTTTGATCTACAATCCATGCTATATATGCTCTGTGGAATGTTATTGAAAAGTGACTAGAGCAACAAAAGGAAGTTAACATCATGATTATAGACTTTCCAGCTGCTTTTGATGTAGGCATCAATCAGCACCGTGGATACCGCCATGTCAGTATGGGGTACCTGAGGACTTGTGTGTTCCTTGTGAAGGAACTGTACAGTGGTACATTTCGCTATGTGAAGGTCAACGGTTGTATTACAGACTGGTTTTCAGTCGAATCAGGAGTACTCCAGGGATGCATTTTCTCACCTACTTATTTAATGTTCTAATAGACTATCTGGTGACAAAGTTCAGGCCGAAGTGGGAGGTGTGAAATTTAAAGTTTCATCTTGAGAGGATCTCAAGTATGTGGATGACATTCTCTTACTTGGAGAGACTACTGATCAACTACAACTAAGTCTGGGAAAGCTGCAAAAAAATGCAGAATCTATGAGTCTTAAGATCAATGGTGATAAAATCAAAGCTATGTACACCTCCTAAAAAACAGAAATGAATGACCTGCTGATGCTGCATCAGTGACATTGATTGAGTGAATAGTTAATTTCCCTTGCTATCTAGATGTTGGTTGACAGCAGGAGGTTCTAGAACAGGTGAAGTCACATTTTGGATTGGTCTTTCATAAGTGCCATTTCAGCATCTTCATGGGCCATTAAAAACAGCTGTGTAGAAGACAATAAATAGTTTTGAGTGTCAAAAGTTATGGCATATTCTTAACATTCGTTGCTTTGATTTTGTCACAAATCAGGAGACACTTAGATGATCCCAGCAAGTTGCAATCTTGCACCAGCTGAGAAAAGACAACTGCAATAGTGGGGTCATGTCCAATGTGCAAAAGAAGGTACACCTTTAGAGAAGGTTTATAGAACTGTGGTTGAAGGAAATAGAGCACAAGGGTGACCACAAATAAGGTTGGAAAATGCAATTTTGGGGGATTTAAGAAGTCTAAATTCTCCCAACTGACGCTTGCTGAATGGAGAACAAGAATCAAGATAGAAGTCCATTCTGCACAGCTACATTACAGCCATAAGAACTTGCTGTTGCTCCCATTGCTGCTATTGCTCGCTTTGTTATCAATTTGTAATCTTCAAGTCAAACATTCAAGGGAAATCAGAAGTATGTGTTTCTCTTAGATTGTAATCTCTTTAGGTCAGGGATCATCCTTTTGCTATGTGTTTGTACAGTGCTATAATGGGGTATACACACCCTACACTGGACAAGGGGTTAAGGAGTTGCTCTACCTTCAGGTGGCTCTGTCCTGCCACTCCTGCAAGGCATGCACAGGCTGGAGGAGGAGCTTAAAAAGGGAGCAGGCCTTAGCTCCTGAGGAAAGGCCTGACTGAAGGTATGACTTTCCCAGAAGATTGCTGCCTGTTTGCCCCTTCCTCTGGGAAGGAAGGACCAGATTCTGAGGCAGTTTGAGAGAGACTCATTCCCCTCTGTTTCCTATTAACTCAGGGGTTTTTGCATTAATTTCCCTTGCTTTTTATTCATGGACTACACTGGAAGGGTAGAGATTAAAGCAACTGGCTAGAAGGCCAAGTCTTGGGAAGAGGAAGATCACTGCAAAGGCAGAGCAGCTGTCGGCAGGAGGTACCTAATGGCAAGAAAGCTGCTATGCCAGCCCATCCACAAGGTGGTGCTAGTGGTGAGTCACCCTTTTCACAAGTGCCTAGCACAATAATAATAAATACCTAGCTCTTGTATAGCCCTTTTCATTCATAGATCTCAAAGCACTTTACAAAGGAAGCCATTATTATTAACCCCATTTTACAGATGAGGAAAATGAGGAACGGACAAGTAAGTGACTTGCCCAAAGTCACCCAGCAGATCAGTAGCAGACCCGGGAATAGAACACAGCACTCCTAAGTCCCTGGCCAGTTCTCCATCCACGAGGGTCCTGATTAGGAGCTATGGCAGTACAACAACAATCATAATAATTAATGTGCATTTATCAGCCCGTCCCCAACAATAGGTGGTCGCATGATATTAAACCAGAGCAATAATAAGACAATTCAAGAATATCAGCAGGAATGTGAACACACAAAGTGGCACTGCAAGTAGCATGTATTTACCATTCATTCCAAACACATATCTGTGCCTCAGAGTGGAGGCTAGACAGTTTCCCTTTTTGATTCCTGTTATCATCTTCCCATGCTGCTCCTTCTGATCACACAGTCCATAGCAAATTTCTATTGTCAGCTTACTCCCTTTTAATTTCAAGCTTTAATTTTTTAACCTATCCATATTTTTTTTTCAAATACCTATCAACTGCTTTGAAAACTTCCCTTTATATAAAGGCAGCTACCTCCCCTTCTATTACTTCTGAACTATTATGATGTATCTGCATTCCAAAATATTTAGCCTCTCCTTGATTTTTCTCATTCTCACACTCTTTTGGTTAAGCATGAGCTATTAAAATTGCCTCTGCATCTGCAAAATCTTTTAGCTTCCCTTTTAACTTGCCATGATTCAAAACAAAACATTGTGAAGTTATCAAAATGAAATATTTTGACTGATATGAACTAATTTTTTTCAGCTTGTCAGTTTATGAAAATACTCAAGATTTTGACTTTTGTCACAATTAGGGACAGGTAAAATTTTTGAATTCTCAACTGGATGGGAAATAGTTTTCCCATCCAGCTCAAGTCCTAAGTATATTTTGTATCCTTTTGGGTCCTGATCCTTCAAACACTTATGCACATGTTTCACTTTATGCATGCTACTGGTCCCATTGAACTCACTTGGATTATTAATGTTGATAAATGTTTGCAGTATCAGGACCATAGTTTGATTTTTTTTTCTCTTGATTTTCTAATATGCATTGTTAAGATGACCACAGGCAATTGTTTCTGGGGCGATATACTATGATCAAAGTAAAGGAAAACAAACTTCTGACCCCTGGTCGGAGGCCAAAACAGGGATTCAAACATATCTAAACAAGGGCATTCAGTTCCGATTGCAATTGATAGTTTGTATCTAGAGAGCCTGGGGACATCAAGGGGTGTGAAGAAATAGGAGAGTGGAAGTACAGTCCTCTTCCACCTACATAACCAGCTGAAAGTGAACTGGATTTTCAGATTATGACTGAAGAAAGTTCAACATAAAGTATGAAATAAGGCCCAGCTTAGCATTTATAATATTATAAACACAAGAAAATAAGCAAAACTAATGAAATAAGCAAAACTAATGAAATGGGCATAATTTCCAAGTAGCATTGACGAGATTTTCAATTTGAGTTCCATATACTCTAACACCAACATGAATATGAGGAGGATGCTGAAGACAAAGGCCAAATATAAACTCTTAAGCTACTTCCTTCTATTGTCTTTCTATTGCAGAGGACTTATAAACTGTTTTGCTATAAAACTAGATGATTTGCAGTAATCTTGTGACAACTTTCATCAGAGCAATTATCAGTAATGATGTGTTGTGAATAATACAGCCACAAATTGATATGATGCAAATCCCCGCATACATTTCTCTATGCTTTACTGCAAAGAGCCAATGTTTTGTTATGCAGATTGCCTTGATTTCCTACAAAATACCTCCATGCAGGACAATGCTTTTCAATGTCCTCAACCATCAATGGGCTTTAAACATTTTAAATGAGCATAAGACTCAGTCCTTTCACTCCATGTAACAACAATGCTGTTTCCATTTATTACAGCTATTGAGAATGAGTTTGCCACCAATTAGCTATTTTTATCATGGAAGCACATGGAATTTAATGCGAAACCCCCCCCCCCCACTTTGTTATATATATCAGAATTTCAATTTGAGTGAAAACTTCCCTGTACAATGTATTCACTGAAAGGAGGGCACACACTACCTGTGTGCAAATTGGGAAACAGAGGTCATCTGGCAGGTTCTTAGGGAGAGAATTTCAAACATGATGTGTTGCCAGAGAATTTCAGATGTGCAGTGCAGCTGTTGTCTCTTCTCCCTGCCGCATTTGTGATGTACACTGACAAGGGAAAATCCATGAAAGAAAAAAATATATTTACCAGGGAAGGTAGGCAAACCATGCAAACTAGAGTTCAATTACAGAAAAGCTGTCTCCTGGAGAGGGTGAGTCATGCTCCTTAACAGTCCAAGTGATTGGTTTGTGCAGTCAACTAATTCTGAGCTCTTCTAATGTTTGAAAGTGTAATGACTTACACAAAAATAGTAATGTCTCCTTCAAGGTCATGAAGCAGCTCCTCTACCTCGGAAACCCAGCACCACAGTGGGTTTCTGATCTAGAAGGCATTCTTAGAGCTATGAAGTTGGCATTGCACTCTCTAATGTCTATATCATGTTTGTGTTTTATAGAAACTGACTGATTCCCAGTACTGATTCCCATATCTTCCACCCTCTCCTTTATATGATTTCCTGAGTAGTTAAGCAGAGGCATCTAAATATATTAATGATGTCTGATATTAGTACCAAAACCTCTAAAAGTTAAGGGTTGTCTTGTGATTATAAGAGTATCCAATGGAGATACTATAGCTAGGCATCTCTTAGTATAGTTACACTTCAGTTACAACTGCCTGGTTTTAGCAAATTAGAGGTGGAATTTTCAGAAACTACAATACTACATCTACACTTGTGCCTGTACATGGTAATATGTATGTGCCATAACCTACTAGTGTCCACATCTGAAGCCCTGAAGTACTTTCTTGAAGGACAGTGTCACGGGGTAGATATACCCCATCATGGGGTATCGGGTTGTGTGTGGCAAATAAGGGGTTACAGCTCAAGTGGCTAAAGTAAGTACTGAAGTCCCAGCCTATAAAGCAGGGTAGTGTGCCCTAGCAGCCAGAGTCCTTGGGCAGTGCCTGCACCCTGTGGTAGATGTGAGGCAGGTAGGGGACCCGGGCCCACCTTACCACACTGGGTTCCGACCCAGGGCCCTGTGAAATCAGTAGTCTGCAGCTCTGGCTCAGTTTCCTATTTTAACAGTCACATTCACTGGGTCGCTTCCTACCCTTGGTTCCTGCTTTGACAGTTCTCCTGGGGGTTTTGGCCTTCTGGATCACTCTTGTCCTCCAGGGTCAGCTGTGGATCCCACCAGTTCAGCCTTCCATCCTGTAGCTCCAGCAACTCCCTGGCAGGAGCCTGTAGCATACATCTGCACTCCTCCTCAGCCAGCCAAGACTGAGCTGGTCCCCTCCCTTTTATATCTCGTCTCCAGGTTGAGTATGCCCAGCAGAGGTGAAGGGCCATGGCCTCTTTGGCCCACAGTTGGATCAGTGTGGGGTAGATATACCTCGTCATGGATAGCCTTGTATGCGAAAGCTAGCACTCATGAAGAGTATAAGTATGGCAGACCAGGTGCCAGCTCATGCCAAGGCCCCTAGTCCTCAACTGAACACTGACTAATGCATAGCTGGAAACCAGTCTGGCTCACCTGTGTATTGGTATTGGTAAAATAGGTATTAGATTTATAAAAATGTGTTTAGTGTTTAGACTTTATGAAATGCTTGTAAGTTGCTGCATGCATTAATCTCACTTATAATATCTGTATCCCATGTTATAAGATAATATTTAAGTGTTTGCTCCATAAC
This sequence comes from Malaclemys terrapin pileata, assembly GCF_027887155.1. NCBI lineage: Eukaryota > Metazoa > Chordata > Testudines > Emydidae > Malaclemys > Malaclemys terrapin. Next base: position 138,691,860 of record NC_071507.1, read on the forward strand.
TGTAAAAGTATTTCCTCTGCAACTGTAACACCCACAGTCAGGAGAGAAGCATTATCAAGTGTGAAATACTAGTTTGCCAAAGAGGTGTTATTTCCTGCCCAACAAAAAAGGCCCATAGACACCAGACAAACCATTGTGGAACATCAGAGGACAAAAGACTTGGTTGATTGCTCTTTCCCCCGCCATACACACCCATAAAGAGGAGACATGCATGGGGACTTGTCCCATCAGCTTGAACTCAGGGGAAAGGGAGTAAAAATCCCTGATAGGAAGAAATTGCATCTCTATGCTGCTTGTTTGAGAGGGTGAGATTTCTAAGTATAAGCAAGGGACTCCCAGCTGCTTAGCCTGGGCTAGGCCTAGAGGATATAGAGAGCTTGCATATTATTGCAGCCTCTATTTCCTTTTGAAACCTAAGACTGTAATTCATTTGTGTGTGTATGTTTACCTGCTTTAACCTTGTAAATAACTCTCATTTCTTTTTTGTAGTTAATAAATCTGTAGATAGTTTATTATAGTCTCCTATTGGCCACAAGTTTTGTCTTTGGTGTGAGATCTAAGGTGCAATTGACCTGGCATAAGTGGCCACTCCTTTGGGACTGGGAGTAACCTGATTATTGTTGTGATGTTTGGTGTAAGGGGCCATCTATCACAAAGGCAAGCTTATCTAGGTGGCAATATGGATCGGAATACCCAAGGGAACTGTCATGTTGAGGCTGTTGTAGTCCTCAGAAGTTCATACTTGATACTTGGTTGCTGAAATCTAAGTGTAGAACTCACAACCAATTTGTCATGTGAGCCCCGCTTCTTAACAGTCTGCCCTGAGATTGCTTATCATGCTCCTGATCCACTCCAGATGGATTGACAGTATGTACATGCATCCGCTGTGGCACGACCCTGTACCCATTTTACAGTGTAGTGTGAATGGGGCAAAGGGCGTATACCAGATAACTAGTATCAATTGTTCTCCAAGCCATTCCCACAATACATTGATCTCTTTGCCCCCTAGCCTTTACCCAAAGTCTGAAGGTCCCTGATTCCCCCCTTGCCAGCACAATAGAAACTTGCTCCGAACTTACACAACACAGTCCCATTTCCCTTAGCAGTGGAGAGGCAACTGGCTTGAGATGTTAATACAAAAGTTCAGGGAAGAAGATACACTTCTAGAGTCATTCTCTGATTCCCTGATTGTCCCTCTCAGTGCTGTTCACTAAACACAAAGGGCCCATCTTCTGGCAATGCAGGGGGATTAGGGAATGGATGGATGTTTTCAGTGGTTCTCTGTTCCAATTCCATGTGATCTCCATCTGCTTGCTTAGAATTCAGTTAATTTCCTCTTGAATTGCCACCCAGTCCTGTGAGTATAATTCAGCAAACTTTTGTTATAGCAGAAATTCAAACTGGTTCTTCAGATTTTGTGCAGGGCAAATGTGCTTGGTCCACCTTAAGCTCACCAAACCCCTTCACTGAGCAATATGTGTTTAGATCACCATTAGCAGAAACATCTCTCTGGCATAGATAGCTCAGTGTACTCTACAGCCCTGGAAAGCCAACACTTTCAAAATTGCTATGCTCTCCAAGTGATGGCTATCCTTTAAAGAAGAAAAAGATGACTGGCAATGTTACCTCTGATGGACCTGAACACCGTTCCATCTGGCCCCTTGATGTACTGTACACATTACATTTTAATAAAAATAATGTGGGTCTCTTCCCATTTTCACCCTCAGCTCTTTCCTCGTGGCTAGCAAAAGTAATCTGAGGAAACAAGTCTGTAACAGTAGCATTCCTGGGATGCTAAAAAGTATCAATATTGTGGCCTTTAGCAGCACAGTTATGTTGGGGGGGGAGGGAGGGAGGGAAGGAGGGAGGTTCTTAAGCTCCTTCAAAGGAGAAATGAAATATAAAGCTAGCCTTGTCTTTGATGTTCCAGGACATTCTGATGCTGACAGGGAACCCGTTCCGCTGGGAGGGCAGGAGCAGAACCACAGGGATAGCAGAGGCAGATGGAGGAGCTGGCATAGACAGAAGGAGTCAGGAGCAGTTTGAGTTTCTTAGGGCAAGGGAGGGTCAGACTCTTAGGCAGGAGAAGGCACTCATTAACTGCTTCATGGAACAGGAATGTGCCCAGTGGGAATGGGACCAGGCATTCATGCAGTCCCTGGTCCGACTGGTGGTGGAATGCTTGCAGGCCCCATATGCCACCATTGCCTCTGCTGCTTTCCTGGAACCTCAGGAGGCACCTCCTCCTCCTCCAGCTGCCACCCAGGCTGCTGCTGAGGCAGTGAATCCCACCCCCTCTGTTGGTGAGGAGCATGCTGGACACCTGGCACAACATACTCTGCCAACACCTAAAACCCCTCACAAGGAAACTCCCTCGCCTCCCCACAGAGCATGGAGGAGTGGAATGATGATCCCCATCCTGTCCCTGTAGCCCAGCCCATGCTCTGCCCCCAAAACCCATGCAGGAGACATCCCTGTTTGTCCACAATCATTCCCCCCAACTCACACTTGTCATGGGGAGGGGAAGGTGGAGACATGTTTACAGACATTAATATTTGCCCACTTCTTTGGGAATGTCTTTTTTTTTCTCTTTTGTTTCATTTGTTTCTCTTAAAAAAACATTATAGCTCTATGTTCAATGAATGTATGTAAACAAAAGTTACTATTCACCACGCATGTGTGCGCAACTTGTTTTCAGAATATGGGATATTTCCCAGAGATTTGAGATGGGATCACAGAATTCATAGCTCATAATGGCATTTCTTAAAAGTGTGGTGCCATGGAAACAAACAATTTCATCCCTCCCCCTGCCCATGAATTTACTAATTTTTTTTAGAAAAGGATTCATGACAATGAAGTAAGCAATAAAATATCCATTGCTGTCCAAAGCATCAGAATGAAAAACAGAAGATACATTAACTGAAACTTCCTAGCTGTAATAACAGTAGGAGAATGGAACAGACTGCCTCGGGAAGTTGTAGAATCTCCTTCACTGGAGGTTTTCAAAAGGAGGGTGGATAGCTATCTGTCTTGGATGGTTTAGACACAACAAACCCTGCATTTTGGCAGGAGATTAGACTAGATGACTCTCGTGGTCCCTTCTAACCATATGATTCTATTAAATGTTGTTATGGCTTTGTTCCTGATTTAAGTGATAATACTGACAAGGGAATCAAAACAAAATTAACACTGAAGATATCTGACAATGATTCATGCTTTTCATACCTCTGATTTCCCAAACAGTCACCACCAGAAGCCATGGGAGTAGCCATGCATAGTACTTGGTAAGTGCTGTGAACAATGGTCTCAGAAAACATTGTGAGGACGGAATGTGTGAAGTCCCCTCCCTAAACCTCACAGAACTTTTTTTTAATTACTTTAACAATGCTTAAGTGCTCCCCATAAAACAGCCCAAAACAGAGCAGTTAATATATAACAAAAGCATTGCTCAATGATGTCCTTAATGAGCATTAAAACTCTCCTCACCACAAAACCATGGCCAAAGGTGTTAACCTTGAGGGCCCTCCCTCAATTTTCTGCTTTCAGTAAGTGCATTAAAGTTGGCCGCAAGGGATCGAAACCCACTGAGGTATCTCACAACAGAAGTATGTGGCGATGCTCTACTGAGCTTTTCCGGCAACACCATAGTGTCACAATAATGTCCTCAGCACACTCCCATGTCACCTTCTAGCTCCCTGCTGTTTTATGATGTACAAGTACCCAGCATCACGAATTTCCCTGGCCTATCAGGAACCAAGTGCTATGTGTACATGGTTGGGATCTGGCTGCCTGCACCCGTTTGCTGCAGAAGTATTCTGCTTTCGCCTCACATATGGTGTGTAAGGCACAGCAGGCCACAATCCAAACCGTATTGGTCACATTCACATCCAGATGGATCCAGAGGCATCCCAACCACCATTATGCAGCTACTCAGTCTATTATAGATTAATTCCTTTTTTTCTCAGATCAGCAATGTTGGGTCACGGCATCTTGAGCCACAATAGAAGCAGGTATGCAGAGTCCCCCAAAATGAAAGTCAGCCCAGATACACGATACATAATCTTGTAATTTCAGGAGGATAAAGTCCCATCTTCCCCTGCTGTGTTACAGCCCTCACCTCCTGAGCACGCTGGCATCATGGACTTTTCCCAGGTGTCTAACTTTCATGTTCATGAACTAACTCCTGTCGTCCACTAAGCCTTGGCAAATCAGTGAATAGTAACCTTTTTGGGTTGTGCACTCACTGGCTCCTTTCAGTGGGCAAAGTATAGGGATGTGTGTTCTGTTGATGGCACTGCATATACAGTTCAGAACCCCATCCTCTGAAATCCCACAATAATTTCAGAGACTGGGGTTATGGCAACCATCCTTCAGTAGATCACAGTATTGATAGCCTGGAAAACTTGTACAATCACTCTTCCAACAGTTGACTTCCCAACCCCAAACTGTTTGCAACTGACCAATAGTTGTCAGGTGTTTCCAGCTTCCAAAGGGCAATAGCCACCTGCTTCTGCACTAGTACAGGTTTCTGAAATCAAGTGGTCTGGTTCTAGAATGGTCTGGTGCAATTCCATGAAGGTCTGCTTCCTCATTCTGAAGTTCTACAGCCCCTGGTCATCATCTCAGGTTTCTAAAATGATGTGGTCCCAGCACACCATATGGTTCTCTAGAACCAGAAGCAGCAGTCCATCCATAGGAATACTCTTACAATCCCAGCATTGAACACACCTGTTCCTTGGCACCACGGTGGATTCCCCCTCTGGGTCAGCAGTCTTTGCCATTTCAAATATTTCTGCACTGATTTAATCCAGAATCCGATACTGCACTGTATGAAGATTTCTCTAGCAAGCAGGAGAAGAACTATATACCAATACACTTGCTCTATGTCTCCTACACCGTGTGGCAGAAGGGAGAGATGACTTGGAAATGCCATCAACAAATGAGTGAAGTACCAGCAACATGCAGCAAAGTGGTTACCAGAATGTCTTCTGTGAAGCACAGGACTCTGAAATTCCAGTGCTTAACTACCCTGAGAGTTAGAAAGTTGTTCCTAATATCCAACCTAAACAACCCTTGCTGTAATTTAAGCCCTTTGCTTCTTGTCCCATCTTCAGAGGCTAAAGAGAACAATTTTTCTCCCTCCTCCTTGTAACAACCTTTTATATACTTGAAAATGGTTATCGTGTCCCCCCTCAGTCTTCTTTTTTCCAGACTAAAGAAACCCAGTTTTTTTCAGTCTTCCCTCATAGGCACAGACGCCAGCTTCCTTTGGGCCCCAGGCGTGCTCAAATGCCCACTCCACTCCAGGCCCCGATCCCTTCCCCCAAGCTCCCACCTCGCCTCTTCCTGCCCCTGCTTTGCCCCAGGCCCCGCTCCCACTCTCACCCCCTCCCCACCCCTTCTCCCAAGCCTCCACCCCGTCCCATCTCTTCCCACCCTTGCTCCAACCCCACCCCGCCTCTTCCCACTCAATTTCACTCCCTCCCCTGAGCACAGCTCATTCCTGCTCCTCCCTCCTCCCCTCCAGAGCCTCCTGCACACCACAGAACAGCTGTTTGCGGCGGGTGGGAGGCGATGGGAGGGAGGGGGAGGAATTGATTGGCAGGGCCGCTGGCGGACAGGAGGTGTTGGAGGTAAGGGGGAGAGGGACACCTGGCACTAATTTTTTTCCATTGGTGCTCCAGCCCTGGATGACAACTGGTTCTTAGCCAATGGGAGCTGTGGAGCCAGCACTCAGGGTGGCGCCTGCTGACCAGGGCAATGTGTGAAGCCTCCGTGGCCACCCCTCTACCTAGGAGCCGGACATGCCGGCCGCTTCCCGGGAGCCGCACGGAGCTGGGTAGGGAGCCTGCCTGTCCCGCTGCACTGCCAACCAGACTTTTAACCTGGCAACCTTATGCATATGTGCAACTGATTGTTTCTTCCTAAGTGGAGTACTTTGCACTTGCATATCCAGGTTGAGACGAAAACATAATATTGAATAGCTGCTCGTTACGTGAGCATTGTCCATCCTGTATACTGAATGAGGCAGGGTTCCAAGGGAAAGAATGTGGTCATATAATTAAACATTGTATCATAATCCATATGTTTAAGGGGGCAACCTTAATTCTGGCGTTTCCTAACTATATAGTGCTTGACTTTGCAATCTTAATCGTCTTATTTTAATATAGTATTTGTGTGGGTGTAATATCTATTCTGTGATTATTCTGAAAGATATTTCACATACTGTGGCTACACAGACTTTGCAGTTGTCAGCAGATATCCCACTCTGACTATCAGCTCAAAAACAGTGACCTGTACCAGCTGATCTAAAGGAGTTTCTATTAGATGCCCTAGTATCAAGATTTCATGTTCTCTTCTAGCTACTAGAATGAGGCATAATGAAGTTGGATATTCCATACACTAGAGCGCTGTTGTACATGCATTCATTAACTCAGTATTTCCCATCCAGGGGACAGGGAGGAGGGGCAGGGGAGAAGAGAAGAAGTGTGGAGGTGGAGAAAGTTGTGTGATTCTTGATCTCTCCTCCCCTTCCCCACTCTGCGCTCCTGTGCTCTGGGTAAAGTAGCAGATGGCTCCTTGGAGTCCACCTCACTTTCATCTCTCTTCCCATGCTGACCTCTAATGCAGGCAGACACAGGAATATCTCATATTAACAGGCCTGCAGATTCAAGAAACAGCCCACGGGCCCATACTTCTCTCCCCTGCTCCCACAGCATTCAGCTAAACTATAAGAGCTTTTGTGACCCAGGCCCACCCCATGGAGCCACCAGGGGATGCCCTGTTGAATGCAGAACAGAGATGGAGACCCACAAAATGAGATAACAAAAACAAAAGAACAAAAATTAGAAAGCACAAAAATTTACAGTGATATAGTGACAAGAACAAAGATGTGAGAGGAAATCCCCAGCACAGAGAACAGAAGCAATATAAGGCAAGACATCGACAGAAAAAAAAAAGATTGCAGATCATGCAACAAGGATAGATAGGAAGGGATCACACATCCAGTAATCAGCCAAAGGAAGTCTACCCCAGAGAAGGGTGGAGAACCACTGCATTAGCCAAAACAGTACAGAAAAAAGCCTAATATATCCTCCCACCACCAAAATACTGAACAGTCTTCTTTACTGAATTGTTACTAAATGTGTATCTAGTCATATGGTCTAGATAAAAATATGCTTGTTTGAAAAACAGAGCTATCTAAGGGACCTTCAATGAAATTTCATTTCAGGTAAATCATTTGGGGCCTGATTTTTTCATCCTTACATTAAGTAGTTCCTTATACCATGAATAACCGCACAGATTCCACTGGACTAGGGCTGGCCCAAAACCAGGAATTCTGTTTTGTGAAATTAAAGGTTCACTTTCTGGTTCTGTTCTGACGCAGAACAAAACCAGGACCTTTTGAATGTTTTCACTAAAAGAGCCAGAGAGAGAATTCTCACCCCATAGTAACCCATAGGATGGGGAACTCACCTTAATTCCCAATCAGACAGAGCAGGGATTTGAACTGGGATCTCCAAATGTTAGTTTATCTTTTGGGCTTAACTTTGCCTGTTGGCGCTGTTCTACCTTGCATAACATTAACATTTGCTGAGCCTGAGAAAACCAGACCAACCCTGTAGGCTGGTGATTAGGTGATTCACATGGGATACAGGAGACAAAAATTCAAGGCTCTGATTTGGAGTCCAGGTAAGTACCCTAGTCACTGGGTTATTAGCTATTCAGGGTAGGGCGAGTGTCTCTCTTCGATTTTGAACAGAAATTCTATCCTGGATCTTAGAAACCTTTCTCAAAGTCTCCATGAAATATTTCAGCTTCTGTGTTCTGACCAGCTCCATTTTTGAGTTTTAGCTCATAGACTTCTGGCATTGTCCAGACTGCCAGCCAAATGAAAGTTTAGAAGAAAGTACTGTATAAAAGTTGTAGAAGGAGTTGAAGAAACTATCCATTGTGGCTTCTTTTAATAAATAAAAAGCAAAAAGATTATTTATTTTTTTTAAAGAGAGACGTATCAACCCAACAAAAGTCAGCCACTTCAATGTAAGGCTGATATTGTCCTCACCTCTTCCACTGCTTTGCCTGCCTTGTTTTGTTTTGAACACAATGACTTTAAGGACACATGTTCAGCTATTGCAATTGCCTAGACTTTGTTAATTTGTGTCATAACCTTAATATTATGTAAATATAGTTTTTTGTACTTACTGTTGATGGAAGGCAGCATGAGCTGTCTAAATGGTGCTTTAGGGAGAAGGGCTGATGGATTACAGATCTTCACATTTTCAACCAACAAAAGTGAATTTGAATCCATCTATTTCATTCCCTTATGCACAATTTAGAAGCTTCAGTTTGTGCAGATCGGTCAAAAAATAATTGCATTAAACACCTAGATGAACAAGCTAAATTAATTTATTTTTTGCAGTTTATAGCCCTATTTGCTGGGTTAGTTTTATTCCAGGGCTGCCCAGGGGGGTGGGGGGGGGGCAAGTGGGGCAATTTGCCCCAGGCCCTGGGCCCCGCAGGGGCCCCCACGAGAATATAGTATTCTATAGCATTGCAACTTTTTTGTATGGAAGGAGCTCCCGAAATTGCTTTGCCCCAGGCCCCCTGAATCCTCTGGGAAGCCCTGTTTTATTCAAACAGAAAGCTCTAAGGAAAATCATTTTTCTGACAGCCATCTTATTTGAGTGGTGCTAGTGGAGGGATGTATACAAAAAGTACAAACATTCTGATGTCCTCTATCTATATAGTGGTGTGGGGGTTGTAAGAATGAACCAAGAATTTTCTAACAAAGCACAAGGCCTTGTTAAAAGGCAGTCACTAAAAGCTGTGATCATATCGGCAAAAGTAAGTTTAAGCTGCAGAGTTACTTGGATGGAGCCCCCAAGGAAAAAAGTAGATGCCACACTAGAAAGTCCTACCAATGAGTACAGTACAGAATCCTGAGATGCAGTGCCTTCTATCATGGTTCATTGTCAGTAATTACCTCTTAAAGGGCACTGAAGGGTGCAGTTGGAATAGACTTGAGTTTGAAGGCCTCCCCAAGCTCTTCAATAGCATATTCAGCATCTGAAAGATGGACTGACTCTGAATCATCATATTAAAATAGTTCAAGACTACAGGCACTGTTCCCTGCCACTGTTTTTTTGGGTGGACAGAATTCTGTGACTATATCCATCCCCTATCACCAACCTGATAACGACACCCAATCCCCAGCCTGGTGCCCTTTAGTATTATTCCACTCCCATCCCAGTCTGGAAGAAGGGACTCCATCATGTGACTAAATGTGGGTGTGTAAGATGATATAACTGGTTATTAAGGTTAGATTCTGATACATTTACTTTGTAAATAGCCCAAATGAAGTCAATGGGACTGCCTCTGTGGTAAGGCGCTACCCCACAGATCAGCAACCTTTGGCATGCAATGGGGGCTGCGGGAAGCAGCGGCCAGCACATCCCTCGGCCCGCGCCATTTCCCGCAGCCCGCATTGGCCTGGAGCGGCAAACCACGGCCAGTGGGAGCCGTGATCGGCCAAACCTGCGGATGCGCCAGGTAAACAAACCGGCTCGGCCCACCAGGGTGCTTATCCTGGCAGGCTGCGTGCCAAAGGTTGCTGATCCCTGTGCTACCCAATGGCAGAAAGGGTTTCAGAATCTAATTCTAAATGAGGAAAGCCCTGTTTACTTATGGATTTAAGAAAGGTCATGCAGGTAGGATGACCAGATAGTAAGTGTGAAAAATCGGAACAGGGGGTGCGAGGTAATAGGAGCCCATATTAAAAGAAGGATCAAATATCAGGACTGTCCCTATAAAATCAGGCCATCTGGTCACCCTACATGCAGGGTCTGACCAATGGTCCATATAGCCCAGGGTCCCATCTCTGATAATGGCAAGTGCCAGACACGTCAGAGGGAATTAACAGAACAGGGCAATTTTCAGTGATCCATCCCCTGTGGCCCAGTCCCAGCTGCTGGTAGTTGGAGGTTTAGAGACACCTGAAGTATGGAGTTGCAGCCCTAACCATCTTTGCTAATAGCCATTGACGGACCTATCCTCCATGAACCTAATTCTTTTTTGAACCCAGTAATAATTTTAGCCTTCACAACATCCCTGGGCAGTGAGTTCCACAGGTTGACTATGCATTGCATGAAGAAGTACTTCCTTAAGTTTGTTTTAAACCTGCTGCCTCTTAATTTCATTGGGTAATCCCCAGTTCTTTTGTTATGTGAAGGATTATGTGAAGGATTTAGAGTCTTCTAGTTTAAGAACTCATGTCCACATGGCAATTCCATTGCTTTACATGAACTGGAAGAATTACAGAAGAACCTAAATGTAAGAATAATGTGGGGTTATTATCCCTCAATAGCTTTCATTGGAAATGGAAAACATAGTAGTAGCACTTTGACCATTGAACAGAAATCAGCAGAAGTATAGAGCAAACAAACAAACAAAATCTTGAGAAGCAACGGAAAACAAAACACAAAAGAAATAAGGGGAGGAAATACAAAATACTACATGTAGTAGAAATAAAAGAAAAAGGAATGAAAAGGAAGAGAAAGTGTGTCATGAAAAAAAGATTAAAGTGAAAAGCCAATACAAAATAGACAAAGAGGTAAAAAGAAAAGCGAAGGATGGGAAATCATTAAGTCAAAGAAAAACATATATTACGTATACTAGGTAATAAATCAACCAATAGGGTTTGGTGAGTGGACCAGGTGGAGATCATTTTAGCAATGCTGCCTCTGGATAAAACAATGTAATAATAACCTGTTTGGGTGAAGAAGCAAAAACAGAGTGTAAATTGAATCTGATCTTCATGAAATTCTGCACATACTTACGGCTGGATGCAAATGGGGAAGTAGAGCTGGTCAAATTTCACCCTATGGAGTGTTTGTGAACTGTCCACTTTGGCTAGTCATTATTCATGGTACTATATATGACTGTTCCCCTGAGACATTTGGGATTCCTTCTTTTCCCTGACTGGATGACTAAACCTTTTTAAATAGGCAAATAAGGAGTAACAAATAGTGAATAATGAACACATATACAAAATAAAACAATCATTTTCTAATAATTAAGAGGACAATAGCAATGAATCTGCCGATTGTGATAGACAAATGGGCTGCCAGGCCTGAATGAATGTATGCATGTCTATTTTATGGGGACTAGGTTACCAAAACAGCATCCTATAAAATTGTGGAGTGAAAAAAAGAGGAGTTTGTGGGAGCAATGGTATCTCTACAGAATTCAAAAACTGGGAAATAAATGCCACATGGTGCAGCTTGATCTTTTCATATTGTTGTGTCTGTTCCCATAGATGATTTTGACTATAAACCACATCTTTAAGGTTTCCTGATGGGAATTTCCCAAGTTCCACTTCCACAAATAGTCTTTCCATCTGTAAAAAAACACATTACAAATAAAATAAAACACATCAGTTCTGCAGCCATGCACTAAATAACAGACTAAATGGCTTTAATTTAAGTGACAAATTGGTACAATAATGCAATGTACACCCTCAGAGACTGCCTCTACCAACTGCTGACCCCTCAGAAAGGACAAGTTATAATAACTTTTTTCTTTGAAAATCTCTCAAAACTTACATTGAACTTCGTTTTCCTTTTTTCTTTGCCATTAGCTTGTTGGTATAGTGACTATAGGCCTGATATCACACCATGGATATCAATGAGGTTTGGCCATTACATTCACTGGATGCAGGATCAAGCTCTGCATCTTTGGTCACCTGTGGCTCATAAAGATGAAATATTCTCAAATGGGAATAGCAAACATGATTTCTGGTATTTCATTCACCCATCATGCCAGCTACCACCTCAATTTGTATTTTCCTTGTGGACATATACTGTCTTTCAGTTGTCCTGTTTTTTTTTGTTTGTTTGTTTGTTTGTTTTTTAATTAGTGAGTGGAAAGTAGAATAAGGAGTAGTTTTAAGAAAATGAAATGCCTGAATCTTTCATGCAAATGACAGCTGACTTTAGTGAGACAGTCATCTCAAGAAAATTGGGCTGAGTAGATTGAAACTCCCTTTGTGAAATCTTTAGCAAGCTGCTCTTTGCCTTTGCCCAAGCTAGCCCATGCATACTGTACTTGAAGAATACTATATGAAAAATTTCAGTGGAATTCCAATTCTAATTATTAAATGACACATTATTAAAATGACTGATGTTTCCCTGCCAAAAGATTTTTTAATGTCTTGTCCCTAATTTTAAAGGTGTTGCTACTATTTTTTTTCCAGGGAGTGAAATTTAGACTGTAATTGTGAATGTAGTGATTTAAAAGCATTCATAGTATTAATTCACATTCCTCCAGATGAAACTTAATTGCATTATATCCCAGACCTATTTCTGAATGAGAAAAGCTCTGAAATGACATTCTTGGTTTCCTTCCCTTTGTGGAGCTGAGCTTTGTGGACATACATGGTCAGAGAGAGACCAGAGCCAGAAATAAGTTGGCCTATGCAGGCATTAATCCTCATGGAATCCTGATGCTCACCTTCCAACCTACCTTGTGACCAGAGGGTTGTGATCCTGGTGTGCAGACGGACACACTCCTGAAGGATTTGGGTTGTCGTGGAACTTTGGTATGATCGTTGAAAGTTTGAGTCAGTGTGTGCATGATGCCCCAGCCATCCCCAGAAATCCATGAGCATTCTTCAGTGACCTTGGAACATCCACAGGGTCACCCCTTCCAAATAGCACCCCTGCAAAGGATAATGTGGCAGAGTTTTCTGGTTAACTTTGACCATCTGGGGTGGCATTTTGCATAGGAGGACATGGTCTGACCTATTAACTCTCACTGAATTTTTAAGGGTAAATCCCAATGAATTGTGCTTCAAAATATAATACAGACTAATAGGAGCTCAAATGAGACCACTCACCTGTAATCTAAATTGGAGTTTCAACTCAGGTCCAGAGAGGTGAAAAGCACCAGCACACTGCATAAGCACAATCTTACAAGATGTAAGTACATGTTCTTTGCAGACTTTCAGAAGCTGTACTCCTTGCATATAATATGTTCCACATCGAGGGTTGTTTTTTGTTTTTTTAATTTTCTCTCCCCTATCTGCTTTTGACTTTGAACCAGGAGAAAATTCTTCCAACTAAAAGGTAAGAAAAATTGCTTAAGGCTACCTTTCTTTTTTTAAAAAAATAACCTTTTTTTTTTTTTTTTTACAGCTTTATTAGGTGTCTTCCTTGTGAACTGTGTGTACGTGCCCACTTTCATAGTATAACATTTTATTCTGGCTAAACAACTAGTTTTGATGGAGAAAAAAATACGGATTAGTCTACCTTTAATGTCAGTACTAGAAAAAAAAGTGGTGAGTAAAGATCACTACATTTAATATGTTTTCCCTTTGGTGTCAATTATTTCAAATCCAGGTTTCAGTTATTTCTATAAAAGTGTGGTAGTTATTTAGACCATGAATACCCTTAAAGAGATCAAAGCCTTCTTGAAGGTTGATGCATGCTACAGAAATACATTCTTTTATTTTCCTTTATCCTTCCCAGCTCCTTAAAGTATAAGTCAGAGCCCACTATTGGCATAAAAAGTAAAACTTTTTTTCCCCTCCAACCACTTGGACTTTGCCTTAGAGCTAAACCTTTGCAAGATAAAATAAGCTACCTAAAAGTAAGGAGGCTATGTACCTAAATATTTACTATTTATAGACAAGCAATCTAAACCTCCTGATATACTGAAATGACATTTGGGTTGCCAGCTGGGATAAAAGCAGTTCTAGGCTCCATTAGAGTTCTGACCTTGAGTTCTGTGTTCCAGAAATGTTACGAGTTGTTAAAGATTTTGTTTTCCCTTTTACAAAAATTAGTTGTATCACAGAGCAGAACAAAACAGTAATTGTCCAAACTGTTGCATACTGTCAACAAATATTATTATTATTCACTAACCTTTTTAGTAGAGCTGGGGTAGCAACTGAGGAAACAATCTGTACCAGCCTAATGCCTAGTGCAAAATGTGCATCCTCTGTGCACACTAAAAAGCCCTGGGAAAAACTGTGCTTGCCGGAGACATACGGTAATTGTCTCAATGCTGTTCCCAGGGCAATAGCATAAATACCATGATCTAGCCTTGAATGTTTACTGATACACCTAGGTGATATCAATGGCTCAGGAGATATCAATGGCTCTCCTCAATGCAAATGGATTTTTCTCTTTTTCATTTTAAATTGCTTTTCAGTTAGCTCTATATAATAAATCATAGGGAGAATGAATTAGGTAGGAGTTAAACCAGTTGAACACAGACATATTTATGTAGCATAATGTGGACAAAAGGCTGACTCCAAAAAATCTTTGGGTTTATACTTGACATATCTCCTCTGCTGCCACTACCCATGCTACCGTGGCTACACTGCTGTTTATACTCACTTGAGCTCCATGAGTAGGGTGACCAGACATCCTGTTTTTAAAGGGACAGTCCCGTATTTAAGCCCTCAGGGAGCATGGGCCTGCTTCATCCCCTAGGCACCCTTCCCTACTCAGCCATCTCTCTGGCCGGGTTCGCTGAAGACCCTGCATTCAGGTTCCTTCGTGCACAATGCAGCCTTTGGGCTTAACCCCTTCCTGCCCAATCTGTAGCTGGGGGACAGGAAGCGTCTGGGTTATGTGGGTGGCCAGCAGCAGCCTGGAGGTGTTAGCTGCCTTTCAACACTGTGCAGACAGGAAGGGACAAGCTGCTTCCAGCCACAGGGGAGCAGGGGTTAGGGGGGGAAGAGATGAGCTCTTCAAAGACATGGGCCAGGTTATTCCCCTCTCCCCCTCCTTCCTCCTCCACATACACGCCCCCCCCCCCCCCCCCCCGTGGCTGGAAGCAGCTCCCGACCCTTCCCTCCCACACAGGGCCGAAAAGCTGCTGCTGGCCACATTCTGGTGTTAATCCTGGTAGAAATCTGGGGGGGGGGGGCATATGATACTGCGTGCCCCGCTACATGTTGCCTCAGGGGCAAATGGTGCCAGGTACCAGGAGAAGCGGGTCCGTCCTGGGGGTGCCGCCAGGCATGGAGGGCAGGGAGGATTGGGTCAGTCGGTCACACACACCCTGCTGTGAGAGAGGTCTAGAGGAGTGTGAATGTGTCACCTCTCCCCGTTTGTGTATGTGGAGAGTGGGGGGTGGTGTCACCCCTTCCCATGTGAACCCTAAAGCCTTAAAGATAAGGTAAATAAAAAGAATCCACCTACACAGTATTTCTTTTTAACAGAGGCTCAGTCAACTTGATTTTAATTTGAATGTTTGTACTGCATAGTTCTGATTGATTGCGGTTTAACTCGCTTGAATACCAATAATTTTATCAGGTGACCCATATTCAGCGTAGGGAAATATGGTCACTCTATTCATGAGAGTAGTGCAAGAATGCGTACACAAGCAGGGAAATCATCACACACCTAGCTCATAGTATAGACATAGCCATAGAAACTTTTTGAAAAAGTCTATACACAGGAAAGCTCTTAAATATCTCTAGAGTGGCACACAGTGTCAGGAGATGAATGCCAGTGAAAAACATGGCCAAAGAGAGAGAGAGAGAGAAAGCCCATGTGATTATTAGGGACTTAGGAGATGCGGATCTTTTTTGTATGACCACATCACTATATATATATTTTTTCTGATTGTTTCCATTGTGTCAATATTGAGGAGAGTTCATTTAAACCTGACCCTGCTAAGCATCTCCTGTGAGATCTCAATGAGAGGTGCTGAGCACCCTCCATAATCACTAAAGAAAATGGAGGTTGCATTTCTAAATCACCTAGGTGCTGTTGACAATCTCACCCAATGGGAACTGAGGACACTCAGGAGTCACTCAGCACTGCACCATTAGTTATTTAACCAGTCTGTGTAGGGGAGTCACTGATTTCCATCTCCTCAATATGCCTCTTTTAGCTACCAATGTAGATAGAGATATTCATTTCTTAATATTGTTTGGAAATATTAATTTATCCACTGTTCCTAACACGCAAACTAAGTGATGGTTGCATGCAAATGACTAGCACTGAGGTAAGAGCTCTAAATAGGCTGTTTCAATCATTGCACAGCTTATGGCGGTAGTGAAAAATATGTGACAAATTGGTCTGCTGCTGTCTCCATCTCCAGCATTTTCTGTGATTAGCTAAACCAGCTTTAAATAAGCACTTTGGTATCCAGGATACTCTGTTTAATTTCTTATTTCGAAAAAAAAATGCCCTTCGGATATAAAGAACTTAGGGTATTTTTACCATTTTGCTATATGGTTTCACAGGCATCAGGCATCCTTCCACAGGTAGGATCATTTCTTTTGCCATTTATTTTAGGGTCCAAATTAAGCAGAGAATATAGAAAGTTCTGCCATTTGTAAGTGTTTCTGACAAAATGATTTTTGTTGTTATATTTTTGATATTTGTCTGTCTAGTTATATATATATAGTGTCTGTCAATGTGGAATCTTAGGACCATATTTTAGGATCACTAATCTGTTTTTCTATTTGTCAGGAATCATGGTGCATATCTGCTTGGAGACTGCAAGCACTAGTAAACATTGGAAGTAAACATGTTGCTGCTGCGGAGAGCAGTAAGCAGGCCAGACCAACATCTGTCATGCTCTGACAGAATGTATTGTTACCCCCTTTTGATCTGAATGGTTAGCCAAATGTGGGGTATTGCGGGTTGTTCCAGTTAAGAGGAGAAATTGATGATAGAGGCTGGTATTTCTTTGATGCAGTCTTGTTTATTTACAAAGAATATACAAAGTCCTCTTTCCTTGAAAACGGGAGGAACTAATCAACCAGAAAGAGAGTTTCTCTGTTTACAGCCCCAAGCCTCTTTAGTCAGACCCAGAAGCCCGCTTTCTTGACTTCTTTCTTGATTTATACACTATGCTTGTCTAGGATGCGTCTCTCTCTCTCTCTCTCTCTCTTTCACACACACACACACACACACTGGTAAACAATACGCATGCACACTGGTTAAATAATACCCAGTGAAACCCTCTGTCTAGATCGTTCAAATTTCTGGGCAGCCTTGTATTTGCCTTAGTGCCCAAATCACTTAGTGGTACCTGATTTGTGTGTTTTCAAAAAAATTAAAATCTATAAATAAATCCATACAAGAACAATGACATTCACATAAAATAAAATATAGCCAATTAGCCCTGGCATACTTTTGATGTTTAGACATTTCATCAATTACGCACACAGCATACACTAAAAGAAGCCTCACATTCCAATTTTATTATTTTTTTATTTTCTTAGCCCTTTTTTGTAGTATGTTCTCAGTACACGTTAACATTTTCCTCTTCTAAATCTTTACTTGAAAAAGCAACTGAAAAAAGTCAGTTGGAAGGATTTCCTCTCCACTGATCCTTCTACAGCATCCTGAATACTCTTAAGGCCTGGACTACACTAGCGGGGTGGTTCGAACTAAGATACGCAACTTCAACTACGCTATTCGCATAGCTGAAGTCGAAGTATCTTAGTTTGACTTACCTGGCCATCCTCATGGAGGCGATTTGAGTGCCGTGGCTCACCTGTCGACGCCACTTACTCCTCCTGCTGAGGTGGAGTACGGGCGTCGATTCACGGATCGATTTATCGCGTCCAGACAAGACATGATAAATCGATCCCCATTACATCGAACTCTATCCGCCGATCTGGCGGGTAGTATAGACATACCCTATGGCCAGTTTAGCACCACAAACATTCAGTCTGAGCAACATGCCCTTATTTTGGATATTATGGGAAGTGAGCTTCATTCAAGCCTCTTGCGAAGCAGCACACAGCCAGGAGAAGAAGTATTTGGCGAATCTATAGTGTTAGAGGCTGTGGAGCCTTCTCCAATCATTATATTGAAGCATATGGTCCCTGAACATCTACCCAGTTCCCAACCTGACCTAGCAGTTACAGCCAACATTTGAACAACACATGGACAAAATGTGTACAGGGAGAGACCAAATAGATTTCCTAAGCCCATAAAATGGCTTGAAGGGTGGGATATCCTTCATAAACCATATAGATGGCAGCTTTTTTTTTCACTTTAGTTTCTTTTTAAAACAGTTCATGAATGAATTTAGCACATTTAGGAATATTTTACTGTAATAGCATTCACTAACACCAAGAAGATAGACACTATACCACACAGCTCTTCGATGCACCTCAATGCTATCATGCAACATGTATGTTGTTACAATCTTAGACTATCCTTGACCCGAGGTTGCCAATTTTGGTGGAAATTCCAACCCCACTGACGTCAAGGGGAGTCTTGTCACTGCTTCAGTGCAGCCAGAATTTTATTGTTGTTTTTGTCATGTGCCAATATGGTGACAAAGAGGAAACTATCAATTTTATCTTTACTGGTGATCTACAACAGGTTCTGATTTTGGATCTTGACTGCTGCACCCTCCTCCAAGTTGTCCTCCTGATTAGACAGTTTTATAGGGAATTTAATACTCATGAACAGTGCCAGATTGATAGTCCTGGAGAATGAAGTCCTGTATAGATCCACAGAAGAGTTACATCAAGGACTGCACCAATACAGACTGCCCCCCATGTGATCATGTGACTGACCTGAAGTGAATCCAAGTGCTTCACACAGACACAATTATCATATAAATTAGTCATTCCATTAGGGAGGCAGGACTGGAAACATAGTCCTTCAACTCCCAAAACACTGGTCTCTCCGAACTGATCTCAAGGTGAGCTTGTTTAGCCTGTAGTAGCAGCACACCCCTTATTCTCTCTTTGAGCCAGCTGCTAGAGGGCAACATTGTATAAACACAAAGCCAGGACATAAAACATCCTCAAAGAGGGAGAGAGTGGTTCAGTGTTGATGATCATTCAATCTTTGTCATTTCTATTGAGACTGTCAATATGGGTGCAGATGTAATGGGGTCATTTCTCCCTGTGCTACCCAAAGCAAGTTAAAATGAGGCTAGGAATTTGTTTCACATAACCACCAAATAATTTTCAGATTTAGTATCTGGTGAGAGGCAGAGCAGACACTATACAAACCAGTGATCAAGGGATGAAAGGTTCCAAATACCATTATTACCAGTCACAGGGGCCACCAGTCTCCCAGTTAGATTTTATAAATACTAATAATTTGGGACCTAGCCTTGCTGGCACTGAAGACAATGGAAAAACTCTTACTTACTTCAATGGGAGAAACAGCAGGCCCATAAGCAAAATAGATTGTCCTTTCTTTTGTATTTTTGGTATCTAACTGCTGTATTTCTTTCTCCTGATGAAGAGTCAGTGAACTTTGCTCCCACATT
Source organism: Malaclemys terrapin pileata (assembly GCF_027887155.1). Taxonomy (NCBI): domain Eukaryota; kingdom Metazoa; phylum Chordata; order Testudines; family Emydidae; genus Malaclemys; species Malaclemys terrapin. The sequence goes on from NC_071507.1 coordinate 138,711,126, forward strand.
AGAAACCTGGAAAAATACAGTAGCCTGGTAATTCATTTCTCAGTCCCCAGGCCATACTATCTGATCCTAAAGCAGCTTAAAATTGTTTGCCTGAGATGAGAGCCATGGTGGTAGTTATGATCCTTTCCTCTGAAAGCTTTTTGAGATAACAGTCAAGTTCGACTTCTGCTAAGCCTGTCAGTGAACTTTGGGTATAATCTCTTTAAAGCAAAAACTAATCTTACCAATCTTTGTTGTGTTCTCCTATGACAACAATATTTTACATTTTAAAAGCTTCTGGAGCCTATCAAGAAGGTTGTAATGAATTCTTAGTTCTTGTAAACTCTCCTCAAACTGCTGTACAGCACCACATACCCCAAGCACCCTTGGAATGTTTTCCCATTGCAAGTCTCCTCTGTGCCATCTTATCAAAATTACAATTTTAAAGTCCCCCGCTTGCTCAGCTTGTCCCTTGTGAAGTATTTCCTGATAAGTAGGGAATCCGGGCTGATTGCTGGTATTATGCCATTACCAACTCACTTAAAAACAAAGAAACAAAAAACAATGTTCAAAGTTATCTCTGACATCTACTTCTTTTGGTGTCTGGTCTTTGTCTTTTTCAATTGTAAGCTCCTTGATACAGGGACTCTGGGGTAGGCTCGGGAGAAAAAGGGAGCTTGGTTGCTTGTCTCAAGCTAAGAATCGGACCCACCACTCTTTTTTCTTTTGGTTTAGACCTCATCTACTCTAAACATTTTTGCTGGTAGAATAATGTTGGGTAGGGATGTGTGATTTTTTACATTTCTATACCGGCAACAGCACTAATGTGGTCAAAGCTATGTCAACAGTAAAGTGGTTTTGCCAGCATAGCTTATTTTGTTCAGAGAACTGGTATAAGTTATACCAGCAAAAGCATTCTTTTTCTGGTATAACTGCACATACACTAGAAGGGTATGCTGGTATCGCTATACTGTCATACTTGTTCTAGTGTAGACAAGGCCATAGACTAGACCAAAAATAGCATCAGATATACTGTAAAGACAACAAACATTGATAATAATATTGCCTTTTTGTTATGAGTGGTTAGACAATGCTCAGGGCCTTGAAGGATTGTTTCTGTTAAGAGGAGAAATTAATTATTTGAATCAGGTATTTCATTGATGCAATCCCTTTTATTTACAAAGCATGTCCGCAAAGTCCTGTTTCTCTGAACACAGTAGGAAAAAAACAACAGCAAGCAGTTTCCTTGCTCACGGTATCCAAGTCTGCCCCGACAATCAGTGCCCCAAGTAGCTCTTTTTCCTTGCTCCTGCTCAGGGCCACACTCAGGACTGCTTCTGTCCTTATCTGCTGGCTTCCTTTCGAACATGCACACAGTTTGCTAAACAGTCCCCAGTCCAGTCCCTGTATTTGCAACCAGTCCCATGGAAGACCCTCAGACCACATGGCTTAGACCTCCCAGGCATTACCATGAGACTTAGGCTATGTATATATGGATGCAGCTGTGCCACTAAAGCTCTGCTAGTGCAGATGCTCTAAGCCGACAGGAGAGAGCGCTCGCATCGACCTAATTTCTCCAGGCCCCATGAGCAGCGGTAGCTATGTCAGCAGGAAAAGCTATCCTGCCTACATAGCACTGTCCACACTGGCACTTAGGTCAGTGTAACTTATGTCACTAGGGGGGTGGCTTATTTACACCCCTGAGCAATGTAAGTTATACTGATGTAAGTGGTAGTGTAGACATAGCCTTAGCCCTGGTCTACACTATGAGTTTAGGTCGAATTTAGCAGCCTTAGATGGATTTAACCCTGCACCTGTCCACACGATGAAGCCCATTTTTGTCGACTTAAAGGGCGCTTAAAATCAATTTCTGTACTCCTCCCCGACAAGGGGATTAATGTTGAAATCGACATTGCCGGGTTGAATTTGGGGTAGTGTGGATGCAATTTGACGGTATTGGCCTCCGGGAGCTATCCCAGACTACTCCATTGTGACCTCTCTGGACACCACTTTCAATTCAGATGCACTGACCAGGTACACAGGAAAAGCCCCAGGAACTTTTGAATTTAATTTCCTGTTTGGTCAGCGTGGTGCGCTGATCAGCACAGGTGACCAGGCAGATCTCATCAGCAGAGGTGACCATGGACTCCCATAATCACAAAAGACCCCCTGCATGGACCGAAGGGGAGGTACTGGATCTGATTGCTGTATGGGGAGACGAATTCGTGCTATCCAAACTCTGTTCCAAAAGATGAAATGCCAAAATATTTGAAAAAATCTCCAAGGGCATGAAGGACAGAGGCTATAACAGGGACTTGCAGCAGTGCCGCATGAAACTTAAGGAGCTGAGGCAAGCCTACCAAAAAACGGCCGCTCCAGGTCAGACCCACCAGACATGCCGCTTCTATGATGAGCTGCATGCAATTCTAGGGGGTGCCCCCACCACTACCCCACTCCTGTTTGTGGATTCCTGCAAGGGATGAGGATTTTGGGGATGAGGAGGAGGAGAAGGAGGAGGTTGAAGATATCGCAGAGCAAGCAAGCGGATAAACAGTTCTCCCTGACAGCCAGGAACTGTTTATCACACTGGAGCCAATACCCTCTCAACCCTCCCAAGGCAGGCTCCTGGATCTTGAATGCGGAGAAGGGACCTCTGGTGAGTGTAGCTTTGTAAATATAATACATGGTTTAAAAGCAAGCGTATTTAATGATTAATTTGCTCTGAAGACTTAAAGAAGCCAAAAGACTGTGGCTAACCATGGCTGCCTGCAAGCCGAATTCTGTTGCCAGGCCCTGTGTGTGTGATTTCTTACACCAAACCGGCAGGCCCTCAATATAAGAGGCAAAATGCAACCTTGTACTCTAAAATGTGTCTTTTTAAAACTACTCTCCCTTTTTTTTCCTACCACAGCTGCAAATGTTTCAATGCTGCCCCTATCCTCTCCGTCCCAGAGGCTAGCGTAGATAAGAAGGCAAAAAAACGCACCTGCAATGAAATGTTCTCTGAGCTCATCCAGTCCTCCCGCACTGAAAGAGCTCAGCAAAATGCATGGAGGCAGACAATGTCAGAGTCCAGGAAAGCACAAAATGAATGCGAGGACAGGAGGGACACATGAGAGGATAGATGGCTGGAGCAAGAGGAGAGGTGGTAGCAGCATGATGAGAAGAGGCAGGAGGCAATGCTGAGGCTATTGGAGGATCAAACTGATATGCTCTGGCATATGGTTTTTGAGCTGCAGGAAAGGCAGCAGGAGCACAGACCGCTGCTTCAGCCCCTGTGTAACCAACCACCTTCCTCCCCAAGTTCCATAGCCTCCTCACCCAGATGCCCAAGAATGCGGGGAGGGGGGCTCCTGGCACCTAACCACTTCACCCCAGAGGACTGCCCAAGCAACAGAAGGCTGGCATTCAATAAGTTGTGAAATGCAGTGTGGCCTTGTCCTTCCCTCCTCCACTCCTTCTCCATCCCACCCGGTGCTTCCCTCCTCCCCCACCCCTCCTGGGCTACCTTGGCAGTTATCCCCCTATTTGTGTGATGAATTAATAAAGAATGCATGAATTTGAAACAACAATGACTTTATTGCCTCTGCAAGCACTGATTGAAGTGGGGAGAGGAGGGCAGTTGTTTTACAGGGAAGTAGAGTGAACCAAGGGGGCAGGTTTTCATCAAGGAAAAAGAAACCGAACTTTCACACCGTAGCCTGGCCAGTCGTGAAACTGGTTTTCAAAGCTTCTCTGATGTGCAGCATGCCCTGCTGGGCTCTTCTAACCGCCCTGGTGTCTGGCTGCATGTAATCAGTGGCCAGGCGATTTGCCTCAACCTCCCACCCCGCCATAAACATCTCCCTCTTACTCTCATAGTAATAACTATGGGAATATTGGTTTTGCTGAGGTCTATCTGAGTCAGTAAACTGCGCCAGCGCGCTTTTAAATGTCCAAAGGCACATTCTACCACCATTCTGCACTTGCTCAGCATATAGTTGAACAGCTTCTGACTACTGTCCAGGGTGCCTGTGTATGGCTTCACGAGCCATGGCATTAAGGGGTAGGCTGAGTCCCCAAGGATAACTATAGGCATTTCAACATCCCCAACAGTTATTTTCTGGTCTGGAAAGTAAGTCCCTTGCTGCAGTCATTCAGACAGACCAGAATTCCTGAAGATGAGAGCATCATGTACCTTTCCCGGCCAGCCCACATTGATGTTGGTGAAACGTCCCTTGTGATCCACAAGTGCTTGCAGCACCATTGAAAAGTACCCCTTGCGGTTTATGTATTGGGTACCCTGGTGCTCCGGTGCCAAGATAGGGATATGGGTTCCATCTATCACCCCACCACAGTCAGGGAAGCCCATTGCAGCAAAGCCAGCCATCCACTATGGCCTGCACATTTCCCAGAGTCACTACCCTTGATAGCAGCAGCTCAGTGATTGCGCTGGCTACTTGGATCACAGCAGCCCCCACAGTAGATTTGCCCACTCCAAATTGATTCCTGACTGACCGGTAGCTGTCTGGTGTTGCAAGCTTCTAGAGGGCTATTGCCACTCACTTGAGAACTGTGAGGGCTGCTCTCATCTTGGTATTCTTGCGCTTCAGGTCAGGGGAAAGCAAGTCACAAAGTTCCATGAAAGTGCCCTTACGCATGCGAAAGTTTCGCAGCCACTGGGATTCATCCCAGACCTGCAACACTATGCGGTCCCACCAGTCTGTGCTTGTTTCCTGGGTCCAGAATTGGCATTCCACAGCAGGAATCTGCCCCATTACCACCATGATGTCCACACTGTCAGGGCCCATGCTTTGAGAGAAGTCTGTGTCCATGTCCTCATCATTCTCGTCACCGCGCTGCCGTCACCTCCTCACCTGCTTTTGCAGGTTCTGGTTCTGCATATACTGCAGGATAATGTGCGAGGTGTTTACAACAGTGATAACTGTCGCGGTGATCTGAGCAAGCTCCATGCTTGCCCTTGTATGGCATCTGCAGGAGAGCAGAGTTGCAGCAGAAGTGGTGGATGATGGAATAGAGATTTATAGAGAGATGCCACAAGAATAGATATTTATAGAGAACGACGAGAGGACCTGTGAGGTGGATTCATGAGAGCAGGAGAGCAGAGTGGCAGCGGAAGCGGTGGTTGGAATGCCAATTTTTCCGACTTATTGCTCCGTCTGCAGGCAGAGCAGGAGAGCAGAGTGGCAGCAGAAGTGGTCGTTCAATGACGACAGTTAGCAGTCCTACTGCACTGTCTGCTGAAAGCAATATGGCGCCCGCACAAAAAAAAGGCACGAAATGATTGTCTGCCATTGCTTTCACAGAGGGAGGGGCAACTGATGACATGTACCCAAAACCACCCGCCTCAATGTTTTTGCCCCATCAGGCATTGCGAGCTCAACCCAGAATTCCAATGGGCAGCAGAGACTGGGGGAACTGTGGGATAGCTACTCACAGTGCAACGCTCCGGAAGTCGACGCTAGCCATAGTACTGTGGATGCACTCCACCGACTTAATGCACTTAGTGGGGACACACACAATCGACTGTATAAAATTGCTTCCTAAAAATCGACTTCTATAAATTCAACCTAATTTCATAGCGTAGCCATATCCTTAGTGACTTGCATGGTAGCCTCCTATTGTTACCGGCTATCACTATTTAAAGAGACATTCAATTGTTCCTTCCATTTAGCCTGAAAAAAGAGTGCTTAGCACATCCATCAGTTGTAACCAGGTCTGTAACTATCTATAGATCAAAGACAGGTTTGGTGGCAGCCATTATCATATTCCAGCATAACAACAATATAATAAATAAGTAAAGGACAGGACTAAATTTTCAATCAACCAATTTAATTTTGCCTACAGCACTTCTGGGTATATCTGTCTACCTGTGCACAAAATGTGCATTTGTGTGATACAATACTAACATACTATGTGCCTGAGGAACTGGTTGGTGTGATTAAGGGGGTTCATGTAAAATTGAAGTTTCAGGACAGTGAAGTATATGGAACAACAAACAGATCTTGAAGTTGGTTTTGTGTCAAAGTCAAATAGTTTATTTTGATTGTACTCCAATATCATAAATATTATTTCTATAATACGCAAAAAGGAGATAAATCAAATTTAAAAAGAGGCTATACTCTTTACTGGTTACAGAAGGGGATTGGGGAAAAGGGCTCCTAACTTCTACTCCTGATTATGCCAGTGGCTTACTGCATGTCTTTGGGAAAGTCATTTACACTTTCTGTATCTCAGTTTACCCATCTCTGAAAGGGATATCCTCATAGCGACACCGTTACCTATCACCATGTTGAGATTTAATTAATGATTATAAAGCACTTTGCAATACACAGCTGAAAGATAGGGGTATGCCTCCCATAGGTGATATGGTATTGCGGATGGTTATTGGCCTTGGCTTCCTATTTATCTAGAATATCGTTGGAAGAGTGAATATATTTGGTTTAGAATTAAATCTGTTTTGTGTGGGTTTACAAAACCAATACTGCCAGGGTATTTTTAAACTGTGTGTGTGTGTGTGTGTGTGTCTGTCTGTCTGTCTGTCTTTTGGCATGATTTTATACCAGTGTTCATGATCAACTGATGGGAAATGTATGAGTGTATTTGGGGACTCGAGTATAGACCATTTTTATTGCATATAATGTAAATCACCAATAGCAAATTATTCCAGACGTGAAATCTTAGACATACTCTGCATATCCCAAGGGGTCCTCAGAAAACAAGTACATACAATATTAGTTACGAAATATCTCAGACACTGAGAAAATGCAGGAATTGTATCTCCTTTTTCAAAACTTTCTGGGAGAGAATCTCAGAACACTCCTTTAATTCTCATCCTTCTAGTTCCCCACAGTTTTTTTTAATTGATCTCATCTTGATGAAACAGAATTCAGCAGAGCCAGAGAAAACCAAAAGCAACATGCCTTTATACCCATAAAGAACACTCGAGCAAAAGTACACTACATGCAAACACACACATTCACTCATTCACTGTTAGCAGCACCCAGTGATGTGTTAAACTAGCCTTAATGGATTCCAAGCCAGCCTATGCAATAGTCTTTGATGCAGCTATTCGTGACAGATAACGTTCATTTCACTAGGCTCAAATGATCTATGGAGAAATGGCATTTGTCTTGATCATGACACTTCATTATTTCTGTGTATAATACTAATTGCTTACAAATCTTATAAATATTTCCTCAGAGAGTGTTCAAACATTTATAGCCTGTTTAAGTCATAAAGAAGTTATGCTCTGAATACAAGGTTTTGTGCGGAGTTTACAAATAATATGACCTAAACTCTCCACTTCATTCTCATGCAGTATGTAAGAAAAAAAGTAATTCCCTGATCTATACTGTAAGCTACATGATTTTAAAACTCCAGCTAAAGAATTAATTTATCTAAAACTATATCGTAGGTGCTCAGCTTCTTCCTATACATAACATACTGTAGAGCTGCATGAAAATATTTCACGGGATTTTTAATACAGAGTATTATTACCATGTCATCATGCTGTTCAGTTCATACAATTGTGCTTCTGTGCTGATTCTGCTGAACTTTCCTAAAGGATACACCCCAATGTGTAATGAGAAATGTCTATGTCTATTTAACCACTCTTTCAACAGGAAAAACATATTCCATTAAAATGACTATTTACCAAGTTTGTAATGGTCATTTGTATGTCTTTCTCCACAGGCTGAGTTTGATGATTAGGGAAAAGATCAGGAGAAGAGCTGAGGTAGGAAATGTTGTTGGGAGTTGAAGTGTTAAGCAGAACTACTCCTGCTCCCCTTCTCTCCCCTCCATCATATTACTGTGACCGGCTATAGCAGCCAGGAAAGGGTTAAGGGCTATCTGTCTGTCACATGGCTTAGCAGGGATTTAAAACAAAGGTGAATTCAACCTCCTTCCACCCAGAGAGAGGCAAGGGGAAAGCCTCTGGGGTTAACAACTCAAGCTGGGCTGGGAAATTGCTTTGTTTTGGTGTTAATCATAAGTTTTCTTTTTAACCAATAAATTGTGCCATGAGGCAAGGACCTGAAACTGACTTGGTTATGGCACTGGTTCCTTCCTGGGCTGGTGAGATAGCTGGCCAGTTTACAGGTCATATGCACTATGAGAGCAATCATGTGTGAGTTGAGGAAGGAGAGGTGACTAGATCGCTCATTTGTAGTCTTCTAACACAACAATTTGTATTTTAGGCCTTCTCTACACTAGAAGGGGTTTGTCGGTCTAGATATACTGGTGTAGCAATCTTGGCAAACCCTCCCAGGATAGTACAGCTTATATCAGCAAAAGAGTCCTTTGACTGGTATAGATTATAGCAGTTACATGAATGTAATGAGCCATACCAGCAAGTGCACTTTTTTGTCAGTATAACTGTGTCTGTACTCAGGCTTTTGCTAGTACAAAAAATGTAGTTAATAACAATAACATCACACCACTACGTGTCATTGCTATACTGGTGAAACGTCTAATGTAGATACCAGACGTTATTTTCTTTTTCCTTTGTATAGTACTCAGAGCACTGGATGGTATCTTTATGAATATAAATAAATATTTCTTTTATAACAATATTTTTCTTTCCTTTTCAAAAGTTAGCACTAAAAAACAAAAGAAGAAAAAAGAAATAAAACAAAAAATAGAGGTTAGGTTAGGGGAAGAAAGAGAAGAAAGGGATAGGAAGAGGTTGGAATGTGTCAGGAGGGTGATCCAATAGTTAGGGCATGAGCCTAGAACTTGGGACACTGAGGCCTGGTCTACACTGGGGTGGGGATCGATCTAAGATATGCAACTTCAGCTACAAGAATAGCGTAGCTGAAGTTGATGTATCTTAGATCAACTTAGAATCACTTACTTCGCGTCCTCGCGGCGTGGGATCGATGGCCGCCACTCCTCTATCGACTTTGCTTCTGCCTCTCACTGAGCTGGAGTTCAGCAGTCGATGGGAGAGCGATCGGGGATCAATTTATCACGTCTACACTACATGTGATAAATCAATCCCCGATAGATCAATCGGCGGGTAGTGTAGACGTACCCTGAGATTCAATTCCCTGTTTTGCCACAAACTTTCTGTATTAGTTCTCCATCTGTTAAATAGGGATAATAGCACTTCCCTACCTCATAGAGGTGTTGTGAGGACAAATACACTAAAGATTGTGAAGCACTTTGAGATCCACTGATGAAAAGTGATTTATAAGATCAACTTGCTCCTAAACATCTGTTTCTGGCCACTGTCACAGATGGGATACTAGAGTAGATGGACCATGGGTCTGATCCAGTTAAGTAAACTCTCTGTGTAAGGGAACCACCTGCAAGAAAATTATTAACAGTGCTTGCAAAGATAGAGAAAGACACTACAAGAGAATGTTGTCCAGAAAGAGAAAAAGATCCTACATGAACTTTTGCAAAGATTCAATTGTAACAGAGTTATGGAACAGATAAGAAATTCAACCAGAATAACTCTAGATTGTGATGTGGGGTTGGGAAGTGCTAGGTCAAGGAGCTAACTTTGGGCTGGTGATGGAGTTATTGGTAAAGGTGATTTTGTTGTGCAAGAAGTCTGCAAAATTATATTTCTTTGATGGCAAAGCTTTGAAGTTCTCCCAGTTGCTGATTTCCAGCCTAACAGCCAAGAAGTTGGATATCTCCTTGTCAAGGCTCAGCATTGCTGCTGATTTAGGTGTTCATTTTGGGAAGAATGCAACATTCATGTTGTCTTGATGGACATAAATTGATCTAGATACCTTTCTGATGTATACCAGAACTACCTGATATTACATTGCTGGTGTAAAACACTTCAATGAAAGAAAAATGAACTGTATGTCAGAATAGATTAGTGTAGTGTGGAAACTAAGGGAAAGGCTACAAATTCCAACTGGGCCACATCTAGTTCTGACCAGTCACAAAATCAACATAGAAGCAGCAGGACCATGCACATGGGGGAAAGTCAATATATGAAACATTTCAAGTATGCTGGATTAAAACACTAAGGCAAACTAAATAAAATAATGACCAACCGCAGCTCAAAAAAAAAAAAATCATGTAAGCCTATCAGTGGCAAATTTTCCAAAACAGTGTAAAACAGCACAAATGCATTCATTTTTAGAGCCAAAGGAAGGACTAATACGTAATTAAACTTTGCAAAAATTAAGATAGCTTAGTAATATGCAAAAAATGTGTAGCCTGAACAGCCTTAGCAAAAGCACACCAGGTCAAAGCAAGAAAGACTTATGGTTCTATTAACACAACAAAAGAGTAGATATCAGAGCAATCTCTGGATCATTTACAGCAAGGGAGATGCTGCACACCAAAAATGAACAGTCCACGCAATGCAATGAGAAATGAAAAGGGAAATTATGCAGTGAAAAAACCCAAATTTCCCAATCGAACTGCAGATCAACAATGTAACTCATAAATGCTCAACCACTGAATGGAATTATTACTGAAAGTAACTTGCCTATTAATGCTGAATACATGATGTAGCAAAATCTTTCAAAAGTGAAAGACATTCCATGGACCAAAAATATATGATACTGTTGAACTCCAAATGGAAACGTTCTGATTTTATATGCTACTGCTGGTATTAGTTCTGCTAGCAAGACCATGTCGTCCTCTAACACTGAATGGTTTACAGCACAATCCAGCTGCCACACAAATAAATAGAGGGCTTTCCTGTGCCTTCTTTGGGGTCATCCACTGCCATAGCTGGGAGTGGATGACACTGGATGGATCACTCAATGATTGCCTGTTCTGTTCATTCCCTCTGAAGCACCTGGCATTGGCCACTGTCAGAAGACAAAAACAATGAAGAGTCCTTGTGGCACCTTAGAGTATGCCAATATTTTTATGGCTGACTTAGAACAATGCTTCCTCAGCTTTCGTCCCCTAGCACCACTCCTCTACTTGCGCTACATTGATGACATCTTCATCATCTGGATCCATGGGAAGGAGACCCTTGAGGAATTCCACCAGGATTTCAATAATTTCCACCCCACCATCAACCTCAGCCTGGACCAGTCCACACAAGAGATCCATTTCCTGGACACTACAGGGCAAATAAGCGATGGTCACATAAACACCACCCTGTACCGGAAACCTACTGACTGCTATGCTTACCTACATGCCTCCAGCTTTCATTCAGACCACATCACACGATCCATTGTCTACAGTCAAGCCCTAAGATACAACCGCATTTGCTCCAATCCCTCAGACAGAGACACGCACCTACAGGATATTTATCAAGCGATCTTAAAATTACAATACCTATCCGGGGAAGTGAAGAAACAGACTGATGGAGCCAGAAGGGTACCGAGAAGTCATCTACTACAGGACAGGCCCAACAAAGAAAGTAACAGAGCACCACTTGCCATCACCTACAGCCCCCAACTAAAACCTCTCGAGTGCATCATCAAGGATCTACAACCTATCCTGAAGGATGATCCCTCACTCTTACAGACCTTGGGAGACAGGCCAGTCCTCGCTTACAGACAGCCCCCAAACCTGAAGCAAATACTCACCAGCAACTGCACACCACACAACAGAAACACTAACCCAGGAACCAATCCCTGCAACAAACCCTGTTGCCAACTCTGCCCACATATCTATTCAAGGGACACCATCATAGGACCTAACCACATCAGTCACACCATCAGGGGCTCGTTCACCTGCACATCTACCAATGCAATATATGCCATCATGTGCCAGCAATGCCCCTCTGCCATGTACATTAGCCAAACCGGACAGTCTCTATGCAAAAGAATAAATGGATACAAATCAGACATCAAGAATTGTAACATTCAAAAACCAGTAGGAGAGCACTTCAATCTCCCTGGACACTCAATAACAGACTTAAAAGTGGCCATTCCTCAACAAAAAAACTTCAAAAACAGACTTCAAGGAGAAACTGCAGAACTGGAATTAATTTGCAAATTTGACACCATCAAATTGGGCCTAAATAAAGACTGGGAGTTTCTGGGTCACTACAAAAAGTAATTTTCCATCTGTTGATACTCACCCCTTCTTGTCAACTGTTGGGAAATAAATTTGTTAGTCTCTAAGGTGCCTCCTCATTGTTTTTGCTGATACAGACTAACACAGCTACCCCTCTGAAACCTGTCGGGAGACAGGATACGGGCTAGATGGACCATTGGTCTGACCCAGTATGGCCATTCTTATGAAATATGGGAGGGGAGGGTGTAAAACCAATTGTCTACTAAATATTTAGGGCAAGATCATTGTTTGCAATCTAGCTCAGTATAAGAAGCAGTATATTGTTGTATTGCCCCTGCAGCAGCCTGGGAGGAAGATTGTGACTTGAGGAATCACAGCCAGCCTCCCTCCCAGCTACCAGCTGCTCCAGGGAGGGCGTAAATGGTGACGGTTTATACCCAGTGCAGTGTACACTCCTTGGTGTGCCAGTTTAAATAGCCTGTAAGAAATGTTGAAAAGGGTAGAGTCAAGGCTCTGCCCAACCCCACTCATTCTTGGACTGTCTTACCCACCTGCATGACGTAGGGACATGACTCTGCAGAGTCTGCTTCCCCCCACATACAGGAAGTGGTGGTATGACCCACCAACAAAGGGAGACAGAGGATGACTTATGCATGCTCTGCTCCCTTGCACTGGTGTGGCCACATGGTCTGGCCCATAGGAGCCTATTCTCTTCCCAGTATACATGCATAAACATTCATCAATGTCAATAGGGAAAATAGTCTCCTCATACCCCTATAGCAGGTAAAAAATAATGACAGTGGCTATATATTAAAGTGACATGACACAGATAGTTCTATTTAAATGACAATGTCCTAAGGCAGCGGTGTGTTCTTCTTTTTTCTGTGCCATTCTCAGCTGGTTTGCCAAGAGCACTCCACTCTTACAGAAAAGAAATGAGCACAAGAAATTGTTGTCCTTTCCTCTTCACAGAAAAAAAAAGTTTTGTTTAATTAAATACCTAAGAAACAAATACTTCAATATTTCCATTTCTATAAAATGTCTGAAATACTAAGCCTGACTAAAAACAGATTTTTAACACATGAAAAGTCATTTTTAGTGGAGCCATTGATCTACCTTCCAATTACCCAGGGCAGAGGGGATCTAAAAATGTAAGTTTATTATATTTAACTGACATCTGGTGTTTTGGTATCACAATTTAAAGCAATACACGCAAATATGAAAAGTGGAGCATCTACTGTACACAAGGGGGTGTCACAGCTCAAAGCATTTCAATTAGTTTGCTAAAAGACAATGCTACTGTATCTGGGACCAGGTTGAACTAAAGAAGTGATTACTTAATGCTGGTAATGTTGCACTGCATTATACTTTGAGATATCTTGGGACGGTCATTTAGGACTGATGGTCACTTAATAAAGATAGTTTTTATTTAACAAAGGGTTATCTGTAATTCTTTTTCCCTTTAATTTTAATAAATTCTATTAAAAATAGATTGGGATGAATAATCGGACTTTCTGTGGGCAGTCCTTTGCTGGCAGCACCAATCTGTAGACTATTAATAGCACAGGAAATGTTATTAGAATAATTTACTATTCATCATGAATAATAAATGAACAGAATTATTTGCTATTCACATATCTCTAGTTAAAATGTACAGACAATTGCTTGTTTTAGTATAATGCTTAACACATTGATGCTTTTAGGGGATTTTTTTAATTTCCACATCAACTGCGCTATTGATAGCATTGTTTAATACACAAGTACTTGGAATTTGATCCTTCTCAGCTGTTTCACAGTCTCCTAGTCATTTGAAACTGTGCTTGCTCCATGTCTGCCTAGGCTCTGGGAGATTTTTTTGGCCAACTTTCCTCCAATACTTTCAGCAGTAATTAGTTTAATGTAAGATGCCTCATAGTGAAGGGATATTTTATTTTCTTCTTCACTCCACAGAGCACAATGGGACTGATTAAGCAAGGTGCTTAAACACATGTTTAACCTAAAGAGCTCATACCTAACTTGAAGTACTCATTTCCCTAAAGTGAGGCATGTGCTTAAGATATTGCTGTATGGAGGCTTTGGTGGGTACATCGGTCTCCAGCTGCAGTGTGTGATCAGGCTGCATGAAACCAGCTCCTCTGTTAGTAGTTCATCAACATTATTCTCAAATGCCTAGAAGGCTGGTTCCACACTATCCCCTGTTCCACTCTGAGAACCAAAACCATTCTGAGACCAGCCTCTTGTCTGTGCATTGGTCTTGTGACAGGCATGGCAGTTACTGGAGTAAAGTAAGCCCTTTCTGCGGGGAATTATATTGGGTGGGGATCAGAAGAATTTCCTCACCATTCTTCAGACTACCTTTTCATCAGGCATCTGCTTGGACAGGATGGTGGGAAGCCTTAAGACCCTTTCATGGAGAGCTCCCTACTTGTTTTATTGATTGTGTTAAGTTGCTCCCCATTTCCCTCCCAGAGTTGCTTCTCCCATCCACTTATTTTGTAATTCTTTCTCTTTTCATTCTGTCTGGCCACAGGAAATGCGAAAAACAAAATGCTTTCATGCACACTGTGCATATCTATCTGGAAAGAACCGTAGAAGTTAAAAAGTCAGATCACTCATTAATTTCCTTTGCAAGCCTAAGAAGGGCCAATCTGCCTGTAAGGGTTCAATATCTCACAGTTGAAAAGTTTCTTGTAATGTCCATCCTAACCCTCCCTTGCTTCAATTTAAGCCCATTGCTTCTTGTCCTACCCTCAGAGGTTAATTAAAACAATTTTTCTCTCTCCTTCTTGTAACAATCTTTTATGTACTTGAAAACTGTTATCATGTCCCTCCTCAGTCTGCTCTTTTCCAGACTAAACAAACCCATTTTTTTCAATCTTCCCTCATACGGTAGTTCATGTTTTTTAGACATTTAGTCATTTTTGTTGCTCTTCTCTGGACTTTCTCCAATTTGTCCACAATGTGGTGCCCAGAACCGGACACAATACTCCAGTTGAGGCCTAATCAGCACAGAGTACAGCAGAATTACTTCTTGTGTCTTGCTTACAACACTCCTGCTAATACATGCCAGAATATGTTTGCTTTTTTTGCAACAATGTTACACTGTTGACTCATATTTAGCTTTTGATCCACTGTGACCCCCAGGTCCCTTTCCGCAGGACTCCTTCCTACAGAGTCATTTCCCATTTTGTTTGTGTGCAACCGATTGTTCCTTCCTAAGTGGAGTACTTTGCGTTTGTCCTTATTGAATTTAATCCTATTTACTTCAGAGCATTTCTCTGGATTGTCCAATTCATTTTGAATTTTAATCCTATAATTCCCCAGGTTGTCTTTATTCCCCTTTTGATAGTTTGGCACTATATTTGCCCTTTTCCAGTCCTCTAGAATCTCACCTGTCTTCCATGACTTTTCAAAGATAATCACTAATGGCTCAGATATCTCCTCAGTCAGTTCTTTGAGTATTCTAGGATGTATTTCATCAGGCCCCTGTGACTTGAAAATCTCTAACTTGTCTAAACAATTTTTAACTTGTTCTTTCCCTATTTAACCTCATTTTCACTGGCATTCATTAAGCTAGAAGTCAATTGCTACTAAACTTTTTGGTGAAAACTGAAACAAAAAAGTCATTTAGCACCTCTGCCATTTCCACATTTTCTGTTATTGTCCCGCCATCTCCACCCCTATTGAGTAATGGGCCTATGCTGTCCTTGGCCTTCCTCTTGCTTCTAATGTATTTGTGGAATGTTTTCTTGTTACCCTTTGGCCACCTTTGAGACTAACAGAAATATTGGGAGCATAAGCTTTCGTGGGTAAGAATCTCACTTCTTCAGATGCAGATGTCTTGCATCTGAAGAAGTGAGGTTCTTACCCACGAAAGCTTATGCTCCCAATACTTCTGTTAGTCTCAAAGGTGCCACAGGACCCTCTGTTGCTTTTTACAGATTCAGACTAACATGGCTACCCCTCTGATACTTGTTACCCTTTATATCTCTAGCTAGTTTAATCTCATTTTGTGCCTTGGCCTTTCCAATTTTGTCCCTATTTACTTGTGTTATTTGTTTATATTCATCCTTTGTAATTTGACCTAGTTTCCACTTTTTGTAGGATTCTTTTTTGAGTTTCAGATCATTGAAGATCTCCTGCTTAAGCCAGGGTGGTCTCTTACCATAATTCCTATCTTTCCCAAGTAGTGGGATAGTTTGCTGTTGCGCCTTTAATAATGTCTCTGAAAAAATGCCAACTCTCTTGAACTGTTTTTCCCCTTAGACTTGCTTCCCAAGGGATCTTACTTACCAACCTCCTGAGTTTGCTAAAGTCTGGTTCTTGAAATCCATTTTCCTTATTGTGCTGTTTTCCCTCCTACCATTCCTTAGAATCATGAACTCTGTTATTTCATGATCACTTTCACCCAAGCTGCCTTCCATTTTCAAATTCTCAACCAGTTCTTCCCTATTTGTTAAAAGCACATCTAGAATAGCCTCTCCCCTACTGGCTTTCTCCACTTTCTGAAATAAAAAATGGTATCCCAATACATTCCAAGAACTTGTTGGATAATCTGAGCCCTGTGTTATTTTCCCAACAGATGTCTGGGTAGTTGAATGCCTCCATCACCACCAAGTCCTGAGTTTTGGATGATTTTGTTAGTTGTTTATAAAAAGCCTCATTCAACTCTTCTTCCTAGTTAGGTAGTCTGTAGTAGACCCCTACTATGACACCACCTTTGTTTTTTACCCCTTTTATCCTTACCCACGTTTTTTTTACCCTTTTATCCTTACCTTTCAACAAGTCTTTCTCCTATTTCCATCTCAGCCCCTGTCCAAGCGTATACATTTTTGATATATAAGGCAGCACCTCCTCCCTTTTCTCCCAGCCTATCATTCCTGAGAGCTGTACCATTCTATATTAATATTCCAGTCATGTGTATTATCCCACCAAGTCCAACTATGTCATAGTTGTGTTTATTAACTAGCATTTCTCGTTCTTTCTGCTTATTTCCCATACTTCTTGCATTAGTATACAGACATCTAAGATACTGATTTGATTCCCCCCCCTATGTTCTCTCTTGTCTCTCCTTTATCCCATGCTTCCCCTCAGATTCCGACCCTTCTCTCTCTTTTTTACTTACCTGTGGGCTTTTGTCTCCTGCATCCATCAAATATAGTGTAAAGCCCTCCTCACTAGGTTAGCCAGTCTGAATCCAAATATGCCCTTCCCCTTCCTTGATAGGTGGACCCCATCTCTGCTTAGAAGTCCTTCTTCCCAGAACAGCATCCCGTGGTCAAGGAAGCTGAAGCCTTCCTGGGCGACACCATCCTGGTGATGCATCTGTCTCTGCCTGGACTCCTACCCTTGACTGGAAGGATCAAAGAGAACACCACCTGCACCTATTTTGGTTTCTCCAAGTCCCTTTATCCAGTCCAGACATCTCACCATATTTTTGTGGTGTTCTCAGAGTTAAGGCTGCTTCTATTTTTTTCTCATGCCAGTTTTGGGTTATTATTAATGTGTATTGTTCAAAGTCTCTAGCTGGCAATAAGGGACTTGGAAATAGCCAATTAACAACAACAACAAGAAGAAATCATTTGTATCAATGTAGGAATAATGTCTTTAAATATAATTCTCTCAGACTTCTTTCTACCAATTTCTTGGCCCATCTTGCAGAGCATTCTGCAGTTAAATTTTAAGTTTTCCAGAAAAGGATTTACATACTATTTGCAAAAGGAGTGATTCTATTGGGTTGGGGGACAAAGAGGGTCAGACAAATAAACTGGTCTGAACCCAGTCAAACTCATTTTAAAAATATCTTTTCTAATAAGTTAGGGCTGCTTTCAATTTAATACATATGAATGTGTCTGTTCAATTAGATAATTGCAAACTGTTAATAAAAAGTCCACATACAGACCGAATTCCTAAATATAAATATACAGTTTTGACCTCCAAAATAAGCTTTTAGAGGTTCATTATCCATTAGATGTCCAGGGCTTTGGCCATCCACCTCCATTAGTATTAATGAGAGTTGCATGAAACCCCTGTGCATCAAACTGAGAATTATTAGTCTGCTATTTTCCATTCTATAATAGTTGGTCTCTCTTTCTCTCTCTCTCTCTTTCTCGTGCCTTGGCCTATCTCTGCACAGAGCTTTCCCCTCCCTCACCCCCCTTTTTTTAACAAGTCACTTCCATGGCTTGGTCTAT
Source organism: Malaclemys terrapin pileata (assembly GCF_027887155.1). Classification (NCBI taxonomy): domain Eukaryota; kingdom Metazoa; phylum Chordata; order Testudines; family Emydidae; genus Malaclemys; species Malaclemys terrapin. The sequence continues at coordinate 138,729,251 of NC_071507.1, forward strand.
ATTAAAATAAGAACAAATTTATTAATGACAATGAATACATTCAGGTAGAAAATTACACCTCTGGAATTTTTCCTTTCCTTAAGCCCGTCAGATCATTCATTGTCTCATCTTTGTTTCCATTTCAGGGGTTTCTCCCTAGGTTCTTCTTTTCTCAGTTCCTTCGTTTATTAACTGAATAGAAGAGGAGGGAGGGCCTAAGTGCAATACAAATTTGGTGGGAAATGATTTTAACCCTGGGATTTGGGGTGGGAACTGCTGAGATAAAATCAGATGACTGGAAAACAGGTAACCCCTTTGCATTACTCCTTAACATTTCTGGGATTGGCTGTTAAAGATATATGGGCCTGAATGATTAATAACCAGGGATCCTAGAAATCTGTTTGCCATGGAAAAATGTGGAAAAACATGAAATTTGTGTTTTTACAGAGAATCTTTAGTTGTTACATTTTGTGGGGAAAAAAACCCATATATTAACTATTACCTACATTTTACTGAAAGTTAGGGTGCCCATATTTCCCAAAGTGAAAATGGGAAACCATACGGGCTGGCCTTAGCCTCTACCCCCATGTGGGGTTGGCCCAAACCGACTGGCCTCGTCGCTCGCCCGAGACCCGTCTCCTGGGGCTGGGGCTGACATCCCAATCTCCGCCGCCAAGTGCCTGGTGTTGCTGCTCACCCACCCCCAAATGTTCCTCCAGCCCCCTCTTGGTGAGCGCCCCCTACTTTTTTGGCAAAACTGGGCATTTGTCCCATTTGTTCTTGCCAACTAATGATCCGTTGGCAAAAGCAAACAGGACAAATTCTCAGTTTTGCCAAAAAAAAGTCAGGACAGCTGGAGCAGGGCTTAAAAAGGAGACTGTCCCAGCCAGAATGGGACATAGGGTCACCCTAGTTCATTTGATAACTATATATTTTGTGGATAGGGAAACTGAACTTCGTGGAAAAAAGCAAATTTTTATGGTTCTTTTCCAGAGAGTATTCGGGTTTTTTTATCACAGAAAACTAAGATCCCAAATAATAACTAATGATTTCTTCTGGCCCTCAAAAATTAGAAAAGCTATCCCACCTCTGTTTATTTTTTCCCAAAATAGAATCCACCTATGAAGACAAAAAGAAAATGGTTCAATATCACGTGAGACACTTTGGGCTTGTCTGCACTTAAAATATTAGAGTGGCACAGCTGTGCCGCTGCAGTACCGCTGCTGTAGCACTTCAGTGTAGACACTACCGAGAGGAGAACCCTCCCATCGGCATAAGTAATCCACCTCCCTGAGAGGTGGTAACTAGGTCCATGGAAGGAGGGGGAATTAGGTGGGCTTAACAACACTGCTCAGTGGTGTGCATTTTTCACACCTCTGAGCGATGTAGTTAAACCTGCTACTACTATAGACCAGGCCTTTATCTAAGGACCCACAGATCAGCCAAGGTTGGTCACTCCCCTCCCCAACTATAGAAACTAAAATAACTAAATTAGGGTATTGTTAATGACCCAGTGGCTGTAAGAAAGAGGCTCACACTAGGCAAACTGTCACTCCAAGAAATCCACGCCACATATTTTCACCCCAAAATATAAATTATACATTGTTTTCTTATAAATCAACTATACTGTGAATAATCTGCTTTCACCCCAAATTAGAATCTACACATTTGTTTGTCTTGTGAGTCAGATCTGTATTCTTCTATATGTGGAATATGTCTCTTGTTCTATTACAGAGAGAAAGTGGGTGAAGTAATATCTTTTATTGGACCAACTTCTGTTGCTGAGAGAGACCCGCTTTTGAGCTTACACAGATCTCTTCTTCAGGTCTTCTTGTTCTATTGTAAGTCTGAATAATGTTAAATGCTTAGTATAATCAAAGAATGTACAGTGTATGTCCTCCAAATTAGGAAAATTATAAGGATTTTGTTGGGTTTCATTGTAAGTAATTGTTGCACTCTAGAAGTAGCAGGAATTGTCTGGCACAGGTATGTAGAAATGTTGAAAGATATAAACCAGGGTATAATTTTGGGATAGTAAAAGAAAATTGCTTAAAAAGGAAGATTCCAATTGATAGTAGGGGAAAATAATGAAATATAATCCTTGAAATGAAGCAAATTTAAAAAGCCTCCAATAAGAAAAGGATTAAAGAAATTTGTTATACTTCAGCACCCTCTACTGGAGACCGATGGAAGCAGCAGATAAAGCAGGGCTTGTCTATGGGCTGGTCTACTCTAGGGGGGGGGGATCGATCCAAGATACGCAACTTCAGCTACGCGAATAGCGTAGCTGAAGTTGAAGTATCTTGGATTGAATTACCTGGGGTCCAGATGGCATGGGATCGACGGCCACGGCTCCCCTGTCGACTGCGCTACCGCCACTCGCTCTGGTGGAGTTCCGGAGTCGACAGTGAGCACGTTCGGGGATCGATATATCGCGTCTTAACAAGACGCGATATATCGATCCCGGATAAATCGATTGCTACCCGCCGATACGGCGGATAGTGAAGACGTAACCTATGCTTAAAACACAGCCGCAACATAGCTGCACCAATGCAGCTGTGGCACAGTAGCAAGGCAGTGTAGACACTACCTACGCCAACAGGAGGGGATCTCCCATTGGCATAGGTAATCCACTTCCCAACAGAAGAATTCTTCTGTCAACTTAGTGCTGTCTACATGGGGATTTAGGTCAGTTTAACTATGCTGGTAAAGGGTGTGGATTTTTTCACACCCCTGACGAACATAGTTAAACCAACCTAATTTTCTAGTGTAGACCAGGCCTGAGAGAGCTAAAGTCTGAGGACCCACTTAGCACATGTCCAACAGGAATCAGAGGGTGCTCCCCTCCAATGATCAGTGAAACTGGGGTATATAAACTGAAGTCCTCATGTGCTAAAGAGACTTGACTGAACCCAATACAAGAAGCTGCAGAATCCTAAGTGCAACTGACACCCAGACCAGTCATGTGGACAGGACTCTCCCCCATCCTGTGGTTAAGAGGATAAGAAGAAGCAGTGAAATTTCACCTCAAAGACTGTATTTCTCCTTTTATTCTTTAATATAAATAACTGTAGGTTATCTTGCTGAGTCTACACTCTCAAATGACACCTCAAATAACCAATTTTAGATTTTTAACTCTTATAAATCCAAGCAAACTGGCTTGAGAGAGATTGAAAATAATAGTTGTAATCAATTGCTTTTAATATTCTAAATTTGTCCCTTTTGACCAATCAAGTCAAAGAGAAGTAACCACACTCTGCAAAGTACCTTAAAGATAAGTGCACCTTTGTAAGTGTGAATAATATCATAGATACTAAAGAATTGAGAATTGCTGATCATAAGTAACTGTATTAAGAAATCTTGGTAATTTGCATTGTTCTTTGATATAACTGTGATGCAGGCAGGCCAAGTGCTAGCTCTTGCCCAGGTAGTGGGCATCAGCTAAGAACTGACACCCTCATAAATGGAGGCCAGACCAGGTCACCTATGTGTTAGTTTTGCTCAAAATAGGTGCTAGTTTTATAAGAATGTATTTAGTGTTTCGACTCTATGAAACGCTTGTAAGTTGCTGCCTGCATTAATCTCACTTGTAATGTCTATATTCCGTGCCATAAGAAAATATGTAATTTTTGCTTTATAAGTTTGAAAATGTTTGCCCAAAACTTATGAACCCAGGTGCAGGAATCATTCCCCACCCACCTCTCTCTAGAAGAACTATCAAAATCAGATGGGCAATCAAGAATCACTGCAATACAAAGGACTATGTATGGGACTTGGGAAATGCTACATGCAAGGAAACTCTTCTGATGGGCTTGAAATCTGAATGAAGGAAATAAAATGAAGCCAGAAGAAAATTTTCCATCTTTTTTGGTTGTTTTAACTCTGAAGGGCCAGAGATCTTCAGGGGCTGCCACCTGGGGCTGCCCCGAGAAACACTTTAAATTGACAGATCACTACAACTCGGTTACTCTTAGGATTTAGATGGTAATTCATTTGTGTGTATGTTTGCTTGTTTTAACCTGTCAATAACTCATTCCTTTTTCCTAGTTAAACTATCTAAAATTTTATTATTACACGATTGGTGACAGGCGTCTTTTTTGGTGTAGGAGCTAAAGTACCAATTGATCTGGGGTAAATGACTGGTCTCTTGGGACTGGAAGCAATCTAAATGTGGTGTGATTTTTGGTGTAAGTGACTATTATCACCAAGTCCAGTTTGTCCAAGCGTCAAGATAGCCTAAGGGGACTGTCCATGGTAAGACTAATATAGTGACCCAGCAGTTCACATTTGTTACTGGTTTGGTGAAATCTAATTATAGAATACACCACTAATTTGACAGTCTGCCCTGAGGTAGGCTGTCACAATCATGAGCTATTCCAGACAGTGTGACTATAATTACCATATATACATGTTCATTAGCCCGTTCATTTATAAGGCGACCCCCACAAATGGATAGGTAAAAATAGCAAAAAACTGTATGATCCGTTCATAAGCCGACCCTATATTTCAGGGGTTGGAAAACTTTGGCTCCCGGCCCGTCAGGGTTAGCTGCTGGAGGGTCGGGATGTTTTGTTTACTTGAAGCATTTGCAGGCCTGGAGCCCCTCAGCTCCCTGTGGCTGCGGTTCACCATTCCTAGCTAATGGGAGCTGCGGGAAGTGGCGCACCACTTCCCGCAGCTTCCATTGTCTGGGAACGGTGAACCGTGGCCACAGGGAGCTGAGGGGTTCCATGCCTGCAGACGCTCCAGGTAAACAAAATGACAAGGTATTAGATATTCAATTCAATGATTCCATAGAGTTTAAAATCATCAAATTTTGGCTTAGACCCATTTATAAGCTGACCCCCGCCCTTTGATGCATCACTTTTTTACCAAAAATATTCAGCGTATGAATGAGTATATACAGTACTGAGCCTCAACTCCAGTCTGTGCTAATTGCTTGCAGCATAGGTGCTGACTCTGTGGGTGCTCAGGACTGGAGCACCCATGGGGAAAAGTTAGTGGGTGCTCTGCACCCACCTGCAGTCAAGCTCCCCTCACCCTCTGCCCCACCTCCTCCTCCTCTCCTGAGCGCACCGCGTCCCCGCTCCTCCACCTACCTCCCAGTATTTCCTGCCCAGCCATTGCCAAACAGGTGTTTGACAGCATTAGCGTGCTCCTGGGGGAGAGGGGAGGAGCGGGAACGTGGCACGCTCAGGGGAGGAGGCAGGAAAGAGGCAGGGCTGGGGCAGGGACTTCGGGGAAGGGGTTGGAAGGGGCCAGGGAAAGGGTGGGAAGAGGCGGGGCAGGGGCTGGGGTTCATGGAAGGGGTGGAGTGGGGGCAGGGACGGGGGAAGAGTGGGAGTCGAGCACCCACTGGAAAGAGGGAAGTCAGCATCTATGGCTTGCAGGACTGTATTGTGTTTGTACTACACATCGTTGGTTGTGTCTACAGCTGAGTGGTGAACAGTTGATTATATACTAATGTGGTTCTGGATGCATTAATAGATGGTTCGTTGGTTAAGAATAAGCAAGCATCCTGATTTGGGAAATACTCTTTAAGATAAAAGTTGACCTGAAAAGAAGCGAGCATTGAACTAGTAAGCTAACACTTCCTGGATTCAATAAAAGGGGTTAACCTGGTGGATTCTAATATATTGGCAGACTTAGCTTGTTATATTTCAGCTTTAAAATCTAACTGGCATCCTGGCAAATTCAGAAATTGATCCCCTTTCATGCTGACGTGGCTCTGTAAATGTTCAACTTTTTCATACTAAATGACAGCTTTGCTCCTATAAAATTGCCTTGTGTTTTTACAAACAATTTGAAGTGAGAACAAACATTGTTTCACTTTTTCACAAACCTTCCAACGTAAGATTTTTGACAACTTTGTTAGAAGTGTTTTTTTTCCCCCATCTCTGAACTAGATTTGAATGATCAACTAGGTTTGTTCATAGTGTGAAATTGTGATGACTTGTTTAAAATGTGCCACTGCAGATGTTATTCCGGTTTTGAACTGCTATCCACAAATGCTGCAACCAGCTGGCTCCAGCCAAGTCTTCTTCAATTAGTATCAGGATTAACCTTTTTTTCTTTCCATCACTTGATAATACAGCTCACTGGTAGACAGAGAGGGCATTTTTTTCATGTTCTATGGTGCGGAATTTGGATCACACAAAGTTTGATCCTGTTTCCATTTAAGTCAATATGAGTTTTGTCATTGACTTCAATGGCTTTTTTAGTAAGGATTTTTTTTTCTAAGAATACCATATTGTATTTTGTCACAGCAACATGTAAACCACACTAGCAAGAACAGTAGTTTTCACAGTATATATAGTAGGAGAGTGTAAAAATGCACATTTTTTCATATTGTAAACAACTCACCACTGTATCTGAGAGCTACTAATCCACTCTTCTCAATATACTCACCTAAGGTTCAGTCCTGTGGAGGACTGAGCACCCTCAACTTCTGTGGACTTCAAAGAAGAGTTAAATAATAAATTTACACAGTCCTCAGGTTTGTCCTAGATCAGCCTCATTTCAGCATGCAACATTATTCTCCACTGCAATTATCACTGTATGGGGATCCTCAAGGTACTTGTATCAAGTTTTCTCCATGCTTGTTTGATGAGTTTGAACAATAGAAACAATGTGTTACCCATCAGATTCTCTACTAGCGAGAGAGAAATCAAACACATTCAGATACTATTTCTGCTGATATTCTTCAAAACCAAAGAAAAAGAAAAGCGGATGATCTGAGTTGACTGAATAGTATTATGAGTTTCATGCATATTTAAACTCAAACCCAAATGTTGCTTTTACTTGACTAGGAATGCTATTCACTGCTGTTTCCACTTAGACAGGTATTCATTGCTCACATCTTGGCCAATATTTCACAACTTTCTTTCTTCTCTCAACAACTCTTTTTGTTTCATTTGTCTTGTTACTGTAGGTAGTAAACATTTTACCTAGTTCGTTTTTTCACAGGCAATTAAAAGGTCATTTAACCCCTCAGGGGCCTGACCATGCATTCCTTGTATACGCCATAGTCCCCCTTTTCTCAAACTCCTTTCGGTTCCAATGGAGGTCTGAGATGAGTTAAAAAATGCAGCATTATGCACCAAAAGTAGCTAAAATGCTTTGCACTCTGATTTCCATGGGTTGCTCCCATTGATTTCAAAGGGAGTCACAGGAGCACGTCGACAGACAGAATTTGGTCCTTAGGATTATGCTTCCATCTGCCTACTGCAATTGTAGAGCATGAAGTTAAATTGTATGGGATGTCTTCTAATATTTGCTTTACCATATTAAGATGAATTCATCCATGTCAAGATGGACACAGACTTAGCAGAGAGAAAACAGTGGAATGGAAAATGGAATGCTGGTGAGAGACCATGATGGTCTGTTTTGTGACACCTTTGCTTGCAGTGTCATCTGTACCTCAAGGCTCAGTGCTGAGAGTTGCTGAGAAACCTCAACTCCCACTGACTTCACAGAACATTAAAGTTACTCAGTACCTCACAGGTCTTAGACCAGGTATAACCCCTGAATATTTTTAAATCCCATCTATTAATTTTAATAACATTTCCTTTTATCCTTCTCCCCTTTCAGATCTGATTTATTAAAGTATTAAATACAACCAGTGCTTTCCCTCTTTCCCTCTTCCTGCACCAATTATAGCTGGTGGGATCAGGACCAAATGGTTCAGAGGATTTCTTTACCACATGGGTGGTCTCCAGGCTGCACAGCTGAAGCTTATAACTGAATTCAGCACTAGGAAGCTGAAGGCACAGCAGGAGAGGCAAAAGGAGGGATGATTTATTCGTTTCCATATTTTTCTAAATTAGGCCTAGAAACCAGATTATTACCTTATAAAAAGCAGCATCTGACTTGTTATCCCTCAAATAGTGGAGTGCACTTAACTTATACTAATAGCTTAATTCTAGCCTAACCAAGCATGGTATGATAAAAGTAATACAACACAGGGCACAGTATTACCTTTTTCACAGTGACCAGTTATGGATCATTGGCTATATACTACAGAAGATTTTTATTCAATAGAAAAGTGAGATCTGCATGAACCAGAGAAGATTAGTGATAATGGGTGAACCATACAAAAATCAGAGCTTGGTTTCAGTATGGATAATCACCCACAGGTTTGGATGTTTACTCAAAGCTCATCTGAACCACCTGAGTCTGTAACATTTGGCAGAAATATTACAAGCGCAGTGTATCTTTTAAGATCTCTGGTACTCCCTGATTTTGATTGTCTCCAAAACACAACAGGAACAGTCTTTGTGAACTTTCGTATTAGATCTCCTGAACATAAATAAACAAACAAAACAAATATTTCAGAACCTATTTTTCTCTTTTACTATATTTTGTTTGAAAATGTTTCATATAACATGACAAGACAAAACACTAAAGCATACATTTCTATTGCCATGGGGCCAATCCTGGCTCACTTCACATTAAAATCAGTGAGATTACTTGGATGACTAAGGGGAACAGGATTCACAAGAAATAAATATGCCTTGCATTTTAGAGGTCAGTGTAAATCGCAAGAGGAAGATTAAAAGGGCAGGAAAGAGCTAGACATGAGCAAAGGTTCACAGAGAGGTTTTTTTGTTTGTTTGTTTGTTGTTTTGTTGTTTTGTTGTTGTTTTTTGCTTTTTTTTTTTAAACTAGTTGTGCCCTGTTGAGGGTACCTGGAGTATATATTAATAGAAAATTTTATCTGAGAGTATGTGAATACAGTAGACAGAACTAGATTAAGGGCCTTATTATGGCCAATCCCCGACCCTTCCCTCCTTTGTGTTTATATTCACAGCCTGGGCACAAATTAGAAGACCAAGTACAGGACCAAGTGTATCTACAAGCTGTCCAAAAGCAGTGGGAAGGACAATGGCCCTGCCCCCATGCACATTGCTAGCAGAGTGGGCCAACCATGGAGGGGAGAACACGTTGCATCCTCCTGAGGGGTGGCCCCATGGCTGCGCTCTCAAGGATCTCCAGGGTGGCTTGTTATAATACGGTCCCTACTCTGCCTCCCTGATGTTCAGTGCCTCAAAGAATTCCCTAAGTTGCTGTGGTTCCACATTATCCATTACTAAAGACACCGTGGTGAGTAGATCTAAGTACGTCAACTTCAGTTACGTTATTCACGTAGCTGAAGTTGCGTAACTTAGATTAATCCCCCACCCCAGTGTAGACCAGGGAGTTGGTATTTTCTGATGTGTGAAAGCCAGGGATGCCATAATCAGATGTAGCACAATCATATGCTAATAAGACAACATGTACCTTGAGAAGAAAGATAATACCGGGGTTAAGGCACTGACTAGGACTAGGACTACGAAGACTTGCATTCCATCCCCAGTTCTGCCACAGATTTCCTCTGTGAGCTTGAGCAAGTAATTTAATCTTTCTGTGCCTCAGTTGTAAACTGGGGATGAGAATGTTTCCTTACTTCCACTCTTTTCTCTGGCTTGTCTATTTAGATTGTAAGCTCTTTGGGTCATGAATTGTCTCTTTCTATGGGTTTGCGCAGAGCCTAGGACAATGAGTTCTGAGGGTAAAACAATACTACAAATTGATAAATAAACATAATTCAGAGTTTTGTAAAGTTAAGGCCAGAAGGAATCATTAGATCATCTAGTCTCACCTCTTGTATATTACAGTCCCTTAAATAGTCACCCCATTACTCCTGGATGGGAGCCCATTAATTTGTGTTTGACATAACTTGTGTACCTAGGATGGAGAAAAAATTTTAAGGAAATAGTTTTCAGTTTCAAGCTTCAAAGATGTTTTCTAAGAGGAAAAGAATTTATTTAAATAAAGATGACAACCAACTTGATACCATCCATTTTTTAATAACTATGTACTACAAGGTACAGCCTTCCATATAAAAGCTGTGGCTGTATTAGGATTAGAGATAATTGAAGAGGCTGAGTTGAAGAAGAAAAGAGAATCAACTTTTTATAGAAATAGATCCCCAGCACATCATTTGTGCATTAGCAATAGGGATTCCAGTTGCTTGCAAGAGGCTGGGAACAGTCACAACATTCCCACTGCCACCATATGTTATTAGTATTCTTTGTCTTGCTGTCTGGCAACTAGAAAACTAGAGACCTGATGTCAATTAGAATAGTGATGATGAGCCAGCCTAAAATAGGCCAGTGAACAGAGTAAGTGCCCCTGCGGTTTGCCAATTACCTAAATTATTTTCAGTCATTTTAGTGAACATCTACAATGAATACAAATAGAAAGCACATGCTGTCTGGAATGCAACATGTTTAAGATCAGCTTTGGTGTCAACAAAGGAGGGAAAATAAGTGACATGGCTCAACCCAAATATTTCAGAAGAGTAGCTCTCATTCATATCCTTCCTCCCTTCCTCCCACTGCCTCAAATGAAATACAGTCTTCTGTGTTTGGCACTTTTGTTAGGGTAGAATCCTGATACACTGAGGAGCAGCCCTGCTGATTCTGTATTCAGTGGCATTGGTCAATTTCACAGATCGTTCTCAATAATTCCACAGAGTGATCGTTGAAATTGACCGACAGCACTGAATGCAGAGGTAGCACCATGGGAGTTCAGCTCAGTAAGGCTTTCTTTATGAAGAAAATTCTATAGTGGACACGAGAGGGTGAGCGAAAGAAAAATGGAGAGAGTTAGGGAGCTCAATGCTCTTAAATTCACCCAAATTATAGAAAATGGCCAAGAAAGAAGTTATTGTTGTTTTGTTGTGTGTTCCTTAAAAGTTTCCAGGATGTCTTTTGGAACAATTTAGTAAGAAACCTTTGCATTGCCTCGAAAAGCCGCTATATTTGTAACAATGACCGAACACCATTGGAAGGGAAAACAGTTTGACTTCCATTTGTTTGAATAATACTCAGACTGATCTCTATTTCTCACTGGTTTCCCTTTTTAGCTTCTTCCCCCTCCCTCCACCAAGCCCCCCTTGCTTTTTCTTTTTCTTTTTTTATTTCATAGAAACCTGTATAATTTGGGTGCCTTCTCACTCCCATTTCCTGACTCAAACCATGTTATAAAGGAAAAGCAACTTTCTTTTTTACTCTGGTAAATGGTTAGATATTGACACATAATTCATTTGTTTTGTATTCCTAAGTAAGTGGAATAAACTTTTATATGAACTGAGAATCATCCATGTTTTAAGGGACATGTCAGGTAGACCAGCTCTGGGCCAGATTATACAACATAATGTTTAATTCCACACGTACAGGCATTTTCTAGATTAGGGGGAAATTTTTTTTTTCAAACAAATTAAATCATTTGTGTTAGTTTAGTGAGTAAAGCTAGCTGGATTAAGCTAACTGGATTGGGGGGAAAACACCTTTTTTCCTAATCTATACAAGGTCACAGTCAGATGTTATGGGAGTGTGTCTTCTGCCTACTATTAATAGTAGGTGTTCTTCATATCAATGAAAGAACAAAATATATTACAATTTAGCACTTAGCAAGATTTTGAGAGTTCATTCACTTCATAATGAGATTAGTGTGTACAAAAACAATTAAAAAGAAAAGGTTTATGCTAAACCACTTACAATTTTTTGTTAAATAGGTCAAATAACAATCGGTTGAGTCACATATTGGGATACTGCAGATAGGAAGCAATAGAATTTTAAGCATTTTACTGCTTGCTACACGTGCTGTTGTCATACAAATGAATATAAAAATTATAAAATAGCCAGTATAGTTACTAAATTCTACACTGACTGTTTTATTATGCTAATTGATAATCTAGTGTGCTCCAAAGATTAAAGAAAAATGAAATTAAAGCTGCAAAATCAAAGGGTAACAACTTTATAATGCCTCTTTAATTTAGCAAAATACAATTAAAGTCACACAGTGATAGAATTGACTATGAATACCAAGATGAATGTAATTGGCAAAGTAAATTTTACAGAGCATGGCTGCATAAGAGCAAAGGAAAATATCAATAAACTTCAGTGCCACTGAGTTGTCTGAGCAGGCACATTGAACATGAGAAGTCTATAAGTCCTTAGGGAGACCCAATAGCATAGAAGACTGTGATGAATGTTTGTCAAATGACTTGTAGATAACACTGGAATGGTCTGAGTTTATAGGCACACAAAAAAAGCACTAGAAACACAGTGTGGACTGTAATTATAGGAGAAGCTTGACAGTGCATAAGAAAAATGTTTCATTGATTGGAATAAGTTGAGCTGAACATACTGTAATTTGTAAAAACTTTGACATTGGCAACATGCACTTGAAAAACTGGAAATGGCTTCTTACTGTCTGTCATCTATACAGATGTTTCCTTGATTATTGTGCTGAGCTTCCTGAGGTAAAAGAAGACACTTTAGTCTATTCTTTCCTGTTCCTGGTAAGGGGACTGGTGGGTAAGGTAATCATCTCTTTTACTCTGTGGACTACATATTTGAAATATCATCTCACACACTAACTCCTCTTTCAACCTTCAAACTCCCCACTGTTTATTTCCCACTAGGAGCATAAGAACATAAGAACCGCCATACTGGGTCAGGCCAAAGGTCCATCTAGCCCAGTATCCTGTCTTCCAACAGTGGCCAATGCCAGTTGCCCCCGAGGTAATGAACAGAACATGTAATGATCAAGCCATCCATGCCTTGTCGCCCATTCCCAGCTTCTGGTAAACACAGGCTAGGGACACCATCCCTGCCCATCCTGACTAATAGCCATTGAGGGACCTATCCTCTATGACCTTATCTAGTTCTTTTTTGAACCCTATTGTAGTCTTGGCCTTCACAACATTCTCTGGCAAAGAGTTCCACATGTTGACTGTGTGCTGTATGAAGAAATACTTCCTTTTGTTTGTTTTAAACCTGCTTCCTATTAATTTCAGTTGGTGACCCTAATTCTTGTGTTATGAGAATGAATGAATAACACTTCCTTATTTGCTTTCTCCACACCAGCCATGATTTTATAACCCTCTATCATATCCCTCTTTAGGTGTCTCTTTTCCAAGCTGAAAGGTCCCAATCTTATTAATCTCTCCTCATACAGAAGACATTCCATACCCCTAATGATTTTTGTTGCCCTTTTCCGAACCTTTTCCAATTCCAATAAATCTTTTTTGATATGGGGCAACCATGTCTGCACACAGTGTTCAGGATGTGGGTGTACAATGGATTTATATAGAGGCAATATAATATTTTCTGTCTTATTATCTATCCCTTTCTAATGATTCACAATATTTTGTTAGTTTTTTTGACTGCCACTGCACATTGAGTGGATGTTTTCAGAGAACTATTCACAGTGACTCCAAGATCTCTCTCGTGAGTGGTAACAGCTAATTTAGACCCCATCATTTTATATGTTTTCCAATATGCATTACTTTTCATTTAGCAACATTGAATTTCATCTGCCATTTTTTTGCCCAGTCACCCAGTTACCCAGTTTTGCGAGATCCCTTTGTAGCTCTTCGCAGTCTGCTTCGGACTTAACTATCTTGAGTAGTTTGTATCATCCGCAAATTTTGCCATCTCACTGTTTACCCCTTTTTCCAGATCATTTATGAATATGCTGGAAGTACTGGTCCCAGTACAGACCACTGTACAGACACTACTATTTATTTCTTTCCATTCTGAAAACTGACCATTTATTCCTACCCTTTGTTTCCTATATTTTAACCAGTTACTGATCTATGAAAGGACTTTCCCTCTTATCCATGACAACTTACTTTGTTTAAGAGCCTTTGGTGAGGGACCTTGTCAAAATCTCTCTGAAAATCTAAGTACACTATATCCACTGGATCCCCCTTGTCCATATGCTTGACCCCTCAAAGAGTTCTAGTAGATTGGTGAGACATGATTTCCCTTTACAAAAATCATGTTGTCTCTTCCCCAACAAATTATGTTCATCTATGTGTCTGACAATTCTGTTCTTTACTATAGTTTTAACCAGTTTGCCCGGTACTGAAGTCAGGCTTACTGGCCTGTAATTGCCAGGATCACCTCTGCCTTTGAACTCCACAGATCAATTGTGGTCCACAGACCATGTGTTGAAAACTACTATTCACTACTCCAGATTGCTGGAACTGATATAAAACCTTTCAACTCTAGATTGCCTGTTCAAATCCACCCAGGTTGGTGGTAATCAAAAGATATTACCTTCTAATGGCTGTTTGGTGAGTGATCACCATTGCTAAATGAATTGGCTCAGCCCCCAGCATTGTATTTGTCACAAATTCCATTAGCATCATTGGAACTAAATGCCCCTCTATCCCTGTTTACAAGCCCATCTGAGAAACTCTGGATACTGATTTACCTTCTCATCCCTAAAAGTGGAACATTCCTGTCTCAGTTGAATCACACTAGGGAAGCTTGTGCTGATGATCCTGCCTTTACCAAGCCTCTTCTGTGAATAAACAGAGGAGTTCAGTCCCCATGGATGTCAAACTGGCATATTTCTATTGCAGTAAATTCCAAGTTAAATAAAAAAGAACAAAAAATGAATTCATGGTTTACCTTTGTTCAGTTTACTCTACTCAATGGATTACAGATTAAACAGAAATATGAGTTACTATGCCCATGACCTGGTTATTTTTAAATTAATTAGTGAACATTGATGAGCACTATGAAAGCAGAGAGTCTAGTGGTTGTAACTAACATAAGTACAACGAACTAAAGTTAATATAATGTAACTAATGGAGACAAGGTCCAAACACAATGAAGCTCTGGACTGGAGTAGAGCACTTTCCTAAACCCAGAATTATATTGGTCTCTTTACTGAAATACTTCCTACCAAGTATGCAATTTTCAGAACTCAGCTTGTCATGTCTGTGACATTCTTATATGTGGAAGCTTTCAATATCCAGCTGTGTGCTACCATTAATCTAAAGGAAAAGAAAGACAGATAGTTATTTACCAAGTTTAACTTGACATCCAAGGCCTTTTGGAAGAAGCTGCCTAAACAGGTAATGGGATATGGTACCTCTATTGAATCCCAGCATTTGCAAAGAATATTAATACTTGCAATATGTCCAAGAATCTCAGACTTAAAGAAGATAAAATACATTGATGGATTACTGGAACCACTCCCTTCCTGTTACTGCAGAAGATATTACCAGAAAGGAAATGAAAGACCATTGGGAATGATTCTTTCTGATTGGCCATCAAGTCTATGGTTCAACTCAATCCTAAGATTCCTAATAAACTTCTAGTACTAGTTCTAGTAGTATGTCATACCAGTTCTAACACATGTGGGTATCAGGATCCAGATACAAAGGGCATAGAGGGACAAACGTGCAGTGAATGAGTCTCTGGTGCCTATATTTCTGATGTCAGGGAATTCCAAAGGGATTTCAGAAGCAACCAAACTTCAGATTGGAAAAATGCCACCTGTAGGTCACACAACAAAGCTTACAGGGACTTTGATTTGTGGGCAATCTCAAAGCCAGGAAATAAAAATTCCCTTAAAAAAAATTAAGACTCTAATCCTTGATGGCTTGGCCAGAAAGGTGACAAACAATAAATTTACAGCCACTACTAAGTCTTAAAATTTTTCACTGGCTTTTGTTTTCTCTGGGATAACTAGAACCAAAGAGTTTGTCATGCTAATCACAGTTTCCTCAGAAACCAATATATGACAGTAAACCCCATGCATAACTCCTTTGGGAATACTGATGTTTTCTACATTGTGTTGGCTTAGTTGACAAATACACTTGCAGTATCAGGGATTTAGCTACTAAATTGGTTTCTGGTTTAGTCCATCAGGATGATGGAACTGTCCTTTAAAAACACATGCACATGGGATGAAGACAATACTAGAAGGATTTGAATTCCTCCTATCTGGGGAGGACTAAAACTCAAACTCTTGTATCTTTGAATTATCTTGATAAATGAGCCAAGATCCAGGGTCCCCACCTCCCTCTGTGTCTTATAAATATATTAAAAAGATCTATTGATATGGTTCATATAGACACCCACTGTAGGACAGCTGCAACTTCTTGTAAGACTGTAACTTCGGATACAATTTGGCCATGTTGTAAATCCCATCTGAGTAACACAGTCCAAGTCTGAGTTCCACTTCATCAGATGAAGCATTTCATCTGCAGCAGTCAGTAAGGAATGTGTCAGCTCGCAGTGCTGACACTAGCACATTGGTCTAAGATAGGACCTTTGTAAAACATTACTGGAAACCTTTAGGTGAGGTCAATTACAAGTTGGTAACGTTAAATCTCAAATACTAGAAGGTGATGTTTCCCAACAGTAAAAAATGATGGGTATTCTATAAGATATAAAAACATATAACTTTTTATTCCATATTTTGAGGAGTTATAATGATACATTATTACCCCTGCTGTAACATAATGCCTAGAGAAAGAGATAGTGAGATCTGGAATATTTACTAATTCCTTTTGCTTTGATAGTTGAAGATAAACTTGCACCTTTTTCTTTTCTTCACAGACAGAAAGGGGATGTAGTAGAATAACCTGAATCTTAGTGTAAAATCTATGGACATACAATCCCTCTTATTACACTTTTTTAAGGTCAATTGGGATTTCATCTGTTGTGGACTTGGTTTTATATATGAATTTTGGTTTCAGATATGTTTAATTTCTCTTCTACATAGAATATTACTGCATTTTGGGAAGTACATTGTATCTATATGGAAAGCAAAATAGCAGATGAAATTCAATGTTGATAAGTGCAAAGTAATGCACATTGGAAAACATAATCCCAACTACACATAGACACTGACCAATTCTAATTGAGCTGTTACTACTCAAGAAAGAGATCTTGGAATCACTGTAGATAGTTCTCTGAAAACATCTGCTCAATGTGCAGTGGGAGTCAAAAAGGTAACAGAACTTTAGGACCCATTAGGAAAGGGATAGATAATAAGACAGAAAATACCATAATGCCACTATATAAATCATGGTATGCCTATACCTTGAATAATGCATACAGTTCTGGTTGCTCCATTTCAAAAAAGATATCTGAGAATTGGAAAAAGTACAGAGAAAGATGACAAGAATGATAAGGAATATGGAACAGCTTCCATATTAGGAGAGATTAAAAAGACAGGCTATGGGGCTAGATGGACACGGTCTGACCCAATATAGCCATTCTTATGTTTTTAGGCACATTTTTTAATGTATGGAAGAGAAACAACTTCTCTTGTTGATATTTTTTAATCTATTTATAACACAGTTTTCATTTCTTTCTTTCTTTCTACTATGTTGATGGTGTTTCTCTACACTTGAGGAAATGTGTTGGACCAAGTTTTGGTGTTAGTTACAGCAGAGTAAATCCAGGGTGATTCTATTGACTAGAGTAACTGAGATCAGAATTTGGGCTAGTGTATTTTACAGATGCTGTAGTCTAATTTCCACATACATGCCTGATTCAGAAATGGCCTTGACTGGAAGGTAAACTCTTACATAATGGAATGGATTTCGTAATGAGATGTCATTTTAAAGTGCAGGTGAGTGTCTAATAGCAGAAAAATAACATTTTTATTAATTCCCCTTGAACAATCAGAATTATTTGTTCTTATAAATCAAGAGTAATCGATATTTAAAAGAAGTATAATAGCGATTCCACAGAATGAAGTTGTGAGGATTCCTGGGAGCCTGTTTGGATTACACAAGTATAAATGCATAAGTAGAGGATACACACATTCCCACAAACTCAGCACACTGAAAATCTCCAGACAAGACATTATGTGGAGGACTACAGCTTTATTTGCAGCTTATTTTTTCACTCTTATGCATACACCTGGCTCTCTCTGACTGGAAGCTGGTTATGCATCTAAAAGTAAAATTTTGCCTATGGTCTATAATCAGTTTTCTTTAATTAACAATTCAGATGCTTAGCTGAAATGAACCAGGCCCTGATCCTTTGAAGTTTGTCCATTGCCATACTCTGGAGATTTTCATGGACAAAAAGTGGAGTTTGTAAACTAGTTCAAAGTTGGCACACAAATTTACCTCTATTATTTTTTCCCCACATTATAATCCATTGTACAGCTAGATATATTGGTCAAGTAAGATAATCTCATCTAGCTGGCTACTATGGAGAAGTGTCTTTTAATGCAAATTGAGTATTTCCAGGGTTTGAAGACAGTTGGTCACCATTTCTGTGAATGTATGACTGAAAGTGGACAGATGATTTATGCTGCTATGAAAGTCTTTCTATGACTAATTAGTCCTTGCAGAATCATGATTTAACCCAGATGCCTTGCTCACATTAGATAATTCCTTTTTTCCACAATCTTTATCAAAATCTGTCCTATTCTTCCTTTCTCTCATCTTTTTTTGTTAATATTTTATTTGTTATTCTGTTTCAATTCTAGTTAAAATGCTAGACTGATCATATTTTTATCTGTCTCAAATTCACATAAAATTATTGAATGTGTAAGTCTATCATAACAGTGACTTTTAAAACTCATTTGTAGAGTAGTACAAGTGTTGATTTAACTGACACTGTAAATATAACATTTATTAACAGGATACAAATCTTACAGGATATATGCCATATACAGAATCACAGACATTTCCGATGAAAATAATATTGGCTCATCAAGATATTCCCCCTGCATGTGTTAATTCATATATTACACAGTTTAACTGAATACTAAGCAGTGAAAGGGATGCCATTTTGCAGCATCAAGCTTTCCTCCCACAACAACAGTGTTAAAATATACTGTTAAAACTAGCACTTTGTTAACCTAAGATATTTTGCAAGATGGGGAGTCAGAAAAACTGCAAAATGGAATTCCTATCATGTAATAAAAAAATGCAAAAAATATTTTACTTATAACTGTAAGTTTTGAGGTCCAGATCTCATTCTCCTTCTCTCTCTCTCTCTTATCTACACACAGTTTTTCACCAGTCTATTTAACTATATTGGCTTAGAAACTGATATAGTTATATTGGTGTAATTTCCAGTGAGGACATACTTATATTGCTATCAATGTGTTTATACTGGTATAGCTTTTTTCCCGTAAATTTACTGATTTGTTTAAGTTTATGTAGTTAAATTGGTGCATAAACTAAATAGACTAGCCCTCCACAAACATACACAGTCACATATAAAAGCAATGATCTAACACAATTCATACAAATACATTCATTGATCTATTGAGCACTCAGGTACATATCTGAATATGTGTATAGAATTAAAACAACAATAACAAATAATGCATATCAGCAGCACAGAAACAATTGAAGAAATTAAAGAAGTGTTAGTCCTATTACCATTTCACTTCTTTATTATTAGCTGCCTTCAGATCACACCACCTATTTGCCTCACCACTGGTACATAAAATGATTTCTTTGACTTGTCTATTAGGACTTTATAATCATCTTAGTTAATAAAATGAGATAGTATAATTATTTATTCATTTATTCTTTAGAGGTAAGCACTCCACACCAGAGAACATCCATCTAGAGCTCTGAGCACCCTTAACCTAAATGTAGAAGCACAATAAGTTTTATGATCAATTAAAGTAGTTGCAGCAGCTCTTCTCCTTCCCTGACTACATCTCTGACCAATTAGCAGTTGGCAGACCCAATATGGATCACAACTCCATTCCATGTCATATCTTGCCCCCAAAGAGAAATTCTGATTTAACTATCTCAACCTTTGCCTCGTGCCCATTCCAACTGATTGGCTTTGCAGTATGCCCAGAAAATCAACTTATTTGTGCTATTTTGTACCAGATTGGGGGGAAAGAGTTTTCCAAATAAAAAGGCCCTAATTGAGACTGTTCTGCTCAACAAACATTGTCCTGTATCATGTCCCTCCTTCTCTAAAAGCCTGGGCAAATAGATTCCATGCAGCATGCACAGAACTCCAATAAATCTAGGTTATTTTGTAATGAAGGGAGAAGCTGTATGCTGCTGCTATTTATGCTGATCTGTGGGAGTCTATTACAGGGATGTACACCGCAGCTGGAAACCTGGCCTTTGGAATTGCAGTGAAACAGTCACTTACAGCCCTAACTCTACTACTTGTGCTGGTGCAGTAGGGGTGGATGACATCCATTTAAGTTGATTCATCACTCTGGATGGAGTCCTGAGTAGTGAAGAGATGGGCTGGGATGGAATCCCAGTGGACCCCATGAAGGGAGAGATTCACACCCCTATATGAAGTCTCAGGCCATGAGAGCTATGGTGGACTGAAGCCACGACGGAGCAGGGGCTTTCAGCCCCAGGTCCGTCACAGCTGATGGCAGTTCTGGGATGGGGAGATGGTGTCAGATGGACTGTGGGAGATGGGCTTCATTGGAGCAGCAATACAGTGGTGACTCCTACCCACTATTGCTTATGGGGGCTGTCACCCTGGATCAGTCCCAGCTGGTAGGGGGTTGGCGGGATGAACAGCCAAACTAGAACCACATTCATGCAGCATCCCTTGGAACTGGCTCCATGCTGCTTAGTGGTTGTCAGAGAGAGGCCTCTTTAACCCTTGAATTTCTGATAGTTAGGGGAACTAAATCTGTGAGATCTGGAGTCACACTCTAATATCTAGCAGAGGTATGATGCTTTTTCAGAGTGTCCAGGACTGTGAGTCACCTTGTTACCCCCTGCCTCTAGCATGAGGGAGTCTTTCTTATGGTAGCTAGACATCAGTTCCCTGATACTCCTAGTCCTTCAGCCACTCAAGCACTCTTCTCAGGCCTCTGCCAGCCACTACTTTGCCTTACAAGTGAACACTTGGTGCATCCCAGTCCCCAAACTCCTCAGAAGTAATTGCCAGATTCGCTATTCCCTAGGGAACAGTATACAGGATGTAACCCTTATGCCAGATGGAGTCAGCAGCAACAAGGACTGGATTCAATATCCAAGGGTCCATCTTAACAATACAATACAGAACTGGCTCAAGCCCGCACTCAGTAATCTGGAAAAATTACACACCGCCCTTTGGGCACCTCTAAGAGGCAATACTTCCCCTCTCACAAACAGAGAGTTTGAGTGTAGAAAATAAACTTTTAATAGAAGGAAGGAAGTAACCCGGCATTAATTTGGGAAAACTCCACAAACAGGATTCATAAATGTAAAACCATGAGCAAAACACCCACCCCATAGTACGTAGGACAGTGTCTTTTGTCTCAGGTTCTTGAGTCCAACAACCCAAAATTCCTTTACGTGCCCCTCCATTCTCCCACCACGCCCCACTCACAGTTGTTGTCCTTGGTCAGTGAAGACCCAGAATTCAGAGGCGCATCTGCATGAGTTCATCTCCCACCCTGGTGAGAAGGGGGGAAAGGCACATTTCTTCCTCCGTCATATCAGCGCGTGCTGTGGCACCAGTTGCCCTGCTGACCAGCTAGCCACCTTCCGCTTCGTTCCGCCACCTGCTTGCCACTCTGCTGGCCACCCCGCTCCACCAGCCACCCTGCTGGAGGCTCACCGCTCTGCTCTGCCAGCCACTCCGTTCCACTGGCTGCTTATCGCTCTGCTGGCCGCCCTGCTGGCCATCACCAGTGCATCTCATCACCTCCTGCTGACACCTGCCTCTCTACTGTGACCTCTGCGGGTTGGTCTCTTGAGGTTCCACTGAGATCTCAGTGATTTTCAGCTCTTAGTGGTGGAACCTCACTGTTGAAGCAAGCTGGGCAGAAACCCTGTCCCACAACAGATGATTTCAATTCTAGTGATCACTTAACCAAGCAAAAAGACTCCTAATGCAGCCTTCATTAGCTCTATCTTTAAATAGTGAGGGGACAGGTTAAACAATGCCTGAGATTCTTAGGCAAAGCCCACACCTCAAGGCAGCAACATCTGTCCCCAGCCCTTCTTAACCTTCACAGTAGTCTGGCATCTAAGACCCCTGCTTAGCAAATTCAGTTCAGTTGAGGGTGACCCTCTCAATCAAGACAGGCTAAGTACAGTTCTGCTGCCCTTCATTCATACAATAAGGATAAAAATATTTCATTACCCCTCATTCAAATTATTATTTTTTTATTAAAGCTAATGTTAAAATTATCTAATACACAGCTTAAGGAAAGAGTTCTATACACCTGGGTATAATGCTTAAATTGTCAAAAAGTATAAAGTTTGGTTTAAAAGTCATAAAATACATATGGTACTAAAGTGATTTGTAACCCAACAGCAACCAAAATTAATCACTTTGGCAACACAATTCTGTCTGCTATATACTTCGGAAGAGTAGGTGTGTTCATGTAAATACAGTCTGGTCCTGAAGTTTTTTTCTCCTCCACAGCTCATCACTAGCTGTCAAGGGAGAGCTCATTCAGACCTTGCTTACACCCACTAGCTTGTTTGATTCAACGGAGGATTCACACTTTGCTTAATACCAGAGCACTGAGATGTATTTATAATAAAAACAAGAATAAGTTTATTAACAAAGAACAGAGATTCAAAGATTCAAATGAGTAGTAAGAATACTGGAAGCAGAACCGGTTATCCATATAAAACAAAACATTAAACACAATCCTAGGCCTATCCTTATTAATGTTTACCTTTGCTATTTAATAGAGAAGAGTGTCTCCCAAGGATTGAGTGCTGGCCAGAGGTGCTGGTTGTCAGTAATAATCAGAATCTAGGTTTTCATGAATACCCCCACACTCTTCCAAGGGTTCCTTAGTAAATGGATGTTAAAATATCGTTTCTTCTCCTTATATTTCCCCAAACTCCTTGTGTTGTCACCAAAAGCCAGGTTGACCCCTGTGATTCCCTTCCTGGGGTGCTGGCTTCTCACACTCCTGTTTGTTTCACATACCCCATCAAGCAGTGATCATTGAGTTTCACATGTAAATGACGCTTCCATTGTGTTGGCTTTACAATGCTTAATTTACACCCGAGACAGAGATACGTGATTAAAGATACATTGGCAGAAAACCTATTTGTCAATCCTGCCTGGTTACATATTTTAAAACATATTTTTAGTAGAGACACATAAATCCTTACACACCATTATGATAACCATGATGATATAAGCTTTCACTTGATACCTCACATGACACTCTTTATAGATAAATATTATGACAGCCATGTGTTAGGTGTAGTGAGTTTGTCAGGCCTGATAGATGTTGCTATTACAGAACAATGAAGCCTTTGCCATTTGGCATTGAGGGGTTCTTAGAGTCACAACAGGACTGAAAAATAAGGTTAACAAGTTCTAGTAAATAATCCTGCTCCCATTTAGGTCAACAGCAAAAGTTCCATTGATCCCAGTCCAAGCAAGGTATATCACTATGGGCCTGGTCCAAAACCTGTCAATGGAAAGTACCATTAACTTTAAGCTTAGGATCACTGTTTAAGGCCCTCATTCAAGAAAGTGAATAATTACAAGCTGAAGTTTAAACATGTGCTTAATCCCCATTGACTTCCATAGGACTTAAGCACATGCTTAAGTAATTTCTTGACTAAGGGGCACTTGAATGAGAGGGAAATACCAGTCCTGAGTACAGTATACAAATCTATACTGGCAACTATACAAACACAATTTCAAAGTTTTCACTGGATCACCATAGAACAATAAATCAACACATTTTACATCAGCGTAGTTTGAAGTTTATTCTTGGAAAGGTAAAATAAACTACATTCCTAAAATTTCTATATATAAAAAAGCTGACTAAGAAAATCTTGTGGTGCTTACACCCAACGAAATGTGATAGCACAAACAATTTTATTGTTCAGTAAATTCACACAATAGTGTTTTTTTCATACATAACTACTCAGAAACATTATAAACCCTTTCCCCCTGAGTTCTAGAATGACAGTTGTTATTTGTCATTGTGTGCTAAAGTGGCTACCTGTGAAAACAGGTAGAGTATAATTGAAGCTTACATTTGAAGTTCCAGACCTTTGGTGGATATGAAACATCACAAGTTTAACAATACACACATGCTACTGCAAGGGCTAGAATTCATGTCCTCAATAAACATTCTGAGATAAGGGCTGAGGATGTTTTTTGTGTTGTGCACTAAACTAGCGAACTTTTAAAACCATAAAGGGTCATGTTTATTCATATACCTATATAAATAAATGTATAAACAATGTGGTTTTATATATAATTTTTAGTATCCCCAAAGAAAGAAAAAAAAATCAACAGGTTTCCTCCATATATTTTAAAGGACATAAAATCCATTGAATGCTGCACATTCACTAATATAGTCAATGTTTCTGCTTTGGATCTTTGATGGGTGAGAAATGGTCAAAGTCACCTTCAGACTTTCTGACCTCAGGGATTGACTCATCCTGCAGCTGCCTCCCTATTTAACTCATCTCCTTCATCCATCCCATCAGATTCTGTCCTGATGTCCTGTGATCTCTGCTCTCTCCCCATCATATCACCCTGAATTTGTCAACCATTGAACTGCACTAAAAAATTGTGAGTGGGAGGAGATGTTAGTAAACTTCTTGCTCCTGGCTGGGACAGGGCTAAGGAAGGGCTCTTTCTGTCTCTAGATTCCCCTCTGTGCCTTCTCTCAAGATTAATGTCCTCCCCATGTCCTCTTCTCTCACTTTAATTCTGTTTTCAGCCTGAAAAGAGCCAGCTCTCTACAGACCCCAATGCCCCACACTGATGTTTCCTGGGTTTGTTGACACATTCTAGTCAGGTAGCTACAGCATCTGCCTGTCAGTTTCAGGAAGCATCAAACAGAGGCACTACAGTTGTATGGGAGATGGCTAATAGTAGAAGTGAGGTAGTAGGCCCCACAGAGATTTGCTTCATTACACGAAGAAGGTCCATGAGTGAGAGCAGGAATGGACAAAAAGAGAGCAAGAGAGACAGACCAGGACCCAGACCTAATTTGTTTTTGTCTTTCCCCTTTCTAGTGGATGGACTCTGTATCATTCACTCAAATGTGCGGAACCCAGCAGCAGAATGGGTGTTGTGCTATCACACTGCTTAGTTCTCCCTTGCAGAAATCATGCTTTTCTTCTCCCATGCAGGTAACTGAAAGTGGTAGGGAAATGAGAGAGGTCAAAATTCCCCAAAATGTGCCACTTGCAGCAAAAATGCAAGATTGGCAAATTTAGGACAGGCCCCACTTCTACACAGAGAGAATCTAAGAAGTGGACCTGGTGTAAGTGCATGGCTATTGTAATGAAAGCCACAAAAACAGCAATTCTAAAGGCCAGTCCTAATATCCCCAAAATTCTCCTGAAGAAATCATCTTCTGTCTTATTGATAGCATCTGTAGGATGGGGAGCACTATACGAGAGGCTTCATTTGTGCAGTGTCATTGGAGAACAGATAGATGATAATATGGGACAATTATGATTTCATGAAATGGACCACATTCTTGAGATACAATATCCCGCAAAGATTTGTGGGAAGTGAAGGCCAAAGTGCCATGGTCAGGGATTCTCACAAAACTATCCATTTCGCATCCTGACTGTGGAAACTCAACCCTAAAGGCAGGCATCCTAGAGATTTCAAATACAATACTGGATCAGTTAGAGTTCTCCCTCAGAGAAATTATCCTTGCCCTCTGTATGAAGCCTTCTTACTATAGGATCAGAGCTGCATGATCATTCTTCTGAACAATATGGGCCAGGATTTTCAAACGGTTAGGCTCCTATATCATAATAGGAATCTACCTATTTTTACAAAATTGCTGAGCATCCAACTCTGAGTTCATTTAAGAATTAAAGAAAAAGACCAGTGGAAGCTATTGGGTGTAGAGCACTTTTGAAAATCAAACAGGTGCCTTATTATGACCTTATATTTATCTGTCTGTTTTTGAAAATCGTGGCCCAGGAGTAGGGTTGGTTTTCTGTGTGGGGAGAGGGGAAGGGATGAGAAGAGGATGTGCAGTTACTGGATCAGTATTATCCCTTTGTAAAAATAAACGAAAAAGGTCTCTTCACTCCTAAAAGTATCTGACTATCCACTCCAACATGCATCTCATCGCTGGTTGGGATGTAAATGAGCATTCATAATAAATAATAAAATATACTGATGCTGAGATCTGTTATGCAAAATAATACATT
This sequence comes from Malaclemys terrapin pileata, assembly GCF_027887155.1. Classification (NCBI taxonomy): domain Eukaryota; kingdom Metazoa; phylum Chordata; order Testudines; family Emydidae; genus Malaclemys; species Malaclemys terrapin. Next base: position 138,755,151 of record NC_071507.1, read on the forward strand.
AAATGACTGCATTCTCTGCGCAGCATAATTTGTTCCAATAAATGTGCTGAAAACATTGTTTTGCTATTGACAAAGGCAATAGGCCAAATCCAAATCTAGTATGAGTGGGCACAGCTTTATTGGCTTCAATAGCATTGTGCCCGTTCACACTAGGTCTTTAATTGGTCTATTATGTTTAAAAGGTTTTCATTATCCAAGATGTTTCTAAGTGCAGATAAACAAACTCTCCAGTTTAGAAGAGCTTTTTTCAGGGTCAACACTAATTTTCAGCTCACTTAACAAGCATAAACTCCTTCTGGTTGCACTAGGTTCTGTTACTGTACCAACTAACTAATGTACATCATAAAAATCCTTCTGCTCGGGAGTGCTGGCAGCTCCCTTTCACCTGCAGCACTGCTGGAAGAACCATCTCTTTTGGAAATGATATCTCAGTTAAGGATGGGAAAACTGGACTTGTTAAATAAGAGTTGACCAGAACCTTCATGCAGATTTAAACTCAACCCCAAACAAAATCTTTGATGTACAAAAATGTTTTAATTTTTTTCCATTATTTTATTTTTTCTCTCCTCTGCCCTACCGAAGTGAACAGAAGTGCCAGATACCATGACAAAGATTGCTCTTAAACTATTTCTGGCTAGACCAAAAGAAGAAACACAACAGAAATCTGATGAGGTTCAACAAGGACAAGTGCAGAGTCCTGCACTTAGGACAGAATAATCCCATGCACCGCTACAGACTGGGGACCGACTGGCTGAGCAGCAGCTCTGCAGAAAAGGACCTGGGGATTACAGTGGACTAGAAGCTGGATATGAGTCAGCAGTGTGCCCTTGTTGCCAAGAAGGCTAGCAGCATATTGGGCTGAATTAGTAGGAACATTACCAGCAGATCGAGGGAAGTGATTATTCCCCTCTATTCGGCACTGGTGAGGCCACATCTGGAGTATTGCATACAGTTTGGGGCCCCCCACTACAGAAAGGATGTGGACAAATTGGAGAGAGTGCAGCGGAGGGCAATAAAAATGATCAGGGGCTGGGGCACATGACTTACGAGGAGAGGCTGAGGGAACTGGGCTTGTTTAGTCTGCAGAAGAGAAGACTGAGGGGTGATTTGATAGCAGCCTTCAGCTACCTGAAGGGAGGTTCCAAAGAGGATGGAGCTAGGCTGTTTTCAGTGGTGGCAGAAGACAGAACAAGAAGCAATGGTCTCAAGTTGCAGTGGGGGAGATCTAGGTTGGATATTAGGAAATACTATTTCATTAGTAGGGAGGTGAAGCACTGGAACAGGTTACCTAGGGAGGTGGTGGAATCTCCATCCTTAGAGGTTTTTAAGGCCCGGCTTGACAAAGCCCTGGCTGGGATGATTTAGTTGGTGTTGGTCCTGCTTTGAGCAGTGGGTTGGATTAGATGACCTCCTGAGGTCTCTTCCAACCCTAATCGTCTATGATTCTATGAAAACTTACACAAAGGCCTTTTTTGTGAGATTTCCAGCCCATTTTTACAGTCCTAAGATGTACAGCTAAGCACTGAAATTTGTGGTGCTTCAACAGACCAAACCAAACCTCATAGCCCTTTGAACTGGAGATTTAACATTTCTAGCCTCAAAATCTCATCTACCTTGGAGGTGATGGCCAGTTCTAGTCTATTCTATTCTATTCTAGTCTAGTCTAGTGTATTCTATTCTGGTTCTTTTTACCACACCTTCATCATGGTATTCACTGCAATGAAAAGCCTCACACATGGCAGGTAATTGGTGGGGTAGCTGGCAACATATCTGCCCCACTAACGGTGTAAGAACACTGTCACATTGAGAGGCACTTAAATTGGTAGAGAAGTACAGATATCTCTAAGGATAAGAAAGTGGTTAATATAATATCCAGATTCCATGGAGAAGGAGAGAGAGATGATATCAAAGATTAATGTGAAACCAGTGAGGATGAATAGAATTGTATGACATGTAAGAAACAGTACATGTGAAATGATGCCATTTCTTATTTAAGCAGACTTCTTTAGCTGTTTTAGAATGTAAACATGAAGCGGGTTGCATCAGATCAGGTGACCTATTGCCTGGGGAAAACAGCCTGAATTTCATTACCTTGTTGATCTCTAGTGGTATACCTCCTGATCTTTGCTCTTCAAGAGGTTGAAAATCCTGGTTTCATTTATTTTGTCTCATGTGCTGATTTCTGACTTTCATAACATTTTAATGAAAATTTTAGTTTGTCTTTCCAGCTCACCTACTCTTTCACATCAAAATGTGCAGCCTTTACATACAATATCGGGTTCTATTTCATGCAACTGAAAAAGCAGGTTTCTTCCTATACAGGTACTGCATAACAGCAAACAGTAATCAAAACTGAGGTAAGCTGCAGTTCTACTGACAGGCATCTGCACATAACTTCAACGTGAATCATATGCAGAGGTAATGAATTCTTTAATGCAAATTTACACATGGGGGTCAACTAAGGAAGTTCTTAGTATTTGACAGTACATTGGGTATTAAGTATTTGTCACAAAATAAATAATTCATCTTGCACAGCCACTTGCTATGTAAATGATAGTCTATGTATATTGAAACATTTAGCACTTAGAATAAAATGGACAGCTGGGGCCAAATGAATATCTCATAGGACACATTACCATTACAGTTCCCCTGTGAGTTTTTGACTCTTTTCATTTATGAGGGTTGCAATGAGGACATTAATTGAATATGGCACGGGGTCATTTTGATGCATCCAGAGCCACACAAAAAAAGAAAATAATTTAAAGCAGGATATTCATTTCAGATTCTATTTTCCCCCTATCAATAATGTTTATGAGGTCTCTGGAGTAATTTGGATCCAGTTCAATTTAGGAAAAAATAAAGGTTAAAGATTTTCAAAATATCAAGTAGATGGCAATCAACATTAAAAAGAAAAAGTGAACATTAATTCATACTATTGGTGAAATTTTGGGTCCAATCATACCCCCAAGATGATGCACTGAAGGACTTTCCTTGTTCATATCTTTCTCTCTTTGCTCCCTGACAGCATCCCTTCCATGTTCCTCTGGATCCCACAGAGGCCTGTCCCCACCAGTAGGGAATGGCAGGGCAGGTGGGCAGGCTCAATGGGTGTGATAGGCCAGTATAGGTGGAGATGGAAATGCACATTCTCCCCGAACCAGATCTGCAGAATTTTCCCTGGAAAAATAAGTGGGCCTCAGGCTGTTTTATCTTTCTGTACCTTGTCCCTGTGGTTGGGAACCCCTCACCCCATTTAAAAGGGATCTCAAATGCATTGCAATCAGAATCATAGCAGTTAATCCAGAGCAACATCACTAAAGTCAATGGAGTTACTCTGGATTTATATTCAGGAGGCCAGTTCCTCAGCATATCTCCAGTTACTTCCATGGTATTACACTGATAAAAATTCTGATTATCCCAAAATCTATAGGAATTTTTGAGCATGGAATGATCTAGACTAGGTTTGTCTGGTCTAGTTTTTATAGACATTTGTAATTAATTTTCCTTGCTGGTTTCAGGATGTTTGTATGCTATTGATGCCAAAAACCCAGGCTTCTCTTTGGCTAGTTTAACAGCCATGGGTCAGATTATATAAAATGTATTATATAATATACAGAGAACTCAAATAAAGGGTTAGCTTGCTCCAAAATTAAACTTTTTTTAAAGCCCAAACTAGTTTAGTTAAATTTGATTTTGGTATTACACACTAATACTTTACTGAACATCGATGTGTATTGGAATGATGCATGCTAAATCCCCTGCGAGCTTGTTCTCACCATGAACCACATCCAGTTTTGGCTTAAACCAATGAAATTACAGGAGTTGTGCCTGCTTATGTCAGGCTTGAGTTTGGCCCATATTTCTGGTCCAACTGGAAACCAAATAACATCAGCAATATCTGTTCTCCTGTGATTTGTAGGCCAGTTCTGCAGAACAAAACAATGGGGATAATTAGTGTTAGATTTGCAGAAGCACCCAAACCTATGTACATTTTTCTCAGAACTTTCTTGAGGTTCACTACAAAAAAAGGCTACTCACTCCCTAGCCTTTCTAAATCCCAGTTCTTGGAGCTTCTAAATGTGGATTTAAGGGGACAACTCCTCTTCTTGGTTCAGCAATTCACAATAGCTGAAGATTTACCCCAAAAACTCGAACATGTTTCACCATATAATTTCATACAATATATATTTTGAACACATCTTACAAGCTCCTTCTAGAAAAAAAGAAAAAAAGAAGTTAGGGGTGGGGACAATTCTGATTTAGAACAGAGTCTCTTTCCTCTCACCTCCCCTGACTTTTCGAACTATAAGCTAAAAACACAGAAGTTGAACTGTGATGCCTAACAGGGATGTTTGAAATGATTGGAACCATACAGAGGATCTAAGTGTCCCTCTATGCCATGCAAGCTCAGGGCTCTCATTAATGCATGTAATCTCATGAGAGATGGACATGTTCATTGAGAAGAAGATCAACCTGAAAGAAATATCAGTCTGAAATTAGAAAACAGTAGGTCCACTCCAAAAAAAAAAACAGTCTACTAAAACTTCACTTGACCACCAATTTCTCTAAGGCTGGAAGTTGTATAACAGGGATCGGCAACCTTTGGCCCGCGGCCTGCCAGGGTAAGCACCCTGGCGGGCCAGGCTGGCTTGTTTACCTGCTGCGTCTGCAGGTTCGGCCGATCGCGGCTCCCCACTACAGGCCAATGGGGGCTGCGGGAAGCGGCACGGTCTGAGGGATGTGCTGGCCGCCCTTCCCGCAGCCCCCATTGGCTGGAGCAGCGAACCACGGCCAGTGGGAGCTGCGATCGGCCTAACCTGCGGACGCAGCAGGTAATCAAATTGACCCCGCCCGTCAGGGTACTTACCCTGGCGTCCTGGCGTGCCGCGTGCCAAACGTTGCCGATCCCTGTTGTACAACTTCAAGCCTCTTGTCCTTTCCTCTGTGATCAGAGGATTAGCTTTCCTTGGTTTTCTAAACATGTCTGCCCATCATCCAAAGGTGGCTGACTAGTTAACAGTGTAGAAAGAGAACCCTGAAGGTTATCTAGTCCCTTTTTGTAGCAACTGCAGTCCTAGTAGTCATAGTTCAGGGTGACAGCACTTGTATTCCCCCTCTGTGGTCCACAAAGCTCACCCATTCTAGGTTCCCAGCTCCCAGATGTCATCTCTCTTGGGCAGTGACCCACTTTTCCCTGACCGGGGATTTGAAGGCTGCACAGTTCCCTGCCCAACACTGTAATATTACTTGGAAGCCAGACTGCCTAAAAGACCAGTGTCTGTGCTTTGCTTTTTCTCCAAAGGCTATGACAATAAGGTCTTTCAAGTATATTTTGGGAAATTGCCAGATCTGTCACACTTCTAAATTTTAGTGGTCTGGCTCCCATACAGTGAATATGTTAACATTGCAATTACAGAGTGATATGCAGCTTGTATAGACATACCTGAGCTAGCTTTAATCTATCTTGCTCCAATAGCAGAGAAGTGAAGCCATCACAGTATGGACTTCAACATGAGCTAGGTACCTGAGTAACTACCCAGGGCTCCAGGAAGGCTTGTACAACTTGTGCTGAAGTCTATACTGTAGCAGCTTCACTGATCTGGTACCTGAGCTAGCTAGATCAAAATTAGCTTGGGTATGCCTACACAAGCTGCATAACACCCCATGATTGCAATATAGATATACCCTGTTTTTTTTAAGATGGTGACAGCTGGTACTGCCACTGTTGTCTGACTCTAAAATCCATGACTTACAAAAAGAGGGTTTTGTAGCTAAGGCAGAGGTTTTATTTAAATACACAGAGACAATTCCTGGGAAGTGGCTCACAACCTGAGTTAAAGGGTTTCACTCTGTGAGTCAATGGTCTGGAGCCAAAAGTCATAAGAACATAAGAATGGCCATACTGGGTCAGACCAAAGGTCCATCTATCCCAGTATCCTGTCTTCCGACTGTGGTCAATGTCAGGTGCGTCAGAGGGAATGAACGGAATGGTAATCATCAAGTGGCAAACATAGGCTAGGGAAACCATCCCTGCCCATCTTGGCTAATAGCCATTGAGGGACCTATCCTCCATGAACTTATCTAGTTCTTTTTTGACCCTGTTATAATATTGGCCTTCACAACATTCTCTGGCAAGGTTGACAGTGTGTTGTGTGAAGAAATACTTCCTTTTGTTTGTTTTAAACTTGCTGCCTATTAAAATTGTTTTCTTAGTCAAAATCTTCAGTGCCATTCTGCCTGTGTGTGTCAGCAAAGGTGAGGACAATAATCTGGGGTATGGCTGTGGCTTGCTATTCTTGGGTATATGGGGTTTTGAACCAGCTGATATACAAGTCACAGGCTCCACCAAATTCCTCCTGCAGCATGAACAGTGGAGAGCGCCTGCTTAGCATTACACTATATCTCTCAGGTGGTAGCAGAGTTACACTGTTGGACACTTCACTGCCTTTCCCCCCTCTCAAGTGGAAACACGCTTTTTTCATTTCATTTGTGCATCTATGTGAGAGCCCCTGGGTTTTGCCCATGGCAGAATGCTTTACAGGGCTAATGCAGTACAGTGTGGCAGCAACATTATCTTTTTTGTGATGCTCTACCTAAATGCTCATTCTCAATCACTACAGTCTGAGGATATATCTGAAGCCAGGGGTGGGTTTCAGAGACCAAGCAGGAACATCGACATGGCTATTTTTAGTGCTGTAGCACAAGCCCCAGTGAGTAGACCTAGGCTCTGAGACTTGCTGCTGAATTTTTATTTGTAGATATACCCTTAAAATATCATATAGTACTAGAAGTAGAGCTGTGTGGAGAATGGAAATTTCATTTTGTGAAAGATTCTGAGATTTCAAAATTTTGTTTCATTCTGAATCAGAACAAAATCCCTAAATTTTGAAATTATGTGAGAAAGAAAATTCTGAAATAAATTCATTTCAGATGGATCAAAACATTTTGTTTTGATAAAAACAGAAATGTGTCATTTCTACTTCAACTTTATATATCTATATCTATATATTATAATTCAACATCAAATCAAAATGTTCCATTCTGAAAACGTCAGAACTGTTCTATTTTGACATTGCCAGAACTTTTTTCTTTTATTACCAAAACAAAATTTCATCAGCATTGACACAATTTCATGAAGCATTTTGATTTAGACAGCTCTGCATTCTCTGATGGAAAATCATTCTATATCAAGGTTTTGCCAACCTGCTATAACTGAAAGTCTCTTCCTACGTCTATCTTGCATAGCAGGAAATAGTTACTTACACAAAAGAAAACACATGGTTTGTATTTGTTCAGTCATATAGTCTCTCTCTCTCTCTCTCTCTCCCTCTCTCTTTCATATCTAGGTCCCAATCCAAAGCCCATTGATGACAATTGAAGTCAATGAAAAGACTCCCATGAATTTTGGATAAGGCCCTTAATTTGTGAGTGAATTTAGTTTTTATGAGACAAGCATAGTAGCATGGGCTGGCACTTCACATGCTTCCCTGTGTAGCTCAGTTCATGAATCTCTATCTTAACCAACAAATCACTCCAGAATTTAAAACCCTGGGCCTCTCTTGAGTAAAGACTATCATGTGTGGTAAACTGTGAGGTGGTTTTCTTGTGATGTGGAAAATTGAGGATGAAAATTAGACAATTTAAGTCATTTTCACCGATGAGAGTGACTTGAATTTTTATCTCAGAAGGCCAGGGTACTAATCTACTCAAGCAATGAGACACTCTTTCCCTTTCTGTCTTTTTGATTACTTTTGAAGTCTAGTTTGTTGTTGTTCATTATTTATTATTAATTTATTATTTGCTATTCATTTCTTCGTTTGCTCACACTATTTGTCTTTCTTCTTTGTAATTCCTTTATTTGTTTGCATTCTCTGTTTCTACATTTTTTCCCCTTTGCCATTATTTTTCTTCATTAGTTTCAGTGACATTTTATCTCTGCATATCGTGTATCTTGTTTTTATTTCATTATTTCTAGTGTTTGTGTTCCACAATCATCATAGCTAAGTCTTGCAATGACTTCTTAAGGCAGGTCTTATCAATACAGCTCCACTGAACTTTGCTGATAGTGCTTTATTAAATGTTACATTGAAGCTGAAATCTCACACAGCAGGTAGCATAAAAATCATTACTAGCTTGAATATTTTCAAGACCAAAATGATAATGATAAGCACAAAATCCCAACAGGGGACTTGCCACTTATTACTTACTGTACAAACCCCCTATAGATGTGTTTTGGTGTCTTTGAATGCCCACCCAAGAGTTATATAAAAGTCTGAAGCTAAGATATATAAATAGTTCTATAAAGGTCTTATAACACAGCATAAACGCTCTGGTTTTTAGAGGCTTTATGTTATTAATAAAAAGTTAATAAGAAGTAAAAACATTGTGTGGGAAACTCATATACAAAATCTTTGTTTTCTTTATGGGATTTTGTGCATGGATCTCTCCCACAGAAGTGCTTGGGAAATGGCATCCTAAACTATTTTTCTTCCTTAAAACCACACACAAAAAGAGCACTCGTATCTTTTTTATATTGAAGGAATATTTAGATATGGAATATAAAAGGGCTTTGCAAAACAAATAATGTCTCCACGCATTCTGAGCCCTTCCAACCATTCCAAGTGCAATGTTATTCTTTCATAATCTGGACAATACTTCAGGCACAACATGCCAAAGAGATTTAATATTTCCCTGAACAAAACTATCAAGTGGACAAACATTAAAAAAAGGCTGTACAGTTTTTCCTCTCCCTTTCTCTCCTTTTGTATCATATAAGTATAGAACTAGATTCTAGATCCAACATTCTGAACATACAGTTAAATGAGATCTGTAGTTCTCCAAGGCAACACGACAATTCTCTATCAGAACAATGGGCATGCAAAGTCTTCCCCCAAAGCTAACATGTATTTCATCCCCAAGGAACTAATCAAGTCTATGTCTGTGTCTAATATTATTACAATTATTTTTTCTGGAGACCTGAGGATTCAGTGAGCTGAATTGCACATCTGTATTTCCCCTGAAGTCCTTTTAGAAAGGCCATTGGTAGGATGTCTCTTGGTTCACCTTTCTATGGTTAAAAAAAATATAGTATTTTTCTTTCTTTTACCTCTAGATACATAGAAACATAGAGTTTTTATGTTATACTAAGAAGTTATTACAGGTAAGTAAATTGTATACTGCATAATTGTAGTTTTGTCGGTTCTCAGGATGTTAGAAAGATAAGGTGGGTGAGGTAATGTCTTTTATGGAACCAACTTCTGTGGGCGAGAGCTTGTCCAATAAAAATTTGGTCCAAAAAAAGATATTTCCTCCCCCACCTTGTCTTTCTAGGTAAGTTGTCAGTGCCAGAAGTCTATGTATTGAGCCTAATTTGCATAAAGTAGCAGGTTGCTGCATCATCCCTTATTTTCAATATGGAAATGCTAGCTATGAAGACTTTGGATCCAGCATACAATACATCACCAGAATATGTGTGAATTCCTGGCCCCATTGAAATCAATGGCAAAACTTCTATTGGCTTAAATGGTGCTCGGATTTGACCCCATACTGTACAGACAGAGCATTGCATACTAGGGCTTGAAATTCTCCACAGGATGCTCAGTGTTAAATGGTTGTATTGTAGCATTCTGTAGATCGTATCTGCCCTGAAGGCTGCCGTTTAGCCACCATGAATTTCTGTGTATGATAAGAGCTAGTATTTAAGTGAGAGAGACTTTTACTCTCCCTCAGCCAAGACTCAGAGAGGACCCTCATGGTTTGTGGCCAGCAGCTCTACTAAGCCAGCTTCCCAATGGAAGCTTCCCTCTAGCCAAGTCACGAACTGTGTTATAGTTTTCTCTGTGGGAGGTGACGCTTAAAAACATCAAATGCATATTACAAAGGGCAAGTCTATAATAGACTTCAATGAGGTTGGGACCCAGAGTACGGCACCAATACCTACAGTAACGAGGTTTCCTAACAGAGCTTTATGGAGAGAGCATTGTGGTTTAGATTGCATTTCTGTGATTATACCTCTATGTAATGGCCTCTGTTTCTAATTCTCTTTCATGCTAAATTTTGCATTTCCTTGAAGTGGTCAGTTCCTAACCATTCAAATCAATGTAACACCAATTCAAAAAGGATTATGTTTCTTTCAACTAAATAATTTACTTTATAAAATTGACATGTGGTAGGTGCCTTGGAAAGGGGAAATTCTGGATATACAAAACCTGCTCTTTGCTTCCAATAGCATGGAGTAATTGCACAATAAATCAATTTTTATGGATGCTGTTGACTTGCAACATTTGCTGCTTTTAAAAATTAATAGCTGAAATAATGAACATTCCCAAAAACTCTCTGAACAGTCAACTTGATTAATTGCTTGAAATGAAATGTACTTTGACAGATGCAATATTCTCAACTGAAATTTTCTGTAGCCAGATCAGGCTACAATCTAGACTTATCCTACTATTACAATACTATTACATTGCTTGTTTTGTATTTATTTTGTGCAAGAAAACCCCCATCCTATACTGCGTTTTGCTCAGATATATTCCTTCCAATAAAATTAAACAATGTTTTATTTTTGTGTAAATATTATTGAAAAGGCATAATAGCACTTCCACGACGCAAGTGACATTGTTTCATATTAATATTGCATTGTAGTCAAACTGATAAGAAAGTCCTGCACTGAAGAAAATGTGCACAGCATTTTTAACATTCCTCAAACAATGAGTCAGATCCCCAGATAGTGTAAATAGGAATAGCTTCATTGGATTAAATGGTTCCCCACCAATTTATACCAGCTAAGGATCTGGCCCATTGGTTCTAAGTATTTAGCTCTATATATAGGTTCTTATATAGTGCACATACCATGGTATCTGAATGCCTCCCAAGAATTTAAAAAGAAATAACATTAGCCATTTCTCTCTCTATCTTCCTACCCAGAGGTGGGATTAAGTTACCTGATTAGCTTTTAGGATTTTTTTTTTTTGGTCTGTTTTTTTTTTTTTTTCTTAACTGTGTCAATGTCTGTGAGAAGAATGTACAGAGTAAAAGGTAAGCAGAAGAAATGAGTTTTTTCTTTTATTCTTAATGCAGTGAAGTTAGTGATCTTTTTTTTAATCTCTTATGAGAGTGAATTTCATAGTCTTGGTTCATTTCCTATAAAAGGTCTTCCTCCTGCGCTCATAAGCTTTCACTTCTGGTCAAGAGTTTCATCCTTCAGTGAAAGAAATCCCCAGTGGCAGGTCATGGTTGCAGTAGGTGAGACTACCTCTCAAGTAACCCATGGAAGGCTTCTCATAGCAAAGCAGATAGAGAAGCACTGGGATGATGCACTCAAGGCAATTTGTGCTGGAGCAAACTTCTTACACTTGGAGGAGAAAATGGTCTGATCAAGACAGGGGACAGTTTTGTATTTCTTAAGTCCACATCCAGCTCAAAGATAGGCACACACATTCACAGCCAGTCAGCCAGCAGCTTTTAGAAGGAATTGGTGTCTGGTGGTTTATTGGTTAACAAGCTACGAAGGCTAGTCTTGCCTCTGGACTCACGGAGTTCAAGAGATTTTGTTTAGGATTAATTCATTAAGCGTCTCAATTATGCAATGAAAAAAAATAAAGTTAATTAAAATCCATCACTGCAATCTGTAACAGATATGTTACAAAGAAACATGTACAAGAGGTTAGCACTTTTTACACCAGCCTGCAAGCCATTACAGAATAAGCCTTCCAAACACATGTCCACACTAATTAGATTCAAATACATGCATTTAATTACATGAAAACCTGGAATGACAAGACACAAAGCTACACAACAGGGCAGCAATGGCCATAGAAATATTACCGGGAAGCAGGAAAACAGAAGATGCTGGAGACTTGGTGAGGTATGTAAGAAAGATTGGTAAGTAGTGGTAAGAGACTCGAGAAGCATGCAGGTTCATATCTAGTTCAGCTGTAATCACCGCATGCCTCTTTGTTCAACTATAGTTACATATATGCCTGAGTGATTGGCACATGTCTTTAGAAAAAGAACAGTAAAAAAGTCTTTATCACCTGACAAGTACACTCTGTCAGATGCTATAGCTACATTGCTTGTGCATGGGATGAGGGATGAGGGAATGGAGTTGAAGGTTCCCTAGCAATGGCTCACGAGAGTGGGGACCAGCATGCCCCTTAATCATACTGCAGCGTGGAACAGTTTGTGCTCCTGATGGCTGTAGAATATATAAACATGAAAGTGTGCATTCTAATTAGATCTAAACTACACTGACGGTGCCTCTTAATTATCCCCACTCAGCTTTCCAGATTGTTCTGTAGATTTGCAGAGGCCTCTAGAAATATCAGATGTCAAGGCCCTAACAAAAAAGAAACCAGGTGGACCCAATGATGTACATGCTTTCTCCTGACATAACACCTATACAAAAAACTAAATCAGCACCAGAGCTAAAATAAATGCCACTGAGTGATATAAAAACAAATAATAACATCAATAAACAAAAACATCATTAGGGCAGAAAGGAAGCCAGAGCCAGATAAAAAGAGAGAAATTTATTCACGGTTCAGTCTTAAAATTCTGTTCCCCTACTAATAACCCACATGTCTCTACAGAATGTTATTGCTAGATATATACTAAAACTAAGGATGGATGGCAAGTATGTTTAAAATTAACTCTGGATAGTACCTAGCAAGACAAACCTGCTCCAATCAGCCTCTTTGGCCATGAAAAAAGAAGGCAAACCCCATCAATATCAACCTATCACATTAGTCCCTTGCTGTAACTTATGCCAGGGGACCAATCTGACACAGAGCAGGCTGAGGATTGGGGGAGGGGGAGCACAAAGAAGGCTGAAAGTTTTACTGTATCACATCTTAATTGCTTGGGCTATTATACAAATATATCCAGTGTTGAGGTCTCTTGAATACTATACTTCTTATGTATTGAATATGCCACAGCGATAATGCTTTTATGGGCTACTGAATTAGGGCTTGAAGGTGCTTTTTATCTACTAATGAAAATCCTATTTGGGGATGTTCATTTTTTTTTAGCCTTTAAGGCTTTGCCTTTATCATCATCTTCTTCTTCTTTTTCTTCTTCTTTGCTATTTGTACAAGAGAAATTAAATAAAGAAAAATTCCATTTCTGGCAGGGTATGAATCTATTAAATCAAAGGAAACAAGTTTGCAAAATTTCAGTATATGGCTAAACAATTATTAAAGCAGATGCTGCTTCTTATTTGTTCAATAATGTTTTTGTATATTTAAATCTTTATGAAGGATTGATTTGATAAAAATATCCTTGGATGATTGTGACCTTGGGTTGCCTGCACTGGAGGACTTTGATGGGTTTCAAGGACCTGAGAGACATAAAAATAGAAATAGAAGAGAAGGTCATGAAGAGTTTGGATTTGGATGGGGCTAAATGCACAAATTTCTCTGCCTGAGTATCCAGAATTGTAAAATGGGTATAATGATATTTATATATTGTACAGGGTGCTGAGAATGTCAATAAAATAGAGTTAGATTGTATCTTTTAGGCGCACCCCTATACTGATAGGGAGAGAATATGGAAATACATGAACAACTTCTTCAGCCAGAACCTCATCACTCTCTTGAAGGGGATCATTGCTATGTCCTGCCAGTTCTTCCGAATGAGGTGGTTAGTGGGAGACAGGGACATACTCCTACCTTATTTGGAGAGGCTAGCCATCTCACAGGAAAAACCTTGCTTATTACTTTCCCCAGAGGTGGTGCTAGCCCACTGGGGGTCTTAAGCAGGAATATTTTTGCCCCTGCCCCCACAACACATAATAAAAAGCAAATAGGGGACCCCCTTCAGCTGCTCAGGGCTTTACACAATTGCTTAGTCTGCTTCTGCCTAGCACCGCCTCTGGCTTGCCCTCTCCTACCTTAGGCCTGGTCTACACTATGAGTTTAGGTCCAATTTAGCAGCGTTAAATCAAATTAAACTTGGACACGTTCACACGGCTAAGTCCCTTTTTTTGACTTAAAGAGCCCTTTAAACCGGTTTCTTTACTCCACCTCCAACGAGGGGGTTAGCGATAAAATCGGCCTTAGCGGGTCGGAATTGGGGTAGTGTGAACGGAATTCGACGTTATTGGCCTCCGGGAGCTATCCCACAGTGCTTCATTGTGACCGCTCTGGACAGCACTCTCAACTCAGATGCACTGACCAGGTAGACAGGAAAAGCCCCGCGAATGTTCGAATTTCATTTTCTGTTTGCCCAGCGTGGAGAGCACAGGTGACCATGCAGAGTTCAGCAGCACAGGTAACCGTGATGGAGTCCCAGGATCACAAAAGAGCTCCATCATGGACCGAACGGGAGGTACGGGATCTGCTCGCCATATGGGGAGATGAATCAGTGCTAGCTGAACTCCGTAGCAGTAAACGAAATGGCAAAATATTAGAAAAGGTCTCCAAGGCCATGAAGGACAGAGGCCATAACAGGGACACACAGCAGTGCCGCGTGAAAATTAAGGAGCTACGGCAAGCCTACCACAAAGCCAGAGAGGCAAACGGAAGGTCTGGGGCAGAGCCACAAACATGCCGCTTCTACGCGGAGCTGCATGCCATTCTACGGGGTGCAGCCACCACTATCCCAACTGTGTGCTTTGACTCCTTCAATGGAGAAACACACAGGGAAGCGGGTTCGGGGTACAAGGAAGATGAGGATGAAGATAATATAGATAGCTCACAGCAGCAAGGAAGTGGAGAAACCGGTTTCCCCAACAGCCAGGGTATGTTTATCACCCTGGACCTGGAACCAGTAACCCCCGAACTCACCCAAGCGTACTCCCAGACCCTGAGGGCACACAGGGGACCTCTGGTGAGTGTACCTTTGTAAATATTACACATGCTTTAAAAGCAAGCGTGTTTAATGATTAATGATTAATTTGCCCTGGCAATCGCGGCTAGTACAGCTACTGTAAAAGTCTGTTAACGTGTATGGGGATGGAGCGGAAATCCTCCAGGGACATCTCCAGAAAGCTCTCCTTCATGTACTCCCAAAGCCTTTGCAAAAGGTTTCTGGGGAGGGCTGCCTTATCCCGTCCGCCATGGTAGGACACTTTACCACGCCAGGCCAGTAGCACATAGTCTGGAATCATTGCATAACAAAGCATGGCAGCGTATGGTCCCGGTGTTTGTTGGCATGCAGACAACATCCATTCCTTATCGCTTTTTGTTATCCTCAGGAGAGTGATATCATTCACAGTCACCTGGTTGAAATGGGGCAATTTTATTAAGGGGACATTCAGAGATGCCCGTTCCTGCTCTGCTGAACAGAAATGTTCCCCGCTGTTAGTCACGCGGTGGGGGGGAGGGGTGAAGTGATCATCCCCGAGAATTGGGTGTGAGGTGGGAGGGGGTTTGTTGTAGTTGGGTTTGTGCTGCATGTTAACCCGGAAACCGCAGCCCCTCCTTTTACATTGCAAACCCATTTTAAATGGCCAACCCAACGGGTGCTTGGTATGGGAAATGAGGGCACTACTGTTTGAAACCATTCCCACATGTTAAGAAGGTTAAAAAAGCCAAAAGACTGTGGCTTACCATGGCTGCCTGCAAGCTAAAATCTGTTGCCTGGCACTGCGTGAGTGATCTCTCACACCAAACCGGCAGGCCCTCAATATAAGAGGAAAAATGTGACCTTGTAACGAAAGCACATGTGCTGTGTAATGTGAACAGCAAAATTTAACATGAAAGAGTGTACCCATTGTTCTCTAAAATGTCTTTTTTAACCATCTCTCCCTTCTCCTCCACCAGCTGCAAATGTTTCTCCTTCACAGAGGCTAGTGAAGATTAGAAGAAAACGGTGGACTCGGGATGATATGTTCTCGGAGCTCCAGATGTCCTCCCAGGCTGACAGAGCACAGCAGAATGCGTGGAGGCAGTCAATGTCAGACTACAGAAAAGCACAATATGAATGAGAGGAGAGGTGGCGGACTGAATCGCGGGATGAACAGAGCAAGTGGCGGGCTGAAGATGATAGGTGGAGTCAGCTTGCAGACAGAAGGCAAGAGTCGGTGCTCCAGCTGCTGGAGCATCAAACTGATATGCTCCAGCGTATGGTTGAGGTGCAGGAAAGGCAGCAGGAGCAGAGACCGCCGCTACAACCCCTGTGTAACCAACAGCCCTCCTCCCCAAGTTCCATAGCCTCCTCACCGAGATGCCCAAGAACACGGTGGGGGGCCTCCGGCCACCCAGTCACTCCACCCCAGATGATTGCCCAAGCATCAGAAGGCTGGCCTTCAATAAGAGTTAAAGTTTTAAACTGCAGTGTGTCCTTTTCCTTCCCTCCTCCCCCACCCATCCCAGGCTACCTTGGCAATTATCCCCCTAGTTGTGAGATGAATTAATAAAGAATGTATGAATGTGAAGTAACAATGACTTTATTGCCTCTGCAAGCGGTGCTCGAGAGGGGGGGGTTGGTTTACAGGGAAGTAGAGTGACCCGGGTGGGGGGGGGGGGGCGGAGGGTTCATCAAGGAGAAACAAACAGAAGTTTCACACCGTAGCCTGGCCAGTCACAAAACTCATTTTCAAAGCTTCTCTGATGCACACCGCGCCCTGCTGTGCTCTTCTAACCGCCCTGGCGTCTGGCTGCGCGTAATCAGCGGCCAGGTGATTTGCCTCAACCTCCCACCCTGCCATAAATGTCTCCCCCTTACTCTCACAGATATTGTGGAGCGCACAGCAAGCAGCAATAACAATGGGGATATTCTTTTCGCTGAGGTCTGAGTGAGTCAGTAAGCTGCACCAGCGTGCTTTTAAACGTCCAAATGCACATTCCACCACCATTCGGCACTTGCTCAGCCTGTAGTTGAACAGGTCCTGACTACTGTCCAGGCTGCCTGTGTATGGCTTCATGAGCATGGCATTAAGGGGTAGGCTGGGTCCCCAAGGATCACGATAGGCATTTCAACATCCCCAACAGTTATTTTCTGGTCCGGGAAGAAAGTCCCTTCCTCCAGCTTTCGAAACAGACCAGAGTGCCTGAAGACGCGAGCATCATGTACCTTTCCCGGCCATCCCACGTTGATGTTGGTGAAACGTCCCTTGTGATCCACCAGGGCTTACAGCAGCATTGAAAAGTACCCCTTGCGGTTTATGTTCTCGGTGGTTTGGTGCTCCGATGCCAAGATAGGGATATGGGTTCCGTCTATCACCCCACCACAGTTTGGGAATCCCATAGCAGCAAAGCCATCCACTATGGCCTGCACGTTTCCCAGAGTCACTACCCTTGATATCAGCAGGTCTTTGATTGCCCTGGCAACTTGGATCACAGCAGCCCCCACAGTAGATTTGCCCACTCCAAATTGATTCCCGACTGACCGGTAGCTGTCTGGTGTTGCAAGCTTCCACAGGGCTATCACCATTCTCTTCTCAACTGTGAGGGCTGCTCTCATCCTGGTATTCTGGCGCTTCAGGGCAGGGGAAAGCAAGTCACAAAGTTCCATGAAAGTGCCCTTATGCATGCGAAAGTTTCGCAGCCACTGGGAATTGTCCCACACCTGCAACACGATGCGGCCCCACCAGTCTGTGCTTGTTTCCCGGGCCCAGAATCGGCATTCCATGGCATGAACCTGCCCCAGTAACACCATGATTTGCACATTGCTGGGGCCTATGCCTTGTGAGAGGTCTATGTCCATGTCAATTTCCTCATCACTTTCGTCGCCGCGCTGCAATCGCCTCCTCGGCTGGTCCTGGTTTTGCTTTGGCATGTCCTGGCTCTGCATATACTCCAGGACAATGCACGTGGTGTTCATAGTGCTCATAATTGCCGTGGTGATCTGAGCGGGCTCCATGATCCCAGTACTATGGCGTCTGGTCCGAAAAAAGGCGCAAAACTAGTATCTGATGGACGGAGGGAGGGGAGAGGGAAGGGCGAGTGACGACATGGCATACAGGTACAGGGAATTAAAATCAACAAAGGTGGCTGTGCATCAGGGAGAAACACAAACAACTGTCAGACAGAATGGCCCCCCCAAAGATTGAACTCAAAACCCTGGGTTTAGCAGGCCGTTGATTTCACGGAGGGAGGGGGAAGCAAATGAATACAGAACAAATCTATTTTTTACATCTTAAGCTGGCAGCCGACGGTACAGCATGACTGATAGCCCTTGGCATCTTCTGGGTGCTTGGCAGAAAATACTGGGCGGTTGGCAGAAAATAGTGTATTAAGACTGATAGCCATCATCGTCAAGCCGGTTCAATAGGACTGAGCATATCTGCCCAAGTGCCCATGATTGAACTGCAACATGACGACGATGGATATCAGTCTTAATACACCATCTACTGCCAAAAGGCAAGGGGCTGCTGCCGTGTAGCAATGCAGCCCCATGTCTGCCAGCCCCACGTCTGCCAGCACCCAGATCGTCGATGAAGGCTACCAGTCATACTGCACCATCTACTGCCAAAAGGCAATTAGTTAGCTGCTGCTGTGTAGCAATGCAGTACCACATCTGCCGGCACTCAGATGACATATGGTGACGGTGAGCTGAGCTGACCGGGCTCCATGCTTGCCGTGGTATGTTGTCTGCACAGGTAACCCAGGTAAAAAGGCATGAATCGATTGTCTGCCGTTGCTCTGACGGAGGGGGAGGGGCCTGACGACATGTACCCAGAACCCCCCCACGACACTGTTTTGCATCATTCAGGCATTGGGATCTCAACCCGGAATTCCAATGGGTGGCGGAGACTGCGGGAACTGTGGGATATCTACCCATAGTGCATCACTCCGGAAGTCGACGCTAGCCTCGGTACTGTGGATGCGGTCCGCCGACTTAATGCACTTAGAGCATTTTATGTGGGGACACACACAATCGGCTGTATACAACCGATTTCTATAAAACCAGCTTCTATAAATTCGACCTAATTTCGTAGTGTAGACATACCCTTACTATGGTGGGTTCTTGCACAGGAGTACAAGGTATGGGAAGCAGAGAGAAGACTCTTTGTGCCCTCTCCCTTTTCTTGCACACCCATGATGTGCCAGGAACAATATGGCTTTTAATGTTTGATTTGAAGATACACTGATACTGAGTTATTTTTTTGGCATTAGTGATACAGTTTAAGTTATTACTAGAGTGGGTGGGAAACAGTTCTGTCCAATGATTATTGGACAGTTTCAACATTTTTCCTGTTATTAATTGGGACAGTCAAAAACTTGAAAACTGTTACAAATCAAACAAAAAAAAAGTCAGTAAGGGCCAATGAAAGCATTTCATTTTGATAATTTTGTAATGTTTAATTTCAATTTTGACCTTCTTTCTTTTTCTTAACCTTTTTTAGTCTAATTAGCTTACATTTCTATACAAAAAGCCGGAAAACAAGAATTTTTTCATTTTGAAAATCTCAAAATAAAGCATCTCAACAATTTCAAACCTTGTTAAAAAAAAATGTTGCATCAGGAGATTAGTCAAAACCAACCCTGTTTCACAAACTATTTCAGATATGGTGAAAAAAAATGTTTAATTGAAAAATTCCCAACCAGCTTTATTTGTTATTACATTTCTTGATATCAACCGGCATTTCCTTTTCTGATCAGTGTGCCACAATTATTTGTTACAAACAGTGTATTGGATTACTTTAGCTTTTTACTGTTTACAAAATAGCTGTAAAGAAAGAGCATTTTAATACATTTATTTAGTTCTTAAAATTGTTTCACATTTTTTTCCCCAAACATATTTGAACTATGGATTGTTCACTACAGTCTTGGGAGTTCACAGCTGGAACATTCAAAATAGTACTCTACATTTCAGAATATTGTTTCTTTTCCCTGATGGAATGATCTAGCCATTATAAATTACTTCCACTGCCACCCAAACTTTGTTTTCTGGTTAAATAGATCACAGTTAGTTAGTAATGATAAAAATTACTTTTCATGGACATTCACAGAGACAAAATTCCAGTCATACAAATGTTCTGAAGCAGAACTTAATAAAGTGATACAAAGATGCAGAATTGACAGCCAGGTTCTTACTTCAGGGATTGTTTGTAGACAGGCTTTTAGAATATTTGGCTACCTACTTCCATAATGCATCCAAAGAATGCGGGTAATTAGTGTAGCTGCACTTCTTGATTAGAGAGAGAAGATTCATCAGCACTTTAAATAGATGGGTTAAAGATAATTTCCAAAACTGCAGAGCTCACATATGGTACCCTACAAATAATAATATAATAATTATTAATGGAGATATCCCATCTCCTAGAACTGGAAGGGACCTTGAAAGGTCATTGAGTCCAGCCCCCTGCCTTCACTAGCAGGACCAAGTACTGATTTTGCCCCAGATCCCTAAGTGGCCCCCTCAAGGATTGAACTCACAACCCTGGGTTTAGCAGGCCAATGCTCAAACCACTGAGCTATCCCCCCAATAAAATGGTCTTTAAATGTGACTTACTGCGTAAACCCTTTCCAGGATCAAACTTTTTAAATATGTATTCATATGAAAATCCTGGGATTAGCAGCAGAATTTTGATTTTCCTTAAAGAAGTTCCCACTTTAATAAACTCAGTTTATCTGATGCTTGTTTTGAGTATTATTTACAACAACAAATGTGGTATTCAGTTTGGGAGAATTTTTCCTGTAACTTTTGTGTCAGTTTCAATGAATGTGAATTGAATAAGTCATGCTGAGTTGAAGAACTATGCTGAGGTTAAAACAGCATATGTCATCTCAGAAACAAACAGTACCCCTTATTCCTTCACACATCTACGGGTCAGTAGTAGTCAAGGTAAAGTCAATGTTTCTGAACTTAAGAACAGTCAACCACCTACAAAGCATTCCTTAACTTTTGATGCCAGAAATACTAAGGCTAATGAACTAGGATTTGGAACTCATACTTTGTACTAATAATCACTTGTTGAAAGAGAGTAAATGAAGGAGGGAGGACAAAATTGGCTATGTGACCAAAAAAATAAAATGGGGTGAAGAAAGAGAAATGACGAAATGGAAAATTCTGGACCTTATGTCTTTACTAATTTAGGAGAGACAGATAATATTTAACCTGTCAGGGATTGCAGCAGAGGGATAACAATATGGGATGGAGAACCATTTAATTCAAATTACATACACAGATAACAGAACACATGGGAGTTATTACCTGTACATAATATTTTATCTAAAACAATTAGTAATGAACATATGAGAAACACAAAATATATATATAACATGGTTTCATAGGTATATATTGTAATGGGAACTGATTGAATAAAAAGCAACAAAACAGTTGAAGCATGATCAGCTCATACTATATGAATATTACAGTAATATACTATAATAGTTATTAGCAATATACTAGTAGCTTACTGTAGGATGTTAAATTCTTAATGGGGCTAGTATATATGCTGGGCACAAAGGATAGATACAATTTGTTAAAAAAAATAAGTTAATTTAATGTTTGTGAAAGGTGTCAGATTGAAAGCTATAAAGACTGAAGTCCTATGTTTATCTATGGGAAAATCATAATGTGGATAATGAGAGTGGAAGCTTCTCCACACTGCCCCATCAGTTCCTCAGACCTGAGATGGGAGGACCAGGTGAAGAGGTGAGAGGGTCGTTCAGTCTCAGTGGTTTTTTTTAATCTTTGGCCTCTTTGGTGCCAACAGTGATGCAGGTTTTTACAATGTGGATGTTTGACCACGAGGCACTAGATTGAAATCTGTAACTTATTTTACATAGATCACTAAACAGCCAACAAATAATAATAGTAACTACCAGTATGGGCTGCATTTAAAGTGGTAATCTAGAGTTGAAATACCTTTCCAGTCCCATGAGCCATGCGACAGAATCTTAAAAAACGACTCTTCTCTATCATTTTCTCATTGAGGGACCCAAATACAAATTTGGCCATGTTGCTTCTCCATCTTTTTCTTCACAGTTGTTCACATGATTATAGCTCTCAGCAACTTAGTACCATATAGCTTAAGGTGCCAGAGAGAGCCAAAATCATTTGAGAAACCAGGAACTGGTCAGTTGCTAACCAGGAATTATTCTGCCTTTTAATTTAGTCATTTGTGTAGAGAACATTTTAAATTATTAGAATAAGAGACCTGCTTATGTAATAAACTCCTTAAACTACAAATGAAACTGAACAGCAAAGTCCTAGCACTGACAGAGAGCTATAGGTCTGATACAGAGTCTATTGGTTTCATTCAATGGGTTTTAGATAAGGCCCCATAAGCGCATTCAGTGGTTCCCATTAAAAAGTTAACATTTACCAATAGCTACATTACAATCATATCTGAGGTACAGTTATTTCTCATTCTGAGACACTTTGGAGTGGAAGTCAGCCAACTGCAGCAGAGATGGATATCTCAGGACAGGAAACAAGAAAAATACAGTTACTTTTTAGGTAATAATGCTCTGAATGCACCTCGTAGCCTGCCTATAGCATTGAGGGCATTGGTAAAGTTAATGGAATTTGATACTTTGCAGGTCACCTTTAATTTATCACTACTGAATCAAATCTGTTAGGTAGGAGCACCATCATTAACCTCCACTAGGTTAAGTGCATCCATCAACTCCTCAATGCATTTATCATTATTATCAGTGAAATCATCATCCCTAAGATCACTGTGACTATTAATTTCCTACATATTAGGATATTCAACCTATATTATCCATAAAACTGGAAAGTGCTGCAACACCTAGAGGTCTACATGGATTATAAAAATGAATAACCTGTGACTTTCACTTGTTTAGAAATATCTTCAGTGGCAATGCATTCATTATGGTCAGATGGAAATGAGGCATTAGATCAAATGTCAACCTTCCTTTTAATAAAAAATACCAATGCTCCCGATGTGTTCTTAACTCAGAAATTTAAGAGCCTTTTCATTAAGTGTTATGCTCTTCTAAGACATCAAGAGTAACCAACTCAGCAACTACATAATCTATTCTCCACTCAGTGAGTGTTAGTAACTCCTTTTATGTTAATGAAAATTATGTGCATGAATCCATAATAGACTATACTCCCACATCATAGATTAAAAGATTTAATAAAAAACTGCAGCTATGTGTACTTATTTATGACAATTAATATACCCAAGGAGAGAGAAGGAAAGTATTCAAACCCAATAGTCTAGAAACCAACTAATATCTGAGAGTAGATTAGGTTCAGTCACTAGACAGAACATCAGCTTTCTGTTAAACTGCCGAACTCATTCTAATGTGCCCATCAATTTATTTCTGAATAATGTACATATACAGTGGTTGCCATTTAAAGATCAGCATTTGCTAACAGTTAACACATCACTGTATCTGTTAGGCCATATTAATGTACTATTTTAAACATAAGGAAGATATTTCATTAGACACATATATTGGTTCTAAACGACAGAGGTGCACAAACCAACATCTGAAATGTGAACATTTATGAAGTCTAAGAGATTTGGAATCTGAACTTAGAACTTGAACCCAACTTTTTGTCTTGTCTATTTCCCTTTAATGGGCTGAACCAAATCTCTGAATCTGTGAATCCCTTAATTTTGAGGGACATGAAATGTAGATCCACATTTTGTATCTTGGGTGCATCTCTCCTTTAATTGGATTCACATCACAATATACTAGTTTAGTATGGAATAATTTTCTTCATTTTCTACTTAGTGTGGATTTTTTGTGTTTATTTTTAAGTTTTTAAATGTTTGTGTGTGAATTTAAATTCATGTGAAAGATACCAGATTGAGAGCCTTAAAAATCCCTGATTTATCCACAAAGCAGATACAATGCAACATAGGCAGCAGCAGTGCAAGCTCCCTACTAATACGCTTCAATCTTGATGTCGGGGATGGAAGGTTAATTATGTTGCCCTGCCCACTAATATTTGGCTTCTCTGCTTAGACTACCAACAAGGGTGCCATTGTGGAACAAAGGAATGGCCATACTGAATCAAACCATGGGTCCACCTAGTTGAGTATACTGTCCCTGACAGTGAGTGGTACCAGATGCTTCAGAGGAAGGTGGTAGAAACTCCGTAGCGGAAAATTATACAATAAGCCATCCACAGGGGAAAATTCTTCTCAATTCTAATCAGTTTGTGGGTGGCTTATGCCTTGAAGGATGATAGGTACCCTTTATTTTATTCCCATCAAATGTAACTGTGAATGTTCTCATTATCCATTTTATTATTAATTATTATTATCCATTTAAGGCCCAGATTCTCTTCTGCACTGATTATCCAGGTTGGGGTTTACAAGAAGGATCTGTCAGGGATCTGGTTATGGCTCCCAGATTCTCAGGACAGATATCATAGATTCATAGGGTCATGTATATCACAGGCCACCAACCCCACTCCCTGCGCCTGCACACTAAACCGAACAATACAAATGAGACTCAGGGCTTGGCTACACTTGCAATTTAGAGCGCATTAAATCAGCCCCGGGTGCCCTAACTCCTGAGGTGTTGACACTGGCAAGGCACTTAGAGCACCTGGACTCCGTGGCTGGAGCGTTCCTGGTAATCCACCTCCATGAGAAGCATAGTGCTTGCTGCGCCTTGGCTGAAACACCTGGGTGTCAGTGTAGACGATGTGTTGCATTACTGCATTGTGACTGGCCTCCGGAAACATCCCATAATCCCTTGAAATCAAGTGGCCACTCTGGACATTGTTTTGAACTCGGCTGCAGGCATGTGGATATCCCCTTTCAAAGCTCTGTTTCTGACAGCCGGCATGCTTATCTGCTCCGGGACACAAAGCAAACCATTACTGTGGAATGTTGCTGCTGCAGAGGCAGGCGTGTGTGCATGTGTGAGAGAGGCAGGGTTGGGGTGGGAGCTGATGTTGGGGTTTCCCCCTGCTGCTGTCTGAACTTACAAGATAGCATGCTGACACACTCTCTGCCCCCCAAAACACACTGTCTCTCCCTCCACATACACACAACACACTCCCTATCACACTTCACCCCCGCCCTCATTTAAAAAGCACACTGCAGCCACTTGCACAGTGGGATAGCTACCACAATGCACAACTGTCTGTGGCATTGCAAGAGTTGCTAACATGGCCATGCCACTGTCCTTGCAGCTGACAGTGTAAACACACTTCAGCGCTTTCCCTGCTGCTGTCTCCGAGGGCTGGTTTAACTCCCAGCGCTCTACATCTGCAAGTGTAGCCTTAGCCTAAAGTCCTACAGCTCACAGGAGATTAGACTATTAAGTGTCACAGGGAGAGAGCGTAGTGCCAGGAAAATGATTAAATGAGATATATTCCAATAATCCTGCCAAGTGACCCACGCCCACATACTGCAAAGGAAGGTGGTGGGGGAGGGGGGAAACACCCAAGGTAACTGCCAATCTGACCTGGTGGAAAATTCCTTCCCACACTCATCTATGGTGATTAGTTAGACCCTGAGCATCTGAGCAAGAACTAGCCCACCAAGCACCTGAGTGAGAGAATGCTGGGTGGCACCTCATAGCCCTGGCTCTTCCCATCCAATGTCCCCTCTCCAGCTATGTCCATTCTTGATGCTTCAAAGGAAGGAGACAAAAAATAACCAGAATGCACTGGGGAATAACCAGAATCCCTTCCTGATCCCTGCAGATGGCCAGCTGAAACCCTGAAGCATGAGTTTTTAGGAACATAAGATATAAATTGGAAGGTGAGCCCCAGAACTGCTGCGTCCAGTCCCCTAAGATCACAAGCAACCCCGTCATACAATCACAGTCATAAATTTGTGGCCCTGATTAAGTTGTTCCTCTTCACAACTCCTAATGGGAGGCTGTTCTAGAACCTTATTCCTCTGATTCTTAGAAACCTTCTTCTAATTGCCATCCAGAATTGTTCATGGCCATTTTATACCCACGCATTCTTGTGCTGACATTATCCTTTAGCTTAAATAGCTCTTCACTGTCCCTGGTGTTTACCCCTTGATGTATTTATGGAGAAATAAATACAAAGCCCTGGCTGGGATGATTTAGTTTGTGTTGGTTCTGCTTTGAGCAGGGGATTGGCCTAGATGATCTCCTGAGGTCTCTTCCAACCCTAATATTTTATGATTCTATGATTCTAAGAACAGTCAGATCCACTCTCAACCTGTTTTTATTAGCTTAAACAAGCAAACCTCTTCCAGTTGCCTCGCATAAGACAGGATCTCCATTCCACTGATCATCCTAGTAGCTCTTTTTTGAACCTGTTCCAGTTTGAATTAATCTTTTTTGAACATGGGTGACTAGAATTGTACACAGTATTCCAAATGAGGTCTTACCAAGGTCTTGTTCAATGACATTAATACTTCTCTGTCTCCACTAGAAATGCCTCACCTGATCCATCCTAGGATCACATTTGCCTTTTTTCACAGCTGCACTTTTTTCACTTTTTTTTTTTTCACTTTTTTCCTGTGATAGACCCACTCCCTCCTTCCCTGTTGCTTCCAGCCATTGAGCCCTCCTGCTTGTATCCAAAATTCTTATTATCAGACCCTAAGTGCATGACTTTGCATTTTGTACTATTCCATTTCTGTCACTCCCATCTTCAGGGACATCCCAACCTTCCTGTATAATGTTCTGATCCTCCTCTCTATAGATAATGTCTCCCAACTTTGTATCATCAGCAAATTTCATTAGCACACTCCTACTTTTTGTGCCAAGGTCATTAATAAAAATATTGAATAAGCCTGATCCCAAAACCGATCCTTGAGAAACTCCACTAGTAACTTGCCTCCAGTCCTATAATTCACTTTTCAGCACAACCTGTTGCCTTCTCCCCTTTAGCCAGTTTCTTATGCATTGTACACTTATTGAACTAATCCCCATCTTCTCTAATTTAACTAACAATTTCCCATATGGAACCATGTCAAATTATTTACTGAACTCCAAGTACATCAGATCTACTGCATTCCCCTTATCCAAAAAATCAGTTATTTTCTTAAAGAAAGAAATCAAGTTAGTCTGGCATGATCTACCTTTGGTAAATCGATGTTGCATTTACTGTTTCCCTCCATGAATTTAATTATTCTTTCCTTCACAATTTGTTCTAAAGTATTGCATATTACTGAGGGTCTGTAATTGCCTGGATCGCTATTTTCCACCTTCTTATATATAGGTACGACATTAGCTATTTTCCAGTCATATGGTACTAACCCTGAATAGACAGATTTATTACAAATCTTTGCTACAGA
Organism: Malaclemys terrapin pileata; assembly: GCF_027887155.1. NCBI lineage: Eukaryota > Metazoa > Chordata > Testudines > Emydidae > Malaclemys > Malaclemys terrapin. The sequence continues at coordinate 138,782,260 of NC_071507.1, forward strand.
CCAGCAATCTCATGTGCCAGTTCTTTCAATATTCTGGGATGGAAATTATCTGGTCCCCCCAGTTTGAGCACATTAATCTCTTTACATTTTGCTTCCATCTCAGATGTGGTAATTTCCATTTCTATACATTCATTTCCTTCATGCACAAGTTCCAAATTATCATTCTTACTGAAAATGGAACCAAAGTATTCATTTAGTTTTGGGACCATATTAGGTTATCTTTAACCTCCTTCCCATCCACACTGCTTAGTGATCCAACCTCATCCTTCCTTATTTTCTTTTTATTAATAAAAGAAAAACACCTTTTTTTATTTATTTTAATTTCCTTGACAAGAACTAATTCAGTTTGATTTTTAGTGATTCTCCCTTTACTCCTACATTTTCTACCCTGCAAGATGTAGCTTTCTTTGTTGATCAAACCATTTTTCCATTTTATATAGGCTCTCTGCTTGCTCCTAATAACCATTTTTGAGGTGGCTATCTATCGAGCAGGGTTTGGAGCCTTTCCCTATAAGTTTTTTTTGCTTGGGATACAAATTTCAGATAGCTTTTAATATAGTTGACTTGAAGAAATGCCAAGTTTCCTCCAGATTTAAGTCCTTGAGCGAAGTCCAGTCGATCTGTTTAACTAATTCTCTTAATTGTCCAAAGTCTCCCCTTTTAAAATAAAAAGCACAGCTAACAACCTGGTTTTGATTATTCTTCCATTTAATTTAAACTGAATCAGCTCACAATCACTTGTTCTAAGGTTATTTCCTATGATCAGCTCTTCTGTGATGTCCTCACTACTTACCAAGAGCAAGTCTTAAATTGTATTACCTCTTGTTGGTTCAATGACAGTTTGATGAAGACAACTGTCATCTATCACATCCAGGAATAACTGGTCCCTACCAGGATTAGGAGCATTTACACTCTAATCTATATCTGGGAAGTTAAACATCTCCCATTATGACACATTTCCCAATAGTATTTATCTTTCTAATAATATTAAAGAGATCTCCATGCATGTACAAGTCTGACTCTGGGGTCTATAGCGGATCTCTAATATGATCCGAATAGAACCTCTTTTACAATCCTCACCTACAGATTCAGGTTTATCCATACTATTACTTCATATTTCTTTACAGTTTACCGCTTTGTTAATGTACAATGCTACCCCACCACATTTACCTTTATTCCTATTTCTCCTATCTCCCTTCAATTCCTGTATTCAAATCATAAATACTATTCCACTATTTCCATAATCTCTATGATATCCAGTTTGACCTTGTGCACCAGTAGTTCCAATTCCTCCATTTTATTGCCCAGATTCATTGCATTCATGTACAAGCATTTCAGTTGTTTCCCTTGGACCTCAACCAGTTTTCTAGCCAGATTAGGTATAGCCCTTTCACTAAATGTAATGCCTACTTGACTGCTACTACGATCAATATTTGTATGTCATATCTCTTTGCTGTCCATACTTTTACCTAGCGGTATTCCTTTATCCCAAGGATAGGCAACCTTTGGCACGTGGCTTGCCAGCGTAAGCACCCTGGTGGGCCGGGCCAGTTTGTTTACCTGCTGCGTCTGCAGGTTCTGCCGATCGTGGCTGCCACTGGCCATGATTCGCCATCCCAGGCCAATGGAAACTGTGGGAAGCGGCAGCCAGCACATCCCTTGGCCCGCGCCACTTTCCGCAGCCCCCATTCGCCTGCTTTATCCCTTACTGTATCTCCATTTAGCTGATTTTCCTTCTCCTGTGTATTGAAGCCAGACATGGAGATTTTACGAGTCTCTCCCAACCCTCAACTCCTGTACCATCCTGAGCCTCTACATTGGTTACAGCAACCTGACGTCTGCTGTAAATTACACCAGCTCTTCACAATCTGTAAGAGAACACATGCAAACTAAACATAGCCATACTCAATCCACACTCTGTGCCTGCTGAGAGGTTCTCCACTCTTGGAGAATTCCGAGCAGGCCAGATCAGCTGCTTTCTAACCCATGGCACCACTGTGGAAGCAAAAAGAGATCAGAACGCAGATGGAAATCTTGCCCTCAATATCAAATCCTTTTCTGAATCCAACTAAGCTCTTGGCCTCAGTGATGTCTTGTGGTAGTTGAGTTCCATGGGTCAATTGTGCACTATACAAAAATGTATTCCCTTGTATCATTTTAAAATGTATTAACTTTCAAATGCATCAGCTGACCTCTTGTTCATGTATCATGAGACTTTGTATTAGGACCATGTGAGCTACCTTCTCCATGCCTTTTTAAAAAAAATAAAATCTTTTGTGAGGTAGACAATTGAGCTGGGATATTTAAAAGACCCTAAGGAAATTAGATGCACTACTCCCACTGAAATCCAATAAAATTCAGGCACCTAACTCCCATAGGCTCCATTGAAAATCCCAGCCTTGATTCCCTAGAAACTGGGCAAACATCACCAAACAGACATCATGTTAACATCTTTTGACCACAACTGACTTGTACTGGATTCAAGCCTGTAACTTAGAGTTGCCAATTCACCAAACCATTCAAGGCTCCCAGAAAATGGACAACATTTTATTTAAAAATGATTCCAATATTCTTATATTAAATAAGGCTGTTTAATAAAAACCTGAGAGAAATAATAGAGCAGATCCTGCAATCAGTAAGCAGGCCCATTGATCTGGTCCAATATGAGGTTTCCACTTGAGTGCATGCTCATAATAAAAAAAACTAGACTTGCCTAGGAAGGAGGAGATGCTGACATTTTGATTCTAGGAGGACTCTCATTTTTCATAAACTTCACAGATGGGGGAAAAAGATATGAAAAATGCAACCCAGGCAGATAGGGCAACATCTGTAACACAGAGACCATTATTAGCATTTGGATAAGATTTCCACCTTGAATAAAAGTAAAAAGTCTAGATCAATCAAATACACAATATTGTGAACTAGCAGGGGCACTGTAATCATTTCCGTTCATTGCTTCTTTCTCCTTTATGGACATGAATGAAACAACCTAAGGCAAGATGAAGAAGCTATGTGTGATAACCCCCCCTCCCAAATTCCCTAACCTTTTCAGATTCAGTAAAGTACTTTTTGATAAGAGCTCTCCAGTTAGATATATACAAATACACAGTGAATATTGCCTCCAGCACTACATAATTGGTCTGCTAGCTGTACGATTACTCATACCTCACAACTCCGGGGCCTTCTTTTATATGTGAAACCTAATACAATACCTGTTAAATTCTTCAAAAGTCAAGTAGCAAACATTCCTAATCAAGGAGTTATCTATCCAAACAGAGCAAAAGTGCCTGTGATCAGCATGGAAATGAAGAAAGTTGTACTGATGTCAACAATAGCATGGACTCACTGGTGGTGGATATGACCAAAGTTAGAATTCAGGGTTTGGGTTTTTGGCTGAACCCAACAGCCCTTTGATTCCATATCATATCTGCCATATGAAGTAAAGGGGAAGAAATCTTGTGAGAACTAGTCTCATACATTTTTGCCCATTCTGCGTGATCCCTCAACTACATCAATTTTCCATCAACATTCTCAATTTGAAGCTTTCATCCATTGTTCATAAGCAGAAATCCATAGGTAGCTACATCCCTCCTAGCCTTTTCAAGAGTCACTGCTTGCCACACTCCACAGTCACTCTTAAGGGGAGGGTCACTCAGGAAGCCATTCTTCCTAATCCAGCAGGAGGTTTCAGGGGGCCAATAGCCAAACATACACAGTTCAACCCGAGTGGCTGTAATGCACCCATACATACTGGAACTGAACAGAAACTGTAGAAGTGGAAAATGTCCTTTTATGGTTTTGATCCAACCTGGAAGTTGGTTCTTGGGTTCTGGTATGGGCCCATATAAAACTATCATGAACATGTAGAAGTTCAGGGGGGAAAAATCTAGTTGACTGTTCTTTGTCTTGAAGAGAATCTGGGATATTTGACTCACCCATGAAAAGATTACTCATTCTGGGTAAGTGGGTGAATGGAATTTTTCAACGTTGATTTATCTGATTTATTTTTTCTTTTCTTCTTTGCCTGTCAGAAGCAGAGAAAAGACCTAATTATACTAATTTAATCACTTTAATCATCAGTGTGAGATTCATAGTTTAAAGGATAATGACCTTTAACAAATGACCAGTGTAGTGCTATTGTAGTGGTACAATTTGTACCCTTATTCTTAAAGTTGTATGTGGCTTTTCATTCTAATCCTATGTAATTTCAGGATTTTTTCTTTTCATTCATAAGAAGAACTCTAAGTAAGTTTTCATCTTGGAAGCAATTTAATAAAAATGGAATGGGAAAAAATAGCTTGGTTATTTTTAATGTACACAGCAGAAATCTATAAAAATAAAAATTCAGATGTTCCCAGTGTTCACGAGACCTAAAAACCAGCTTTCTTTTTGTGAGGTTTTTAAATGAAATATGTCTAGTCATTAGTCAATAATGTGCACTACTGGCTTGAGGGAGTTGGGCTAGTATTAAACCAACTGAGTTATTTCATCTAGAAAAGCACCTGCTGTGCAAAAATAATTTTCATCAAAAATTTAATAATACAGTGTGTATGCATGGCAGCCTTATTGGCATGATACACCATAATTGTTCCAAAGGGTTGCACATTTGTTACATTCTATCTATCAAATCAAAAAATTGTTGAGATTGCCTCTGAGACCTTTTCTTCTTGTCTTAACCAAAACACCTTGTCCAATTTTGGAAGAACACTTTATGTGGTTCTCTGGGATCCAAAAAAACTCAGTTTGACTCCAGATTTCATCACTCAAGTGCCTTTATTTGGCATACAGCAAAGCTACTCTGAGTTGATCAGACTCAAGCATAGGGATGGGTATAGGGCATACCCTGCATCCAAAGTTACACAGAAAACCTCTTCCTTAATATACATTTACTCATTACATTGCTTTTACTATACATTGCATCTCATATTTTGGGATTGGCTTGTTTACTTTGCAGGAACCAATCCCTGTACAGCATGCTCTGTCCATATGCTGTTCATGTAGAACCTGATCTTTACATCCCCTCTACATTCTTAACTTATTTTCTCCATTGTTAGTAAATGGTTCCATGGGTGTTCTGCATCTTATCTTAGCTGGCTCAGATATGGTGTGTTTTTCAACCTTATGATCTGTTTACCTCCCTAATTCTATCCTCCAAGAAATGAGGCCTCCCTCCAGGTGTTAATTGTTCATGTCAGGCCAGAAGTCTTCTACAAAATTGTCATGCTAAGAAATAACCAAGGAGGTCTTGACATGAAAGACAGAGGAGCTGTGGAAGACCAGATGGATCAGGTAACTGTTATTGGACAGTGCTTCTTACCTCCAAGATGCAATTTTAAAACCAGCCCAAGTTGATAGCAATGGAAAGGTGCCACCATCTCCTGGCTTTTCAGTGGCCTACATGAAATGAGTTTGGGACTTGCAGTCCAGTTCCAAATGCAAATCCTGTCACTGTACTGATACAGCCAACACTGGCATCTTTGTTGTGTCAGGCTCATTAGAAAGGCCAACATTGAATTGGCTATGAAGGCTGAACTAGTCTTTCACCATTACTTGTGGTCACTAGAGGCTGGTATTGTGGTGGGAGACTGTGAATGTTGGGAAGTCAGTGCAACTAGCCACGTGTGCTGTACCTCTGCTGTGGGTACCTCTGCTGTGAGTACTAAGAAGACTGACATTTCCAGCTTTCAATCTAATGACATTCACTAGCATTAAAGTCACATTAAAGAAAAAATCAGCTGCCTTTGTGACATTGTCTATCTCTGTCTGTGGAACATGTGTATGGGAAAGGCCAAGATGTGTTATTCGTAACATGGACCAGATTCACAAGATGGGTTTGAGCTACTCTGGTAGTGCAACAGGGCCACAACCCATTTGTAAATGTCCAGCAGAGAATTCCATTCTTAAAGAAAAACTTCCCAATAGTGCATCTTTACCCACTTCTTTGCACTGAGTGTATGCTGAGGGAGGATAGGGGCATTCCATGGATAGGGGCTCCACCACAACATTCCTCCTCTAGTTTAGGGTCCCTCAGGATCTGACTAGCAAGAGCTTAAAACTTCATTGGGTCCCTCCTGAGAATCATGGAGCTAGATCTTGGTGCAGGTGAGAATCTAGCCTCATACTCCAAAGAAAGCAGTGAGGATCTGCTTGAAAATGAATACCTCCTGAGTCTGTTAACTTTGCAGGGAGGCTCTCTGTACGGTTGAAATCCCCTTGAGATTTCACTGTGAGTATTTCCAGGAGGCTGTGACAGGCTGTACAATCCACACAGAAGATAGGAAGAGGATAAAGAGCAGCACCCCTCCCCCCCCGCCCCCAACACACACACACACCTGTGAAGCATGACAGACTAGGAGGAGGACCGTTAAAAGAGAGATGCCCAGATCTGGGGGCCCCGGCCCTGGCAGGTGGACAGCTTGGCTCTCATTCTCAGCTTCCAGAAAGCAGAGAGCCAAGCTGCCTTAGGTTTCCTATGAACATGGCCTAAAGACACTTCTGAGATAGGAGCGCTGGTGCTAGTATTTATTTCTGTTTAGTTTTCTTTCCTTTGTCACCCTTGGAACTGGGACCAGGGGACTGGCCTCAGAGCAGGCCGCTATTGGCAGTGTGATCCCCCTGACAAGAAAGCAGACTGATGTAGAAAGTAATTCAGAGATGAAGCAAGAAGTCCTATGAAATCGACCTTAACTGCTTTCTACAGGGTCCCTGGGCTGGAACCCAGATTAGAGGGAGGGAGCGGGCTCCCCTGCAGCCTCACTGAGGAGTCTAGTTTTACAACCCCAGATGCAAGGGCTGGAAGGGCTACTGGGCCAGAACCCATGCTGATTACTTGACTTGAGATTGTGGAACTATTGTTGAGTTGAGCCATGGTTTACCCCAGATGGGGTGATACCAAATGTGACCTGGCTGGAGGTCACAAGACAAGACAAGTCACAAGACAAACTGTGGGAAGACCCAAAGAGTGACCAGAAGACCCGAAGGTCATAGAAGCTGAAGTGAAAAAAACCTACTAAGCTGCACCTGGCCAGAAGTCATCATACCAGCAGATGAGCCATTTTGTTGCAAGGTCTCTTTGGAAAGGTCCCTCTTTGCATTATTTGCTAATGCCAGGACCAGTAGAATGGGAGAATTTAGCTTGAATACTATAGCATTTGAATATTAGTGAAGTAAAAAAAGTAAAAAAAGATTAACATTGTACTCAATTCCTCTCATCATTCAACTTGTCCACAAAGTTGAACTTGTCCACAAAGGTTCCATGTATATAGAATGTTAGGGAGAAGTGCAGACAATGGGTACAATTTTTAAAAGTACCTAAGTGACTTGAAAGACTAAAGTTTTCAAAAGTGATTTGGGACCAGATTTTCAAAGGCATTTAGGCACCTAAAGATGCAGATAAGCACTTTGTGAAATATTCAAAATGACTTAGCAGGTTAGCTGCCCAACTTCAGTTTCAGTGGGAGTTAGGCACTTTTGAAAATTGCTTTAGGTACCAATCTGCAACTTTCAAATGCCTAAATACTGTTGAAAATCTGACCCTTGGGCGCTTTTAAAAACTTTACCCAATGTGTCAGTTAAACCAATATAATTCTCTGATTTTTTTCAGAAGCTTATTTGTGGGGGGGAAGGGCGGTTATTTATCCTTTTAAAATGGCAGATTTTAGGTGGTGACTAGTGTTCATCTGTACACTCACTGATGCAAACTCCCTTGCCCTGACACTTTCATGGAAAGTTCTGGGTAATTTACATTGATTTAGATTTGAGATTGTTTTGTATTCCAGGGGGCACTTTCTTATATAGTTCATATGGGAGAGGATGATTATTTTTAATTGAAGACAGATTAAAAAAAAATCCAGCTTCAGTTGGCTTTCAGGTGATCAGAGAGATGCAAAAATAAAATTGCTAAGGGCTACATTCTACTATCCTTACATTTGATTTGTATCTTTTTCTGGAATTAGCCCCATTGAAATCAGTGAGTCTACTCACAAAATAAGGTGCTGTTCAAAGTGGATATATGTGTGCAGGTGACTGAATCTGGCCCTACACGTAAAAAATAAAGAAAAACCAAACCAAAAAAAAAAAAAGGTCAGGTAGCAACTTTATAGTCCAATGGCAAATCATACAGTTCTTTGTCTGGAATTACACTTTGATGCTTCCGGTGTCAAGCTCTCAAGCACGTTAACTACACTGATCTCAGGACCTGTTAAAGCTTTGAGTTCAGATCTTTAATAACGGATTTGACAGGAGCTGGAATTGCACTATTTCATGTTCAAAGACCTGAAAGAATTGACATGGAGGAGGAACATCTGCTATTGTGCTTGCAAAAAAGATAGTTACAATTTCTTTGTTTTCGCATAGCTATTTTCCATACTGTTAGGCATTTTGCCCTCGGGGTCCACGATTATGCACAGAATGAATTGTTTAGCTTTATTTCCATTAGTCTGAAAGACAAGAGAGTGACACTGAGCAGAAAAGCAAGTGAAGACTGAAGTGGGTATTCAAAACAAATCCAGTTTCAAAAGCCTGTGCTGCTCAAATAGTAAAGAAATACAGACATTATTTCTGAGTGTGGTGTGAATGTTTCATTGCAGTAGGTGGTAAGACATTTCCGCAAATGACAATGAAGTATTGGAAAGCAATGACATTCTAATCATTGCTTCAAATGTCAGCACAAGGAGCCAGTGGGTTGTGGGTCCCCAGTGCACAAGTTAACAGCTTTACAGTAAAATCACCAGGGAGCAATTAAAGGGAAACTGTTGCTAAGCTTCATGCATTCTATTGCTGAAATGTCTAGAGAAAAAGATCTAATTATAGTCCTAACCTTTCCCAATGGGCCATGAATGATTCTCCAAACACAGCATGTTGTATTTGGAGGAGGGAAAAAAACAACCTTATACTGGTGTTACAGTATTTGCACATAACTGGGATCACGAATAGGATGCACCCAGTAATATCATATTTTGATAGTTTGTGCCCATGCCTGGTATACTTCTCATTAACCAGATATGTAATAATGACAAATAATGAACTGGAAAAAAAACACAAAATAAAAAATTGAAAGAGAGGGGACTAGAATATTGTTTATATTCCGTAAGGTACTTGTCTGTTCAGAAAGATAGTAATTGTGACTTCATAAAAGAAGAGGAATGCAGTTGAAGAAAATATTGGGCTTAAAACCTGGGGGAAATTTTCTCCAGCTTCAGTTTGCGCATTTTCATGTCCCCTTTTTGCAAAATTTGGTGCAAACAATTATTTGGTAGGGGAGTCCAAAATGCAAAATTATGAAGTTTTTATGTGAAACCAATTTTGCTTGAAATAAGCCATTTATCATGAGTTATTTTAGTATGGAAACTTCACACAGCTGGGACCAATTTTGAATTTACCATGAAATACATATTGGAAAAAAAATCTCTAGTTTAAAGTATGTTGCATTTCATTGTTCAGATTTCACATACAGTTCTAGTCTCAGGTTATATGAAGACAGCTGGATAGGCCTAGCCAACTGGGAGTTGGGTGCTTTTCTATGTAGACATTATTTTCACTCTCATTTTCCACAACAAAGGACAGAAATTCAGAGTGAAATTCTGTCCCCATTAAAGTCAATAGCAAAACTCCCATTGACTTCAGTAGGGCCAAGATTTCACCTTCAATCTTCTTTATTTTTTATGTGTAGAAAAATGGGATACTACCAGTAGCAGTGGTAGAAGAGGTTTTTGTTTTCCACAACTCACTTTACAATGTGTAGTTTCCTCTTCTAGTGAAGTAGCAGCTCCTGTTGATGAGAGGTGTAATTTGCCCATGTATGGAATATTGCATGTGCAGTGCAGTCTGCCTGTTGGTCCATTTGCAGTCTTTATGTCACTTAAAAGGAGTTAAGTTCACCTCTGGTGTGAGCAGCCATATAAACAAAAAGTCATCTCTCCTGTGATTTTTTTTGGGGGGGTGGGGAAACAGGCTGTAGACTCTTCGACAAGTCTCAGGGGCTTTAAGAAAGGGAGCTGGCAGGTATGTCTTCTCTAAAGGGTAGGAGGTTCTCCAGCAGAAGAAGTGAGGCTCCTCTAATTTGCTGCTGCTGTTCATGAACCCAGAGAACCATTCTTGCAGCCAGGGATCACAGGAGCTCAGGGGCAGTTTGTGCATGTCTCCTGTACTCTGACCATACCTCCTATGCCAGTGGTGGCAATGTAGGGATCTCTGTGCCCATTTTATGTTGCTCAGAGATTCTTCCATGTGATGGGACATGCTCCCTCCCCACTAGTGGAAAGGCTAACGAGCATTCCTTCAGTCGGGCAGCAGCAATTATGTGCACCTGCAGAACATGTTCCACCTGGAGAAGTGGATCTTAAAGGAGTGACTGGCCACAAAGAGGAGGGTAGTTTTTCCAGAAACAGGGAAGCTGCCAGGGACTGCTAGTTAGCACAACTAACAAGGGGAGTACAACCTGAGGCCACTGCTAACCTTTCCTTCAACCCTGCTACCCTTAGAGGTAGATGGACACTTGCTTAGTATGAGTGAAGGCCTTGGACGTCTGCTTCCAGTCACTGTTGTGTGGGGGTCATGGGCTAGAGACAAGGGGATTGTAAATTGGGCTCTAGAAAAATCCTGAAAGTGATCTCTCTTACTGGTACCAGCAAGATTGCCCTGGCGTGGAGGCTCCATTAGGGGACTCTGAGGCAAGAGACTGAAAGATACTTCAGCTCCAGCCCAAACTCAGGGTTGGCCAACTAGATTGCACACCAGAGAAACTTTCACCAGCTGGATAAGCTGGCTTTACAGCTGCTAAACACCACTGGACTGTGCAAAGTGGCCACAGCAGGGGCCAGGATATGGTCCATAAACTGGTGTAATACAATTCTGGTGTAATACAAGACCTGCTTCAACCTGCAGTATCCCTCAGTGCATCCCCTCTTTCTCCCTTGCTCCATAGAGTGTCCACTGAAGTCTTGTAACTCCCACTGCCAGGGAGAGGGGAGATAATAGAGAATGTAAAGATGGTGGATAGCCTAATTGGCTAGGCGAGGCATGTAGAGGGGAGAATGAGAAAGGGGGAACTTCCATCCAGGGGCATTTTCTACAGAAGAGTTATGGCTCCTAGTGCTGTTCAGGGGAAAAAGCAAGGTTCATATGCTCTTGAGATCCCAAAGACTTTCTCCTCAGGTGCTGGCACATTGGTTTGAGCATATTCTTATAAAATACTGACAGGAAACGGCAGATGGCCAAATTGCTTGCAAATGCTTTTTTATTACAGTTTACATTCACCAAGACACTTCCACACTGACATGAGCAATGTCATTTTCTGGTAATGTTTGGAATTAGTCCCTTGGGTCACCAATTCCCAGGCATTATCAGATGATAACTCTGAAACTGTGATTACTTAAATATTTTTCAAATTCTGAAGTACTCTTAAAAGGATACAATTTGCACCCATGGGAGTCTTATTATAGTGTTACCATCCATACAGCTACAGCTAAAGTTGTATTTGAGTCTCCATCATAAACCGTTAGGTAAAAGGTTTTATAGCTGGGTAGTAAGAATTTTACTTTGTGCTGAAGCATGTATTACAAGATCTCAGTCAAGTGCATTTTATCTTTTTCCATTAAAAAAAAAAGCAACAAAAACTTTTTTCTGACAGCTTTTAAATTAAAATAGAGTAGAAGCTGAAATATTTGTTAGTTATTTCCAGCACTTTGAGCTTCAACAGCTACAAATCTATTTAAAGATGGAGTGGAGTTTGGAAAGGTGCCCAATGAAATTAGGTGCTCAAATCTCATGGATGTTCAATTGCTTCTTACTCCCCCATAAAGATGGATTATGGTTAATTAAACAGATTATTTGGATTAATTTTTGAATATTAAACATTAACCCCAACTCCAGATTATTCCCTGACCTCCTCCCTAGAATGCCAAACCTAATCCAAATATTATACAATTCACACTTTGCTAATAAATATAGTAACACTAAGGCCCTGATCCTACAAACACTTACACAGATGAATAAAAAAACTCATGCACATACTTGTTGTCAAATCCAGTTCTAAAATTGTCCCATGTGAATTTTGATATGTTACTGAAGGAAAACAAATCAGACCCCAACTAGCTTTGCTTTTATTCCATCAAAAAAGTAGAAAAGGAATAAACAAACTAAACAGAGGCTTTACATTTACTTGTAATCTTAGGCATTGATTTGGGAGGGGAAAACACACACATAAGTCCCATTGTTTCAATGAGACATGAATACATTCTTAAAGGTAAAGTAAGTGCATAAATGGTTTTCTGAATTGGAGCCCAAGTCAAGATGCTTTGAGTAAAAGGGGGGAAGGAAGAAAGAGAAAAAGGGCTGTAATGTCAAAAAGAGGTGCACCTTAAACAAGTTGGCTTTTATTAATAATATTAACAACTGTAATAGAATATATAATATGGTGCTCAGAATACCAAAGGAACAAAGCGAGAAGAACAATATATGTAAATAATAAACTATAATTAAATTTACTATACATATTTTTAAAACAACAAACAAAATACTAAGACAAACAGAATGGTATCAGTGTAAGTGGTTTTTTACGTGGTTCCTAAATCCCTGCCATAACATTCTAAGTGTATTGCCAACAGCTATATAAAATAAACAAGTAATAATGTATTAAATAACATCTTGACATTAACTCAAAATAGTTACTAGCACCCTCTGTCAAAAACCTAGTGCTGATACAGATGAAAAGGTTCTGGAATTCAAATGTTAATAACTTCCTTATTAAAGTTGGTCAGAACATTTCTAACAAAATGCAATTTACTCACAATATGCCCTTTCTTCAAAGCCAAAACATTTTGTGGAGACATATCAGTTTCAACCAAGATGTCATCAGGAAGGATTTTTGTAGTGCAGCTCTCCCTGATCACTTATATATATATATATATGAGAGAGAGACCCGAATAAAAAAAAAACTTAGGTTTTTGATAAAAAAAACAAATGTTTTGACAAAATTGTGTTTCATGAAAATGTGAAGGTTTTGTTTTTGTTACAAGGCAAATGAAAACAAAATTCAGAACCTCAAAAGTTACTATGAAATGGAATTGTCCTCCTCCGGACAGCTTGAACTCTTATTTTCAGACCAATTCTTGTCAATTTATAATAAATTCTGTGCTGATCCAAAGCTGGTTGAAGTCAAGGGAGATCCATCAGTGGACTTTCTATCAGACTCTAACTGAACTAATAAAGGTAAAGTGGAGAGCTGAATATTTAAAGCCATCTTTGTACTCTTTGATCCTGGAGCAGCTTGAGGGCTGCTCTATCTTGTGCCTGCTTCATGAAGCCCAAAGGGTAGATACCACATAAGCCCCAACCTGGGAAATCCCATGTGTCCTCTTCCTTTGCCATGCCTCCCACATCAATAACTAGAAGAGAGATACCATTCATGTAGGAGCTACACCACTGGAGGATCCTCCTACATAGATATGACCTTCCCAAGGCCTACTATGCCATCTTTAGGGTCTGATTGAAACTATGGTGTAGTATAAAGAAGCACTGCACAATGGAGAATCTGGCCAAGAATTGTTCAACCTAAAGGAAATGTAGACATTAGCCCTCCTGTTACAGAATGTTATTGACTTTGTTTATCTGTACTGGGTATGAGCAGTAAAGAAATACTTCATAAAAAAGTGATAGACTGTATTACCATTCAGTACCTGATAAAAGCAATAACTCCCAACTGATTGCAACATAGCAATAATGGAGCACAGAGGTGTGGGCTTTGAGTTTCTTTGGGGGGTTATATAGTACCTGTAGCCACTGTATTTACTCCTCCTCCCTCCAAAAAAAAGCATAAGTTGTATAAGCAGCCTTACTACAGGCTGGATAGCCTTTTAAGGGAGTTGGACTCAGCCAGGCCCAATGGATCAGATGACTTCCCAACTGAACCTGATCAGGCAGGGATTAGATGGTTGGGACCGTGGGAGGGCAGATAATCAGTAGGCTCAGATGGGAAGAAGCTTCCCTAAGTGCTAAGAAAGAGAGAGTTGCAGGAGGGGACTGAGTTGAGAGGGGAGCTGGTAGAGGTTGTGTCTTCTCTGTTTGACCTTGAAGGGAGAGGGTAGCTGGAGAGAAGGAAGTCAGGGAAAAGTCTAAACCCCAGACAGACATATGGGGTAAGGATCTCCCATGGGAAGAGATAGGCAAAGGGAAATGATTACATGGAAGAAGACCTGAGAATCAGTTACTTGGGAGGAGCTGGGCCTCTAGAGAGAAATCCCTGGCAGTCAGTGCTCTGTAAAAAGAGTGGGGAAGTATACAGAGCCTAAGATGGGGTTGAATAGTCTAAGTTGTACTGAATTCAAGAAGGGTGGTAGAGTTTATGTTCTGTTATGCTTACTTTGGAGAGTGGACTGAAGATGGACCTTGGTAGGGTGGGATATCTTGGGTTTATTGCTTTTGATTTGTGGGACACTAGTTTGTTTGGGCATTGGCTACCCTGGAAGGGGTCAGAAGTAAAGAGTGAGGTTACTGGGACACTGAGTCACCACACTATATCAGCAGCACTTCCTGAGATATCATAGCACATCAGGCATGCTAACAACACCCCCATTCCTCTTGAAGGTGTTTAATTCTTGATAAAGAAAGGAGCAGGTGAAATGAGGGAAGGAGACTAAATAAATAGAGCAGTGAAAGAGGGAGAAAGAGATGTGGAGAGTTGTGGGAGGGGGAGGTGGGGAACAGAGAAGTAGTGAAATGGGAGATGTATGAAGTGGTGTAACAATGGGAGAGACAAACAAGGAAGGCAGTGGTGAAAAAAGAAGAGAGATTAGGGCAGTAGTGAAACATAGAGTGAGAGACCAGGTGGAGAGAAATGCAGTGGAGGGCAAAAGAGGAGGAGAAGAGTAGAATGGTGAGACACCATGCTGAAGAAGTGAAACAAGGTGGTGGTGGAGAAACATGCACAGGGTGAGAGAAATAAAGTGAGGAACAAGAAGGGGGGAAATTGTCTCATAAAATATGTTACTCCATTTTACACTGGAGTAACTCCATTGATTTCAGTGGAGATACAGCTGCATAACAATGGAGTAATGAAGTGGCAAATGAGACCTCAGTGAATAATGCTTGTTCTGTAGATTGTTCACAAGCAGTTCTGAGTATTCTATAAGGAAACTTGAGTTGTTTCTATTTGGTTTGCTGTTGTGTTGAAATTATTCTGCAAATAATAACAAAAACATTTGAAAAAAATGCAGTCTTCTGGACAATGAACAAACAGAGAAATAGATTAATTACTTTGACTAAATTATCAGAGGGAGAGCCATGTTAATCTGGATCTGTAAAAAGCGAAACAGGTGTCGGATGAAGTGGGTATTCACCCACGAAAGCTTATGCTCCAATATGTCTGTTAATCTATAAGGTGCCACAGGACTCTTTGTCGCCTTTGAGTAAAGTGTTAAGAATCATTCACTAGTGCTGGCAGATAACAAATTCCTTCTCCTGAAAAACTTCGTGGGTTTGATATTTGGTTTCATTTTTGATCAGAACAAATATCAGAACAAAACCACAACAGACCTTTTTTTTTTTTTTTTTTAATTAAAAACTTCAAAAAATCCACCTGAGACTAGCCAAATCACGCTGAGCAGGGCCTTGAACTTAGGTCTCCACCATGCTAGCTGAATATTTTGATCACTTGGTTATTGTGGGGCAGGTGTAGCCCTCTGCTTTTGAACAGTAATTTCAGCCTGGGTCAGAGAAATGTTCCTAACAAAAGCTTTTACTGAAATGTCTTGGTTTCAATAGAAGTTTTGGTGTTCATGAATTAGCATTTTTTGACACGTCTACTAGTCACCCTTTTCTGTCTTAGACTGAGAACTCTCAGATTTTGACTTTTATCTGTGGGAGTTAGAGTACCTTTCATAAGGTTTGCATATGAGTTACAAAAATAGTATTGGTAAGGAGTCATACTTTGAAATTCACTTCACAGGAAGCTACCTCTTTGCCTCATCACAGTTCTCAATATCTACCAAAAGCCTCCAGTATTAAGACTTAGTTATGTGGGTCCAATGCAAATAAGTAAGAAGAGATGGAGGTTGCTGATTTGTGCATGGGTCTATCTCCTGACATGGTTCTCTCGATCAGACATATCACTGCTAACTCACAGAAGAGCTATTACTGGTGCCAAAACAAAAATGAAGTGACATTTCAAGGACAATTAATCTCTTACATAACAAAACCAACTTAGCTATGGTGACACAACTAGCTAATGCTAGTTGTGACGTTATTGACATAAACTGGGACCATATAGATCATCGTTGCAACCAAGGTCCGGTAGTGGCACCCAAATCTTGTATAAAGGGGGTCAAATGGGGTGTCTAGGACAAGGTTATGGTTTACTGGTTATGATTGTGCTGTCTATATGTATGTATCAGTTTTGTAGTTGAAGTTATGAATATTGGCTCTATACTGTCTGTATGGCAAACTTATGCTATGCTTCTGGGTGACATCCCAGACAAGCTGAGATTAGCTCTGCCTAGCCTGCTTGATGGCCCATTAAGGACCATCAGCTATACAATGGACCCATTGAGAGAAGGCAGATACGCCTTGTACCTCAGCAAAGTATGCAGGGACTGGCCCATGTGACTCCAGACTCCATTTTGCTGTAATTTTCTACAGTAAGAACAAAGAGGTGTTCTTACACCTGGAAAAGACTATATAAGGCTGATGCCTGATCTCCATCTGGTCTTCAATCCTGCTTCTTACCTCTGGAGGGACTTTGCTACAAACTGAAGCTCTGAACAAAGGACTGAATGACCCATCCCAGCGACTTGATTTGAACCTGCAGTTTATTCCATCGCTGCTGCAAGCCTGAACCAAGAACTGTGCCATTACTGTATGTAATTGATTCCATTTAACCAATTCTAATTCTCATCTCTATCTTTTCCCTTTTATGAATAAACCTTTAGATTTTAGATTCTAAAGGATTGGCAGTAGCGTGATTTGTGGGTAAGGTCTGACTTGTATATTGACCTGGGTCTGGGGCTTGGTCCTTTGGGATCAGGAGAACCTTTTTCTTTTACTGGGGTATTGGTTTTTATAACCATTTGTCCCCATAACGTGTGGCACTGGTGGTAATACTGGGAAACTGGAGCGTCTAAGGAGATTGCTTGTGAGACTTGCGGTTAGCCAGTGGGGTGAGACCGAAGTCTTAGTCTGGCTGGTTTGGTTTGCCTTAGAGGTGGAAAAACCCCGGCCTTGGGCTGTAACTGCCCTGTTTTAGCAATTTGTCCTGAGTTGGCACTCTCAGTTGGGTTCCGCCAGAACCGCATTGTCACACTAGTAAAAAGGAGTTATGACTTAATTTCTATTACAACCAAAAGTACTACATTTAAAGAACATATTAAGGTTGCAAAGAGAAGCACCCAGAGCATAGGAAATGACAGAATTAAGGTTGCTTGTGGAGGGACTTACCACCTCCTCCCACTTGTGAGTCCTTTGGGCTGTACTGAACCCAGTCAGCCACACTGCTAAACCACTGCAGAGAAGATCTCATGGTCATAGGTCATCAAGGGCCCCAACAAAGTATGCGTACCAACGGGACATTAATCTTACATTTGCTACATCAGGTCCCGTGACTGGGGAAAGTCACAGATATTATCAGCATGGGCACCGGTGACCCTAAGTATACTGTTTTACCCTGTTATGTTATATTTGTCTCCTGTTTAATATAATTACTGTGTTGAATACATTATATGTATTTGTGTTATTTCTTGGGAGTCTCCAACTATCTGGCAAGTAAATGGGGGTTACCAGTGGTTAGAATTTTCCTCCCAAGCTGCCCTGGTGACCCTGTCAGGAAGGAGCGAGGGAGGTGGAGGCACCACCAAATAAATTCATAGGAAAAAATAAAGAAGATACACCCTGCTAAGTGGGTGGCGGGATCCAGAAAAACCCAGACCTGTCCATCAAAACCTATAAGCAGATTGGCATTAAAGAAGGTAACCGGGTGGAGAGGGGCCACTACATATCAATGGTAGCTGGGCCAGGCTCATCAAGGCAAAACTACTAAAAGCCAGTCCCCACCCGTTTTCTATGGATTAGATGCTCTTAGTGGCGCCTAAGAATCAACAGGCCAAATCACACTCGTGCTGGTGCACTTGTTTCTGTCACTGTCTAAAATGGAATCAAGTTTTTTCTTGTAAAGAGACAATGTCAGTTTAAAGGTATTGTACTTTATCACTGTCATTAGTGATGTGGTACAAGAAATAATGTAATAATTCAACAGGAAATGAAACCTAAATACCTAAAGGATTGAATAAAAATGTCAATAACATTATGAGATTTAAAGCTGTCCAGAAATGACCAGGATCAGTTTAAGAGGAAGTTCTGTTGAAAGGAAACTGTAACCACAATGTCTTGTGAGTATGTGTAAATAAAAAATGATGATTAATGAACACAATTAATAGATAATGAACAAAGGCACAAAAGGCATTATATCAAAGAACAGGCAAAACATTTATGTGTGGTAAAGCTTATATGAAGTGAAAAGTCTTCAACGTAAATTCAGCCAAAGTTTGTCAGTAGGAGCCACAGAGGGCATTTAATTGCACAAATAATTCCAGCACTTGAGTCAAATAAGAATGCAGAAAGAATAAACAGATGCTAATGCAGAAGTTATAGTGGTTACATCCTGCTGTGTTTGGACCAAGTTTAGTATGTTGGAGACACCAGCTCAACACTTTGTATGAAACAAGGATTGGGCTTTGATTGTTCCACACCATCTTTTCAAAAAGGTTACCTGTCAATGAACCACCTATCACTATGGGGCTAGCGGGGGGAAAGAAGCTTAGTGCCTTCAAGAAATGACTTAGCAGAAGCTGA
This sequence comes from Malaclemys terrapin pileata, assembly GCF_027887155.1. NCBI lineage: Eukaryota > Metazoa > Chordata > Testudines > Emydidae > Malaclemys > Malaclemys terrapin. Next base: position 138,801,097 of record NC_071507.1, read on the forward strand.
AAAACACCGAGATTGGAAACTCAGTCATTTGGCTGTCTACCAAGTATCCTTGCTATTGGTAACAACAAAGACACAGTTACCTTATGTATGCTTTCCTTTCCGTACTCTTTTGAAACATTTTGACCTTGATTGATCCTTCCCTGCTATCGGAAAAATGTGCTCTAGTTTGATCATGAATTTTGTAATGTAAGTTGTCAAGCAGCACTGAAGTAATTTATTAATTTGCATAATGTTTTTACTACACTGTTGAAGGAAGATAAACTGCACATTCTTAAATTAATACTTATGTCTCCCCTCAAGCTGACACCAAATATATGAACTTACAAAATAATAAAGGAGCAGTTGTCCCCTCCACATTTGTCAAACTTCTCTTTATCGGTCTTGATTATTTTTTTCTCAATGACACAATAGCATAAAATTACTAAGAATAGGCAAATAGGTTGGAATAAATTATAAGCCTACCTAATACTTGTGCTTTTTAAATGTTTTCCTTGAAGCTGAACATGATCATAAACATATAGTAGCACATTGAAAAAAAGAACTGTTTGATTCCATTGTGAACACTGTATTTTTCTGGTAGGACCAACTGGACACTGTATGGACCTGATCCTATGATGGGCTGATGAGCACATCCCATGACTTATGTTCACATCAGTGGTAGCTAAGGGTATGCAACATGAACATCAAAGTCTATAGGGCTCCAGCTCATCAGTATATGGGTCATTTACCTATATACTCGCATGTCCTTTAATAAAACAACTGTGATAAATTAAGGGGGGGGGGGGGAGGAGTAGCTCCCTTTTATGGACCCAGCCAACCAGTTAGCTATAAAATCCCTCTTAGTTCTCTACTTGTTTTACCTGTAAAGGGTTAAAAAGTCTGACTGTAGATGTAGGTAAAAGAAAGTGAGTGGGCACCTGGCCAAAAGAGCCAATGGGAAGGCTAGAACTTTTTAAAATTGAAACAAGACTCCCCTTTTGTCTGTCTGTGTTGTTCTCCTGGAGAGAAGGGACAGAGCAGCGATGCTATAAGAAGCTTTGGGCCAGGTATGAAAAATCATCAGATCATACCTAGAAACTATTCATTTAAAACCCCAGATATTTAAGTAAATCAGGGAATGTCTAGGAAGACGCAAATAGGGTTATTTCTTTATGGCTTGTGGATTCCTCTTTGCTAACTCCAGGTGCTTTTGTTTTGCTTGTAACCTTTAAGCTGGACCTCAAGAAAGCTATTCTTGATTCTTAATTTTTGTATTTGTTTTTTTTTAATCTAGCAATAGCCTAAGTTTCCAGATGTATTTTCTTTCTTTTTGTTCTTAATAAAATTTACTTTTTTTAAGAACAGGATTAAATTTTTGTGTCCTAAAAGGTTTCTGCACATGTTGTTTAATTAACGAGTGGCAACAGCTGATTTCCTTTGTTTTCTTTCTCACCTCTTTCCCCAGGGGAGGTGGGTGAAAGGACTTGAGGGTACCCCAACGGAAGGAATTCCCAAGTGTACCTTCCTGGGTTCTCAAGGGGTTTTTGCACTTGGGTGGTGGCAACATCTACCCATCCAAGGTCAGAAAAAAGCTGTAACCTTGGGAGTTTAATACAAACCTGGAGTGGCCAGTATTAATTTTTGAATCCTTGTGGGCCCCCACCTTCTGCACTTAAAGTGCCAGAGTGGGGAATCAGCCTTGACAGCAACAAATAATGTAGAATAGGACAATTACCCATCTAGATAAATATTAAACATCATAGTATATTGAAGTATAGTCTGGAGGAATGGCCACAGTGATGGGACACAGGCACTCCTGAATTCTAATCCTGTCTCTGCTACTGATACTCTCCGTGGCCTTGATCAACTCACTTCACTTTGCTGCCTTAGATTCACCTAGCTGTGAAATAGGCAAGTGCCATTATCCCTATCTTCCTCTCCAAGACTGGACAACAAAGATGATGTGGTGACTTGAGGAAGCTGTCTATGTACAACTTAAAAACACCAATTGATTTTATGAAATTGCTGTAACATTGAGTGCCTCAGTGGATATGGAATCAGTCATCTGCTACCAAGACTGATGTCACATTTCTCCCAGACCACAGTCAATGGAGTCATTAATCTAAATAGTCTCCTATTCAAATGGGAGCACCTTAGAAAAGTGGGATGACTTTATCCTAGGGGAAGCCATTTATCCCCAACTTGTCTGCTTGGAGCAGTGGAGAACAAAGGCAGAGGTGTTTACCACTGGCTTCTAAAAATCAGAGGCTGGGATGTTCAGGAACACAAAGGTCTTGCATGCTGAGCTAGGGGAACCATTTGACTGCCAGACAAACCCAAGCTGAAGGAAGCTTGCTGCAGGATCAGAGAGGAAACTCCTTGATAAAGAAGAGAAGAATGATGTCCAAGAGAGGGGACCTGGGACTGTGAAAAGACCCTGAGCAAATCCTAAAGAATGCTCAAGGGTGGTGAGAACTCCGAGGGAGGGAACTGCATGCAGGTGTGTAATTTTGCCAGATCTCTGTATCTCTTGTGATTTGTCTATGAGCAAAATGTGTGTTTTTTAAAAGTTACTTTGCAAAGCATCTAAGGTCCTGGCTTCAACTGTCATGTATTCCAAAGGATTAAGATGTAAACCAGAGTACCCATGAGGGTGGAGCTCTGTACAGGGTGTGCTTAAACTATTGGGGAGAATTGGGATGGGGGGCAGGGAAACAGGTCATACCTAGTCTCGGACAGCTGAACTACATGGTACTGCTGCTGAGAAGGGGTGCCAAACAGGGATTCTGCATCAATGGAGTGGGCCTTGAGGCCAGAGCCAGTGTTGAGCTTGCGCAGGCTCAGGGGAGCTCAGAAGTACACGGATCCATCATGTGGGTCTAAACCCTGCAGCCTAGTAAGAGTTCAGCAGGGGAGCTCAGCCAAGACTGTGACAGAAGCCCTTGCATAACCTGAGGATTACCCTACCCACGTGGAATACTTCTAGGGCCAACAGTTTGACCAAATTTTGGGATGCTTTGCATCAGCAGAGCTACACCAAGCAGCTCTAACTTACAGGCATAATGTCTTACTGGTGTAATACCTTGTAGACATGCCCTGAGTGACTACACTGGAGCTGCAGGTGTCATTTCCAGCTTGGGTAGAAATATCTGTGCACTCTAAAAACAGCCGTGTAGCCACAACAACCTGGGTGGTGGGATGGGCTAGCTGGCCCCAGTACAATCCTGTTTGAAACCCTAGATATGTACTCGGGGCAGCTTGTGCATCCCACCACCCATGGGGTAACATGGGGTAACACTGTTACTTTTAGCATGCAGTCTCAATGACAGCTAGTGCAGGTATGCCTACCCCAGCTGAAAATTACACCTCCAGTTCCAATGTAGACATGCCCTTGAAACCATACCTCCGTGGAATGTAAACTTAGATTAGATGACACAGATGAAAGTCCACTCTCCTCACCACAATATATTTCTTTAGTCGTCTCAGGGGAGATCTTCAAACGACACTTATGCACCCAACTCCAACTGGCAGTCAAGAAGACCTGGGTGCCAGCTACCATTTGTGCCTTTGAAAATCTTCCCTTCATCTTTTCCTCCCTCCGCTTTCTATCCCTGTTTCCCCCACCTTTCAGAGGGAGCAGGATGGAATCTTAAAGGAGTGACCTCTCTATTGGGAATCGGGCAGGGGTTTGGAAGCTCCTGCTGTATAACTCTTTTGCCCAGTGAACTGTTAGCAGGTATGCAGTTTTATCTAGTGAAGTGGAAATTTTAAATGTCAAGCAAGCCAGTGGAAGGAGCCCCTGGAGGCAAAAAGAAGATGAATGATGCCTCCCTGTCTACATTTCCTTGCTTCACAGTAACTAATAGAGTAAGCATTAGTTTTCTTTAGGGGCATTGCTCCAAACCTCACTTCAATATCCTGCTTAAGTGTTCCAGTAAAATCCTCAGTCTTTTCACAGTTCTGTCTCATGATACCATATTCTGATGAGTGTTGGCAGTGACAAATGACAGCATGGCTATCTATGTAGCAGTACTCATTTGCATTCTCTCCACTTCCCCTCCATCATCTCTTTGGAATAAAAAAATTTAATTTAAAGACAGCACTTCTGAGAATGACATTACAGCACCAAACACTGTGGCAGTTTTAGCAAGGTGTTACTCTGGGGTATCTGGCATTGGCCATTGTCGGAAGACACAATACTGGGCTAGATGGACCTTTGGTCTGACCCAGTATGGCCACTCTTATGTTCTTATTACCATGGTATAAAATACCTTCTGATTGCTGTGGATTTGCAGGTGTCTGACTTTAGAGATATCTGAAAAATGGGAAACGTGCTTGCTTGAAACATTCCTCCATTTTCAGTGGAAAAAACATTTTCAAGACAAATTTGCTGCTCAGAAAATGTGAAAATGTTTCCCATTTTTCTGAAAAAAAATGTTTTGAGGGAAATTTGGACTTGATAGCATTTTACATGCACTAGTCGTGGGAGCCATGATTCAGCACATGCTTAACAACCTTCTGCTTGGTTTGCTGAATCGGGGCCTAACTTTGCACAGGTTAATTCCTTTACAAGAGGCAAGGCAGTGGAGAATCAGGCCCCTTATGAATTGGAGCAAAAATATATATCTATATTAGGGCTGTCAAGTGATTACAAAATTGCACGATTAATTGCACGATTAAAAAAATTAATTGTGATTAATCACTCTGTTAATAATAGAATACCATATCTTTAAATATTTTTGGATATTTTCTACATTTTCAAATATATTGATTTCAATTACAACACAGAATAAAAAGTGTACAGTGCTCACTTTATCTTTATTTTTTATTACAAATATTTACACTGTAAAAAACAAAAGAAATAGTATTTTTCAATTCACCTAATGCAAGTACTGTAGTGAAAGCTCTTTATCATGAAAGTTGAACTTAAAAACATAGAATTATGTACAAAAAATAACTGCATTCAAAAATAAAACAGGGGATGGATCAAATGATGATTACCTGTTTTGTCCATTCCTTCTGGGGAGCTTGGCATTGGCCACTGTCAGAAGACAGGATACTGAGTTAAATGGACCTTTGCTCTGACCCAGTATGGCAGTTCTTATGTAAAACTTTAAAGTTTACAAGTCCACTCAGTCCTAGTTCTTGTTCAGCCAATCACTCAGACAAACAAGTTTGCTTACATTTGCAGGAAATAATGCTGTCCGCTTCTTGTTTACAATGTCACCTGAAAGTGAGAACATGTGTTCTCATTGCACTGTTGTAGCCGGCGTTGCTAGATATTTATGTGCCAGATGCATTAAAGATTCATATGTCCCTTCATGCTTCAACCATCATACCAGAGAACATGCGTCCATGCTGTTGAAGGGGTCTGCTCAATAATGATGAAAAAAGAGTCTGGCCTGACGCATATTCATTTTCATCATCTGAGTTAGCTGCCACCAGACGAAAGTTGATTTTCTTTCTTGGTGGTTCGGGTTCTGTAGTTTCCACATCAGAGTGTTGCTCTTTTAAGACTTCTGAAAGCATGCTCCACACCTTGTCCCTCGCAGAGTTTGGAAGGCACTTCAGATTCTTAAACCTTGGGTTGTGTGCTGTAGCTATCTTTAGAAATCTCACATTGGTACGTTCTTTACATTTTGTCAAATCTGCTGTGAAAGTGTTCTTAAAATGAACAACATGTGCTGGGTCATCATCTGAGACTGCTATAACATGAAATATATGGCAGAATGCGGATAAAACAGAGCAAGGGATATACAATTCTCCCTCAAGAAGTTCAGTCACAAATTTAATTAACAAGCATCATCAGCATGGAATCATGTCCTCTGGAATGGTGCATGAAGCATGAAGGGGCATAGGAATGTTTAGCATATCTGGCACATAAATGCCTTGGAATGCCAGCTACAAAAGTGCCAGGCGAACGTCTGTCCTCACTTTCAGGTGATGTAAATAAGAAGCGGGCAGCATTATCTCCCATAAATGTAAACAAACTTGTTTCTCTTAGCAATTGGCTGAACAAGAAGTAGGACTGAGTGGACTTGTAGACGCTAAAGTTTTACATTGTTTTGTTTTTGAATTCAGTTATGTAACAAAAAATATATATTTTCAAGTTGCACTTTCACAATAAAGAGATCGCACTACAGTAATTGTCTGCGGTGAATTGAAAAATACTATTTCTTTTATCATTTTTACAGTAAAAATATTTGTAATAAAAATAATAAAGTGAGCACTACACTTTGTATTCTGTGTTGTAACTGAAATCAATATATTTGATGTAGAAAAACATCAAAAATATTTAATAAAATTCAATTGGTATTCTATTGTTTAACAGTGCAATTAAAACTACGATTAATCATGATTAATTTTTTTGAGTTAATTGCATGAGTTAACTGTGATTAATCAACACCCCTTTATCTATCTATCTATCTATCTAAAATTGCTGGCATAATTTTTATACATGTAATTGCATGCAAAATACTGGATGTCTGAGATGTTTGCAGCAATAGCTGTGTAGCTCCTGTAAATTTTGACTAATCTAGTTAGTTTTGTTTCCACATGAAAGAAAACCGAATGGGCATCATTTTCCTTTTTACTTCATAACAATATTTGTTTAGCTCAAGGCTATAATACTGTATACCTCCCATTTGCCTGGCTGTTTCCTTCAGTCCTTTCCTAGGTTCTTTCTTCCATCCTTCCTGCTGATTTTATATCCTGAGGAAGAACCCACTGCTGTAATTGTGTCGGATGACCATTGTTCTGACTGGGTGGAAAATGGCTCCAATTATTTTCATGACACTGGATGGCTGGCAAACAAAACTGGTTGGAAAATACTGAGGAAAACAAAATTTAAATAAGAAAGGGAAACAAATGTGTGTGGGTTTTTTTTCCAGCTAATTCTAGTGGCAAAGGAGCAAAAGGAAAAGGAGGAGGAGGAGCAATTGTTTCTCTCACCAACAGAAGTTGGTCTAATAAAAGATAATACCTCACCCACTTCGTCTCTCTTATAATATATATATCAATGGAAGAGATACCATAGTCCATTATTTATTAATGTTGGGTACCAAACCTAAAGTGAAAGGATGAAATCTTTAAAGAGTGCAAACTGTAAGGAGGCAGAGGAATTGCTTTCTAGTGGTTCAAGAGGAAGCTCCATCCCTTGAGAATTTTACAATTAGAATGAATAAGACAGAAGAAAAATATAACATGGAACATAATCCTACTATGGTGTAGGAAACAGATTTGTAACTGATCTTTTTCATCTCTAATTCCTCTGATTCAAAAACTGTATATTGGGTGTCTTGCTGCCTCAGCCCACTGTGGGAATGGAATGAGTGGTCAGCAAGAAAACAGAAAAAAGAGATAAAGAAAGCAAGGGGTGGGGAAACCTCCCACGATAGATGTATCTGGCAATGCTAACAAATATGTCAGGAAGGCTGAGTTCTCATGTGACCATCTTAGACATCTAGACCTAGGCAGCCAAACTGAAATGGATGGGAATAATAATTAGATTCTGTCAAGTGAAAGACCCACTAGAGGGCAATTTTTTCCCAAGAGGAGTTAATGAAAGGAGAAGGACACATCTGAATTTTCCAAAGAATCTAAAATGTAAGCATATCATCAAAGAACCTTCTAACCTAACAGTGTATATAGAAATGCCTAGTACGTTGAAAATAGATCACAACTGGGGAATGTTAATCTGTGTTCACTTCCTGTACAATAACATTCAGGGTGATCCACAGCTATTATTCAGTCAGTATCGGACCATTTAATTTTCTGCTTCAGTTCCTTTCCTGCTTCTCTCCCCCAACCTCAGCCATAGGCATTCACCATCTTCCCTTTTGCTGTTCTTCCTCCTTCTTAACCTCTGTGTTTTATGAGAGATTGAAGCCCCCAAGTGCAGTATCCATCTTCCTTTATCAAATTACACCTGCAGAGAGTGCTAATAGCTCCATAAGCATTTTATAGCCAATGTATGTAAACAAAACTTGTACCATTGGAGGTGAATATATTTGCTACTCAACCCACTGAATTCTTAGCAAGATGAATGCTAGCATTGCTGGTACAGCTTTGTTTCTGGCTGACTTTCATATTGTTTGGCTTCTCTACTTTAATTCTTAAAGAAATAGCCAGAACCCATTTCAGGTGGATAAATACATCAAATCTGATATTAAATTTGTGAAGTGGGGGAAAAGTTACCTTCATAAGACTGCACTTGAATCAGTTGACATCTAATAGAATATGCCAGTCAATTGCTTTACTTGAAATGCAAAGTTCCAGTAGATATTGCTTCTCGGATTATTCAGCTATTCCTCATCAGTAACGTGAATTGCACACTGTTTACACATCAGTTGCAAGACACCAATTCCCCTACTTCAGGGTGAACCGGTCTCCGGGCTATTACTGAATGCAGGTGACATAATAATCAATAGCTGATTCAGTAACACTATCCAACTGATCCTTCCATTATTCAAGCCTGGCTGCTCCCTGTTCTGTTCATCGTAGAAGCAAAAGTCAAGGAGTTTGAGAGGAAAAAAGGACTGAGCTTTTTTTTTTTTTAAGCTGCTGTTGTGGCATGAGAGTTTATTAGCACAGAATGATTCAGAATCACAGTATTTGCCAGATGAGCAGATTACCTACAAAAAGGCCCAGATTCTCAAAATTGGCCATATAGTTATTACAACTTCATGTACAGCTTCAGTAACTTAGTGGATAAATACGTTATTGCACACACAATTGTTGCAGCCACCCACTCACAATTTTGAAAAACTGGGCCACACATGGATATTTGGTGGGGCAGTGATAAGATCCTACCCTTTATTAGTAGGGACAGATTATTACTAATGTAGAGAGAGCTAGGAGTTGTAACATGATAGTGCACTAACCTTGGAATTCTAAACCAAAATCTGGCCTTTATCACAAGCGTATATCACCAGGGCTTTAACAATCTACCCAACACCTACTCTAACCCAAAGATAACACCTACTTGACAGTCTAAAACACACCAGTGATCCAAGCTACACTGCCTCCCTAGCCAGGTCCCCTTTTACCCAGTCTCCCACTTCTGAGGTTCCTCTTGCTGTTTGGGCCCAAAGACTCCAGTCTTCTGCTGGAGGACCTCATGTCATCAATTAGTGCCACTCGCCCACACCAAGATACACACAAATTAATGCTTCCCCTGCTCCCCTACTCTAGAGTCCACTCCCATTTGTTGGTTAATGCTGAACCTCCTTCCCACATCCAAACAATTAATGCTGGCCCCTCAATACCTTGATGCTGGGCAACTCCCCAAATAAATACATTTGTACTAGACCCCTGTTCCATAAATTAGTGCTGGGCAGCTTCTGTCCTCAATAAATCACTTTAAGCTGCCTTCCAATGCATATTACAATTAATGCTGGGATTCTGAGATTCTGCTCTTTATGCATCGAAGGATCACATTAGCCCTTCTGGCCACAGCACTGCACTGGTGTTCATGTTCAGCTGATTATTTACCATCACCCCAAGTCTTTTTCAGAGTCGCTGCTTCTCATGACAGAGCCCACATCCTGTAAATATGGCCTACATACTTTTTTACTATGTGTATAACTCTACATCCGGCCATAGTACAATGTGTATTGTTTACTTGTGCACAGCTTACCTAGCTATCGTTGTAGGTCACCTGCCTTTCAGTGCAGGATTGTTCACTACTTTATATTTTCACCTGGTTTGTCCATTCATTTCAGCTTACAAAGTTTCACGAGAACAGGATTACAACTCATTCCATGAGTATATATGACAGTGCCATAGTTAGGTTGGAAATTTGGTGGGCCCCAATTTATGGTGGATAGAAAATGACCAAAGGTCTGATGACATGGAAAGTAATTTATACTATATATAATATAACATTGCATATTATATTTGAATGCGAAAGGCAGGATTGTAAGAGGGGGAGCTGGGTGCAGAGAAGAGATCTGAGTTCAGAGAACCTGGCAGCTGGGCTGGCCAGGGTAGAGGGCCAATCTCTGCAGCCCCACAGGCAAGCACAAGTTAAACCAGGCTGAGGGAGGGCTGTCAGCACCTGCATGGGGCTTGGAAATGAAGTTTCTAAATGACACTCGATGAAGTTGTCTGGGTCCAGGAGAAGTTTGCAATGCTGAGCAGAAGCAATTGCATTGCTGGCCCAACTGCGCTGCTCCCAGCTGGCCATGGCATTCCTCAGACAAGCCAAGAGCCACCCACTCTTCAGCCAGGGCTTCCTGACCCACAACCATGAAGATATCAGCTTCTGCATTCACACAGACTCAGATTTGGGTAGCTTTGGGTGCTAATTAGATGGGCAGTGGCCCACTAAGGTCCACCTGTGGCTATATCCTTGGTCTAAGAAGTTTCATTATTAGCAAATTTCCCCTGATATCCATACTAAATTTTCCTTCATTTAACTTAATCTCTTTATTCAAAGCCTCTAACAATACTGGTAAGCAGTGTAAATCGGATTTGACACATATCCTGCTCAGCAGAGTTATACCTGTCAATCTGTCAGTGCCTAAATGTGTGACACATTATGGGACAAAGACTTGAAATGAGTTACTGAAGGAAAGTAATGCAGGTCACGAAGCACAAACCATGAGTCAGACTGTGTCCCTCTCACCGTACACAACTATGGCAGTCAGTGGGGGAAAGGATGAGCTTTCGCCACCAGCACGACCCATGAATAGGTCAGCCAGAATCACAACAGCTGCACTGTGGAGTACAGAGGCTTCCACCAAGTTGCTCTCCCAAAAGAAGACAGTGAGGGGCAGCTAGAGCCATGACTCTGTCCCCTCTGTCCCCTGCTCACACACACACATCAGTGAATATGCTGCACTTGTTAAAGGAGAGTTGCAGCTCGCTATCTCCACAGCAAACTCGGTGAGTTCTGGGAGCTATTGTGCCTCTCTAAGTCAGAATGCCTCCCAGACAGGTTCTTGCCCTGTGGTGATACAGCTTTGTACCACCCCCAACAAAGGACTAGGACTAAATGCCATGGCCTAGCCATATGGAGTAAATTTCTTTAGCATTTCACTATCCTGAGTTCCATGATTCAGCTGGTCTTCTATGAACTCATTGCAATAGTAAAAAAGTGGCAATAGGAAACCGTTAGCAAGTGAGAGAGAGAGGTGTGAATTTTGGTGTACAATATGAGCTATCCCTGGTAATGAGGAACAGTTGTGGGTAGGAACAAATCAATGGGCAATGAACTTCAGTCTTGATAGGTCCACAGGGTGATGCACAATGAGACCAGAGCATTAGACCTACCAGGGTTTTTACTGTAACAATATATGTATAAGCTCTAAATTATCCAGTTTTGCCTCTACAAGGCAAGTGGGAGAAGAGTTACAGGGGGTGAGGATGTTATAAATGAATACTCAACTGGAAATATCACAATTAATTCAATAATTGTTTTTATGAAGTGCTTTTTGAAGCAACTGCTAAATTAAATGGGCCCCAGAAGTGCAGTTGAGTTAGCAATGTCATTTATAGCAGAGAAGAGGAATGTAAATCTTGTAGCAGTTTACAGATGTTTTTATTTAATATCTTTAATCCAAAAGATCTGAAAAGATGAGGCCACCCTGGAGTTCTTCAATGTCAGGGCCTCAAGGGCTTCAACACGTTGCAACTAGTAGCAAATCCTTATAAATCCCTTTAGCATTTGTTGTAATAACATTAATCAGGATGAACTCCCTTAGTATTAATGTGGATGTCACACATAATTCCAAAGGAATCCCTCTGCAATTTAAAAAAAGCAAACCCCGTATAATTGGAGTAGGAATCATAAAATAACTTAGTGTTTCAATTTCACTGAAAAAATATCACAACACTTTTCTGTAAATGTTTAGTCATCTTAAATTAATTTGTTCATCATTGGAAGAGCATTGATTATATTCAATTCATTTGTGGGTGTCACACTTATGAAGGGCATACTTTGGCATGCCATTGCAATCCAGCATCAGTCAATGGACTTAAAGAACTAAAGCAACTGAGCAGTTAATCACAACTTAAACCGCTTGTTATTTTATACTTAATTTTGTGTCATTATGGCATGTATAATCTGCTAGATGAAAGATCAGAAATGATGCAACAAAAACTGTTTGTATTCGGGGTCTCCCTGTTTAGAGCTAGACTTCAATGGTTTCTCTTCACCAGGTTGAAATTACTGGTCAAAACAAGAGCAAATAGACACCCAGAAAGCCAATAGTCTAGTGTTAGGGGATGCACATGAGATTGGAGACCCAGGTTCAAGTCCCTTCTCTGCCATACTTGGAATAGGAACTTGAAGCTGGGTCTCCCACATGCCCACTGATTGTCCCGGCCCCTGGGCTATACAGTCAATCTCTCCTATTGAAGCTGATCCACTTTGTATAAATGAAATATTCAGCTGGGCCAGCAAGTACAGAACTGACTTGGTAGCTTGGTGCTTAAGGCATTCCCATGAGAAATGGAAAACCCAGGTGCAAGTCCCTGGTCCAAATCAGACAGATCAGGGACCTGTACCTGGGTTATACGCATCCTAGGTAAGTGCCCTCACCACTTGGCTATCTGCTATTATGGGGTGGGCGCTTTTCTCTCTCTTGTGTTTTTTTGTGAAAAAAATTCAAAAGGTCTCATTTTCAGTCTAAATGAAGAATAAAAACAAGTTTTGAAACTTGAAAAACAAAATTTGCTAAATGGAATTGTTATTTTCCAGCCAGCTCTAGCATGTCGTCCTCGGTAGCCATGCATATCTTCTATTGTAATCATTGTGAGTTCCATCATGTATCAATGGGGTATATGAGTATTAATTTGTAACTTGCTGACTCCTTATTGATTCTCAAGAAGGTCCCATTCAGAAGTGACACATGTAATACATTATTCCACAAACAAAATGCTCCATTTAAAAAAAAAAGGGTTGCTATGTGACAAAGGGAAGTTGCCTGTCGCATCATTTACAAACAGAGATAAGGCATCCGTGTTCAGGGAAGGGGATCAGTATCCATCTTAGTATAGAATCAGAGAGACTGTCACCTGTCCATAGAACATATATATATACAAGCAGCCTTTGGCTTTTATTACTTAAGCTAAATAAAGAGTTTTTATTATTTATGAGATGGACTCATAATCTTTTCAAAGCTGCTATCAGCTAGCATGATCACTCAGATATATAGTACTTGGTCTTCTTCCCATTGAAGTCAATGACAACAAATGAGATTGGCCACAACAACAAAAGGTTTCAGGGAAGTATTACTCAAATACAATCTATTTTCTTCAAATATGGTTGGCACTGGGTGAATAACAGACCAATTTTTGAGCAAGATGGAGACAAACATATGTTAGACAAATGGCAATTATTTCCAATCAAAGTAATATTTAATGAGCTGTGTCTTAAACCAGTGATTGTCAACCTTTTTCATTTGCAGACCCTAAACATTTTCAAATGGAGGTGCAGACCTGTTTGAAAGCCTTGGACATAGTCTGTGGACCCCCAGGAGTCTGCGGACCGTAGGTTGAAAACCACTGACTTAAACAGTTTGACAAATTTTCTTTAAACCTGGCAGAAATACTCTTTTATGCAGTATAAGTAAATATGGCAATCTTCAAGCCCAGCCAGTATTCCAAGCCAAAGTTTTGGGGGGTTAAACTGGACTTTGTAATGGAAACTAGTTGCAACCTTTACTATGGAATGTCTCAGTTTGAACACTGTGAGGCTACAAGTTTACAAATCCTTTGATTAGAAAGAAAGAAATAGAACGAAAATAACCTAACTCTTCATAGCATAAAAGAAAAGAGATGGAAAAGATTAAAACTGACAAGTATAAAATCTTTAAATACCACAAAGAATGCTAACACGGAATTTTCTAACATACTTTACAGAATGATGGATATAAATGGACACTGAAGAAAAACAAATCAGAACAAACCATTTTTTCATGCAGAAAATGTACCTGGCAAGATTGCTGCTACAAGCATACTAAGGTTACTGAAGAAACAGATTCCATTCTAAGGCAGCAACAGTGGTATGTCATGTATAATTTTGGTGTGCCATGTACTTAAATAGCAGGATGAGCATCTACATGAAAAGATATTCTCTTGAAAAAATTATATCTGGCTAACAAATCTGGGCACTTATCATATTCCAAAAAACCTAAAAACCTTTTTAAAAAGCTATACTGACTGCAAGTTCTTACACTTCATAAAAGCTCTACAGCTCCTTTTTCTGAGACTGAGATTTCATAGAGTTATTTTCCACTCTGCTGATTACAGATAGCTCAACAGACAAAAATAAAAGGATTTTTAAAAGGCAGCAGCTACTAATGTGTGCTTTGTCAATGCTATTCATTATAAATAATCCTGCATGTTATTTTGCTATTTTCTATTTAATAATGTCATAAAAGCAATCATGGAAACTCTTGCACTAAATGCATCATACCAAGGACCAGTGGAAAGTGGCTTCTGTGATTCTACTGGGACTTAGGTATCTCCTTTATAGTCATTTCTATCATTTCCTGCAAGGCAAGATCTAACTGCTGCACTTTTCACTAGTTATCATTGTATCAGTATATGATTTGGCACTATACTGACAGGCAATACTAGTCTATACTTTCAAAGTACTGGACCATATCCTGTGGATTTCATATTGCAATACAGTACTTTAAGCCCATCACCTTTTGCCAATTTCTTGGAAGATTTAAAAAAACAAACAAAAATTAAAGGAACTGAGTGAGTCATAGGTGATTCAAATGTTTACAGAATATATAAGCTTTATACAGCAGCACCCACAGTTAGGAACATTTTTTTCTTTTTTTTTTTTTACATTTTGTTCGGTGTGGTGTTTGATGCATCTCTTCTCACAGTGGAATCTTTTAAATAACACAATCCAGTACATTCTTCATCAAAAGGGACAGCCGAAAATGCCCATTGCAATAGGTTGTTAGCTTATTACCATCTGCAAAAACATTTATGTAAAACAGAAACCACAGGCAATGGGGCTTAAAACTAAATGTTGCAATACCCTGGGCAATTTGCTTCACGTGTGATGTGTCACGTGATGAAACCACAAATTAGGCATCTAACTGATCCATTTTGTAAGGCCGTGATATGGATTCTTAATATCCTTTCCTTTTACTCTTTTGTGGGATTAACTGGTAGATGCGTATCTAGTATTCGCTGGTTTACCCAATTTTGGTGGAACATTAACATTATATTATAAGTGTACTGTGTTCCTGTTACAGATATTGTAATGAAACACTCAGACCTTTTTTAAAAATTATTATTCTTTTTTGGAAGAATCCCCAAACCTTCTTGATCAAGATAGACAGCATAATGGATAAGCAAGCTTTAATTTGTAGGCTACTGGCATTCCAAGTGCTTGATTCACATTGTCATATGGAATTATTTGGTGTTCCGTATGAAAAACGATTTCTTGCTTGTTTTTTTCCAGGCAATCAGCCATTGGGAAATTATTGTCAGAGTCCTAAAATGATTTCTCAATGATTGCTTGTTAGGAAAACGAAATTTCTCTCTTCGTCTCTTTCTCTTTCCTTCTCTTTTGGGGAAGGATGAATCCCTGTACTCTTACAGCGAGGTGTGCAAATACTTTATAGATAGATCTCTCCTTCTTTCAGGAGCAGTAGAAACATTCAGCAGGGAATCAGTGAGCTAGTTTCAGAGAGAGGGGGGTGGACTCAGGGTTTAATGTGAAGAATGGGCTCTTGAGAAAACAGATCAGACATCAGAACGAGGGGCTCATCAGTATGACAGCAGGCAAAAAAAGGTATAGTAGCAAGGGTGATGGAAGGTCTGGAAGTGGGCTGGCATAAGTAAAATAAAGGGAGGCAGAAGAGACAAGAGGGTGGGAGGTGCTGGAAACAGAACAGGGATGTCTGAGGTGAGAAAATCATGGCCAAAAAGATTGTTGAAGGAATGAATCGTGGAAAATACTTCCATCTAAGGAGGCTGTGAGTCTGAGCGTGTTTTTTTTTCTAAAAGACATGAAGTAATCTATTTAATTACTAAAACATCTTGTGTTGTATTCTGTCATTTCCCAAAGAAAATGCTGTTTCTTTTAACTGTACTATAAAATATCCCATGCTATGTCTGACCCCTGGTCTGCCTAGTCTATCTCTAAGGCCCTGCCAATATTAGGGTTCAAACCAAGTCAAGAAACCATGTTTAAACATGGTCTCTGGATAGAGAAGTTTCTAGTGCAATTCGGCTGATCTACGTGGACAGGTCATCATGTTCTAGCACTGGTAAGAACCACATTATAAAACATAGGAATCCTAGACTAACATTATTAAATCTGTTGCCCCAAAGAGAGAGACGTGGGCCAAAATACACCTTGAATTATAGTTCTAACCTGCTTTGTCTTCATCCACATTGATCAGCCAAACTGCATTAGAGGAAGTTTATCTGGAACTGCATTTAAACCAAATTTAAACAGGACTCTCAAACTGAGCTGGAAAGGTAGGATAGACAGGGACTAAGTGCGAAAAAATAATTGTGTTTCTGTGGGCCAGATTTGCAAAGGTATTTAGGTGCCTAAAAAAACATCTAGTGGGATTTTCATAAGTGCCTAGGTGCCTAACTCCCATTGAAATCAATAGGAAAACATTAACTACATTAGAACTACATTGAAATCAATGGGAGTTAGGCACCCAGGCGATACTGAAAATCCCACTAGCCACCAATCTGCATTTTTAGGTAAATAAATACCTTTAAAATAAAATAAATGTCTTAAAATACCTTATATTTCTTCTGCCAATGGCCTCTATGCTACCAAAAGTGTGGGGGCAGGTGGGGGTTATTTGTTTGTTTAGGGTATTTTTTGTTGCCAATTGTGATGTGCACACTTCTTCCATCTCATAGACTCAGAGACTCATAAACTTAAGGTCAGAAGGGACCATTATGGTCATCTAGTCTGACCTCCTGCACAACGCAGGCCACAGAATCTCACCCACCCACTCCTGTAACAAACCCCTAACCTATGTCTGAGTTACTGAAGTCCTCAAATCATGGTTTAAAGACCTCAAGGTGCAGAGAATCCTCCAGCAAGTGACCCAGGCCCCATGCTGCAGAGGAAGGCGAAAAACCTCCAGGGCCTCTGCCAATCTTCCCTGGAGGAAAATTCCTTCCCAACTCCAAATATGGCAATCAGTTAAACCCTGAGCATGTGGGCAAGACTCACCAGCCAGCACCCAGGAAAGAATTCTCTGTAGCAACTCAGATCCCACCCCATCTAACATCCCATCAAAGACCATTGGGCCTATTTACCTGCTTATAATCAAAGATCAATTAATTGCCAAAATTAGGCTATCCCATCATACCATGTCCTCCATAAATTTATCAAGCTTAGTCTTGAAGCCAGATATGTCTTTTGCCCCCACTACTCCACTTGGAAGGCTGTTCCAGAACTTCACTCCTCTAATGGTTAGAAATCTTCGTCTAATTTCAAGTCTAAACTTCCTAGTGTCCAGTTTATATCCATTTGTTCTTGTGTCCACATTGGTACTAAGCTTAAATAATTCCTCTCCCTCCCTGATATTTATCCCTCTGATATATTTATAAAGAGCAACCATATCTCCCCTCAGCCTTCTTTTGGTTAGGCTGAACAAGCCAAGCTCTTTCAGTCTCCTTTCATAAGACAGGTTTTCCATTCCTCGGATCATCCTAGTAGCCCTTCTCTGTACCTGTTCCAGTTTGAATTCATCCTTCTTAAACATGGGAGACCAGAACTGCACACAGTATTCCAGATGAGGTCTCACCAGTGCCTTGTATAACGGTACTAACACCTCCTTATCTTTACTGGAAATACCTCGCCTAATGCATCCTAAAACCGTATTAGTTTTTTTAACGGCCATATCATATTGGCAGCTCATAGTCATCCTATGATCAACCAATACTCCAAGGTCCTTCTCCTCCTCTGTTACTTCCAACTGATGTGTCCTCAATCTATAACCAAAATTTTTGTTATTAATCCCCAAATGCATGACCTTGCACTTTTCACTATTAAATTTCATCCTATTACTATTACTCCAGTTTACAAGGTCATCCAGATCTTCCTGTATGATATCCCGGTCCTTCTCTGTGTTAGCAATACCTCCCAGCTTTGTGTCATCCGCAAACTTTATTAGCACATTCCCACTTTTTGTGCCAAGGTCAGTAACAAAAAGATTAAATAAGCTTGGTCCCAAAACTGATCCCTGAGGAACTCCACTAGTAACCTCCTTCCAGCCTGACAGTTCATCTTTCAGTATGACCCATTGTAGTCTCCCCTTTAACCAGTTCCTTATCCACCTTTCAATTTTCATATTGATCCCCATCTTTTCCAATTTAACTAATAATTCCCCATGTGGAACCGTATCAAATGCCTTTCTGAAATCGAAGTAAATTAGATCCACTGCGTTTCCTTTGTCTAAAAAATCTGTTACCTTCTCAAAGAGGGGATTGGGTTGGTTTGGCAAAAACTACCTTTTGTAAAACCATGTTGTATTTTGTCCCAATTACCATTGACTTCAATGTCCTTAACTACTTTTTCCTTCAAAATTTTTTCCAAGACCTTGCATACTACAGATGTTAAACTAACAGGCCTATAGTTACTCGGATCACCTTTTTTCCCTTTCTTAAAAATAGGAACTATGTTAGCAATTCTCCAGTCGTACAGTACAACCCCTGAGTTTACTGATTCATTAAAAATTCTTGCTAATGGGCTTGCAATTTCATGTGCCAGTTCCTTTAATATTCTTGGATGAAGACTATCTGTGCCCTCCGATTTCATCCCATTAAGCTGTTCGAGTTTGGCTTCTACCTTGGATGTGGTAATATCTACCTCCATATCCTCATTCCCATTTGTCATCCTACCATTATCCCTAAGCTCCTCATTAGCCTCATTAAAGACTGAGGCAAAGTATTTGTTTAGATAGTGGGCCATGCCTAGATTATCCTTAACCTCCACTCCATCCTCAATGTTTAGCGGTCCCACTTCTTCTTTCTTTGTTTTCTTCTTATTTATATGTCTATAGAACCTTTTACTATTGGTTTTAATTCTGAACTAGAAGGAGACCACCAATATATTTCACTTGCTGTAGGTCACTGAAAGCCATCAGTGGTAACAACTTTCAGTCACCATTTATCTAGACTGAATGTGGACCAATGATTAGCAGATAAAGGCTCTGTATTCCACTACCACTCTTCTGAGACATGAATTAAGGCAACTCTGCTTCTTTCAAATGCCTTGGCCAGAGCCTCTGCTAGTAGAAACTGCTTGGTGAATTTATTTACACCCACTGAGGATCTGACCCCTGACTCTTGTGAGTTTAAATCCCGTTATTCACTGACTATAGTTCACTGTATTCTTTGGGGGGTGATGACATAGAAATATTGTGTTGTGATATGGTTCTATTTCATGAGCTATTAAAATGTACACACAGCAAATTAGTTTCCCTTTTATATATGCATATCAGTCTCAGTTAGTACATTTCTTTGATGGACAGTCCAAGTCCAATAAAAGTTAATCTTGGTTTGCATACATTCATTTTTTAATGAACTAGGGCAGGGCATGAAATCCGTCTTGCACCTGGCACTAAGGTCAGCTAAGCTGATCGTAGATGTGTGCTTCACAAGTGGGCTAGACCAAACTGAAGTGCTACTGCTACGGTTCTTTTACTTGAGAGTTGCTGATTTCATACCAGACCAACCATGTTCTAAATGTTTGCCACAAGCACTAGCATATGAGCTCACATAAAAGATTCTTATCCCATTGGCAAGCCACCTTTTACTTTTGCTTTTGGAAATCCTGATAATATTTGCCACTTTATTCATTTCAGTAGCAAATATGTCACCCAGGTTTTCATGGGGAATTAAAAGATTATGCAGCCTGACAATAACAAGTATATTTTTAGCACCTACGACAGGTATCTAGTATTTCTGTGTCTAAACATCCTTAGTCCCAATTCCCTGTGCAGATATCTTGGAAATAACCCATGGTGACAACTCCAGATTTTTCTTCTTGCCTGATGGGTAAACTGTGCTACACAATGTGAGATCTCTTAACTGTCCCTTTTATGTTACTGTAGTAGCAATATAGCAAATCGCTAGAGTAAATAATTATAATAACTTACCATACCACAGGCACACTGCAGTAATCTCCTTGGAAAGTAACAAACTCCACTGTTGTAAGTTCTGTGTGTGAAAGAAAAGAATGCAGCTTCCTGACTGGTGCTTAAAAAAAAAAGTCTTCTCAGCCACTGCTGCTAGCTGGATATCCAGAAGCAGCTGATAATCCTACAACAGCCCAAGTTGCAAACCTGAGTAATAAAAGATGAGGAAATACTCACAAGTGAGAGAGCTGATATTACCTCCACTGTTTCTTCCACTTCTTTTCTCCAACCTAATAAATCTTGGTGCCAGCAAGGCCATCCCTAATCCCAAATGAGATGGGTAACTGTATCAGTAGGTCCAATGACATAGAAGCGTAGAACTGTGTCATCCACGTTTTGGAGGCAATGCAACTTCACTATCTCCCTTAACATCTTCACATACCTTTTGAACTGGAGAAGAACAGAGCCCACAAGGACCCCTCAACAAAGAGTCCTAGGCAGATGAACAAACCTGTATCCTCTTAAGAGAAAAGAGAATGAAGCCACTTACGAGTGAATTCTTGTATATCCCTATCAGGGTCTACAAAAACAACAAGGAGTCTGGTGGCACCTTAAAGACTAACAGATTTATTTGGGCATAAGCTTTCGTGAGTAAAAACCTATCAGGGTCTGCAACTGCATCAGCAGCACATCATGGTCAGCAGCATCCAACTCAGCTGATACATTTAAAAGAATGATTATGGGTGTCTGCTTCTTGCCCTTCACCAAAAGTAGATCAGTGGAATTACAGCAGTCCCATATCATACCTAGGTGGGTGAAGAATTAAAGATGTTCAAGGACTTCAGGCACTGGCGGAACTTCATCAATAACTACCTCTCTGTGACCTTCGCCCAGAGGTCTTACTTATTTGTAAGTCACATCACCAGAAGATCTCATCTTTTAAAAATGGGCTTTTTTATGCCATTCATCACCATAGTATCTAGCACTTCACATGTATTATTGAATTTAATCTCATAACACTCTTGTCAGGTAGGTAAATATTATAACTCCTTTATCTCCCTGACACCAGCAAGCCTGTTACTGTTAGAGGTGTGTGGCCAGGGAACTCTAGAAAAATGAGAGTGTTCCTCAAAGGTAGGGGCTACCATCTTGCTGTCTTTTTATCTGCTTCGATGGGGCAGGGATTTCACCCTAAGAACCTAAATTTCATTGACTTTCAATGAGACTTGAGCTTTTACATGCCTAAGTTGCTTTTGCAAAGAAGACAAACTCCTAAGTCACGTAGCTGCTTTAGAAAATTCTCTTTTTTCCTAAATTTCTGAAATTCATTTTTAATATACTTTTAATAAAATATTGTAACTCCTATGGGCTATTAGTGACAATCTTTACGAAGGAGGACATCGCTGCAGCAGCAGAAAGAACCATTATTTGTGCATGGTTCGGGAAAAACATCTAGTTTGTGACAAGGACACGAAGAAGAAGAAGAGAGACTACTATGGGTGGATCCTTGGAAGTGTTCAATACCTTCCACAACACATTGAGGATCATCAGTTTCCATGGTATTTAACAGGAACTGGTATTACTTTATTATTGTTATTGTTAGGCATCCTCTAGATTTTATAAAGCTTCCTAAAATGATCCCATTTGACATTTATGCCTAAGGTATTTCCAGAACTATCTTGAAAAATAGCAATATGGGTATATTCCTGCAAGATTCTGAACCATCTGGCCCTGCTCCAGAAAACCACTTAAACCTGATCAGATTTAAGCACATGAGCAGTCTTATTTGGCTAAATCCTCAGCTGATATAACTAGCCATAGCTGAAGTTAATGAAACTGTCAGTTTACATCCGCTGAAGGTCTGGCCCATTAACCTCAACACAACTATTCACATGCTTAAACACCTGGCTGGATTAGGAACAGAGTGCTTAGCACCTTGCAAGATCTAGCCCTACATGGGCTTCTTTCTCCATCAGGATGTGAATAACTGTTTCTTAGTCGTTTCTGCCTCTCACAATACCCCGTAGTCTTGTGGCAAGGGAAGTTTTTTGCGAAATTGGTAGATAACCCTCATCAACGGCGGCATCACTTTGTTGTTCCCATACCACTAATCCATGGTCTGCCTCTATTTCATTTTGGCAGGAATCAAAGGTGGTGATGTTAGAATAACATTCTGTCTAAAACTCTTCATCATACTCACACACTTGATTGAATTTGCTTTTAGTAATGCTTGATTGCTCCATAATTATTAAGGACTGCCAATGTTCTCGCTGTATACTCAGGCAATATTGACATGCAAGCACACAGCCTTGAGTAAACTGTTTACAATGTTTATTGCTTTTTGTAAACACTCAAGCTAAATTATTTAGTGTGGGAAAAAAATCGGAAGTGTAATAATATGGGACATTATATTAGTTTCTTTATATCCCAAAACAAGCAAAATTAATGCAGAATGCAATTTAATCATTTTGGGGCATTTGGAATATTTAAAAAAAAATGTAGGTGCCAAAAGGCTGCATACATAGTAGCTACTTCTCTGTTTAATAAAAAATCATTACAATTATATTGTGTGGGGACACCATCATACAGTACAACATATGTGCTAATAAGCATGGGCCCATTTTCTAAATTAGGGGTATGCAATTGATTCCAGATATTTGTTCATCCCTAAAGCATCCTGGCAAACCCCAACCATACACACACAAAGCAAAACCTTGTGCATGTGTAACCCACACACCTTCTGGGTGTGGTGTTGTAATAAATGAAGGGGGGTAACTCCCTTTTATGGACACCCAGCCAGCTAGTTAGCTATAAAGTCCCTCTTAGTGGCTGTTCTCTGCTTGCTTTACCTGTAACGGGTTAACAAAGTCCCCCAGGCAAAGGAAAGGAAGTGGGCATGTGACCAAAAGAGCCAATGGGAAGGCTAGAACTTTTTAAGATGAAAAAAAAAAAACCCTTCCCCTTTGTCTCTGTTGTTGTTCTCCAGGAAGGAGGGAACAGGGAGCAGTTATGCTGTGAGAAGCTTTAAGCCAGATATGAAAATCATCAGATCATATCTAGAACTACTTTTAACAACCCAAATGTGTAAGTAGATCAGGAATGTTTAGAAAGATGCGATTAGGTTTATTTCTGTTTATTTCTTATGGCTAGTGGACTCCTCTGTGCTAACCCCAGATGCTTTTGTTTCCTTGTAACCTTTAAGCTGAACCTCCAAGAAAGCTATTTTGGGTGCTTAATTTTTGGAATTGCTCTTTTAAAATCTAGCAAAATCCTAAGTTCCAGATGTATTTTCTTTCTTTTTGTTTTTAATAAAATTTACCCTTTTTAAGAACAGGATTGGGTTTTTTTGTGTCCTCAGAGGTTTGTGCATATGTTGTTTAATTAGATGGTGGCAACAGCTGATTTCCTTTGTTTTTTTTTCTCAGCTCTCCCCCCCGGGGCGTGGGGTGTGTGTGTGTGAAAGGGCTTGAGGGTACTTCACGGGAAGGAATTCCCAAGTGCGCCTTCCTGGGTTCCAAGGGGTTTGCATTTGGGTGGTGGCAGCATCTACCCATCCAAGGTCAGAAAAAAGCTGTAAACTTGGGAGTTTAATACAAACCTGGAGTGGCCAGTATTCATTTTTAGAATCCTTGCGTGCCCCCACCTTCTGCACTTAAAGTGCCAGAGTGGGGAATCAGCCTTGACATAGTGGCAGAGCGGTGGGATCATTTTGAACCAGAAGCACAGACCTCAGGATTTTAAAAGGATACATTTTTCCTTTTGGCTGCGTGAAAGCCAGGGAGGTTTTTTTTTTTTTCTTTCTTTTATGTTATGCCTGAGGGGGAACAGGCACGCAGAGAGTTCAGCCTGCAAAGCCAGGAGTCCAACAAGCAGGGTTTTTTTCTAGCTTCGTGGCAACGAAATAGTTAGGCTAGAGAAGGGCAGCCTGTGCATGAGGCTGAGATCAGGCACCGAAACCCTTGAGAAACCAATCTTCCCAAAGCAGCACACCACAGAGAAGACAGACCCAGGTCAAGCCCAGACATGCAGCTCCATGACAGAAATGTAGGGAGGGGATGGGGGACCGTGAACTTCCCAGGAGGGAAGGGTCAGCCCTCCCCAACCAGATGCCAGGGTGCCTTTAACTAAGGCCAAGTTCTAACTGAGGCAGAAAGGAATTTCTTCCTAGAGATGAAGCGCTTGGAAGTGGAGGCAAAGCACTGGCAGGCGGAAGTGGAGGCAAAGCGCTTGGAAGTGGAGGCGAAGTGCTGGCAGGCGGAAGTGGAGGCAAAGCACTTAGAGGCAGAAGCAGAGGAGAAAAGAGGTGAAACGCTTGGAAAAATGAAGCGCTTGGGGGCAGAAGCGGAGGAGAGGAGACAGGAGAAGCACTTGGAGGCAGATATGCAGGTTAAGCGCTTGGAGGTAGAGTTGGAGCTGAAGCGCTTAGAGCTGGAAAGGGCTAAACTGGATCAATCAGGTAGCCCTAACAATCCTTCTCCATGTACTGCTCCCCATTCCGAAAAATTCCCCACATACAAGGTAGGCGATGATACAGAGGCCTTCTTAGAAAATTTTGAAAAGGCCTGCCTTGGGTGCAACATCCTTACAGACCAGTGTATGGTGGAGCTAAGGCCACAACTCATTGGACCCTTAGCTGAGGTGGCAGCTGAAATGCCTAAAAACACATGAACGAATACAAACTTTTTAAACACAAGGCCAGAATTAGGATGGGACTAACACCCAAGCATGCCCATTGGTGGTTCAGAGCCCTAAGGTGGAAACCAGATGTGGCATTTTCCCAACACACCTATCACATTGTAAAAAATTGGGATGCCTGGATATCAGGAGCAAATGTTAAATCTCTGGAGGATCAAGCTCTCCTAATATAAATGGAGCAGTTCTTAGGGTTCTAAGCTCTCCTGCCGACAAACAGCAGCAACACTGCGCACCTTTAATGGTATGGCTGTAGCAGCACACCTGTGTCGCTCAAAGGTGCGTAGTGTAGACATAACGTAAAAAGGTTAATGGTGATCAGATATCACCACAATTAGGGGGGGAAGGAACACAAGACAAAATAGGAAAAGAACAAGTTTAAGAATACTTAGATAAATTAGATGTTTTAAGTCAGCAGAGCATGACAAAATTCATCCTAGGATACTCAAGCAATCTCAAGTTGAAGCAATCTCGGAACAATTAGCAATTATTTTTGAGAACTCATGAGGACAGATTTGGTTCAAGAGGACTGGAGAAGGGCAAACATAGTACCCATTTTTAAAAAAGGAGAAGAAAAGAAGACCAGGGAATTATTGACCAGTCATCCTAACTTCTATACCTGGAAAGATGCTTGAACTAATTACTGGAGTATGTAGAGGATAATAGCTTCATAAGGATTAAGCAGCATGGATTTGTCAAAAACAAATCATGCCAAACCAACTTTTTTGACAGGGTTACTAGCCTAGTAGAGAAGCAGTAGATGTGATATCTCTTGATTTTAATAAGGCTTTTGACGCAATCCCACATGACATTCTCATAAGTAAACTAGGGAAATATTGTCTAGATAAAATTACTATAAGGTGGGTGCACAACTGGTATAACTATTGTACTCAAAGAATAGTTATCAATGGTTTTCTGTCAAACTGGGAGGATGAATCTAGGAGTCCTGCAGGGGTTAGTCCTGGGTCCAATATTATTCAATATTTTCAACAATAACGTAGATAATGGAGTGGAGAGTATGCTTATAAAATTTGCATGTAATACCAAACTAGGAGGGGTTGAGAGAACTTTGGAGGACAGGATTAGAATTCATAATGATCCTGACATATTAGAGAATTGGTCTGAAATCAACAAGATGAAAGTCAGTAAAGACAAATGCAAAGTACTACACTTAAGATGGAAAAATCAAATGCACAACTACAAATAGGAAATAACTGGCCAATGCTGAAAAGGATCTGGAACTCACAAAAAATCTCAAATTGAATATGAATCAACAATGTGATGCAGTTGCAAAAATAGTTAATATTCTGGGGTGTATTAACAGTAATGCCATATGTAAGATGCAGGAGCTAATTGTCCTGTTCTACTTAGCGCTAGTGAGGCCTCAGCTGGAGTACTGTGGCCGATTCTGGGCACCACACTTTAGGAAAGATGTGGAGAAATTGGAGAGTCCAGAGGAGAGCAACAAAAATGATAAAAGGTTTAGAAAACCTGACCTGTGAGGAAAGGTTAAAAAAACTGGACACCCTTAGTGTTCAGAAAAGAAGATGAGGGGACCTGATAACTGTCAAATATGTTAAGGGCTGTTATGAAGAGGAATGTGATCAATTGATCTCCATGTCCACTGAAGGTAGGACAAGAAGTAATGGGCTTAATCCCAGCAAGGGAAATTTAGATGAAATATTAGGAAACTTTCTAACTGTAAGTAGTTAAGTTCTGGAATAGACTTCCAAGGGAGGTTGTGGAATCCCCATCATTGGAGGTTTTAAAGAACAGGTTGGACAAACACCTGTCAGAGATGGTCTAGGTTTATTTGGTCCTCCCTCAGGACAAGGGTTGGACTTGATGACTTCTTGAGGTCAGTTTCAGCACTGCATTTCTATGATTCTGTGATCTCTGTTATTCTAAGGCCATGTCTACACTTGCACGTGGCATAGCTGTACCGATACAGCTGTGCTGCTATAAGAGTGATTGTGTAGACGCGTTATGCCAACGGGAGAGAGCTCTCCCATTGACATAATAAAACCAACTCAACGAGTGGCAGTAGCTATCTTGACTAGAGAGTGTCTCTCGCTGACTTAGCGCTGCAGACACAAGCATTTATGCAAGCAAAACTTATGTAGCTCAAGAGGGAATTTTTTTCACACCCCTGAGCGACAAAAGTTTTGCTGACATAAGTACAAATGTAGACATGTCCTAAATTAGAGCAGTTGCTGGATGATGGACAGGGCTGAAAATATGCAAGACCCAGCACCTTTGTTTTTCACACAAACACTCCCATTTCCTATACTTGGTGCAGGAATTTAGGAAGGAGAATCTGTCCCTTTATGTCCACACATGTTACTTGTTTGCTGCCAGTTTTGTCAATGTATTTCTGTTCATTTGTCTAAATTACTACATACATTATTAAGATTTTTTTCCTTGAAAGAGAAGACAGTTTACAAATAGAAAGACTTCTATACCAGCACTATTCTTCAGCAAAACTGGCTTAATTTATGAGGACACATTCCCCACTGTGTATAGAGGTATGGTACAGCTGATTTAGCATGCGGAGCTCTTCACCTGTTTAATGCTGCTTGTAGCAGAGCTATGCATTCACTACACATTAAATTCTTTATTAAATGAAGCCACCACTTCATTAGCAATCAGATTAAAAAGTCTGTTCATGTAATTAATGAATATGTTTTTCCCTGTAGTGCTGGGAACTGTGTTTGTGTGCCATATTAATCCTATATCCTTGATCTAATGTTTTGTTCAATAGAAGCAGATTGCAGTGGCAGAGATGGGGACACTTTTTTATGAAATTGCAAAGCTGTGACCTCAAAAATCTGCAGCAGCAAGGGACTGCCTAGGAGACATCACACCAAATCTCACGTTGATAGCCGGAAACAAAAGGTTATTTCAGGACAGAAAAAGCCGAATGCTAACTAAAAATTGCAACAGTTTTGCTAGAAGTACATATAGACATTTCCAGCAGAGTTTTGCTTGAGAATTAATCACTGTCTCTCCTTTCCATAATCATTGAAAAGTTGATTGTATCAAATATTTTAGCATTTTTAATTTAATCTCATCCCACCTCCGCAGCCTAGCTCTCTTTATCAGAAACTAAAGGCAGCATAAAGGAATTGCAACAAAGAGCAAATCTCTGGTAATGGAGTGAGTGAGGAAAAAGTCAGCTGGAAGGAAGAAATTGCATTTAACAATAAGGAGTCTGCTGTTGGAAGTACCAGTGCTGCAGTGGGAGACAGTGCAAGGTGAAGCCAAGAAACAGAGAGAGAGAAACACACACAGAAAGAGAGAAAGAGACGGGAGTAAAAGAGACTGCTTTACTGTCCTACTGTTTCAGGAAATCCCTTGTGGATAAGGCGTAGAATTGGGGTAAATCAGATAAATCGAGAATTTTGTTTAGCAGAAGGGGATTAATAGTATGAAGAAGAAATTGTGTCTAGCATAGATATTCCTAAATAATAAGCTGCTATAACTTGCTAGGTCATTAAGCAGCATGTGAATGTGCTGCAGAGGAAGTTAAACAAGGGACATTCTAATGTTAGCATTATCGATTTGCTAGCTATCATTGTTTCTCATGACCAGACAGCATGCCTCAAATCATGCTGCCCTTCCCTCTTTCTGTGGGTGATCAGGTGTCCCGATTTTATAGGGACAGTCCCGATTTTGGGGTCTTTTTCTTATATAGGCTCCTATTACCTCCCACCCACTGTCCTGATTTTTCACATTTGTTGTCTGGTCACCCTCATGGATATATAAGGCTACCCAGAGCTGGCTTTAGGAAGTGCGGGGCCCGATTCGAACAGTTTTGACGGGGCCCCGGCAGGGATGACTAAAAAAAAAAAAAAAACACATGTGGGGCTTGTACTCACCGGGCGGCACTCATAGTCTTCGGCGGTTTGTCCTTCACTCGCTCCGGGTCTTTGGTGGCATTAAAGGACCTGCTGCCGAAGTGCTGCTGAAGACCCAGAGCGAGTGAAGGACCCGCCGCTGAAGTGCCGCCGAAGACCCGGAGCGCTGCCAGGTGAGTAAAAATTAAAAAGGAGCCTCTAGCCAGGGAAGGGATTCTCGGCCACTTGCCCCCACCCCGGCAGCCCTGCCACTGGGCGCGGGGCCCTCTTAGGCACGAGGCCCGATTTGGGGGAATTGGTGGAATTGGCCTAAAGCCAGCCCTGAGGCTACCTTCTCCTTTAATTCCCTTCTCACAACCCATTTCTTCAAGGAAGCTTTTAAAGTCTTAACAATATACTTGTATCTGTTTTATAATGAAAATGAAAACATCAGCAAAGTAGTTCTCAAGACAAGCAGGTTAGCCTCCAGAATGTCTGTCCCTTGTGGCGGTGCATATCCTGTCCTCTGTTGCCGTGGGCAATGAGCGTGCTGACACCATGGTCACAGTCTACCCAACTGTTTCGGGCCTCACCACAAAAAGGCACAGTGCTCAGATTCAACACAGCTGCCCTTGGGGTTGAGGCTATGTGGCCTAGTGGCCAGAGTCAGTATCACTGCCCTTGGAGTCAGGCTGGGTGGCCTAGTGGCCAGAGTCACTACAGTTGCCCTTGAGGTCAGGGCTATGTGGCCTAGTGGCCAGAGTTAAAGAAGGGACCAGCACCAAAGGGTGGCAGCAGCAGGGATAGTAGGGGGACCTGGCTCCTCCGTCTCCACTGGGTCCCGGCCCAGGGCCCTGTCAGCAGAGTGTGTGGTCACCACCCAGTCGGGGGCGATCCTACTTCAACATGCTGATCTTCTTTGGGTGCGAGGATCACTCACTACACCCCCGGGCCACTTTCTACCGTGTGTCCTGAATCAGGGGTCTGTTCATCGTCAGGGTCCCCAACCTCCTTGGTGTGGGTAGTTTGTTGGGACTCTGACTCCAGTTGACTGGCTTTGGGCAACCAGTCTCCAGTCTGTGCCTCTGGCATTCTGGTCTCCATAGTCAGGGGTTGAAGCAGCTCCCAGGCTGGAGCCTCCACTGAGCATCCTTCTTTCCCGACAGTCAGTGTTCCTTTTTACTAGTGCAGCCTCCGGAGCGTGCCCAGTCTGGTCTAAGTGGTGGGATTTCCACCACCTAGTGTGGGATTAACCTTTTCCTGCCTAGTGTGTGGTATGCACACCCCATCACACCCCTTTATATTGTTCTTAGCTTTATCCCATGCTACCTTCTTCTCCTCTCTGTTGGCATCACCTTCTGTTCTCATCTTAACACTATAACCTCCTTGGGGCAGGGACTCCACCATGAACTGTTTTGTAAAATGCTCTGGTGATCTATAGACTATCAGAATGATTTGGCCTCAAAGACTTTGGAATGACCCACGAATCCTCTATGTGGGGAGGCAGAATGAGTCAAGCAAAAGCAAGGAGTCTTCCGCTACTGCACGCCATGGAATTTCTACTCCATAGGGGTCCAATCTGCTGCTACGATACAGAGAATGTTTGGGGGAAAACAGGAGGAGTGTTAAGTTGTGGCCACTGGACAGAGGGAGATGAAGTGTCACAGTCTTCAGAGCCTCCATTTAAGCCCCAGAGTCCCCTTTAGGGAAGGCCTGTTTACTTGATCTTTAATCAGAAGAGAGGATCTGGGCCATTTAAAAAAAAAGAAAAGGAGAGAACAGGAGAGAAAAAGGCAGGAAGCAGGGAACAACTAGGGTGTTGTTAGTATCAGAGCAGTTTTCATTTCAGGTTCTTTGAGGGTCAAATAAAACATATGGATTTCACAGCCTTTCAGCTAATGCTGAGGGTACTTCCTTCCAGCTAGTCTTGAAACCTCAAAGCAAGCCCTCCTGAGCAACTGTGGGAATTCCCCTAAGGGATTCCCCTGATCCTTTAAGTTAAAAAGGAAGAATGGGGTCTAGGATAACCCAAGTAGCCACAGCCACACAAAAGCCCTGGGCACAGCAGGGGCAAACATGGGGAGAGACCAAGTGATTCCAGGGTAAAACTGAGTGTCAATGAGAAGAAACAACTGTTTCTTTAAGGGCTAGAAGCCTTGTAGTGGCAAAGCTCTCATCTCTCCCAATCAGCCCTCCGAGGAATCAAAACAAAGCCCTGAGGGAAGGAGTAGAAGAAGAGACTTCTCTGTCTTGACCCCCTGGAAGGAAAAGGGGTGAGCTGAATGTCCCTTCTGGAACCACTCCCTCCAAAAGGAATGCTGGGAGAAAGGACTTTTGCTATCTATGTTTGAGTTTAAAGTAATTTTTTATTTTGAAAGACTTGGACAGTCAGACCAGGTGTAGCTAGTGCAAGGAAATTTAAAGGATCCACCAAGAAATATTGTAGCTGACGGCTGTAAGCCCACCACAGGAAGATAAGACTTTTTTTCTTCTGAAATCTATTCCCTGCTGTGATAAATGAAGGGGGGGCATCTCCCTTTTATAGACACCCAGCTATAAAATCCCTCTTAGTAGCTGTTCTCTAATTGCTCTACCTGTAAAGGATTAAAACGTTGCACTGCTATGCATAGGTAAAAGGAAGTGAGTGGGCACCTGGCCAAAAGAGCCAATGGGAAGGCTAGAACTTTTTAAAATTGAAAAAAACCTCCCCTTTTGTCTGTCTGTTGTTGTTCTCCTGAGGAGAGGTGGTCAGGGCAGCAGCTATGCTGTAAGAAGCTTGGGCCATGTATGAAAAATTATCAGTATCATACCTAGAAATTACTCATTTAAAACCCCAGATATGAAAGTAGATCAGGAAATGTCTAGGAAGACGCGATTAGGTTTATCCCTTTTATTTCGTTATGGCTTGTGGATTGCTCTAGATGACCTTCCTCAGGAGGTCATCTAGTCCAATCCCCTGCTCAAAGCAGGACCAACACCAACTAAATCATCCCAGCCACGGCTTTGATAAGCTGGGCCTTAAAAACCTCTAAAGATGGAGATTCCACCACCTCCCTAGGTAACCCATTCCATTGCTTCACCACCCTCCTAGTGAAATAGTGTTTCATAATATCCAACCTAGACCTCCCCCACTGCAACTTGATACCATTGCTTCTTGTTCTGTCATCTGCCACCACTGAGAACAGCATATCTTTATCCTCTATGAAACCCCCCTTCAAGTAGTTGAAAGCTGCTATCAAATCCCCCCTCACTCTTCTCTTCTGCAGATTAAATAACCCCAGTTCCCTCAGCCTCTCCTCATAAGTCATGTGCCCCAGCCCCCTGGGCTCTCGAAGGGGTTTTGCACTTGGCAGCATCTACCAATCCAAGGTCAGAGAAAAAGCTGTAACCTTAGGAGTTTAATACGAGCCTGGAGTGGACAGTATTAATTTTTATAATCTTTGCAGGCCCCTTCTGCACTCAAAGTGCCAGAGTGGAGAATTAGCTTTGACACCTGCTATGAAATATTTTAGGATGTCCAACCAATCAGAATCCTAGAATTATGGCCTTTGTACACTGCAAAAGAAGGCGCCTCATCTTGCTGATTTGGACCTTTTGGGTTGTCCTGGCTCAGTAGTGGTAGTCTACTGCACAGTAAGAGAAAAGGATGTTTACGGTAAGAATTTTATTTTTGGTATAATGTTATTTCTTTTCCTTTATCCTTGTGCTTTATAATATACATTGTTCTGAGGTCTCCTGAGCCCTGATCCTGCAAACATCCAGGCATGTATTTAACTTCATGCATGTAAGTAGTCCCACTGAATACAGTAAAGTCAAGTGCAAGCATGTTTGCAGGAATGAACCCTAATGTGTATTACTGAGGATACCTAATTTCCACATTGAGAACTGTAATAGAGTTGTTCAATTTCACTTTTTGGTCTTCTGTCATCCCACACCCAGAGTGTTAAGAGTCAACCTCTCTAGCCACCATGAAACCTAGAACATAGCAACTCCGAAAACAGGTTCCTTTGGTTATACGGTGCAGAGATACATTCTGTACCTGTGCCTCCTTTTTCCCTCAGCAACCTTAGAAATCTTACTCTTTACTCTGCTCATTTCCTAGATCTGTCTATTTAGGGGTGAGTTACAGTGTCAGAATGGAAAAGGACACAGAAAGAGCCAAAAAGAGCTGTGGGTTCATCCTACTTCCAGAAAAATCATTGGGTTTATAATTTTGAGATTTCTCTAAAGGTGAGCATTTACTATGAGTCTGCAAGGCAATTCACATCAGCATGCTTTAGCAAACAAAAGCAGGCTAAACGTTGTAAAAATGAGCTATAATTCATCTCGCTGGGAATCAGCCACAGGAATAGATAGTACATGGTCAGTGCGTCCCAGTGCATTTCCATGTGGGCAACCAGCCAAGTCTCTTGTTCATAACTAAAACTTATCTTTTTAATGTGCTGTTACGTTAATTTAATGATTTGCCAGAAATGGATCAAAAATACATCTGTTTTTTATTTATTTGCTTGGAGACCATGTTCAGAGTGCCTCTCCCTCTAGTGGTAACCTCCTCTGTCTAATAGTTTAGTTTTAGTATCTCTCTTTCTTTGTTTGGAAGAGCACCATGATGTCCACTGACTAGCTGGACAAAAATGTACTTGAATCTTTCTCCTTCATCAATATATCTGCTATCCAACATTACTGGGCTTTTTTCAACTCATCCTGGTGGCAGTTCAGGACAGGTCAATCTGGATTCTAGAGGGGGGAATCCAATGATTATACACACAGAAGACAGACTCATTCATTCACACACAATCATAAATAAGCAAACAATTATATATGATTCAAGTTATTTCTTCTACAGTCTGGGAAGGAAGAAACACTCAGCCAGTTTTATTTATAAATACTTCGGGAGCTACTCAAATACTGCAGTGATGAGAACCATGCAAGCTGCAAGTACCTAGATAGATAATCCCCTTTACATCTAGATGTTGTGCCTCTTCAGTAGTTCAACCCTCTCCCACTTTCACAAATAATATCTTCAGTTAAGTACAGAATGGAAAAAAACCTAGATACTGTATATTCTTTAAATTCATTCCCTCCTTTCCTTTCTCTGTTTGTGGTTAAAATTGTTGGACACATTTTTCACACCCCAAACCACTTGTAGTACCTCTTGAGCTGCCATCTTCATCTCTGAGGCAATTATGCAATGGCTCTAACTCTATAATTCTAAATCCTGGTGGAACCTTCCATGCAAAGTCACCATCCGGCTTCACACGAAGGTGGCTATGCTTAGCTTGCAGACAGAAGGTCTAAAGTGAATAAGAAACTCTGAGTCTGAACAGGAGAAATAGGTCCTCACATCAAAGATGTGTATAGCTTTGGCTTCCCTTCTGTTGCCTAAATAGCACCTCTGCTACATCTCAAGGCCAGATATCCTTGACCACTTCACGGACTTCCTTCCTCTGTGAGAGGTTTAGCCAAATGGAGAAAGGGCTGTGGGCAAGTTCTTTATACAATTTCTAAATGCAAGATTCCTTTGATAGTAAATAAATGGTTCCAATCCACAGCAATGTTGGAAAAGAGTAAGATACCAACTATATGGACTCTAAGAGGCAGTAGAACATTTTGAATAAGTACAACCACATTTCCAAGGAATAGTCTGATGTTTTCTTGATGTGGTGAAAGCTGAGGATGCTTTAAGGAAGAAGTAATATTCTAAATTCTTTTAAAAGACAGCCTTAAAAGAATTCAACTTCTGTAAGTATATAGATATAGATAGATATATCGTTTGGGACCAAGTCTAAAAAGAAGCATTCATCCAACATGGAAATAGGACAGCAGAACCGCTATAGGAGAAGCAGAATTAATGGCTCAGAAACTGCAAGCTCTGACCTGAATAAACAGAAAAGATTGTTCCTGATGGAATTTTTGACAAAATATTCAAGCAATTAATAAACACCCACAACGTTCAGGAAAACAAGGCAAATATAGCAAAGAAATCAAAACAGAAATTCCTTTACAATAAACAGATTCTGAAGATTATTTTTTCTTTATACTCTTCATTCAGTGACTGATCATTCTAGGAGAATTGGAGGATCTGGATGAGGGCAGATGGCTAAACTGTCAGTGTGATCGGCGTCGGCCCACCTACCCGCTAGGGGGCGGTGGGGAGCTACGAGGTCACTGGCCGGCCTGGGTCACGCCTCCGTCAGTGGGGAATTAGCAGTGGGGCGGCCGCCAGCCAGAGTCTGTAGCGCGCCCCTCAGGCAGGGGAGCGCCGGCAAAGGTCAGTAGCGCGCCCCTCAGGCAGGGGAGCGCCGGCAAAGGTCAGTAGCGCGCCCCTCAGGCAGGGGAGCGCCGGCAAAGGTCAGTAGCGCGCCCCTCAGGCAGGGGAGCGCCGGCAAAGGTCAGTAGCGCGCCCCTCAGGCAGGGGAGCGCCGGCTAAGGTCCCGGCGTGGCTCTGCCGGGTAGGGGAACGCAGGCCCACCCTACACCACTGCGCTCCAGCCCAGGGCCCTGACAGTGGCAGAACGAGGGTCCCACCACTGGGTCAGCGGGGTCGTCCCGCTACATAGACTCACCACTGTGCAGCTCTGTCCCTGGGCTACTTCCTACCCGATTGCTCGCCCGAATCCCTCTGGTCCCGTGAGTGCGTCGGGGTAGTCCGCTGCTGGCAGCTCCGGCTCCCCCTCCGGCTCAGTCTCCTCCAGCTCCTCTGGGTACTCGGCTGCTGGCAGCTCCCGCTCCCCCTCCGGCTCCTCCAGTTCCTCTGGGTACTCGGCAGCAGGCAGTCCTGGCAGCCCTAGTCCGTCCTCCAGGTGAGGTTTCCACGGGTCCAGGGCCTCCCCTGGTGTGGCAGCAGGCTCTGAAGGGAGCAGTCTGTGTCTGCCTCCCTCCCTGGTGCTGCCCTAACTGAGCTAAGGGCCCCGCCCTTTATACTTCCTGTTCCACCCCTCCCCTTCCGGGGGGTGGAGCGAGCTTGGGCTGGCCCCGCCCACTCAGGCTGAGGGAAAGGCACTTTACCCTCAGGTTCGGAGGGAAGCCACCCTGGCTCCCTACACGGGTGTGCTCCCTTCTCCCTCCGTTCTCCCTGGCCCTCTCCTGCTGCTGCTGTTGCTGCTTTCGTTGCCGCTGCGTAAGTGAGTGAGTGCGGAGGGGGGGGCCTTGCCGGCCTGCCCCCCCCCTCGCCCTCGCCTCCGGAGGGAGAAGCATCGGCCCCCCTACGCCAACACCGATACCATCTGGGGGCCCACCTGCCTGCTTGCTTGCCTGCCTGGCCGGTTGCCCGGCCGGCTGACTACCGCTCGCTGCTGCTGAAGTTCCTGTGTGGGAGCCGCTGCCTCCGTCGCGGAGTGCGCAGAGACTGCGTCCCTGGTTCGAGAGATTGTGGAGGGGGTTGTTTGAGGACTGTGTTTTGAGTGACTTTGCCATCTTTGCTCCTGGGGTGGTGGTGCCCCCAGTCGCGTTAGGAGTGTGGACGGTACTGAGCCTCTCATTTGTAATTCCTCGGACTGGAAGCCGTCGCTTGCCAGGAAGCTCCGAGGTCGACTTGGGATCCTGCTGTCCCGTCCCCCGTAGCGGACTGTTGAAGGGGGTGCAGGGGGGGTGCGGTGCCCCCCCCTTCGTCCATCTACTCCCCCTCTACCACCACCCCCACCGCCGACAGCTGCCGACAACCCCTCCACCGCCCCGCGTGCCACCTGGACCTGCTTTTCGCCCCTCGGCAGGGCTGTTTGCTCCCCCCGCCATTTCCATCGTCCGGGACTGTTTACTTGCAGCAGTGAACGGCGGAGCCTGCGCTTCGCGAGCGCTGTGGGTGCACCTTTTCCCTCGCCCTGGACTTCTCCTGCCCCCCAACTACGTTTCGCTGGTGGGGTCCCCTCCCTGTAACCCCCCTTTGTATTAGTTGGCCCTACCCTACCTCCCTCCTTTGAGCCCCTTCGGTTTATTTTTTTGGTGCCCATTCCTCCCCCCCTCGGTTCCTAGCCTGCTGGCTGTGTTCCCGGCCCTGTCCTTGGGCTGCGGCTGGCTGGAGTTTTTCCTCCTACCCCTCCTTGTCCTTGGGCTGCAGCTGGCTGGACATTCCATTCTGTTTCCGAGCCGCTGCTCCGGTGCACCCCCCCCCTTCGCCCCCCCGCGCGCGCTTGTGCCCCCGTTTTGTTGCCCCCTCCCCTTTTGCACTGTTCACCCCCCCTTTTACTGTTGTAGTCCCCCCCCCCGCCCCAGTGTAGCCGGGGGAGCCGGCTTTCTTTTTTGGCACCTGTGCCCCACCCCTCTCTTTTCGCTCCTGTGTGCCCTCTCCATTGGCACCCTCCTCCCCAGCCTGCAGCCTAGCGGGGGGGAGTGGTTGCCTTTCCCTCGTTTTGTCTTTTGCCTAGAGGGGAGGAGCGGCTGCAAGTTGTAATGGCGGGGGACTCTGCCCCTGCCCCTGCCCCTGCCCCTGCCCCTGCCCTGTTGTCCCCGCCCACCCCAGTGGCCGGCCCCTCGGCTGGCCCTGTCCCGGATACCGCCGCTGCCACGGCTGCCCCCTCCACCGGCAGGAAGGGCCAAGGGAGGAAGAAGGGCAAGGGCCCCGCCCGTGGAGCCAGACCTCCTGCGGGCGGGGCTACGGTCCCCGCTGCGGCCCCGACACCGGCCGCGGCCCCTCCCTCTCCTGCCGTCCCTTCCACCAGCTCTGGTGGCGCTCCACCTCCGGCCCCCAGAGCATACGCCCAGGTGGCCGCCGCCTCTTTGCGTGCCGCCGCGTCGTCCGCCCCGACCGCCGCCTTTGGACCTGTCCCTGGTGACCACGGTCCCTTCCCCTCGCTGACTAGGAGGCATGGCGTCCGTTGCCATTTGGTGCCTGCCTCGCCCCACATTGAGACCTATGTGCGGGCGTTGGCGAGGGTGGTGGGGCCTACGGCCATCGTGGCGGCCTCCAAGATGTACGGGAAGGCCGTGTTCTTCCTGGCATCGGTGGCCGCCGCGCAGGAGGCGGTGGAACGAGGCCTGGCGGTGGGAGGCGTGTTTGTGCCCTTGGAACCCCTGGAGGACCTGGGCGTACGGGTGCTCTTGACCTCTGTCCCGCCCTATCTCCCCAATGCCGCCCTGTTGCCGGCCCTCTCCACCCTGGGGAAGCCCATTTCCATTCTGAGCTCTCTCTCATTGGGTTGTAAGGACCCTGCCCTCCGGCACATCCTGTCTTTCCACCGGCAGGTCCAGCTTCAGCTGCCACCGGCGGCGGGTGCCGGAGTGGCGCTCGAGGGGTCCTTCCTGGTGCCCTACCGGGGGGCCCATTATCGGGTCCACTATTCGACGGGGGAGGCCCGGTGCTTCCTCTGCCGGGCGCCGGGGCATGTCCGGAGGGACTGTCCCCTGGCCCGGCCTGGAGGGGCGTCCGAGACCCCCGGGGCCCGGGAGGGTGCCGGCCCTGTCATCGCCGGCAACCCTGGCGGTTTGGACACTGCTGCTGCCGCCGCCCCTCCTCCTTCTGCCGCGGTTCCCGCTCTGGCCGCGGAGACGGCCGGGCGAGCGGGCCTTGCCGTCGCTGACCCTGGATTGGCGGGGCATGTGGAGGAGAGGGCGGGGCGGCTTCCGCCAGCCGCGGGGAAGGGCCCGCCCCAGGGGGAGGTTTCCCTCACCCCTGCTGTCCCTCCGACCCTGCCACCCCGAGCCCCGAAGCCATCGCCCTTGCCCTCTGGCCCTGCCCCTGCTGACCGGCCCTCCACCTCCTATTCCACCTCGAGGGGCTGGGTGACCATCCGGGGGAAGCGCGGCGCCCGCAGGTCGCGGGCTCTCTCCCTCCCCTCTGATGAGGAGGGAGAGCAGGCCCCCCGAAAGATGCCGCGGGGGGCCGACGTTGTTAGTTCTGTTTCCGCGCCCCCGGACGGTGCCCAGCAGGAGGTGCCGGCCATGGAGACCGTGGATGCCGTGGCAGTGGCTGGGGAAACTTCTGTCCCCTTTGTTGAGCCCACACCTGAGGAGGCTTCCGTAGCGGTTCTCCCGGCCCTTGCTCCGTCTGTGCCCCCTGCCGCCGCCGCCGATGCCGGGGCGGCCTTTGTCTCCGTGACTGGCGGGGAGGTCGCCGGGGCCGAGGGGACCGCTTTCGCCTCCATCTTCGATGAGATCGAGGCCCTGGGTCTGACCCCGGTTACCCAGGGGGAGGACGACCCTCTGCCAGCGGGCCCCGATCCGGGTGCTGGCTTAGTCCCGCCCCCTTCTCCTGCTCCCGGTTCCTCGCCCCACTCTGCCGCTCCTGACTTAGTCCTGGGAGAACCCTTAGCCCTACCTGCCAGCCCGGCCGCGACTACCATCTCGTGCACGGCCGCCGAGCCCCTTGGGGCGACGGCCGTTGCTGAGCGGCCGGTTCCTGCCCCCGATCCTGCCCCTTCCATCGTTCCTGCCCCTGAGGCTTCCCCTGTCCCTGCTGCCTCCGTCCCCTCGGATGCTGACCTTGGCCGAGGGGAGCCGCAGTCTAGCGGCTTGGCAGCGGGAGATGGGGAGCCCGTTCCCGTTCCCGTCCCTGATCCTGTCCCCTCTCCTGCCCAAGTCCCTGTTCCCGCCTCGAGCCCCGCCCCTACTCCCGCCCTTGCCCCAGATCCTGTCCCCGAGGTGTCTCCTTCTGCCACCTCTGGTGTTACTGCCGCCCCCGGGGTTGTCGCATTTCCGTTGCCTGCAGACAACCCTCAGGGGGCGGTTTTCGTGTCTCCCCTTCCTGCCACTGTTGGGGCTGCGTTGTTCCCTCAGCCGCTCTCTCCTTTGCCGGGGATGGGGACGGGCTGCCCAGCGCAGCAGCGCCGGAGCTCGGCCCCTTGTTTGTCCGTCACCGTGGGCCGCGAGGACCCTTCAGGGGCCCCGCCGGAGGATGGCGGTGGCTTGGCCGCTGCCTCCCCCTCCGCGCTGCGGGATGAGCTGCGCCTCTTTCTATCGGATTCCCGTCGTTCCCAGGGTAAGGTGCAGCTCGCCCTTCAGCGCTGGGGGGACTTCCATCTCGTCCTCCGGGCCGTGAAGGCGCTTTTGGGGGAGGGGCGGGGGTCCGGTCGGCGGGACATCGCGGCCTATCGGCGGGCCCGCAGATTCCGCGACTCCCTTTTGACCTTCGGAGTCGAAACCGGGATCTTGCGGGGCCCGCTGGGGGCCGATGATCCCTCCGCCCGTGAGGATCTGCCCCAGCCCTCCGTATGACAGCTACCACCTTTGCGTCGTTGAACGCCCGGGGCTGTAGGGTGGGTTTCCGCAGGAGCCAGGTGCTCTCCTTCCTTCGGGAGGGGGGGTACTCTGTGATTTTCCTGCAGGAGACCCACACGGCTCCGGCCGTCGAGGCTAGCTGGCGGCTGGAGTGGGGAGACGGGGTTTATTTTAGCCACCTCAGCGCCCATTCGGCTGGAGTGGCCACCCTGTTCTCCCCGGGGCTGCGGCCTGAGGTGCTGGGGGTTGCCGAGGTCGTGCCAGGCCGCCTGCTGCACGTCCGGGCCCGTGTGGAGGGGCTGGTTCTGAACTTGGTCAACGTCTATGCCCCAACCACGGGCTCGGAACGCGTGCCTTTCTATCAGCGGGCGGCGGCCTTCCTCGGCACTCTGGATTCTCGCGAGTGCCTGGTCCTGGGCGGGGACTTTAACACCACCCTCGAGGACCGGGACCGCTCCGGGCTTGAGTCTTCCCAGGCAGCCGCGGGCGTCCTCAGGGAGATCGTAGACCATCACTCCCTGGTGGACGTCTGGCGCGAACACCACCCGGACGACGACACCACCTTTACCTATGTCCGGGTGGAGGACGACCGGTCGCGCCACTCCCGGTTGGACCGCATTTATCTGTCCCGTTTTCATCTGGCGCGGGCCCATGCCTCCAGCGTCCGGCCGGCCCCGTTCTCAGATCACCACCTGGTGACCGTGACGGCCTCTCTCAGTTCTGAGCGGCCGGGGCCGGCCTATTGGCATTTTAATAATAGTTTGCTGGAGGACGTGGGCTTCGTGGCATCCTTCCGGGAGTTCTGGCTGGCCTGGCGGGGGCAGCGGCGCGCCTTTCCCTCGGCGCGGCGGTGGTGGGATGTGGGGAAGGTCCGCGCGCGGCTCTTCTGCCGGAACTACACCCGGGGCGCCAGCCGGCGGCGGGATGCGTTGTTAGGGCAGTTGGAGCGGGAGGTTTTGGAGCTGGAGAGGCGTCTGGCCTCCGGCCCCGAGGATCCACCCCTCCGCGCGGCGTACCGGGAGAAGCGGGAGGAGCTCCAGGCCCTGGAAGACCACCGGGCCCGGGGCGCGTTTGTTCAATCCCGCATCCGTCTCCTTCGGGAGATGGATCGCGGCTCCCGCTTCTTCTACGCTCTGGAGAAACGGAGGGGGGCCAAACAGCATGTCACCTGCCTCCTGGCGGAGGACGGCGCCCCCCTCACGTATCTGGAGGAGATGCGTGGCAGGGCCAGGGCCTTCTACGCCACTCTTTTCTCCCCAGATCCGACCGACGCCGAGGCCTGCAGGGTGCTCTGGACCGAGCTCCCGACGGTCAGCGCGGGCGGCCGAGACCGGCTGGAGCTGCCTCTTTCTCTGGCTGAGTTCTCGGCGGCCCTCCGGCTCATGCCCACTAATAAATCTCCAGGCATGGACGGGCTGACCGTGGAGTTTTACCGCGTGTTCTGGGACGTCCTCGGCCCAGACCTCGTCACCGTCTGGGCCGAGTCCTTGCAGAGCGGGGTCCTCCCTCTCTCGTGCAGGCGAGCAGTGCTCGCCCTGTTGCCGAAGAAGGGGGACCTTCGCGATTTACGAAACTGGCGTCCCATCTCGCTCCTCAGCACGGACTATAAGGTCGTAGCGAAGGCCATCTCGCTGCGGCTGGGGTCCGTGCTGGCGGACGTGGTCCACCCCCGACCAGACCTGCGCCGTCCCGGGCCGGAGCATCTTTAACAACCTGTACTTGGTCCGGGACCTATTAGAGCTGGGACGTAGGGATGGTCTGTCGTTCGCCCTCCTGTCTCTGGACCAGGAGAAGGCGTTCGACAGGATGGACCATGGGTACCTCCTGGGCACTCTGCGGGCATTCGGCTTCGGGCCCCAGTTTGTGGGCTTTCTCCAGGTGCTGTACGCTGAGGCGGAGTGTCTGGTCAGGTTCAACTGGACCCTGACCGAGCCGGTCAGCTTTGGGCGGGGAGTACGGCAGGGGTGCCCCCTCTCGGGCCAGCTGTACGCTCTAGCGATCGAGCCCTTCCTCTGCCTCCTCCGCCGGAGGTTAGCAGGGTTGGTGCTCCGGGAGCCGGAGCTGCGGCTGGTCCTGTCGGCGTACGCCGACGACGTGCTCCTCGTGGTCCAGGACCCTGAGGATCTGGTGCAGGTGGAGGCCTGCCAGGCCGTTTATTCAACCGCCTCCTCCGCCCGGGTCAACTGGGCCAAGAGCTCTGGCCTGGTGGTCGGGGACGGTTGGCAGGCGGGCTCCCTCCCACCCGCGCTTCAAGCCATTCGGTGGAGCGCGGGTCCACTGCTCTATCTAGGCGTTTATCTTTCCGCCACGCATCCTTCTCCGCCGGAGAACTGGCTGGATTTGGAGGCCAGAGTGCGTGCGCGGTTGCGGAGATGGACGGGACTGCTCCGGTGTCTCTCCCTGCGGGGGAGGGCGCTGGTGCTGAACCAGCTCGTCCTGTCCATGCTCTGGCACCGGCTCAACACCCTGAGCCCAACCCCGGGACTCCTGGCCAGGCTCCAGAGGATAGCCCTGGAGTTCTTCTGGCCTGGGCTGCACTGGGTCTCTGCAGGGGTTTTGAGTCTTCCCCTGGAGGAGGGGGGACAGGGCCTTGTCTGCCTTCGTAGCCAGGTCCGTGTCTTCCGCCTCCAGGCCCTGCAGAGGCTCCTTTATGGTGAAGGTAGTCCGGCATGGAGCACGTTAGCGCACGCCTTCCTCCGCCGCCTCCGAGGGCTCCGATACGACCGGCAGCTCCTTTTTCTTCATCCAAGAGGTCTTCCGCGAGACCTCTCGGAGCTGCCGGTGTTCTACCAGGACCTTCTCCGGACCTGGAAGCTTTTCTCGGCGACCAGGTCCATTGTGGCCACCGAGGGCGCGGATCTCCTCGCGGAGCCCCTGCTGCACAATCCCGATCTCCGTGTGCAGGTGGCGGAGTCACCCTCGGTGAGCCGGAGGTTGGTCCTGGCGGAAACCACCAGGGTCGGAGACCTCCTGGACTACACCAGAGGGGACTGGGTGGATCCCCGTGCGCTTGGTCGGCGCATGGGGCTCTCCACCCTCGCGACCCCTCTGCGTGTACTCCAGGAGGTGGGCGCTGCATTGTCACCTCCTGCTCTCGGCTTCCTGTGGCGGGCCCTGCGGGAGGGTGCTCCCCGCCCACCCCTCACCCCGGGCCCTCCGGACCTTTTTCTCGGGCCCCTGTTCCGTGAGCCCCCCCGGCTCCCCCGCTCCCATAATCCGAGCCGGCTGCGCGTTTTGCAGCCGGTCCAGTTTCGAACCGCGCCTAGGGACTATCTGTACACGCTCGTGTTTCATACGTTGCATCACCTCACCCTCGTGTCCCGCCCCGACACCAAGTGGAGGGACTATCTGTTACCTGTGGAGGGTGAGGAGCCCCGGTGGGCCAGCCTTTATTCCACCTTAGTTCCAAGGCCCGCCGGGGACATTGGTTGGCGGCTCCTTCATGGGGCCGTGAGCACGGGCGTGTACTTGGCGCGGTTCACCCCTATTCCTGAGGCCTGCCCATTTTGTGGCATTAGGGAGACCCTGGCGCACGCTTACCTTGAGTGCGCCAGGCTGCAGCCCCTTTTCCGGCTTCTCCGGAACCTCTTGTTGAGGTTCTGGCTACACTTTTCCCCGCACTTGTTTATTTATGCACACCCTGTCCGTGGCCCCACTAAGTCGCGAGACCTCCTCGTCAACCTCTTCCTGGCCCTGGCCAAACTCACCATCTATAATACCAGGGAGAAGATGTTGGACGAGGGGGTGCTTTGCGACTGTGGGGCCTACTTTCACACCTCTTTGGTTTCACGTCTCCGTGCGGAGTTTCACTGGGCAGCGTCCGCTGGCTCCCTTGCCACCTTCGAGGAGCAGTGGGCGCTGTCCGGGGTTCTCTGCTCGGTGTCCCCATCTGGTTCCCTGATTTTGAACCTTTGACCGTCACCTCGCTCCCTGTTTTTTTATTAGTTGTCCCACGTAATCATTTGGTACTGGGTCCAGTGGTCCCTCCCGCTAGGCTGGGGGAGGGGCCTTTAGTAGTGGGCGGCTAAGCCCGCCCACTTCCCGGTTTGCCAATACGGCTCCCTACAGTCAGATAATGACATTTTACAAAATTTCAACAATCTAAGTGCAATATGGTTCCAATCCCAAAGGTAAACAATGGTGCTGAAGGTACATCCCTAGCAAAAGATTATTGATTCTAATTATTCTGAGAGAAGATTTCTTCCCTAAAGATTAAGTTGACATGAAGATTGAGAGCCCCCTTAGAAGGTATTTTGTGGCTGCCTCCCTGGTACTGTTCTGACATCTCTTTCCACCACATGCTTCAACAGTGGCATTTGCTTGCTGTGGTGAGCAAAAAGAAATGAGAATCTCCAAGAATAAGATATTCACATTCTTCATTAAGAAAATCTCTCTTCTATGAATGTTTCAGAGATCTGCCACAGGGAAGACACTGTTGCTAGGATAAACATCTGTCTCTGTCCTTGGAATCTGAAGAGACTTGGAATCTAAACAAATTTTATCATCTGCCAAGTTCAAAAGAGGAAATTTGTTTGAAAAGATATTAGAAAGTGGTACTGAGCCCGTGGACAGAAACCAAGAAATCCTTGCCTTTAGTGAAGTCCCAGGGAAACAAAAGTAAGAGTGCTGGATGGACACTTTTATAAATCTAAATAATTAAATTAACCTTTTACAAAGAACAAAAGAGAAGTTTTTGTGGGAATAAGGATTCAAGTCAGGACAGGATAGCTTTTTCTCTTCAAACAATAATTCCCATTCTCCTGTACTATATGCCAGAGTATAGTATGGAGAATGAGCTGTAATCTATGGTTTATAATTTCACTCTTGTGAAGGACACAGTTAAAGAAACCCAGCTGATTTTGTTAGACCTGTCAATACCCATTGATACCATGTAGTTTTGTTGATGGTCTGGGGCGTCTTGAAGAAGTGATTGAGAAAGCACGTCCATAGATTGTCCTTTCCTCTCAG
Source organism: Malaclemys terrapin pileata (assembly GCF_027887155.1). Classification (NCBI taxonomy): domain Eukaryota; kingdom Metazoa; phylum Chordata; order Testudines; family Emydidae; genus Malaclemys; species Malaclemys terrapin. Next base: position 138,845,813 of record NC_071507.1, read on the forward strand.
TGGTAAGGTGCACTTGATCTTCATCCCTGAGGGTACTCATGTGTGAGCTCTGCAGACTGCCAATTTGCCACCTGCCTTGTTTTTAATTTGTGACTATGTAGGTCCACATAAGTACCTACACTGATAATAGACAGATGCAGTAAACAAATAGATGGCCTCTGGAGAAAACAATGAGATATTTTATGTTTAGTGTTATCAATATACAAATAACACTCAGGCCTACATCTGCTTTTTATTAAACTCACATGCAGCAATTTCCATGCTTTGCAGTGCTTGACAGATGTGGGAAAATAAACTGAATGGAAGTGAATTAGCTCAGGCTCAATCAGACAAAACCATCATGATGCTGATAGGTAAAGGAAAGAACCTAAAGGAATGAGCAAGGGTAATAAGTAAACCTTGTGTTGGAAGTGTATATCTGTCCTTTCCAATATGATTCAGTTTGCCCGTCATATTGGATGCATCACTGTTCCTGGATGCTTCAATGGAAACAGTGACTCAGACGCTGTAAATACTTCTTTCTGAGGTAGATCCAACCATAGCAATCTAGGTCTTTGTAATCTTCAGGGTAATTTAATACAACACACTGCACCTAGGTCTGCCCAAGGAAATATCCAGAACCTTCAGCTATGGCAGAATACAAAAATCCACCTCTAGTGTGGGTGAACTATCATAAACAAATAACACTAGTGATCTTCACTCTTGATTGGCTACCTATTTGCATCTGTGTAGCAATAAATAGTCTGGGACCCATTTAGCTGCGAGATTGCTTCTTTCCTTTTTTCATGTCCTGAGACAAACAACTGGGATACACTCACTGTTGGTACTTGGAATTAAACTTTTCATGCCACAGACAGATCAATCTCAAGAAGGGCCTATGCCTCTGGAATTTGTTTCCTCCAGTTGGCTCAGCAAGTGCCCGAGGTTAATGAGCATCATGGCGTAAAATAAGACTAATCTGTTTGGTAAAATATTTGTATAAAATATCTTTGTAGCACCAGCTGAAGATGTGGCTCTGCGTTGTTTCTCTTATGGAGCAGAGAGTTCATTACTGATTTTCAAGAACTGGCAGGCTGGTATCTTGCTGTTTGAAATGGATCAGTTTTTTTAAAGTAAATTGTTTGGGTTCTTCACAAGGGGAGCCAATATAAATTTCCCGGGGATAGATTCTGCCAGTCTTATGAATGTTGATTAATACCTTACTCCATGAGTAGCCACATTGATTTCAGTGGCACTATTTGTAGAGTAAGGTAGCTCTCGTGAGTAATGGTGGCAGAATCTGTTACCATAGAATCATAGCATATCAGGTTTGGAAGGGACCTCAGGAGGCCATCTAGTCCAACCCCCTGCTCAAACAGGACCTAATCCCCAACTAATGGGTGATGGTGTTTTGCAGTAATGACAACTGGTGGCAAGGTGACTCAATAATTGTGTTTTGGACATGTTGGCAGTGTGCTTGTTCTTATGGAGTATTTTTGTAATTGATTACAGTGTTCTGCTCTGCCATTTGTGCTCAATACTAGAATTGGAAAACTATCACCCTAGGGCACAAGGTCAGGTGTATAATTGAGCATGATTTAAATGTCATGAATACAGTCTGACCTGCAAGGGCAACAGTACTGATTTATTCAAGGACTTTTTTTTTATTCACATTCCATGCCTGGAGGATCTGCACCTTATTTCTTATTTCTAAATTTTACATGTAATGCCCTCTTGCGATCTGTAAATAGAGTTTCCTCCACCTATGGACCTTCCACTCTAGTTAGAAGGGGACATCAGTCCAAGGCACTGTCCCTGTAAGACTAAATACCCAGTTGCTAGTGTATGAGTGATTGTGCAAATAAGCTGATGTTAAGTTTTGTACGAAACTCTAGATGGGCTCAAACACACTGAGCAAGATAAGGGAAGTGAAAAAGAGAATGAATAAATGTAAGTTAATGCACAGTGACAGACATAGTCTAAGCAACCCATATGTGCTGAGGGGCTCTGAATGTACAAATCCTCTGAGAAACAAAATGATTCATAGGATAGCTCAGTGGGGCTATTTTTCCAGAGTGCAGCATTAAATGAAATAGTTAATTGGAGGGTACATTATAAAAGAGATACAATAGAGAAAATATTTGTGTCACATGGTATTGAATAATGGTATGCCCTCATTTGGATAACTCCAGTTTTGTCCCCTTTATCTTTAAAAAGATACATGGCCAGACTCTTCAGTGAGATCCTCCCCTTTATATCACTCAGGAAGTGTAAAGAAACCATAACCGGGCTGCAAATTCCTAGCAAGAATTCCTCCGCATAGAGGAAATCTTTGCTGGACATTGGATTGCATGTGTGCCACTAGTTTCCCATGTATAGGATAGGGGGTTGTAACTGTGCCTTAGTGGGTCACATCTGAGGATGCCAAATTCATGACAAACAGCTGAGAAATAGGGCAAACACAACCCAAAACTGGTGTTTATTCTTTTATAAGATTTACCAAACCAGCCACAAAAGTAAACTGCTGTTTCACCACACTGGCTAACAAGAAAACATAAAGGCACTTTCCTCAGGCATTCCAGTTCTTATATCACCACCAAAAACACGGATTCAGAGGTGAGTGACTCTTTACAATCAGTCTAATCAAATAATAGATTCTTCTGATCCCAAAGGACCAGCCTCACATCCAGGTCAATATTTAACTTAGATCTTACCCAAAAATCACATGGATGTCAATCCCTTAGTATCTAAAATCTACAGTTTTATTTATAGAAAGAAAGAAAGAAAGGTGAGAGTTAAAATTGGTTAAAGGAATCAATTACATCCAGTAATGGCAAAATTCTTGGTTCAGGCTTGTGAAGCAATGGAATAAACTTCTGGCTTAAGTCAAGTCTCTGGAATACATCCACAGCTTGGATGGGTCATTCAGTCCTTCATTCAGAGCTTCAGTTTGTAGTAGGGTGACTAGATGTCCCGATTTTATAGGGACAGTCCCGATTTTGGGGTCTTTTTCTTATATAGGTTCCTATTACCTCCCACCCCCTGTCCCGATTTGTCACATTTGCTGTCTGGTCACCCTAGTTTGTAGCAAGGTTCCTCCAGAGGTAAGAAGCAGGGTTGAAGACAAAATGGAGGTGTTTCCAGGGCCTTTTATAGCTTTTGCCATGTAGAGGGCATCCCATTGTTCTTACTGTGGAAAATCACAGCAAAAAGATAGAGTTTGGGCAAGTCACATGTCTATGCATTTCGCCTAGTCACAGCAGGAAATTTCATTAAGTGTAGATAGGCATCTCCCATGGTCCATTGTTAGTTAAATGTTCTTTCGATGGGTCACTCAATTTGAATAGTCCCTCCAAGATGTACTGGCTAATTACTTTGTGGGCATTACCCCAGGAGCAAACATTTGAAATCCAAGTATAGAGCCAATACTTATAACTTCACATAGAAAAATGATACATGCATACAGATAGCATAATCATAACCAGCAAATCGTAACCTTTTTATAGACACCTCACTCGACAATACAATATTTGTACTTGTACAATATTTTCTGCAAACATATAACAGTGGTTGCAATAATGAGCTATATGGTCATATTTTAATCAGATAACATCACAGGGGCATATTGCAGGAGGGGACTGGGTAGAGTTCTTCTATGCTACCCTATTATCCTTCACTGGGATAGGGTTCACTAAGGATCTTTCTACATGGCATAACTTAGAATTGACTAGCTGCATCTCTAAATGGTGGCAGAACTGGAGCTAGTTTTGAGTATCAGAGAGTCATAACCAGCTATCTGATGCCATGTAGTCATAAACGAGAATATGACCCAGAACTGAGACTGAAAAGATCCACAGAAAGGCAACAAATATAATTTGAGGCAAGGTGCAACTTTGTGTGTGTATGTATATATATCTGTATATATAATAAAAAGAGATTGCAAAAAGCTAGGATAATTTAACCTGGTAAAAAAGAGGGTATCTGAGATGTTCAAAATGTTGATGGATACAGTGAAAACTGTTCAGCCCTTTCTTTTTACCTTATACTATAATATCAGACTGTGGGGGAGGTCAATCGATTAAACTAATGGCAAGTGAATATACAAGCAATAAAAGAAATGCTACTTCACATAGCTTATAATCAACTACTGGAATTTACTACCACAGAAAGTCATCATCAAAATATTGTGTGACTGGAGTTTAAAAGGTTGGATAATTTTATGACCAGTAATAACATCTGTAGTTATAAAAGCTAAGACAAGAGTACAATTTAATCTCATGCTTCAGGGCATAAACTGATCACCTGCAGTCAGGAAGGATTTTTTTTCCTCCCAATGTGCAGAATTACACAGTTGGCTAAGTGCATTATGGTAGGTTTGGCTCTTCTCTGAAGAATCAGTTAATGAAACTGCCTGAGGCCAGATAGAAAGACAAGGTGGGTGAGGTTAAGGTAATGTCATTTATTGGCCCAACTTCTGTTGGTAAGAGGGATAAGCTTTGGAGCTTACACAGAGCTCTTCTTCAGATCTGGGAAATGTACTCAGAGGGCATGGCTACACTTGCAAGTTAGAGCGCATTAAAACAGCCCTGGGCGCCCTAACTCATGACATGTCCACACTGGCAAGGCACGTAGAGCACCCGGACTCCACGGCTGGAGCGCTCCTGGTAATCCACCTCGACGAGAAGCACAACGCTTGATGCGCCCCGGCTGGAGTGCTGCGGCGCCAGTGTGGACACCCTGGTCTATTAATGCCTCCAGAAGTGTCCAACAATGCATGTTCTAGTCACTCTGGTCATCACTTTGAACTCTACTGCCCTGCCCTCAGGTGACCAACCGTCAGACACGCCCTTTAAATTCTCTGAAAATTTTGAAAATCCCCTTCCTGTTTGGTCAGCCAGGTGTGAAGTGCTCTCAGCAAAATTTTCCAAGTGACCATGCCTCCATGTGCCAGGCAATCCCCAGTATTGAGCAATGGCGAGGTGCTGGACCTCATCAGTGTTTGCTGGGAGGAAGCTGTCCAGTCCCAACTGCTCCAGCCGTAGGAATTACGATACCTTCGGGCAGATATCAAGGGACATGATGGAAAAGGGCCATGACTGGGATGCACTGCAGTGCAGGGTTAAAGTAAAGGAACTGTGGAATGCCTACCGTAAAGCCTGAGAGGCAAACACCCACTCCGGTGCTGTCCCCGTGACCTGCTGTTTCTACAAAGAACTGGACACAGTACTTGGGGGCGACCTCACCTCCACTCCAAAGACCACCATGGACTCTTCAGAGCCCAGTTCAACAAGGCAGGAGGAGGAGGAAAGTGGGAGCGAGGGTGCTGAGGAGGAGGGAGATACCCCGGCATCCCTAGATGCACGCAGCCAGAAGCTGTTTTCAAGCCAGGAGGAAGGTAACCAGTCTCAGCAGCCGATGCTTGGGGAAGAACCAACACCAGAGAAGGTGCCCGGTAAGCGGCTTTTATTTTGGGAAGGAAGTTGTTCAGTGCGGGCTCTGGGGACGAGGAGGGTTAGGGGTGCATGCAAGCCTAGATGCGGAATAGGGCATTGATGTGCTCTCTCACATCACATTAATCGGCCTCAGTGATCTCTTCAAAGGTCTCATGCAGAAGCTGGGCGATCCGCTTGCGCAAGTTCCTTGGCAGAGCTACTGTGCTCCTTGTCCTAGTAAGGCTAACATGTCCGCGCCACTGTGCTGTGAGGGGCGGGGAGACCAATGCTGCACACAGGCAAGCTGCATATGGGCGAGGGCAGAAGCCACATTGTAGTAGAAGACCCTCCCTTGCTTCCCAGGTCACCCTCAGCAGCGAGATATCTTCCAGGACAAACTCCTGTGGAAAAGTGGGGACAGTGTTCAGTACAGGCTTACTTAACTCCTCACTTTAAGTCTTTCCGGTTAACGTTGTTTTGTTGTTACATTTCTGATCAATTAGGGAACATGCTCATTTAAAGTTGTGCAATGTGCCCTTATAACTTTGTTTGGCAGCCGCCTGCTTTGTCCACTGCTTGCAGGAACAGCAGCCCGTTGCAGCTAGCTGGTGTGGGCTTGGAACCAAGGTGGACCGTCAGCCCCACATCAGCTCCCTGCTCCCCTAAGTTCCTTGTGCAGCAGCCACCCAGCAGGCTACCAATTGGTGGCAGTTCAGCTGTCCCTCCCCAAACTGCCATGTGCTGCTCCTGCCCTTTGCCTTGGAGCTGCTCCTAGAAGCCTCCTGCTTGCTGTGCAGGGGAGGAGGAAAGAGGGAGGCTAATATCAGGGTATCCCCTTCCCCCCTACTCCTGTCCCCCGCTTACCCCTTCTCCATATAGAGCAGGGTGGGGACAGGACAGGGCTCAGGACAGAGAGAGCTTGCTGGCCACAGCTGCTGTCTCAACTTCCTGATTTTTTTATAGGCAATGTACTTAGAGTGGGGTCAGCTTACTTAAAGGAGCAATGCACATCTCTCTCTCCCACACACAGGGTGTGTGTCTCTGTCTCTGCCTGCCATGCTGTCTCCACTCCCTCCATTCGTGCTGCCTTGTAGTGTGTGAGGCTATATTAACAACAATGTGTTAACCCTTGAGGGCTCAGCCAAATGCTAGTTCATCAATTATTCCCTGGGAAATATCCCACCCTCTTCCACCCTCTGACTTCACCACCTCAACCAAGCTTCACAATCATCATTGCTGTGTACAGTATTAAATTGCTTGTTTAAAACTTATATAGTTATAAACATTTCCCTGGAACCTACCCCCCCCCCCATTTACATTAATTCTTATGGGGAAACTGGATTTGCTTAACATTGTTTCACTTAAAGTCGCATTTGTCAGGAACATAACTACAACGTTAAGTGAGGAGTTGCTGTATAGGGGCCCCCTGCAGCTGTTGGCTCTCCCCAAGGCACAGAATCCCAGAGATCGTGAAACAATCAGTCTCCCTTGCCCCCGTGCTTAGTGGGGCTCCCATGGGTTATGTGCGCTCGCTTTGGGATGGACAATTTCTGCTATTGTGTAGAATGTGCTTGTCTTTAAGTATGGGCGAATCATTGCTCTGTCTGGTGTGAACGATGCTGCCTCTGTTAAGTGTTGCATTTTGGCTTTACAGATGCAACCTTGAGATCTCAGCCATCCTTGTTATCAACGGCTGAAAGACTCCAAAGAATTAGGAAGCGGCTATGTAGAAGCAAAGAGGACATGCTGCATGAAGTAATGCAGCAGTCCCTTAATGAAAATCAAAAAGTGCAGGAGTGGTGGTAGAGTGAAAGGAGGGTCTGCCAGCAGAATGCAGATCGCCAGCACTAAAAGCACAGAGCGGCTGCTAAGCATTATGGCGCGCCAAGCGGACTCGATACAGGCACTTGTAGCAACGCAGGTGGAGCACTTCCACACCCGCCCCCTCCCTTCCCCCCATGCAGCCCTTGTCCCAAAACTCTTTCCCTTGTGCCCCCATGTCACCTCCAACCCACTTTCACCAACATCTGGGTTCTTATCGCCACCAGCTGCCTCTAACATCTGTAGCTTCACCACCCAGCCCTGCAAACTACGATCCTTATCCACTGCACTCAATCTCCATCACTATGCATTTTAGCCAGCCAGAAGTGCAGCACTCATTGCACAGCACTCCAGACAGGAAGGCTGAGTATGATAACAGGACATACGCAAATCTGTGATTGTTCAGTTCCCCACCCCACCCTCTTGCCCTTTCTGTTTCCCAAGCAGTTGTGTTTCTTTTCAATACATTAATTTTCTTTTCAATAAATGGATTTTTTGGCTTTGAAAACATTCTTTATTATTGCATTAAGTAAAAGATACCTTAGATCAGGAAAGCAACAGGCACTGCAAGTCAGCATAGCAAACACAGATTCCTACTATCATTGGAACCACTGCACTTCAGTCCCGTGCAGGGCACCAAACATTACTGGTGGTTTTCAGCCTCAAATTGCTGCCTCAAGGCTTCCCTAATCCTTGCTGAGCCCCTCTAATAGCCCTGCTCTCTGGCTGTTCAAATTCAGCCTCCAGGTGTTGAACCTCCAAGGTCTATGCCTGAGTGAATCTTTCACCCTTCCCTTCACAAATGTTATGGAGGGTACAGCACGCGGATATGACCGCAGGGATGCTGTCATTGGCCAGGTCCAGCTTCCCGTACAGACAGTGCCAGCAGCCCTTTAAACAGCCAAAAGCACACTCCACAGTCATTCTGCACCCACTCAGCCTGTTGTTGAACGGTTCCTTGCTGCTGTCAAGGCTCCCTATGTAGGGTTTCATGAGCCACGGCATTAAAGGGTAAGCGGGGTCTCCAAGGATCACAATGGGCATTTCGACTTCCCCTACAGTGATCTTCTGATCTGAGAAGAAAGTCCCAGCTTGAAGCTTCCTGAACAGGCCAGTGTTCCGAAAGATGCGTGCGTCATGCACCTTTCTGGACCAGCCTGCGTTAATGTCAATGAAATGCCCACGGTGATCCACAAGCACCTGGAGAACCATAGAGAAATAGCCCTTCCAATTAACGTACTCGGAAGCTAGGTGGGCTGGTGCCAGAATTGGAATATATGTCCCATCTATCACCCCTCCGCTGTTAGGGAAACCCATTTGTGCAAAGCCAGCCACAATGTCATGCATGTTACCCAGAGTCACGGTTCTTCTGAGCAGGATGCAATTAATGGCCCTGCAAACCTGCATCAACACAATTCCAACAGTCAACTTTCCCATTCCAAACTGGTTAGCGACCGATCGGTAGCTGTCTGGAGTTGCCAGCTTCCAGATTGCAATAGCCACCCACTTCTCCACCGGCAGGGCAGCTCTCAATCTCATGGCCTTACGCTGCAGGGTGGGGGCGAGCTCATCAAACAGTCCCATGAAAGTGGCTTTTCTCATCCAGAAGTTCTGCAGCCACTGCTCATCATGCCAGACCTGCATGACAATGTGATCCCACCACTCAATACTTGTTCCTGGAGCCCAAAAGCAGCATTCCACTGTGCTGAGCATGTCCGTGAATGCCACAAGCAATCTCGTGTCATATGTGTTATGTAAGTCGACATCATCATCAGACTCCTCACTGTCAGTTTGTAGCTTAAGGAGTAACTTGACTGCCATTCGTGATGTGCTGGCAAGACCCACCAGCATATTCCTCAGCACTTTGGGATCCATTACTGCAGACCAAAAGGGAAGACAGAGCACGCAGTACAAAAAACGTTGAAAGATGGCTCCAAATGTGGATGGAAGCACACAGATTGCTGGGATGCGAAGAGATACATCACAGGGCATTGGGACAGGACCCAGAATGCCCCGCACCCCCCACCCCCACCCCCTTCCCACAAGCCACAGCACCAGAATGGGAAGAGTGCTCTGTGGGATAGCTGCCCATAGTTCACCACTCCCAATGCTGCTGCAAGTGCTGTGCCAGTGCACTTGCAGCTGACAGTGTGAACACATGGCAGCGCTTTCCCTGCTGCGCTCTCCGAGGGCTGGTTTAACTCACAGCACTTTACATCTGCAAGTGTAGCCATGCCCAGAGTGTCACAGCAAACTAGAAGGTGGAACATATTGTTTAGCATAAGTAGTTAACACATATTTCAAGTGGCCATTCAAGGTGAAGTGGTCCGTTAACACCTCTCCAGTTACAAGGGGGAAAGGGAGAAACAATCTGGGTGTGCAGAGTTTAAATGGTTTATAGATTGTTCTAATAAACCATAAATCCAGTGACTCTATTCAGTCCAGATACTGTATTTGATCGACCAATGTTCTGTTATAGTATGGCAAATCCTATTGTATGTTCCTATGAAAATATTTATTTTTATGAAAGGGTGATTTGATTATGTAGTTAAGTCTTTTGTGGTAAAGCAAATAGAAATTCTGCTAATGATCAAAAATCTTCAAAAGCAAATAAAATTATGTTCAATAAATAGATAAATACTGCCCCAGTTTTGTTCAACTCAGTGTTGGAGTCCCCTTGGTGTAACAGAGAGTGGGACTGGTGATGGAGTATTCCCCACAAGGGGCCCTGAGTTGTGGAATAGGCTGTTGACCTTTGGTGCCCATTTGCAAGGCCTATCCTATTGGCTGGATATCTGAAAAGGGTAGGGCCTCATTACATTAATGTTTATGGGAGAGAATTTTGGCAATGAAAGAAATTCCACCTGTTTCGTTGTGTTGGGGGTGAAGTTTTATTTAGGGGCTTGCTGATGATTTTGTTTTGGTCACACTGTTATTTTCACTTGGAGAGGGTGCAGAAAAGAGACACCCAAATGATTACAGGGCTGGAAAAAATGCCTCATCGTGAGACTTAAATAGCTCAATCTGATTTGTTAATCATAAAGAAGATTGAGAGGTGACTTGATTATAATGTGAAATTATCTTCAAGGGGAGAAAATACTGTGTGCTAAAGAACTATTTAATCTGAGACAGGCAGAACAAGAACCAATGGCTGGATGTTGAAGCCAGACAAATTCAAATGTGAGATTAGGCACACATTTTTAACAGTGAGAGTGGTTAACCATTGGACCAAACTGCCAAGAGAAGTGGGAGGTTCTCCATCTCTTGATGTCTTTAAATCAAGATTGGATGCCTTTCTAGAAGATATGCTTTAGTCAAACACAAGTCATTGGGCTCAGTACAGGTGCAAAAGGCTAAAACTGCATGTTGTGTGATATCAGGAGGCTAGATAACATGATGTAATGGTCCCTTCTGGCCTTAAACTCTATTAATCTGTGAATAATGTTAAGGGTGCCCAGCGAAGCACACTTTTCTGTGTTGGTCTGCGTCAGAAGGAAGAATAATAATATAATATGAAGATGGTTTTATTTTGTCCTAACGCTGAAATGTGAAAAGATTTCAGATGTTGCACTTCTTTTATAGAAGAGGTTAGGAGAGAGGCTATTGAGATGGCTGTAGGAAATGAAGTTAAATACTAGAAAACACTGTGAATTTCTCATTTATATAGTCACTATGCACAGACACACGGTTTACAATATTTGCAACGATAGGGCCCAATTCTGCACACCTTAATCACACAAGAAGTCCCACTAAAGTCAACACAGCTACTTCACTGACTCAGGTGAGCAGGATTTGGCCCTTAGGCAAACTTTTCAACAGATCCTAGTGTAAAGCATACTAGAGGAGTTTGTCACAGGCTACAGCTATCCTACATGACTGAACTAAAGTAAGAAATCTAGGAGGGCAAAAGATTATTATAATACCAAACCTTTAGAATAACAGTGGAGATTTAGAAGAAGCCCGGTCACTCGACTCCCAATCAATAATAAACCAGTTCTCATTTTTCCAACAGTCAGATTGGTTTTCTGCCTCTGTCATGAACAAAAACAATCTGCTCAGCAGGATACCCTACGAGGCACCATACAGCCAGACCCAGACCTATATGTATCACATTCTTTCATCAATCCCTGGAGAGATTTTGTAAACTCATTTTGCTTAGTGAATATACAGCTCAGAGCTAATGAAAAGAATACCTGCTCCATGGAAAAGAAAGCCACTACTAGGTTTCATATTGTATTTGTTTGTCTTCTTTCTCTATCTCCACCCCCTACAATGTTTGGGATTCCTCTGTCTATGACAGCTGGCAAGGCACAGAAAAATGGGGATAATACACCAGTGGTCAACAAGCCAGCCTTTAAAGAAAAACACTGCTGATAAGATAAACAGCTTGTGATGTACTTAATTACAATATTTCATATTCATTTAGCCATCTACACATCACAGCACTAACAAAGTGGATTTCAAACAAGAAATAAGACTCCTTCCCACAAGCCCAGAGGGCTAATTATAAAATAGCATCCAATTTTTTTTTTGTAGCTAGTGTATTTTTTTCCAACAGAATTTATTGAGCTCATTACCAAGCTGCTTATGAAGTGATTTGAAATAAGGCAACATTAAAGCATTCTGAAAATCCCTTGTACTTAGTCATCTTGACACTTTGTTTGAACTCAGAGCATTAATATGAAATAACTGCCACAGTCCCATATTTCTGATTCTATTGTTTGACAGCGCATTTAAAAGCTAAAAGATGATATGATCAAGTTTTTTTAATCAGCACAGTCCTTTTTAGGAGTGTCTCAAGTATTCATAATGCTGAAAAGACCAAAGGGGCATGACTGTGAGAAACAAGACAGGTACAGTCGATGTCTGCTTAGAGTAACATGGCAGTGTTAATTGAGCACTATAGACACTGCTGGCACCATTTTTATTTATTTATTTATTTTTAAGCAAGACAGAAAATTGAGAGATACACATCAAAGCTGCTAAAGAATTCCAGATACTGTACCTTATTCACCTGGTTTTACCTTCTGTAATCACATTATACAATATGCATCACCAGATTAACCTACTCAGGGTCAGCAGAGGGGCCACCGTAAATATATTTGAAGTCAAGTCTGTGCAGGTTTCAAAGTAAAAAAAAATCTATAAAGAAGAGTAGTAAAATCCATGGAAACCTACAGTGTATTAAAGTCAACTTAGCGCATCGCTTTGCTTTTCATCACCTTTTTTTTCTCTTCAGTTTTGAAACTAATAGAGTCAATGGAAATGCTTCTATTGAAATAAAAGGTTTAACATTAAACTTTGCTCTATCCCAGGAAGAGGAGAATACCTCTACCTTGTCCATTGTTATGTAACAAATAGGAGACAGATTCCAGCCAGCTCTTGCTCTGGTGCACAGCGGAGTTGTGGAGGGCACAAGAAGTTCCCTCTTCTCTTCATTGCATTCCCATGCAAGAAAGGGTCAGGTTCCCACTGGGGGAGCATAGTCCCTGCTCTATAGCAGTACCTATACAAATGCTAGATGTCTGAAAGGGACTGTGGAGGGTTATGAAAAGGAGGGTGGCTTATCTCCTTACCCTCTCTGCACCAAGCAGCAGAGCTAGATGGGAGACTGAAGGAAGAATTTTGATCAAGTCAAAACTCCATCTACGCTGCAGCCCCTTGAGTGTGCCTGTTGGGTTCTAGTGCACAGTCTGGTCCTAAGCTACTTAGATAATTGTTTGCATCACACAAAAAAGAGCACAGCTGGCACCAGTTGGTCATTCATTTAGCAAGGAGACTGACTGAACTAGCATTTGACTTCTAGAGATCATCACGTCTCTGGATTGGTTGTTGAGGCACATGGGTGGGACAATGTCAGGAGGCCTGCACTGCTGAGAACTGGGCAGTACCTGTTCTGTGGATAAGCAAGAGGCTTCAATCTCCAATGCTGTCAGGCCAGCTCCTTTCACAACATTACATCCACCTGGAAAACATTTAAATAAATGGTGGCTTTTTACTTCATCACTCAGGCAAAAATACACAGTGCAGTGCAAGGGCAAAGACCAAATGTAAAAATAAGGAAGATAAGCTATTATATAAATGGGTACTTGTTTGGGGGCAAAAGAAATGTAATATTGCTCAAGGCTAAAGTAGTTCTCAGTTTACACAATACAATGAACTATTTTTATCCTAGGGCAATTTATCTGCTGTTGTCCCTGGAGGAAGTGACCATTTGTTTTATTATCGACTCGTCTTGGATGCATTTTGCATACACTGGAGTCACATTCAGGAGGACATCAGGGCTGCTGGTTGGCTACTCTTTTTGGTGGGAGAGTTTAGGACAGCTGTCCATCTTCTCTCACCCTGGGGGAAGTTGGGGAGGTGGCTGGCTCTGTTTGCAGGAGACTCAAAGGAGCTACGCACCCAGTTGTGCAGGTGTCCCTGTGGAACATCAGTTACATTAGAGAGAATTATTTTTTTAGGAGGAATATAAAACCTCATGCTTATAACTCATGGTGGAAAAGAAGAAACTTTCCCTGTGTGCAGGATATTTCATAACTGTCTGCTGAAGAGCTTCTTGCACCTTCCTCTAAAGCATCTGGTACTGACCACTGTCAGAAATAAGATATTGAACTAGACAGATCTCTGAGTCTGAGCCAGCATGGTCATTCCTGTGTTCTAATGCATGTTATTGCTTATTTAGGATAGGAAAAAAATACGTCTCATGTTGGTCATGTCACCAATTTTTAAACAGCGGGATTGGTTAAAAATAAATAAAGGAGTTTATATGGTGTGTAACACTCAGTAACACTATTGCAAAAACAAAACAAACATCATTTTGGGATATATTAGCAGGAGTGTTGCAAGCAAGACACGAGAAGTAATTCTTCTGCTCTATTCCGCACTTATTAGGCCTCAACTGGAGTGTCCAGTTCTGGGCGCCATGTTTCAGGAAAGATGTGGACAAATTGGAGAAAGTCCAAAGGAGAGCAACAAAAATTATTAAATATCTAGAAAATATGCCCTAGGAGGAAAGAGTGAGACAGATGGGTTTGTTTAGTCTGGAGAAGAGAAGACTGAGGGGGCATGATAATAGTTTTTTCAAGTACATAAAAGGTTTTTACAAGGAGGAGGGAGAAAAATTGTTGTTCTTAACCTCTGAGGATAGAATAAGAAGCAATGGGCTTAAATTATAGCAAGGGCAGTTTAGGTTGGACATTAGGAAAAATGTCCACCCTAACTGTCAGGGTGCTTAATCACTGGAATAAATTGCCTAGAGAGGTTGTGGAATCTCCTGCATCATTGGAGATTTTTAAGAGCAGGTTAAACAAACACCTGTCAGGGATGGTCTAAGATAATATTTAGTTCTGCCATGAATGCAGGAGACTAGACTAGATGACCTCTCAAGGTCCCTTCCAGTCCTATGATTCTATTATTTTATACTGAAATGAAATATCAGTGAGTCAGCAAACTTTATTTTCTGATGCTCAAAATAATAGCAAGAGTTATAAACATAAATATATATTGCTTGAAAATATAGAGTACCCCATGCTATAGTTTCAGTTTTCAAATTCTCTCCACCCAGAGGTCTCTTTCTTATGATAAGCTGATTTTTAATTTTTAAAGAGAAAGTAACTAATAGTAATGGCAACTATTACCATAGTATTGTGTGAGCATATCATATATGGCATTGGGGTGTGAAGCTTCATTGTTTTGGAAGCAGAGCAAAAGAGTTTTGAAGGATCAATGAAAGTTGCTGTTGCCTGGTTCATTTAACGTCAGCTGATCTTTTTCAAGTTAAACATTCTATACAACCTTTTTTCAGATCAGAGAAATGGATCAGGGAAATAACTCCCCAGATGTTTTTTGCTGATAACTAGAAGCACTAGGAGAACACTATAGCTGTGTCCTCTAGGAGTTCCTAACTATTACCCAAAGCAGCACTTTGTATTAAGAGACCATAACAAGACTCTTCTTAACAATATTGTAATCCCTGCATGAGGGAACATTTCACATTCGTATTCTAGTTATGGGTACTCAAAATGAATTATATCTGTTGTGCAACTATTACAAGATATTCAATATGAATCTGAAGAAGTACATCATTTTAAGTAAAAGATATCTAAAAAGGCAACTATCCAGAGCTGTTGAAAGATGGTAAAAATTAGATTACGTACTATACAGACCTACATAATACAACAGATTATATAGATCAGAATATACCTTAAGGGCCCAACTTTTCTCTTAGAGGAGTCTCTGGGGATTCTTATCCACCAGAGTCTTTACCTGAAACTCAAGATGGGCAAATACTGCTATATAGCCCCAGTGGGCTCTCTACCCTTCAAAGTGCCAATTGATTAGAGAGTTGGCAAGAAATCTCTCCCCTTGCATACCACTGCCAGCTCTCCTCTCATTGGAAGATGGGCCTGCCACTGAGAAGAAGCCCACGGGCCATAAGTCACAGGCAGGGGAAAGTCACTACTGCTGATGGGACATTGCAAGCCCAAAAGCAGCTTCATCACAGTGCTGGGAGATAGGCACAGGGATTTGCTTGTAGCTCTCTTGCTTTATCCAAGGAACAACACAAATGCATGGCCACTACAACCTTGCACCACGTGAATCATGAATCCCAAAGGGAAGGAGGTGCCTAATGTTGAACTAAATGACCAAGGGTGAAGGGGCATTTCGGAACCGTTGTTCCTTTGTGTTAGAGTTCTTTGTCTTAAGTATCTGGGGTTTTATATTGTTGAAAGGCACAGTTAATGACACACAGGCTATGTCTATATTGTAATCATTGTGGCATTAGCTGTGCCTTTCAACAATCTAATCAACTCCAGGTTCTTAACATGAGAACCCTAATGCCAGTGAACAAAGAGTCCAAACTGCCCCATCAACCTTGGTCATTTAGTTCAATCTAGCTCGCTTGGGTCTGTGAGCACTGACACCATGAGAGCACATGTTTCAGCATGAGCTAGTCCCACAGGTAATTACTCAGGGTTCCAGGCAGACTTGTACAGCCCATGCTGCAGTATACATTGCTGCAGCTTCACTGCTCTTGGACCCAAACTAGCTAGATTAAAGATCGCTTGGATTTGTCTGCTCAAGCTGTAATCACACCTTTCGACTACAGTGTGGGACTGTCCATGGTGATAAAAGTGTAGGAGATATCTGTACATTGAAGTCATTGATGGATACATTACTGCCTCTTCAAAAGTTGTAGATGGGGGGTCTTCACTCCAAGGCAAAGGGGTGGGAATTTGAGCCAATCTATCAAAAAGAAGAAGGTTTTGTAGTGTTTCTTAACAATGGTCAGATTCTGGATTTGCCCAGTGTCTTCTGGAAGTTCATGCCAGAGCTGAATTTCTTTGTCCAAGAATGCTTTGTGCCCAGTTCTTGTACATTTCATCCTCAGTTTTGTGATCTGCATTGTCACAAAGGAGCACAGCTGCCTCAGTACATCATAGCTTGAAATTCAGTCTTTATTGTAGCTGCAGCTTGATCCAGTAAGTGTTTTGAAGATTAGGACTAAGGTCTTAAACTAGCATCTAAAACTGAGTGGGAGCTGGTGCTAGGGATTTGAGAAAGAGCCTGATGGGGTCAGACATTTGTGCAACTGAGTTTAACTGGCACAAACATACAAAAAAGCCACCTATAGAGTTACATGGCTGAATATTTGAATGGAAGCAAATTTTAGATGTGAACCTGTGACTATCAGACTAGAAGTGATTGTGCCCTTATCTAATCAGGAAACAGAAATAATACCACCACATAACATACCTAGCTAATCAAAATTGGTCAGCACAGAATGCATACTAAACACTCAGAGAAAGCTGTTTGGGATCAATCCATAGAGTTAAAGAAGTCACAAAAGTATCATAAAATAATTCTGAATAAAGACCGCACTTGAGAAAATCACAAATCATGACTTAAGCAGAAAAAGAAGCTAAATTGGTTGGACAAATTATTCATTGTGAATTATTTGCTTGGATCTAATACTTATCTTGATCCCCTGATTTAAAAACACATCCATGTTGTGACAAAAGCCACAATCATTCTACAACTTTAATTTAATTTTTCTGTCTGCTGTGTAGCAACTTAAAACTTTTCAATTTTTTTAATCATTGCAATTAGTAAGACTGCACTTGTAGGTCATGAAATGCCTACTTATGCTCAAAGGAAATGTAGCAGAGAGAATTGATTTTGACTTTCTCAACCTTTCTCATACACTTTACAATTCACCTATTGCATTTCCCCAATATCTTTTTGAACTAGATTCTCTTTCAGAGCCATTTCTCATAGTAGTTAATTGGCTACCAGGTGTAATTAATTAATCAGCCAGTTAGATATCATCCAGGGGAAATAGAAAAGACAAAAACCCTCCACAGTTGCTATGCTTTCAAAGGAACAAAAGCTGCTTTCCAATGGGTCTTTCGAATGCCTCTTCTCTCCTTTTCTTAGAACAGTCTGTTTGCACTGCTAAAGTCAAGGGTCTGCCAGTTTTTCCATTATAAAACCTATTTTGAGCCTCTATACCTTTTTGAGCTTCTATATCTTCTGAGCATCTGTACCAATTCACTTTAAGTTGAAACAATAGCTGACAAGATTTCAGTTCGCGTTTTTTCCCCCAGAGTTATAGTAAACCAAAAAGAATGGCTTTTATGGTTGTGATACTTTTTTTTCAGTCCATAACTCAAAAATGGCCTCACATTTTTTTTCAGATAGACATTTTGCTACCCACAATGTAAATAAACTTTCTTGTTTGGAGGCGATGAGTAAAATAAATAAAAAAAAACAAAATACAGCAGCCAAGAATCAAATGATGAGCTTTGAAATGCAGTTTATTTGCACGAGCATTAAGTGTGCAGTTGCTTTTCATAATATTTTTGTTGCCCATAAGTGGAATAGGAATCTTCTGTGCACTTTTTTTTTGGTTGGCTTTTTATTTTTTGGGGATTTTTTTTTGTTAAAGGAAGATAGACTGAATATGCCATAGGGTATTGATGAGAGGCTGATTGCCTTGAAGTAATATTTTTCAAGCAAACCACAAGCTGGATGGAGCCTATGGGGCCCCCAAGTAACTGCACATAGTGTTGGAAGCCTCTGAAAGGGCAATATGGGCTAGGGAGGTGGCTGGACACTATCAAATTTTATATATATATATAAACTCATTAATTTGTATATATATATTAAACACTTCTATATTTAAAAAGTTGTACAAGGAATATATGTGATGCTTGAAATATCTAGTAGGACTTCAATCTTACAGTGATCCAAAGAAGCAGGTAACCATATGCTTAACTCTAGCTTCAGTGGCCACTCATATGCTTAAGTTAAGTACATGCTTAAATGATCGACTGGATCAGGGTCTTATAGCCTGATCCAAAGCCCATCAAAGTCTATCTCTAAAATGCCTATTAGTCTATTTGGAACAGACTTATAGGGCTCCAGTTCTTCAAACATGCATAGCTTTACACACATGAGTAGCCCCATATACTTTAATGGAATTATGCATATGTATAAACTTAAGTACATGCTTAAGTGTTTGATGGATAAGGGCCACCGGGCATATGAAAGGAATCATCCATTTTATATTAATGCAACTAGGGAGTCTATATATTTCAAAAGTCTTGTTATGTATCTACAATTGTAAATTCATTGGGGGCACACTGTGAGAATTCTGAAGTCCATTCGCACACCATTGGGACCTTTTCTGACTCCCTTTGCTTTGTGATACAAAGAATTGTACAACATGAAATAATGTACAGAAATATCTGTTAGCGAGTATCATCTTTAATAATAACTTGCAAGAGCACCATTCTTGAATCCAGGGGAAAAATGTGATTCTGTTACAACAATTCATTCGCAATGTATTTTATAGAGAGGAGTAGGGAAACCTGGGGCCATGGCCTCTTCTTTTCCCCATTCATATCAATGCCCAACACTGACTTGTGGAGCTGGAGCAGTATGTAGTGAGGGATAAACCACAGAGACTATTAGTGGAACCCAAGTTAACCAAAGGCTTAGTAACTTTGAAAAATTTTAGGAGAAGTCTGAGTTTTCCTAAAGTAAAACCCAAATTAATAAGCATTTGATGGAGCCCAGGATACATGACTCCCAACTCCACCCACCTAGTAAACTAAGTCCTACTTTGATTATTACCTATTAAGAACAAATCAGAAAATGAGGTCATACAATACAGTGCAATTTTACACTTTTTACATTGCACTACAAAACCAGCCAAAAGCTAGCTTATGCAGCATGATATTTCCTTCAGTTATTGTCAGTTACAGCAATAACAGGCTCAATTTAGGCAAAGCTTTGTTATCACGATACTGAAATAAGGTGTTAAAACAGACATTACTTAACAGCAGGGCCAGCTCCAAGGTTTTTGCTGCCCGAAGCCGGAAAAAAAACAAAAAACCGTGATCGCGATCGGCTGCAGCTCCACCGCGCCGCTTCACTCTTTGGTGGCAATTAGGCAGCAGGTCCTTCCCTCCGAGAGGGACTGAGGGACCCGTGCTGAAGAGCCGGACGTGCCGCCCCTCTTCATTAGCCGCCCCAGGCACCTGCTTGCTGCGCTGGTACCTAGAGCCGGCCCTGCTTAACAGTTGTTATTTTCTCCTGGAAATTGCCTGGACTTTCAGATGACAATCTGTGTAGTTTTAAGAATTTGTATCTGATGGAAGTTGTCTCATTGGAAACTGAGAGTTGATGCTGGATGTGGTAGAGCGTTGGAATTGGGAACACATCACAAATCCAAGAGGAGAATATAGTAATATCCATGTTTTGTCTCTTGAGATTGTGTCAATAATAAATATATTCAGAGACTGCATGCAAATACTCTCATCATTTTAGAGATAACCATATGAAAAAGCGATTCACACCACAGAAATAAATAGGCAAATAAATATATAGTTCAGAAATAAATAGTTCTTTCAAAGAGATAACAGACAAGAGAAGAAGAATCCCTTTCTTAATTAAAAGAACAACAAATGAAAAAGTAAGTAGACTGGAAAAACTAAAGAGTGGAAAGGAGGGAATATTCTCAGCCTTTCTACTGACATTTTTTTAAGAGATGTGTTGTAACAGATATGTGGGCAAATGAGAAAAGTCCAATTTCTCTTCAGGCAAGGGAGAATGATTGTGCTGTAGCTATGAGCAGCATATGTGTTGGTGTCAATGGCATGGCATGTTGGAGCAATCATTTCCTTTTCAGCCTTAGCTAGAGTAGGGAATTTCTTGAGTTCACTGTTGGTCCGTGGAGGGGGGGGCCACAGGGGAGGGTGTTTCTAACATTTCATTATTTTAATTTTGCTGAAAAATAGAAACAATTTTCAGTGAAAATGTTTGCTGACTTTTTTTTTCATTTTACAACCAGTTCTAAAAGTGATAATCTAGTTTATGCTATGAATTTAACAAACAAACAAATCTTTGCTATATGTAAGGGGACTATTATCCCCCTTACTAACATTCAGTGGGGGTGTTTTGGTTGGCTAGCTCCCAGTACCAAAAGGGAAAGGTCGATGGGAAATGAGGACCCTGAGACTGACCGTCCCCAGGGGCAATGGGGAGAGGCCAAAGCTCCAGGTCAGCCTGATTGACAGGGTGGACAGGCTAATCAAGGAGTCAGGAGGCCAGGGAGGTCCCGTCCTCCATGTGAGCTGGAATTGCCTGGGTCAGACAGAGTGGGGCTGAGCTAAGGAGAGAGCAGGGGTCTGAGCTAAGTTGCTGGAAGCAGAGCTGCCACCCCAAAGCCAGAGCACAGCCCGGAGAGAGCAGACCTGCCCTGGGATAGAGCTGCAGCAACCAGAGCCAGAGGGGCCAGACAAGCAGCCAGGAAGCAGGTTAGAGCTGGGAGCAGAGTCACAGAAGCAGCCTGCAGAGCAGACCTGTCCTGGAGGCAGAGCTGTAGCAACCAGAGCCAGAGAAGCAGCCCAGGGAGCTGGAGGCAGAGCAGCAGCAGCAACTGTGCTGAGGCAGAGTGGAGCTGGAGCTGGAGCAGTCCGGAGCCGAGTACGGTGAGCAGCTGGGGAGAGTGAGGGGGACCCTGGGCAGAGGGCCCAGCACAGGGAGATGCCTGAGCCAAGAGGCTCCTCAGGCCAGACTTGGACTTGGGTCCTGCCACCTAGAGCCTGAGAGCGTGTGGCCACCGCCAGAGCAAGTGTCTGACCCACAGCATCCCTGCAGCACAGCCAGAGTCTGAGAAGGAGGCCTGGGACCTACAAGGAACAGACTGTGACCTGCCCTGACGTTCCAGAGTCACTGTTTGTGATGTTCCCTGCCACAGAGCAGGGTGATGTGTTTCCTTCAACCTTTCCCATTTTTCCTTATTCCTTTTTAAACTAATTGTTAATTAAATAAACTGTATTGCTTTAAATCGTATGTAATGATCAGTGGGTCAGGAAAACATCCAGTGCAGAGAGAGTACCCCGGAGTGGGGACACCCTAGCCCCTGTCCTGGGTGACCACAGCAGGGTTGGGGGTCGAGACCCCCAGGAATCCTGGGCCCAGCCTTGTTGGGGTTACGAGGACTCTACCAGACAGGAGAGTGCAAGGGGAGTCCTCGAGGGCAGGGAGGCCTCTGGGTAAAGGAATTGGGAGCGAGAACTCAGATCCTTCCGCTAGCCCATTTCACCGGGGTAAAGCAGAATCCACGAAAGTTCCCCACAATTGCGGGACCATTCTTCGCTTACATATACATATTTCTATACTGGTAATACAAAATCTGTTTTTTTAAACTAATAATGTTATAGTACAGGGATCGGCAACCTTTGGCCCGCAGCCTGCGAGGGTAAGCACCCTGGCGGGCCGGGCCGGTTTGTTTACGCGTCCACAGGTTCGGCCGATCACGGCTCCCACTGGCTGCGGTTCGCCGCTCCAGGCCAGCACTTGACGGGCTTTGCCAGCTTTTACCAGTGATTCATTCCAGACTATTCAGTACAAATACCCCTATGACCAACCTCCTCCGCAAGACCACCAAATTTGTTTGGAGATCCAGAGCTCACCTTGCTTTTGAACAACTCAAGACTGCTTTCACCACTGCCCACATTCAAGCATACCCAGATCTGGCCCAAGAACTCATAGTGGAATCTGATGCCTCCAATGTAGTCATAGGGGCAATCGTCTCCCAGAGATATGGCCCACAGCAAGCACTGCAGCTCTGCACCTACTTTTCCTGAAATCTCACTCTGACTGAATGTAATTATGAACTATTGAATAAGGAACTACTTGTAATTAAATTGGCCTTCAAAGATTGGCACCATCTTACCCTGGCCTGGCTGCAGCTCTTCTGGGCTGCCCCCAGGCCAGAAGCCGGAGCTGGGGCAGGGTAAGAGCCACGCAGGCAGCTGTGGGGAGCTGCAGACCCTCCACCAACCATGGAGGCTGCTCTCAGGCCCTCTCACCCCGGGCAAGTGGAGGGGCCTGGGATCCAGCTTCCAGCTTGGCCGGGGGGCAGGGACTCGGGTGGACAAGAAGGGACAGGGGCGGGGCCACAGAGAGGGCAGGGCCTCATGGCCCACTCACTTTTAGGAAGAATCCGTTCCCCCGGGCACATATATGTTCCACCAGAGCATCCCTGGCTAGAAGCACTTTATCTCTGCCATGACACTCCATTGGCAGGCCACTTTGGCTGCCTCAAGACCTTCTGCGTGGCTTCCCCTTTCTTCTGGTGGCCTCATATGTGAACCGAGGTCCAGGACTAAGTTGACTCTTGAGACTTGTGTGCATGCACTAAGACGTCACAAGCTAAGCCCCTTGGCGCCCTAGAGACTCCATCTAAGCCTTGGACTTCAATCACCCTGGACTTTGTAGTAGAGCTCCCTGACAATGCCAGACTTTGCTTTGTCTCCTGGTCTCTGACTCCAGTCTGACTTCGAACCTCATTCCTGCCTCTCAGTTCTAACATGGTACTGCCTCTGATCTCCGGTCTCTGACCCGGTCTGATTCTGTCTCTGACTCTTATTCATGGGCAGCGGGGGAGCCCCCCGTAGGGGAGGCTCCATCCTGCACACCCCAAAACCCCTTGCCTCTCCCCCACGGCTGGAGCCACGTGTTCCCCCCTCAGCCGGAGGAATCCTGGGCTAGCTGAAGCCCCAAGCCTCCCCCCACACCTGCCCAGAGGTGTTCCGAGCCCCACCCCCACCTGCCCAGAGGAGCCCTGGGCCAGCCGCAGCCACATTACTGATGAACCCAGGAAGATGAATAGCACATACCGCCTCCTCAGCTGCCCCAGAACCTGTATGGGGCATAATAAAACAAAAACTTTCCCCCAAAACCACATAACCAGGGGTGCAGTGGCAGCCTATTATACCCGCCGCTCATGTTCTTATTTACAGAACCTGGCCATGCCATTCCTCTGACTCTGGCCTGGCCACTCCCACCCCTGGTGGACAGACTTCAGCCCAACTACAACCACCCCAGTCCCTTAAACAGACAGAGTCCCAGGGCTGGGTCTCCATTTCCTTTCATGGAGAATTTTGAAATGTTGGGGGTTTGTTCTGAACTAGAATGAAACCAGATTATAAAACAACCAAATCCTCCATGAAATGGAATTATCATTCTCTGCCCAGCTCTAGTAGTAAAACATTGGGTTGTTAGTAAATTCCACCTTGAGGCTTGGTTGAATCAATAGAACTAAGGCTTCTCTCATAGTATCTGTAGCCTTTGGGTGAGCCCTTCCTGAGAATTCCTAAGCTTACTGCCTTGCTTCAACTGGGCACTTCACACTGTGCCAACATTATGTCAAACATTTTAATGTAAACTCTTGAGTTTTCAGCACAGACTTAATGCCCCAAGCCTTGATTTTTGGCTGACGGCTGTGGCTCCATCTCTTCACACACATAAGGGAAAATATTTGAACTGCGTTCTTTTTCATAAATATATTAATAAGAAAAAATGCTTTTGTTTCCTTCCCGTAAGGAGGATGTGTTTTATCCCCTCTGGAGTCACTCCATCTAGGTACAAATATCTTATATTGAAAATTCAGTGTACTATTAGATGAATGTACCCCATTCCATTCTTATGCCAATCCGGAGGGAGTAGCTGTGGAGCTGTCAGGAGTTAATTTTCATAAATTAATAACATTGATTCTGTTCTATTTTAGCTACCACATTTGCTGCTTAGAACAGTATAATTACAGGCTGAGACTGTCTCGGTAGGAACAGCTTCAACAAAGAATAAAAGATCTACACCATAGCAGATAAAATAGATGCCCTCTATTTGGCATGAGGTGCCAAAACATTAGGTGTAGAACAAAATACAAAAATGTATTGTCAGTTGATCAACTATTGAATGCTGTAACCTGCTAGGAGATCACAGAAATCAGAGATGGAAAAGATCATTTTCCATTAGTAGAGTCAGTGAGATTGTTTTAAAACTATGCCCTTGGCCATACCCTCCACATTTAAGGACAGATGGGCCCCTATTATAGTGAATCTCTCCTGAGGGAAACAAAAGGGCATGGTTCAGGGAGGAGAAAATCTCCAAGGAGGGAAACGTGGCAATTGGGTTCCATTCACTTTGAGGGTTAGCATGGAGGTGTGTATCCCCTCAAATGGCAGTATATACCCCAGAATACATCTGGATTTAACATAGGTTCCACACCCTCACACCAGCGAGAGAAGAGGGCTTTGCGCAGGCATGGCCAATGGCAGCACAGCTTCTGTAGGGGAAAAGTGGGCTAAAGAAAGTATATGCAGGGTACAACCCACTGCCAGGCCAGGGATTCCAGAGATATGGGTTGGGTGGCCATATCCCCTGTCTCCTCTATGGCCTGGCTCAAACACTCCTCTCCCTGGGAGGGACTGTTTACAAATTCCAAAAGATAAACATCACATGGTTTCCTAGATCAGTTGCTATACCACAGTAGGTACTTCTGTGGGAGGGTACGATTTGGCTTATGTTAATGTAAAATTCAAGTTAAAGTTGCAGTAAATGCAAAAGTTAATGTTACTATTATTAGGTAAATCCTTGTCAGCAACCCTAACAAGGATGCTTTGTTAAGTGCTTTGATTTGTTTGGTTTGGTTTTTGGTCAACCTAACAGGAAGCCTATTGGAGACTATTTTGCAGCCTTAACAATAGCAGCCAGCAAAAGCTATAATTCAAATCATGCAAAGGGGGGGATGGGCAGAGAGGGGAGTCTTAGGTTGCTCAACATAAACACCTCCAGAAGCTCAAACGAATATTGTTGACAGCTTCCAAAAATAATCTCATGCCATCCAAGGATGGACAGTAGTCACAAGAAGGTGCAAGGATAGGGTGACCAGATGTCCCAATTTTATAGGGACAGTCCTGATTTTTGGGTCTTTTTCTTATATAGACTCCTATTACCCCCCCCACCCCACCCCTATCCCGATTTTTCACACTTGCTGCCTGGTCACCCTATGCAAGAAGTTCAATAAGGTGTAATGTTTTTGAACCTATGGAAAGTTTTGTATTTCTGTGGGTACATCTTGCAGAATGCAGCTCAATATCTGAGATATTATTCCAGTCTGAGAAGCACAGGAAGTGAAAAAATTTACTAGAGAACAGTTCAGAAAACGTAATTTCCATCCTACAAAAAATTCCTATATTTCAACGTTTGTTTTCATCTTGAAATGGGACCAAAAAAGTTAAAATGTTGAAAAAAATTGTGCAATGAAAAACTCCAAAAATCTCTAACCTTTTTCAGCAAAATTAAACTTTTTATGTGAAACACTGACATTTTGAAATGTCAACATTTTTGTCACTGAGGTTTCATTTCTAAATGTCAATTTAAAAAACACACAAACTTCACTTTGAACTTTTCTGCTTAAAAATCAACAAAATGTGTTAACCTACATTTGGGAAAACCATTTATTTCAATGAAACCCCATATTTCAGCAAGGAAAACAAATATTGAAAAAATTCTACCAGTTCTATTTTCTGGTGTTATGCTCAGCTTCTAAAAAGCACTGTCTGTACCCGACTATCAATGAACATTTCTCCAGGATCAAGTGCTTATACATTTAGTTACACAGAATTTATTACAGTAGGAACTGTACAAAAATCATTTAAAATAAACAAAAATCCACCTGTTATTCCTTTCAGAAATTTGGCCCATCTTTCTAGTAGCCTGGTCCGCTGATTATAGCTTTGAAACTATATATGAGTCCTAACCACAAATTTCATATCCAGATATTTTCTGAAGCCAAAGGTTCAGAGTATTTGGAGCAGGAGTTTTGGTTCGGCTCAGTCTCTCTAAGAGATGCTGACTGATAAGTGTAAATTTGGTCATGTGACTGTATGCAGAGTAGTTGTAGCGGTGTTGGTCCCAGGATATTAGAGAGACAAGGTGGGTGAGGGAATATCTTTTTTTTAAGTTGGTCCAATAAAAGATATTACCTCACCCACCTTGTTTTTCTAGAGTTCCCTTATGTCTACAGAATAGAAATGTGTGAGGAATCTAAATATATATGCTTATGCTGGTGCATCTTTATCCTGGTGAATTTGTTGCGGATGAATTGAAAATAGCTTGGCATTTAGGGAACATCCACTAGCATCAATCAGCATTACAAAAGACTAAGAATTATAAAGTGCGCCTCTGAGGACTTTAGCATATATAACAAGTGTGTAAGGAAAGAGTTAAGTAAGCACTATCCAGTAAATCCTCAAAATGCTGGATTGACTTAATGTTGAAGTAGTCTAATAATTAAGTGCTAATAGCAGACAGATTGAGAGTAAATTAGAAGGTTTATTTCAAAACCAGCAAAAACTGCATGGAGAAAAGGAGACACACAATGAAGGAATAAGAGTCAGCCTGCAGGGAAAAAAATTGAAAGCTGTAGGGAAGATTTAGAAACAGCAGTGGCTTTAGGGCAAACTTTTAAAGTGTGTCACTATGTTTTAAGTGGGCCCTTAAACAGTGGCTGCAAGTAAGATGTTGAAATTTTACTGTTTGCAAGTAGTTAGCGTTACCATTGCCTGGTAATACAGTTATTCCCTCTACTAAAGTAATATTTGATGCACAAGATCTGAGACCCTCACCATGCATTTCTACTTCCTTAAACATTTATGTACACAGATTTTGGAAAGTGTGCTGGAAGTCAACAATTTTGGGCTTTGACAGATCAAGAAGGAAGCACATCCCAGAGGTGAGAGGAGAAATGATGATTATTTGGGGGCAGTGAAAGTCACCATTTTAATGGTAATCTGCACTCTCTTGAAACACACATTCCCATTAGAGAAAGGTTCTTTGGAAATCCCTGCTCTGAGACTGCATTGCCACTAGTTACCAGACTTACAAATCTAGGGAATGCTATATCAAACTTTTATTTGAGTAGCTTAAATAGTGTTTACTTCCAAGGCATATTTCCAATCCTATCTATGTTATGGAGCCTCTGAGGAATGAAGGGAATAAACATGGAGGGTATTATTTTTGTAGGTTAGGCACTTTTCTTGGCATTGCTCCAAATTCATTCCTTGTGGAAGTGGGCGTATAGCTAACAGTACCCAGGGGGAAGAGCCAGAGATGAGGCAATCGCTATTATGAGCTTTTGCTGTGGAGATAAGATGGAGCCTACACTTCTCCGTTTGCAGACCTCCTTGGAAGAACCATCTTTTTACACCAACCTTCTTCTGTGACACTCTACACCCCAGGGGTGCACCCTGTAACCCCCATATTCCTCAGTTGTATATAACTGTGATATTGCATATAAAGCATGCCGTGTGAGGTATCACAGGAAAAGTTATGATCTGCAGAAACTCATTGTTTTATCTAAGTATGGATATCATTAGTGCATATGAAGTTATGAGATTGTGTTGTATGGTTGTCATTAAAATATGCTGTGAGTTGGGGAATTGCCCAGATATTAGATCCCCACAGACAAGGACAAGGGAGCTAACTAACACCTGGGCGGGTGTCAAACAGCCATCAACAGCCATTGTCCTGCAAGGGAGTTACAATTCCAGGACTCATTTGCATAAGGCCACACTAGGGGAATTTCTCAATCTTGCCTGATGACTCAGCAATGCCCACCAGACATGCCTGGATTTATGTTCTCCAAACACATGGACTAAAGGTTTAAAACAGAACACAAGGGCCCCGTGATTTGCCTTTTCTCCTCCCCCCACCTATGCTGCAAGCAACAAGGAACTCCAAAATACTGAGGACTCCAACAGAGGAGACTGGCCCAGGTTTCAAGGGTGAAACCTGTGTACGATGAACTGCAATATCCAGTGGGCTGAGAAAAACCGCTTAATCTAGATGTTACCCAGTCTAATAGGATTGAGAGTTTAGACTGTGTGCTTATCTCTTCTTTTCTTTTGGTAAATAACTCTGACTTTTTGCCTATCATTTATAATCACTTAAAATCTATCTTTTGTAGTCAATAAACTTGTTTTACTGTTTCTCTTTACCAGTGAGTTTGCCTGAAGGGTTTGGTAAATCTGCTCAGATATACAAAGGCTGGTGTATATCCACTTTCCATTGCTGAAGTGATGAACCAATTAATAAACGTACACTGCTCCTCTTGACCAGTGCAAGATGGTGTATTCCTCAGGTACAAGGCTGGGAGCTGGGGGGATTTGACTGGTGCCTTTCTCTTTGTGATTCGTGAGTGGCTCTGGGAGCATTCATGCATTCTAGCTGGGTGTGGGGCGCCACATGGGGTTGTGCTGAGTGATAACAGTGCCTGGAGGGGTTTGCAGCTTGTCACTAGCAAAGCATTGTGAGAGACAGCCCAGGCTGGAGAGTTAAGGGGGCACAGCAGTCCCACGGTTCCAGGCTGCACCGCGGGGATCCCGTCACACCTACCTACAATGAACGAGGAAAAGAAACCATCCATACACAGAAACAACAAACCAGCAAGCAAAGAAATTAGGTGAAAAGAAGGGTTCACTGTGAAGTTCAATATTAATAACTCTGTGCATCTTAATTACTATATTTGGCACCTAGTTATTTTGGTGATGAACACCCAAAAAATTACAACAGCTGTAGATAAATGGACACACAGAAAGAGAGAGAATAATCCACTCTTTCTAGTAACTGGAGGTACTTAAAATGCAAATCAAAAATACCAAGGAGGCACCTTGAGCAAGAATAGTCCTTCCTTGTTTTGTTTTTAACCAGAAATATTAGGTCTGTGTATCTGGACACAATGATCTACACTGGGCATTTCTGTTTCTATTACTTATTTTGTATCAGTCTTTTAAATTAACCTGTTAAGAAAAAATTAAAATCAAGCCTCTAAAGAAGTTTAAAAAATATTTTAGATTTCCACATAAAGATGGGGTGACAAACTTAAATAATCATTTTGTTCATATAAACAAAGGTGGTCTCTTCACCTCTGGAAGGCAGTAATGGAACATGAGCTCATAGGTGGCTGGTAGCTAGGGCTAGAAGGGGCTCAGCCCTTCCAAATCTGACTCTGAGCCACCCTGCTGCCTGGCCTCCGGTGGCACCAGGACCAGTTGGGGGCTGAGCCGCCTGGCTGCCAAGTATCAGGACAAGCAGAGAGTCCCTGGGGCCTGCTGGAAGGCAGTGAAAGAGTTCACATGGTGCTGCAGGCAAAGTCTGTCCTGAATGTGGTCAGCACCCAGAGAGCCAGATCCGTCCCTAGTCACTGGAGTGAGACTGTTGCTCCCCAGTGCCTGAAAGCAGAGCTGGCACCAATGAGGGAGCTAGAATCCTCCACCATAGCCCCGCAACATGCCCCGCCCACAGCTCTCACCAACCTCTTCTCAACCTGCCTCCCACAGCCTAACCCCAAAATAACTCTTCCACCTAGTCCCTGCTTAAATCTATCCAACCACCTGCTACTTCATCCCCAAATAAACACACACCAACCCACTCCCAGGAGCCCCCAAATAAACCCAAACCTCACAAAACCTCCTCCTGCCACAGTCCCCATCCATCCCACCTCCCCACCAACCTCCATCATGCCAAATAAACCCATCACCATTGCACGGCTCCCCCAAATAAATACCCCCCAAAAGTTTTAAACATCACCCTGCCAAAACCCTTCCTCCAATCCCCAAAGCCCCATGTCCCCACCCAGGGCCGGCTCTAACTTTTTTGCTGCCCCAAGCAGCAAAAAAAAGCGCTGCCCCCCGAGCCCAGCGCCACACCGCCGGAGCCCGCCCCCCGCCGCCGAGCGCCGCCGGAACCGCCCCCCCGAGCGCCAAGCCGCGCACCGCCCCCCCCGCCAAAGCCTGCCCCCCGCCGAGCGCCGCAGGAACCCCCCCACAGCGCCAAGCGCTGCGCCGCCGGAGTGCCCCCCTCCGCGGAATGCCTCGCCGTGCCGGGCTCCCCCCTTACCAGGCGCCGCCCCAAGCATGTGCTTGGGTGCCTGGTGCCTGGAGCCAGCCCTGTCCCCACCCCCAAACCTTCCCCTGCTATTGCTCACTATTCCCCTAAGGAGCTCCATTCCCCAATAAATGCACCTCTTAAAAACTCTTCTCGTCCCCAATCCCCCAATCTCCCTCACCCCCTGCCACTCCACCACCCCTTACCCCACCACCCAGAGCCCTTCTGCTGCCCCCAACACCCAAGTCCATTAACCGTATAAATCAGACCAAATGTCCCTAACTCCTGGCTGCACAAGCCCCCCTTTCCCTTCTTCAATTGCTCCAGTCCGCAGGGCTGACCCAGAAACCCCCTCCAGGGCCCCCTCACTCCATTACCCTCATCATCTCATATTCACTTTTTAGTGTGATATACACACTGGAGAGCAGGGCCTCACAGTTTTACTCTGCCCCCTCACCCCCCCAAGAATGTTTTCACCAGCTGTATTTTGTGGGTTTACACTTAGTGAGCTTACACAGGAAACTAGAACTATTGCCTGGCCCTGCAATCACATGCCCCTAATGGGAAAACTCAACTAAAACAAGGTCAATCTATTTTTATTTATTACATTGTCTAATCTGGAGCTTGTAAGCAAGCACCTCGCAAGTCAGGGCTAGGGACGAGTAGGATAAGACAGTGAATGAATATCCTATTTGTCTCACCCTTAAACTGAACAAATTCAGCCAGTCTAGAAATGCCTTTCTACAGTGAAATTCAATGATTTCACTCCCTTGTCTGTACCCCAGTCAATGTCACTCTAAGCAGTTTCCTCAGACTCTGGTATCTCTCAACTTCAATACTTTTCCATTTCTGAAAACATAGTTCCATCTAACTATGAGCTGATCCTGAAAAGTGCAGAGCATCCGTAACTTCCAGTGAAGACAGAGTTGCATCTGCTCAGCGGATGTTCAGCAGCACCTCTCTCTAGACTAAGCTTTTCTTCTGTGCTACTCTCATAAAAATTCCATTACATAAGCTGCTTGAACCAGCCAGCCAAAGGCTACCAAAACTGCAACATTGTTACATCAGCCCTCCCACTTTAGTTTTCCCCCTTCAGAATGAAAACCTGCACGCACATGCAATAGAATGAAGCTTCAAATCTCTTTGTGATTTCTATTATCCTGGATATACCGTGATTCTCACAATATTTTTGGCTAACAGACAAGACATGATAGATTGCTATCTAGTGATAATGACAAATATGCTGTAAAATAAAATACAGTGAAAGTAACCACTCATTTTGGAACTTTAAAATGCATTTTGTTCTAGAAATGTACAATCTTTAAGGGGGACATTTTCAAAAAGAGATTCACCTGCCTCTTGATTTTAGAAAGGCCTTGAAGTTATAAGATCACCTTTTTTCTGGTGAACAAGGGATAAAATAGCACAAAACACATTTTTCTTGGCGTCTTAAATGTTTTATAAATTACCCATGGAGGCCTCTGAACCAAGGTCATTCTGTCTGTTTTCATTCTCTTAATTATCTGGTTCCAGCCTGCTACATTAACCACGCTAATTGGACATGGAGAAATCCCTCATCAGTAAAGTTAGAGAAGGGCCTGTAAAAGAGTGTTGGAGACCTCCATAAATCAAGGAGGAGAAACTGAACAGAAGGAAAAAGGGGAAATAAGCCAATCAGCCATGCCCTTCAAAACTGTAAGCTTATCAAGACTAGGGTCAGATGGGCAGGGTGAGTAACTGGCTGGCAGGCCTCCAAGGAAAACTCAGCATTGCAGGAAGTGTTGCTGCTGAGCCAGTAGGTGGCAATCTTCCTTCTGGCTCAGTACTGAAACAAAGCCCCAGCATGATGATAATGGGCTTTGTGTTTCTGGTAGTGCTGCTGTGTATTGATGACGGAGATGTAAACCTGAGATCCTGACCACTTTGGTCATTGACAATTCCGTAAAAAGAACAGGAATACTTGTGGCACCTTAGAGACTAACAAATTTATTTGAGCATAAGCTTTCGTGGGCTACAAAAGCTTATGCTCAAATAAATTTGTTAGTCTCTAAGATGCCACAAGTACTCCTGTTCTTTTTGCGGACACAGACTAACTCGGCTGCTACTCTGAAACCTGACAATTCCGTGACATTTTATACAAAAGTAGGATCACCACTCCAGTGTCCTGGCCAATTTCTAAATAGGAAAAGACATCTGCTTCTACATTTTTCCCTGAACTTTCAATTAGATAAAGCACTGCTCATTTCTTTTGTGTGGTTTTGCTCTTCGATGCTAAACAGTCGCTGTGTTTCTTCTTAGAGGTGACTGCATTTCAATGGTGGATAAAGTGAGCTGTCTATATATTTAATTTGTAAAGGACATTGAGAAGTAGTGCCTAGCTTCATATAAAAAGATAGAAAGAACCACTGTTTGTGTAGTTACTCTGTGAAGCAACACATGAGCACCATAAAGCTTCAGAAAGACTAGAGTTTGCCCCACTCACCATTTCATCAAGGTTTTTGTGGATTTTAGAGCTGGGCAGAAAATAGAATTTTCTAAAATTGACTAAAACTAACATCCCAAATAAGGATGAAAAGTCAAAACCTCAATTTTTCACAGAATGGAACTACCACACATGTTCCCTGAATTCCTGGCTGACCAAGAAGGGAGGGATCTGGAAGCCCTGGAATCTGCTTACTAAAATTAACATCATTCTTGTTAGTTTCACTGCTGCCCACAATTGAATAGCAGCAGTGAAACTGACCAGACTCTTGTCAAATTTACAAGTCTGATCAGTTTCTGGACCCTGATGCTATTCAGTCCTGGACAGCAGAGAAACTAACAAGACTGATGTTAATTTTAGTAAGCAGATTCCATGGTCTCCCCAGCTCTAAGGCAGCCTACCGGATAGGCTGCTGGCTAGCCTGAAAGCCCAGGAAGCTCTGAGTCCTTAACAGCCTGTCTGGAAGGCTGATGGGGAGCCAGGAGCCTGAAAGCCCTACGAGTGCCACTTCTCAAGCTCTGAGGCGCCCAGCTCAGCCAGGGCTTTCAGGCTTGTGGCTCCACTTCAGCCTACCTGTTTTGTTTTTGTTTGTTTGTTTGTTTTTTGTTTTTTCCCCCCAAAATTTACATTTTATTTAATTAGTTAGTTTTGTGAATGATCAAATTCAAAATGAAACATTTCAACTGTAGTGAAACATATTCAGAATTTCATTTAACAAAATTCAAAATGTTGTCTTTTCATCCAAATTTGTAACCAAAAAAATGAAATCTCTACATTTTTGCAGGATGCAAAATCTGTTTTCTTTTTAATATCCAGGTCTGGACCCAAATTAGGTTGAGGCTGGGTTCAATGGCTCTAAGCAAATATTTTGTTTTTGTACATATTTTCTAATTCTTTTTTTCATTAACTGTAACAGGTTCATAATCTGTATTTCTATAAGTAGCTATTTTATCTTTTATGATGTTCTTTTTCACAAGGGATATGTCACTGCTGGGTTTTTTTGCTTTTTGGGGGGGGTGGGGGAGGTGTTTGTTTTTTCTGAACTCTGTTGTCATCTAACCGATGTGGCTGGAAAATGGGACACATTTTTTGTGAATCTTTTCTTGAATAAATATTCCCATTTTTGTAAAAAATTAAAACTCTCTTCAAAAATCTCTTGGATTCTTCTTATTTTGGAAAGAGCAAACATTTTTGGTCAGAATGTTTTTTTTTTACTTTGAGACTAAGAAAACAAGAAAAAATAAATAGTAAAGCATCCAAGAGCGATAAAACAAGTCTTCTTTGACAGTCTGCACTGTATTGAAAACAAAATGGTTGGCTGTCTCTACAGATAGTCTTTGCAGTTTTAAAATTTCAATACATAAAAAGAAAGACAAAACATTTTACAGTGAAATACACCACCTGGCTGAATCAGGACAAGGTTTTGGTTTGAGAATGAATTCTGATTATGTTGAAATATTGCAAGTTTTCCCATGAGATTTTGGTCCCAAATGACAAACTCTTGTAAGAGCAACCATTCTCAAAAGATTTTCACCATGTCCAAACTAGAGTTTTGAACCAGCCCAGATGACCTTGCTAGTTCAAATTTGTAATGTGCCAGTGGTCGGGAAGGGGGAGGTTGTTTGTCCTCTCTCTGGCCCCCCACCCTGAGGGTGAAAGGGGAGTAGAGGAAATGCTCAGCAGAGACTTGTCATGAGTCCTGATTCTTTAAGAGCTGGGCCTTCCTTGGAAGTCTTGGCTATATTCACCTCCTTCCCAGTATGCTGCAGGGTCATCCAAACTTTCTAGCCACCATCCCAGTAGGAGGAAGGGTGCAGGTGGGGTGGTTATTGTGGGGCCACCTTCCCTGCTGGATGCTTGTGGGTATGACAGATCCAGAGCCACCTTCTTCCTCAGCTGGAGAGCACAGTGAGGGGTGGGAAAGATAACACTGCTCTACAGCCAAAATGCTTCTGAAATAAATGTAGTCAAACTTTACTAATTCTGGGTCACTGAGAACGAAAATGATGCTTAAAATTATTGATTGGCTCTAATTTTCAAGATATGTTATTGGGTCAGTATATATGACCCTTGACTTGGGAATGGCGGAGGATAAGTGAGTTATAAAGGGAAGGGATCTCAATTTAAACCAGAAATGACTAAAATACATCTTTGACTGGATCTATGAATAAATCTATGACTGGGTTTGGACAGTACTTGCTTTTTAGGCAAAACAATGAATGATGCAATCTAAAGCTGGTATTGTGTCATACATGATATGAATTGCATCATGTTATTCCTCGAAGTCATGGATGATGCACTACATCAAGAAAGACTGGCCACTCCGACAGTCATTGGAGC
This sequence comes from Malaclemys terrapin pileata, assembly GCF_027887155.1. Classification (NCBI taxonomy): domain Eukaryota; kingdom Metazoa; phylum Chordata; order Testudines; family Emydidae; genus Malaclemys; species Malaclemys terrapin. Next base: position 138,881,114 of record NC_071507.1, read on the forward strand.
CTGGGAGGAAAAGTGTTCAGTATCCACCACTTGTTGAATCAAGGAAGATTTTGTTACCACCCTTACACATCAAGCTGGGTCTGATGAAGAACTTTGTCAAGGCCATTGACAAAACACAAGCAGCTTTCAAGTACCTTCGTGGAAAATTTCCAAGGTTAAATGAAGCTAAGATAAAGGAAGGTGTCTTTGTTGGTCCTCAGATTCGTGAACTTCTTCGAGATGATGCATTTGACCATGCACTGCGTGGCAAGGAAAAGACAGCATGGAAAGCCTTCCAGTTAGTGGCAATAAATTTTCTCGGAAACAACAAGGCAGACAACTACAGGTTGTTGGTGGAAAACCTCCTCAAGGCATACAAAAGCCTTGGTTGCAACATGTCACTAAAGATACATTTTTTGCACTCTCATCTAGATTTTTTTCCACCAAACTGTGGAGCAGTGAGCGACGAGCACGGCAAGCGATTTCACCAGGACATTGCAACAATGGAGAAACACTATCAGGGCAAATGGAGCCCATCAATGCTTGCAGACTATTGCTGGACAGTGACAAGAGATGCTCCATTTAATGAATACAAGAGACAAGCCAAGAAGCGCCGAGTAGACACTGAATAGGACTAAACTATGTACATAATAGTTTTTTGCCTTTTGTTTCATAATAAATTTTATTTATATAACCCTTTTGCTGATTTTTAAAGTGTTACATACACAGGACAGGTGAAATATTATCATGTGAAGCAACCATAAACACATGAAAAGATCTAGGTTTACAATTTATGATTAAAACTCTACTATCTACACAATATACATAGACATAAAATGTAAAAACTTAAATATCTTAGAAACAGTAGCCAATCAGTTGTTTTAATTGTCATATTTGAATTCAGCAGATCAAAATACATAATAAATAGCACATTTTATCTCTGAAGCAGATGCCTTCTTAAAAATTGTAGACCAATGTAAGAGCAAAGAGGCCTTGATCCTCTCCCATCTCCTCACCCACACCACTTCCTGCATGAGGGTGTCTGAGGCAAGTGAGGCTGCAAGTGGGGGAATGAGGGCTACTGAGAGAGGAAGAGGAGGGTCAGGATAGAAGGAAAGGGACCGTGGCCTGTTTTTCTGTATCTCAGGTTGCCACCCTAATCCACACTGCAACTCTGAAATAGATCCTGCTCCAGCTCTGTGTCTGGAAAGCAAGGGCTCAGGTTCAGATCTAGGGATTCAGATCTCGTTTTCCATCTCCCTGTCTATGTGACCTCTTGGTGCCAACTGGCAGAGGACACAAGGGTACATGAGGCCCGATCTACACTATGAGTTTAATTCAAATTTAGCAGCGTTAAATCGAATTAATCCTGCACCTGTCCACACAACGAAGCCATTTCTTTCGAAATAAAGGGCTCTTAAAATTGATTTCTGTACTCCTCCCAAACAAGCGGAGTAGTGCCGAAATCGATATTGTCATTTCGAATTAGGGTTAGTGTGGCCGCAATTCGATGATATTGGCCTCCGGGAGCTGTCCCACAGTGCACCATTGTGACCGCTCTGGACAGCAATCTGAACTCGGATGCACTGGCCAGGTAGACAGGAAAAGCCCCGCGAACATTTGAATTTCATTTCCTGTTTGCCCAGCACAGGAGAGCTCAGGTGACCACAGAGAGCTCATCAGCACAGGTAACCATGCAGGCCGATAATCGAAAAAGAGCACCAACATGGACTGTACGGGAGGTACTGGATCTGATCGCTATATGGGGAGAGGATTCAGTGCTAGCAGAACTTCATTCGAAAAGACGAAATGCCAAAACATTTGAAAAAATCTCCAAGGGCATGATGAAGAGAGGCCACAATAGGGACTCGGAGCAGTGCCGCGTGAAAGTCAAGGAGCTCAGACAAGCCTATCAGAAAACAAAGGAGGCAAACGGTCGCTCCGGGTCAGAGCCACAGACATGCCGCTTCTACGCTAAGCTGCATGGAATTCTAGGGGGGGCCGCCACCACTACCCCACCTCTGACCATGGATTCCGAGGCGGGGGTAATATCATCAGCCACACCTGATGATTCTGTGGACGGGGAAGAGGAGGAGGAGGAGGAGGAGGACGAGCTTGCGGAGAGCACACAGCACTCCCCAACAGCCAGGATCTTTTTCTCAGCCTGACTGAAGTACCCTCCCAAGCCTCCCAAGCCAGTACCCAAGACCATGACCCCATGGAAGGGACCTCAGGTGAGTTTACCTTTTAAAATATAAAACATGGTTTAAAAGCAAGCATTTTTTAATGATTAATTTGCCCTGAGGACTTGGGATGCATTCGCGGCCAGTACAGCTACTGGAAAAGTCTGTTAACGTGTCTGGGGATGGAGCAGAAATCCTCCAGGGGCATCTCCATGAAGCTCTCCTGGAGGTACTCCAAAAGCCTTTGCAGAAGGTTTCTGGGCAGTGCAGCCTTATTCCGTCCTCCATGGTAGGACACTTGACCACGCCATGCTAGTAGCAAGTAATCTGGTATCATTGCATGACAAAGCCTGGCAGCGTATGGTCCCGGTGTTTGCTGGCATTCAAGCAATATCCGTTCTTTATCTCGCTGTGTAATCCTCAGGAGAGTGATATCACTCACGGTAACCTGGTTGAAATATGGGAATTTAATTAAGGGGCCAGAGGTGGCCCTTCCTACTGGGCTGTTTGCCTGTGGCTGAAAAGAAATCCTTCCCTGTAGTAAGCCAAGCGTGGGGGGGAGGGGGGAATTGGCGCAGAGCTTTTCACATGTGGCTAGCAGGGATCTTCCCTAATACCAGCCACGCAGTGGGGGGAGGGATAAAGCGATCATCCCAGAGAATTGGATGGGGGGCGGGGTTAGTTTGTTTTCTGCTGCTGAAGGTTAACAGGAAAACCACAGCACCCAACGAGCTTTGCTTGGTATGTGGGGAAGGAGGGCGCAGAAGCCGAAAGACAATGGCTTACCATGGCCGCATGCAAGCTGAATTCTGTTGCCCGGACCTGCGTCTGTGATCTCTAGCAGCAAAGCCACAGGCACTCAATATTAAGAGGCAAAATGCGACCTTGCACAGAAATCACATGTGCTATGTAACGTGAATAGTGTTGTTCACCGTGAAAGAGTATAAGCATTGTTCTGTAAAATGTATCTTATTAAAAAATTCTCTCCTTTTTTCCCTCCCTCCAGCAGTTGCAAATTTTTCAAGCCTGCCTCCTCCGTCCCGAAGGCTATCTCAGATAAGGCATTTGAAAAAGAGGACGCGAAATGAGATGTTCGCGGAAATCATGGAATCCACCCACAGTGAAAGAGCTCATCTGAATGAGTGGAAGGACACGGTTTCAAAGTATAGGAAAGATGCCAGTGAACGTGAGGACAGGAGGGACCAACGTGAGGACATGAGGGACCAATGTGAGGAGAGGAGAGACGCTCGAGATGAGAGGTGGTGGCAGGAAGATCAGAGGAGGCAGGATGCAATGCTGGGTCTGCTGCGTGAGCAAACAGACATGCTCCGGCGTCTGGTGGAGCTTCAGGAATGGCAGCAGGATCAAAGACTGCTGCTGCAGCCCCCTGTATAACCACCCTCCCTGCTCACCATGTTCCCTAGCCTCCTCACCCAGACATGTAAGAACACGGGGGTGGGGGGAGGCTCCGTGCACTCTCTCATTCCACACCAGTGGATAGCCCTGTGACAATGCGGTTCTGGCGGAACCCAACTGAGAGTGCCAACTCAGGACAAATTGCTTAAACAGGGCAGTTGCAGCCCAAGGCTGGGGTATTTTCCACCTCTAAGGCAAACCAAACCAGCCAGACTAAGGGAACTTCGGTCTCACCCCACTGGCTAACCGCAAGTCTCTCAAGCAATCTCCTTAGACACTCCAGTTTCCCAGTATAACCACCAGTACCACTCGTACGGGGACAAATGGTTATGAAAACCAGTACCCAAGTAACAGAAAAAGGTTCTCCTGATCCCAAAGGACCAAGCCCCAGACCCAGGTCAATATACAAATCAGATCTTACCCACAAATCACGCTGTTGCCAATCCTTTAGAATCTAAAATCTAAAGGTTTATTTATAAAAGGAAAAAGATAGAGATGAGAGTTAGAATTGGTTAAATGGAATCAATTACATACAGTAATGGCACAGTTCTTGGTTCAGGCTTGCAGCAGCAATGGAATAAACTGCAGGTTCAAATCAAGTCTCTGGAATACATCCCCCGCTGGGATGGGTCCTCAGTCCTCTGTTCAAAGCTTCAGCATGTGGCAAAGTTCCTCCAGAGGTATGAAGCAGGATTGAAGACCAGATGGAGATGAGACATCAGCCTTATATAGTCTTTTCCAGGTGTAAGAATACCTCTTTGTTCTTACTGTGGAAAATTACAGCAAAATGGAGTCTGGAGTCACATAGGCCAGTCCCTGCATACTTTGCTGAGTTACAAGGCGTATCTGCCTTCTCTCAATGGGTCCATTGTATAGCTGATGGTCCTTAATGGGCCATCAAGCAGGTTAGGCAGAGCTAATCTCAGCTTGTCTGGGATGTCACCCAGAAGCATAGCATAAATTTGCCATACAGACAGTATAGAGCCAATATTCATAACTTCGACCACAAAACTGATACACACATATAGACAGCATAATCATAACCAGTAAACCATAACCTTGTCCTAGATACCCCATTTGACCCCCTTTATACAAGATTTGGGTGCCACTACAGGACCTTGGTTGCAACAATGATCTATACGGTCCCAGTTTATGTCAATAACGTCACAAGCCCAAACAAAGGGCTGTCATTATTTTAACCTTTTTTTAGTGGCCTTTTCCTTCCTTCCGATCCTCCTCCCAAACCCCACCCAGGCTACCTTCTCAGTTCTCTCCCTCTTTTTATAAACAATCAATAAAGAATACATGATTTTTAAATGATAGTGACTTTATTTCTTTTGAAAGCAAGCTGTGATCAAAGGGGGAGGGTGGGTTGTCTACAGAGAATAAGTCAATAAAGGAGGCGGATTTTCATCAAGGAGAAACAAACAGAACTTTCACACAGTAGCCTGGCTAGTCATGAAACTGGTTTTCAAAGCTTCTCTAATGCGCCGCGCTTCCTGGTGTGCTCTTCTAATCGCCCTGGTGTCTGGCTGTGCGTAATCAGCAACCAGGCGATTTGCCTCAGCCTCCCACCCCGCCATAAAGGTCTCCCCCTTACTCTCACAGAGATTGTGCAGCACACAGCAAGCAGCAATAACAATGGGGATATTGGTTTGGCTGAGGTCTGAGCGAGTCAGTAAAGTGCGCCAGCAACCTTTTAAATGGCCAAATGCACATTCCACCACCATTCTGCACTTGCTCAGCCTGTAGTTGAACAGCTCCTGACTCCTGTCCAGGCTGCCTGTTTATGACTTCATGAGCCATGGCATTAAGGGGTAGGCTGGGTCCCCAAGGATAACTATAGGCATTTCAACATCCCCAACGGTTATTTTCTGGTAAGAGAAGTAAGTCCCTTGCTGCAGCCGTTTAAACAGATTAGTGTTCCTGAAGACGCGAGCGTCATGAACCCTTCCTGGCCAGCCCACGTTGATGTTGGTGAAACATCCCCTGTGATCCACCAGTGCTTGCAGTACCATTGAAAAGTAACCCTTGTGGTTTATGTACTGGGTACCCTGGTGATCCGGTGCCAAGATAGGGATATGGGTTCCATCTATCGCCCCACCAGAGTTAGGGAATCCCATTGCAGCAAAGCCATCCACTATGACCTGCACATTTCCTAGAGTCATTACCTTTCGTAGCAGCAGCTCAATGATTGCTTTGGCTACTTGCATGACAGCAGCCCCCACAGTAGATTTGCCCACTCCAAATTGATTCCTGACTTACTGGTAGCTGTCTGGTGTTGCAAGCTTCCACAGGGCTATCGCCACTCGCTTCTCAACTGTAAGAGCTGCTCTCATCCTGGTATTCTGGCGCTTCAGGGCAGGGGAACGCAAGTCACAAAGTTCCATGAAAGTGCCCTTACGCATGCGAAAGTTTCGCAGCCACCGGGAATCGTCCGACACCTGCAATGCTATGCGGTCCCACCAGTCTGTGCTTGTTTCCCAGGCCCAGAATTGGCATTCCACGGATAGAACCTGCCCCATCAACAACATGATCTCCAAAGTGCCGGGACCCACGGTTTGAGAGAAGTCTGTGTCCATGTCCATGTCCATGTCCTCATCACTCTTGTCACCGCGCTGCTGTCACCGCCTCCTCCTTGCCTCGTTTTTCTGGTCCTGGTTCACCATAAACTGCACGATAATGTGCGAGGTGTTTACAATGTTCATGACTGCTGTCTTGAGCTGAGCGGGCTCCATGCTTGCCGTGGTATGGCGTCTGCTGTGTTCACCCAGGAAAAAAGGCGTGAAACGGTTGTCTGCCGTTGCTTTCATGGAGGGAGGGGTGAGGCTGTACCCAGAACAATCTGCGACAATGTTTTTTGCCCCATCAGGCACTGGGATCTCAACCCAAAATTCCAATGGGCGGGGGAGACTGTGGGAACTATGGGATAGCTATGGGATAACTACCCACAGTGCAACGCTCCGGAAATTGATGCTAGCCCCAGTACATGAACGCACACCGCCGAATTAATGTGCTTAGAGTGGCCGCATACATTCGACTCTATATAATCTGTTCCCAAAATTCGAATTCTGTAAATTCGGATTAATCCCGTAGTGTAGACATACCCTGAAGGTTACAGGGATCTCCTGAGTCTGGTATCTTCATACTAGTTGGCCAAAGGATGTCATGCAAGGTTTCTACTGAAAGCCTGTTTCACACTGGTCATCCTAATCATTGTGAAATGTATGGATAGGTAATATGTTAGATATATACTGAAAATTATGTTCTTGGGGTCTGTGAATTGGGGCTGCTCACCAGAAGGGAATAAACAAGGTTTTTTTTTTCAGGCAAGAGATGTTTATCTATCTATCTGGCTATATATAAACTGAGTATTGTATGATTCGCAATGGATACACATTTACAGTCTGAACCCAATTTTAATGAAAAGATTGTAAAATCTTTATGAGAGGGAATTTACAGGGGAAAGTAAACCAGTAGGAAGGAGTCCTGTTTAAAAGTGAAGAAAATGGATTTATGGACTGTGACCACAGGTTAAGGGACTCTAAATCTTTTACCTAGGAAGTACCTTTACAGCGTGTGGTTTTTTTTCCCCCAATGAAAAAAGGATCATAGCCAGGCTTGGCTGAAGAATTCTGGAAAGACTTTGGAATGAGCTAAATATTATTAGACAAGGGGTGTCTAGTTAAGTAAGTCTAGGTTCTAGACAGCATGTTATAATTTTAATGTATATGTAAGCTTTTGTTTCAAGTACTTCTATTTGCTACCACTTGAATCTCTGCTCTCTGTTAACCAAATTTCTTCTTTTTACTAAGAATGTATCTAAGTGGTGTGTGTTAGGTGGAGCTGTGCTCTATAGCGTAACTGGTCATCTAGGGAGTACTGCTCCTTTGAGAGCAGAGCATCTGGGATTCTGTGAGTGTTCAGTGGATCCGGGGCTGGGCACTTCAGGGGGACACTCTGAGCAGGGCCGGATCTAGGTTTCTTGCCGCCCCAAGCAAAAAAAATTGTGGCTGCCCCCACCCCAGCCCTGGGCTCTCCCCCCGCCCCCCGCTGCTGCCCCAGCCCTGGGCTCTCCCCCCCCTCAACCTGCAACCCCTGCCGCCCCAGCTCTGGGCCTCCCCCCACCCGCACCCCCCTGCCACCCCAGCCCTGGGCTCTCCCCCACACACACACCCCATTCTGCCCCAGCCCTGGGCTCTCCCCCCCCCACACCTGCACCCTCCTGCCCCAGCCCTGAGTCACTGGTAACTTGCTCCCAGGGCTGGTCATTCAGCAGGAATTTTGGATGTGCACAGAACACAGACAGGATTGGTTCCCATATGGTTACAGAACTGCAGTAAAGTGGGACAATTTTCAGCTTGTGTGATTGGAGGATATCTGGATGCATATTATAAGACTGTCCTCCATAAATGAGGAAAAGTTGAGGTGCCTTTATTATTCTTTTGTTCCACTCTTTGTTTCTATGGGGAATTTGCCAATGCAATATCACTGTCTTTTTTTTAAACAAATAAAACAAAACAAAAAAAGGCAATGACTGTTGAAAATAGCAATTCCAATCCTAAAAACCACTGGGAAGCATTTCTTGCTCAATTTATCCTACTTTTTCTACAGCAAGTTACAGTGGATCAGTATATTTGATTTGGGAGAAATGAAGTAACAGCTGCCCGCATTGAGCTTGAGCACTCCTGAATTTTGAGATGTTCAAATCTGGAAGGCAGATGCTAGATTCCCTTTCTGAATATTAGCTAAATCTGGAAAGGAAAAGTCAATTTCTGCTTCCATGGCTCAGAAGTGGAAATCCTCCTACGTGCCTGGTACTGTATCCAAAGCTGCCCAGGTCCAGTAGAGCCTCCCCTCCCTTACTTTTCATTTTAAATTCTAGTGGGATCCACATACCTGCCTTGCTAGGCTTCAGATAAAGAGGGGCACTGTCCATTTAGTCCACCCAATTCTTTCTTTGGGGGCTGTAAGGTGAAGTCACACCAGTATCTCTAATCCTGTCTGGGGATGTCTTCTGAAGGGGATGTCTTCTGAAGGGGATATCTGGACCAAAGCCTTCTACTCCTTTGGCATACTTGTTTCCCGTTCATAGTGCCACCCCGCTCTAGCAGTGAGCTCTCCATTCACAGCAAGCTGCAGCATTCAGCTACCATACTCCCTCCCGCTCCCTTTCCTGTTGATAGCGGCCAAGGGAATGCTGGGAAATGTAGTTCTTTCCCTGCTCCAGGGCTGGCTCTATAGGCAGGGAGCTAACCAAGGAACTACAGCTCCCAGGGCCCCCTGTTGGTTCTCAGCTCCCAGGCTGGAGCCCTGCCCGCTGCCACCCCTGCAAATGGGCTGTCCTAAGCACCTGCTTGCTTTGCTGGTGCCTAGAGCCGCCCCTGGCTCTGAGGACTCCAGGATTGGTGTGTGCCTATCATTAACCTGTAAAGAGAGAGTGGGGCCTGTGAAGCTAGAGGGGAGTGCTTGTGTTGCCACAGGCTGGTGGAGTTGCGGAACTGACCTCTGGCAGGCACTTCCTCACGCTAAAGGCAGACAATAGGGAGATGCCTCACAGTCCTGGGTCCCCCCAGGAAGTGTCAGTCATCCCATCCTAGGGTGACCAGATCACTGACAGGAAATATCGGGACACGGGTGGGGAGGGGGGAGAGAAAAAAAAAAGCCGTTTTGCAGGTGGCGGGGGAATTAGCAGGCCCTGGCCGTGCCGCAACCCTGCCGCCCCTCAGGGCCCCGGGCACGTCCCTCCGCCCCGCAGGGAAGGAGCAGCTAGAGGCGCGGGGCTCTGGACCCCGGCAGCGGCGGGGGAGAGTGGCTCAGGGCCGCGTGAGTGGCCACGTAAAGTTTATCAGCTTGGGGGGGACCCCGGCCGGCTCCTCGCCCTGCCCTGTAGGGGGGTAGTATCCCCACCCCACGCCAGCATGTCTCGCCGGCCGCCGCAGGCCAGGTAAGGAGCCGAGTCCCTCCTGCCCCCTCGTCCTGGCTCCTCAGCTGAGTGGCATTCCTCCTCCCTCCCTCCCAGGCTTGCAGCTGGAATGCTGGCACAAGCCTGGAGGGACGGGGTGGTGGCCGGCTTCCAGTTCCTGGAGCTGGTGAGTAGGGGCACTGGGCGGGCAAGGGGGGCTGGCAAGGGGGCTGCTCCCCCAGGAGGGCGACGGGGAGGGGGGGCTCAGCTGAGGAGCCAGGACGAGGTGGGAGGGGTGGACGCTACCTCCCTACAGGGGCGAGGAGCCGGCCGGGGTCCATCCCGAGCCGCTAAACTTTACATGGCCACTCTTGCGGCCCCAAGCCGCTCTCCCCTGCCGGGGTCCAGAGCCCCCCCGTCGCCCTCCTGGGGGAGCAGCCCTTTTGCCAGCCCCCCTGCCCGCCCGGTGCCCCTACTCACCAGCTCCAGGAACTGGAAGCCGGCCACCATCCCCTCCCTCCAGGTTTGCCGCCATTACAGCAACAAGCCTGGGAGGGAGGAGGAATCCCACGTGCTTGGGTAAGAGGCGGGGCCAGGGCGGGGATTTGGGGAGGAAGCCAATAGGGGAAGGAGGGCGTGGAGTCGGGGGTGGGGAGAGCCCTCCAGGGAGGGCAAAATTGCTTGTTTGTCCAGTGTCCCGACAGGACGCGGGACAAACAAGCAAATATCGGGACAGTCCCGATAAAATCGGGATGTCTGGTCACCCTATCCCATCCCCAGCCAAAATTTTAAATAGGTTCAGATTTGAGGCTCCATTTTTGTCCATCTTTGGAATCAAGTTGCTGGGCTTTGGACATGGAAATGAAATAACAAAATGCATTATACACACTACTATCAAACATTACAGAGCACAGCATGTGCTATCCTGTTACATGAGGAGTGCTGAGAATTAGTGATGGGTGTACCTCAACGAGTTTGTTTTAATTTAGATATGAATGCTAAAATGTAGACACTTACCTGAATGTACTCAGTTCTCTTTGTTCTGGAATCAGACACAACACCTCATGAACCGAGGCTCTCATGGGATTGCTGGGTCAGTACTTCAGAAGTATTATGAGAATTGCCTCTCTTGCAGTATTTCAGCACTTCTAATTCCAGCAAAGGAAGAGAAAAATAGTTTGTAAGTCTCATTTTTACAATTGAGCAAAGGTTGAGCTCATTTTACCCATTCTCCCTTAAAAACAGAGATTCACACTGAAGAGCGAACAATGACAGTATATTCCAAGCTGAGGCTTTCAGGTCCCAAGAGGAGACAACATTCCCCCTCTATTACAGTAGCCAGAGAAAATGAACAGAGGCTTCCACTAATAAATATAGATATACAGGCTTCTGGTTCCTTTTTTGCCTCAGAGGCTATCAAGAAAATTTAATCAAGCTTTTCTTTCTAGTCAATCCACAGATTATTTTAAGACTCGCATATTCCATATTGAAATCCTGTCATCCTCGTCATTGCCTTTGCCTGATGGCTGCACGCAGTCATTGCTAAACAATTTGCAAAAGTGTTATATTTTTAGAGATGTCAGCTCACTTGCCATCAAATGGTAATGCCAGTTTGCAGATGTCATGAGGAAAACAACATATTTACGATGAGAGAGATGAAATGAATGGCTGAAAGTACATAACAATCTACCCATCTTATCATCCCTACTCTTTCTTTTCTCCTGTAAAAAAAGCCATGCACCAGTGAGAGCTTTAGCCTATATAAACCCAGTATGATATCTTCTTACCTACACTAAATTACGTAGTGCTTCTAAACAAAGTGTGTACAAGAGCTGAAAATAAATTAGAAAGAAAAATATACAAGGAGCTCTAGAATTAAATCAGGCCAGAGTAGTCACTACCATTTACCCAAAGAAACCACTCTGTGGTATCTGAGCTGCTAATTTCCCACAGTTTAAGTACAGAGGAATACTGTGATCTCTCCAATGCCATGGAGTGCTAGCTGTGGGCAAAAGGTAACTTTCTGATGGTGACCACTGTATAAAATAAGTGATACAGAGCTATGAGAATATGGCTCATGTGGAAATGAAGGGGTGAATTTCCCCTGCAAGGTGCATCAAATTCAAGAATATGAATGTATCATAAATTCTGGGTTCTTTGTGTGTTTTCTTTTAAATACGAAATGTTGCCATACTGTTATTCCAAACCAGAAAGGAAGAAGCAGCAGCACAAGGGAAAAATACTGCATAGAGTTTTGATAAACCTGATTAATTCTCTGCTTCATCATGAACTTTCTTTCCTACTGACCTTTCCTCATTGCTCCACAGTTCATCATGGGCTATTATGAAAACAAACACTTGTTGGGAAAATTACCAGTCAAAAATACGACTACTACGGTGTAAGCATTCTGTAGCCAACCTTCATTATCTTTTAGCTGAAGTAAAGTAGCTGGATTGCAATCCTGTATACAAAATAAAGCAAGTACATACTAAGGTTGCCTTATTCTGAAACATTTCACAACACCCTCCACCATACCCCCATTCCCCCACAAGCACACACCCTTTGTTTGATCAAATACAAAATAAATATATGCAAATGTTGTTTAGCCACTTGAGGGTCTGTGAATGCATAATTTATAACTCTTAAGCAATCCTTCCACCACCCTCTGAACAAATGTTTACTCTTGTCTATTTCCTATACCATGAAAATAATGGACATGGATGGAGCCCGGAAGGAAAGGGGTTAAAATTAAATCTTATTTGGCAGATCCATCTTTTTGGTCTATGCACACAGATGAGGGCTCACCATTAGAGCATAGGTGAAGAGGAATGTAATGAATAAAGAAAGTATGCCCTCTGTTAATGTTTGAAGCATTTTTCTAGTCTCATGCAAACCCACATAAGTGCTACATAACTTGATAATGAGCCATTTACTGGTTTTTCAAAAGGCTCATGTGTGCTAATGAAATGGCTACTTTCTGCTGCAATGATTATATGGCTATTGTAAAAATGTGATCCATTTACTTTCTCACTTGCTTACAAAGGAAAGCTGATTGTTTTCTGTGAAATGTAATAGCATCCTTGATGAGACGTTTAGTTAAAATCAACCCTCTCTCCTAAACTTAGGCTGGGATTTCTTTTGTGTTCGGCTAGATATGTCATCTTCCTTTCGGATCCAGCGTCTAACAATGTCAGATATTTGTGAGAGGAAATTGCAAAGAAATATTTTAAACAAACTGTTGAAACCACACAAGACTAATGAAGCCTTAATGGGGCCAACTGCATTGCAAATGCCTATAAAATAGAAGCCCATACTCCTAATGATTCTAGTGCATATTATTCACTGAGCATGACTGAAATTTAGGGTAGGCAGTGTTGTTGTAGCCATGTTGGTGTCAGGATATTAGTGAGACAAGATGGGTGAGGTGTTAGCTTTTACTGGACCAACTTCTGTTGATGAGAGAGAGAAACTTTTGAGCTCCATGCAAGATGTTCCCTCACCCACCTAGCCTCTGAAATTTAGGGTGGTATCATTCCCAGCTTCACACTAGTCTAATAGTTCAGTGGGTAGTGAAAGAAGAAAGAGAATATATTTGCCTTCAAAATTTTGCACATATTCTCACATTGTTTTGCATATAGTCTCTTTAATTTACCTGTTCTGGATATTCCAAAGCATTTTGTCACCCTACTATTTAATCAGGTGCTGGAAATTTTCCCAGTCCTGCTCACTGCAGAGATGTGTGTGCATGTGCTTGATATTCTGATATTTCACAGCAGGAGCTATGGTCCATATAACTAATTATTCCTGTCTCTTTAATGATATGGTGAACATGAACTTTTTTCTTCAGAAGATTATTTCATCAGTGTTTTAGTTTGTGCAGTTATTTCTTCACTGTTTCCCTTAACTGCACCTTGTGTGCCATGAATTAATTAATGCCAGCTAATGAGGTGGAGATTCCAACTTCTAGCGGAATCTACAGAGAGAATTGCAACTAACTTATACTAGTTTCATCTATTTTATTTGGCACAAAATGTATGCAATCTATTTAAAGTAAGCATGGTGGTGAGAGTAATTATCAAATCTTTCATTTTGTCCCAAACGTTCTGATAAATAAGGATGACATTATTTCATTTCAAGCTCAAAAACAAGTAAATTATTGTAAACCAAGTGGCTCTGTGCAAGTGTTTTATCTACTCTACTACTGACTTCATCATTCTGCTTGGTGAATGACACATTCTAAACTAAATGCTTCATTTTGAAAGCTGCGGTCAGTACAATATAAATTAACATATAAACAAGCAATAAAAAAGTGTTTCTAAGACAGGTGGGTAATGATTTTCTCAATCTGTGAAACTTTTCAAGATATCACAAAATTTTGTTGTCCCAAATAGGACAAAAAGTCAAAATCTCAACTTTTCATGACCTGAAGATCTGAAAAAGTTTTTGAAACATTTCTTTTTGACTGTTTTAAAAAAAATATTATAATTAGTTTAAATTTCAAAACAAAGTCATTTCAAACCGGAAAAGCAGAATTTTTTTATTTTGAAAAAATGTTAAAAGAAAACATTGACAATTTTGAAACTTTTTTACGTAATGTTTTTGAGTAAAAAAACTTGTCAAAACCAGACCCTTTCTTGCAAAAAGTTTCAGTTTTGACAAATCACATTTTCCAAGAAAAAAAAGTTTAATCAAAGAATTGTCAAACAGCTCTAGCAGCCATATAACAGTGTTTAGCCCACTGGGCCAGCTTCAGTCCATGCATTATGCTTTTCCAGGAGATGGATAAACATCATCCCTAGAAAAAGAAAAAAAGCAGGGGAATATAGTGGGAAGAGAGCCTAAGACATAAGCTCTTGTATGAGAGGCCTGGTATGAGTCAAGACCTGCTTACAAAATCTGGCTACAACAGGGCTGATATTGCAAAAATACACATCCCTAAGAAGTGCTAGTCACAGAGTACTCACGCAAACACATCCCGATACCAAGTGGTCCCAAAACATCACAAAATCAAAAATGGTACAAAAACATTCCCCAATAATAAGAGGAATACACTGATCCCTCCTAAAAGGTAAGGTCAGAATAACAGTTCGTAATAGAAATGTTTTAATTGAACCAGCATGTACAAGGTAATGGGTAATAACTGGCCATGTCAGGGGGCAGTACTGACTTGTTTGTATTGGGGTATAAAGATGTATCTCAGAGGGAGTATCTTTGTCTAGCATAGGTAGGAATGGAAAGTCCTGCCGTTCACTGAGCTGGTCCATTGTTATAGGCCAGTGTTTCCCAAACTTGGGATGCCGCTTGTGTAGGGAAAGCCCCTGGAGGGCTGGGCCAGTTTGTTTACCTGATGACAAGTTTCAGAGTAACAGCCGTGTTAGTCTGTATCCGCAAAAAGAACAGGAGTACTTGTGGCACCTTAGAGACTAACAAATTTATTAGAGCATAAGCTTTCGTGGACTACAGCCCACTTCTTCGGATGCATATAGAATGGAACATATAATGAGGAGATATATATACACACATACAGAGAGCATAAACAGGTGGGAGTTGTCTTACCAACTCTGAGAGGCCAATTAATTAAGAGAAAAAAAACGATCATCTTATTCTGTTGCTAAAAAGTATTAAATAGCGGCAAAGAGTGCTAATTTCCCCTGTTAATGGGAATCTAGACAGAGAAATCTAATTTTTACAGATGAAAATTAATTGTAACTGGGCAACTGAGAGACCGTCAGTGAAGACAGTGACTTGTCTAATCAGCAATGCATTGTCATAGCAGCAGCATTTTCATATCAAGGCATTAGCAAGGGTGGCACAGGTGCTGGAACCAGGAATGTTGGGGGTTCTGCCATATCCCCTGGTTTGAAGTGGTTTCCATTATATACATGGTTTACAGTTTGATTCAACGGCTCTCAGAACCCTCACTATAAAAACTGTTCCAGTACCTCTGAGTAGGTCCGGGATTCAAGTGGGATATTCAAGACAAAAATTCTATAGCTTCCAAAATGTTGAGGACTACTTAGTGGAATCGGAAAAAAATAAGTGACTTAAGTGAGGTCAGTGGGACCTTTAGGGTAAGAAAAGGAACATGAGTGAGGCCTGTCAAATGACATTGCTCTGGAATCATTGAAGAAGCTCATGACACAGGAATTTTCTTACAAGAACCAGTTCCGCTGTTAAAGAGGAAAGAACCGCTGACACTGATCAACCTTTATTATCTTTGGAAAGTCATGGGAGACGGGAGAGATTCCAGAAGACTGGAAAAGGGCAAATATAGTGCCCATCTATAAAAAGGGAAATAAAAACAACCCAGGAAACTACAGACCAGTTAGTTTAACTTCTGTGCCAGGGAAGATAATGGAGCAAGTAATTAAGGAAATCATCTGCAAACACTTGGAAGGTGGTAAGGTGATAGGGAACAGCCAGCATGGATTTGTGAAGAACAAATCATGTCAAACCAATCTGATAGCTTTCTTTGATAGGATAACGAGCCTTGTGGATAAGGGTGAAGCGGTGGATGTGGTATACCTAGACTTTAGTAAGGCATTTGATACGGTCTCGCATGATATTCTTATCGATAAACTAGGCAAATACAATTTAGATGGGGCTACTATAAGGTGGGTGCATAACTGGCTGGATAACCGTACTCAGAGAGTTGTTATTAATGGTTCCCAATCCTGCTGGAAAGGCGTAACGAGTGGGGTACCACAGGGGTCTGTTTTGGGACCGGCTCTGTTCAATATCTTCATCAACGACTTAGATATTGGCATAGAAAGTACGCTTATTAAGTTTGCGGATGATACCAAACTGGGAGGGATTGCAACTACTTTGGAGGACAGGGTCATAATTCAAAATGATCTGGACAAATTGGAGAAATGGTCTGAGTTAAACAGGATGAAGTTTAACAAAGACAAATGCAAAGTGCTCCACTTAGGAAGGAAAAATCAATTTCACACATACAGAATGGGAAAAGACTGTCTAGGAAGGAGTACGGCAGAAAGGGATCTAGGGGTTATAGTGGACCACAAGCTAAATATGAGTCAACAGTGTGATGCTGTTGCAAAAAAAGCAAACATGATTCTGGGATGTATTAACAGGTGTGTTGTGAGCAAGACACGAGAAGTCATTCTTCCGCTCTACTCTGCTCTGGTTAGGCCTCAGCTGGAGTATTGTGTCCAGTTCTGGGCGCCGCATTTTAAAAAAGATGTGGAGAAATTGGAAAGGGTCCAAAGAAGAGCAACAAGAATGATTAAAGGTCTTGAGAACATGACCTATGAAGGAAGGCTGAAAGAATTGGGTTTGTTTAGTTTGGAAAAGAGAAGACTGAGAGGGGACATGATAGCAGTTTTCAGGTATCTAAAAGGGTGTCATACGGAGGAGGGAGAGAACTTGTTCACCTTAGCCTCTAAGGATAGAACCAGAAACAATGGGTTTAAACTGCAGCAAGGGAGGTCTAGGTTGGACATTAGGAAAAAGTTCCTAACTGTCAGGGTGGTTAAACACTGGAACAAATTGCCTAGGGAGGTTGTGGAATCTCCGTCTCTGGAGATATTTAAGAGTAGGTTAGATAAATGTCTATCAGGGATGGTCTAGACAGTATTTGGTCCTGCCATGCGGGCAGGGGACTGGACTCGATGACCTCTCGAGGTCCCTTCCAGTCCTATAATCTATGAATCTATGAAAACCTATCTTGAACTTTCAGGTTTATCAGGCTTCAGTTAGATGGGAGTTCTCATAGATTATCCCTCGGGAGAGAGAGGTTTACAATCAAGTATCACACCAGAAATGGAACAAAAAAGCAGAATTTCAAGGATCACAAGTTAGTTGTTATAAAAAGGAATGGGGCTTCTCACCAGAATCCATAATTCTAGTTAAATTGTCATTCTTTTCGTCTCATCCTCATTGTTGTCTTATGCAAGCACATATAAAATACTAGGAGATAAAACAATATGGACAATCTGCTTACAGGGAGTAGTTTCTCATAGATTAACAAAAGAGATTCTGTTAATTTATAACAGCTATAATTCTATTTTGTCCACTCTAAACTAAAAAAAAGCCCTAGGAAAAGTATTATAAGGAACAATCTTGCACAGGGAGGGAGATGGGTTTAAATTACCTAACGGCTTTTTCATGTTTAATTTATATGATTCTAAGTGGTAGAGCCAGAGTTCTGCCTACATCCTAGCACTCTCCATTCCCAAGGGAGCAGTTTTTGTGCTCCTGAACAATTCTGCAGGCTACACAAAGAAAGAAGGGGCCTCTTGTTCTCTCACTCTATGGCTGCACAACTGTCTAAGGCAGTAGTTCTCAAACTAGGGCCACTGCTTGTTCCAGGAAAGCCCCTGGCGGGCCGGGCTGGTTTGTTTACCGGCCGCGTCCGCAGGTTCGGCCTATCGCGGCTCCCACTGGCCGTGGTTCGCCGCTCCAGGCCAATGGGGGCTGCGGGAAGGGTGGCCAGCATATCCCTCGGCCCGTGCCACTTCCTGCAGACCTCATTGGCCTGGAGCAGCAAACCGCAGCCAGCGGGAGCCACGATCGGCTAAACCTGCGGATGCGGCAGGTAAACAAACCGGCCTGGCCCACCAGGGGCTTTCCCAGAACAAGCGGCAGCCCTGGTTTGAGAACCACTAGTCAAAGGCATAGGCAGAATCTAGCCCTAAATAAGCTTATGGGTTGGGTGTGGTCTTTTTCTGGTTGATACTCCTTTTCAGTGTCTTTGTGAAGCACTGCATGCATGAAAGGATCAATACATATAATTTAAACATGTGCTGTAGATGGAAAAAAATCAGGGGAGGGATTTTCAAAAGCAGCATTGATCTAACTTTGCTTTCAATGAAGTCACTGGTAAAGTTCCCATTGACTTCAATGGAAAGAGAGTAAGGTCAATGATGAGCACTTTGGGTAGTCTTAGATTCCTATATTAACAAAACTTGACTATCAAGAAATTTCCATAACATACACTGATGTCAGATCAGTGGGTAACATTATATTAAAAATAGGGCCAGATCTTCAATTGTTAGTTCTACTGAACTATGCTGATTTACACCAACTGAGGAGTAAGTGTGTGGTAAGTGCTCATGTGAAATGGCTGGCCACATTTGTCATAGCACTTGATGGGGACAAGATAAGTACCTAGATTATAAACAGGTGGAAAGGAAGGTATATGGATAGATTCACTATTGTACTAGCTTATGTTGTTTTAAATAATCTACATCGGTTATAAACTTTGTCTTTCATAAGAAAAAAGAAGAATTCTAAGGTATAATTCCACATATTATCGGGAATACTTTTGCAAATCACAGTAGTGCCACAGCCAGAAATCCATAACAGCAGGGAAGGACATTTTTCTTATTCACATGCATATATTGTAAAAAAATAATAATAATACAACTAAGCGCCCATGTATAACAATGCTGTCTTATCGATCTCCAGGTTCTGGTAACATCACATACTCTATCAGAGAACCCTTTGGTAGAATAATTGTCCTGTTATGCATGGTTGCCTATCTATTTTTTTCTTGGTTTTGTGCTCACAGAAATACAAAGAGGAAAACCATATGTTTTTCCTATTTCTTTATACTTTTTAACCAATAAAAAATGCACAGTTGCTCTTACCCAACACATTTTTCCTTCTCTGTTTTTGTTAAACATCCATTTCTGATGCTGTCTTTTAAGTAATCTCTAATAAAAAAATTACAGAGAGGAACCTGTTCATTCTGAATCCAAAGTTATAGATTGGACAAAACATGAATCCTATTTAACATCTTCATTAATGATCTGGAAGAAGACAAACAACATGTTAATAAAATTCAGAGCTGATGCTAAATTGGGGGGTGCTGCAAATATTGGTGAGGACCAATATCCAAGGTCACTCAAGACACTCCTCCTAAAAAAACAAATGAGGGGCATGTAAGTTAATGAACAGCACAAAGACCTGACCCATATGAGAATCAGAGTACGGGGGACCACTTTTGCATCTGTATTTTAGCATAGATATAGGAGATGCTTTTGACAGTTTCTACAGTGATGTTGTGAAAGAGGAAGGGAGGAGATAGGGGGCAGTTTCTTTTTACTATAACCCAGATGGATAAAAAACAAATAAAACCTCTATAAATGCCATGAATCATCCTTTGTCATCTACTCATTAAAGGGACATACACTGGAGTGTATTGGGACCAGGAGCCTGTCCCTGTATGGTAAGGGCTGTTTAGTTAAACTTGTAACTGCTTACTTAGTGGGAAAGGTTTGGATAGATACATTCTCTTGTTACACAGAAGGGTGAGTATCCCATCAGACTTAGAGGACATCCCTATACAACCCTCCTGAAAGCTCACAAAATTCCCAGTACAGCACATGGGAAGAGTTATCAACATTTGTTGGATCATTCAAAAGCATGCCCCCCACACCCACAATGGCTCTCTGCTGCAACTTACTCTGACACGGAGGTTGTGTGGCTTTGCCAGCTCACCTACTCAACTGTCTGGCCATAGGAAAAATTTGTTTATCTCATCTAATATGATTGAGCCAAGATTACAGCAAGAATAAACAAACTTTGAGAGGCTAAATGTGACTGTGTCCTCTCCCCCAATGCCAGCACATCATTCCCTTTCCCAGCACCTGTCGCTAGGCAGCACCCAGGATGGAATGCTGATATTGCTCACAGACTCTAGATGCACAAATAAATATTTACACTTCTTTGTACTTTCCAAAACCTCTCCTATCTGTGTTTCACTGAGGAGCCTGCAATGGGGATTGAATTCTGTGTCCAGACCCAGATTGGAGTGGGAGGCAGAGGAAAAAGAAAAGCCTATGTTACACATTCTTCCATGCACCTATTGGTGCAAACAGAGAGCTTACAGTGGCTTAATTAATCCACCCTCAATGAGCAGCAGAAGCTATGTCGGTGGGAGAAGCTCTCCCACAGATGTAGCACTGTTCATTCTGGTGCTTAGGTGTCACATTATTGATTTGAATTGGGACCATACAGAACATGGTTGCAACCAAAGTCCTGTAGTGGCACCAAATCTTGTATAAAGGGGGTAAATAAGGTATCTAAGACAAGGTTATGGTTTGCTGGTTATGATTATGCTATCTATATGTGTGTATCAATTTTGTAGTTGAAGTTATGAATATTGGCTCTGTACCGTCTGTATTTCAAACTTATGCTATGCTTCTGAGAGACATCCCAAACAAGTTGGTGTTAGCTCTACCTAGTCTGTTTGATGGCCCATTAAGGACCATCAGCTATACAATTGACCCATTGAGAGAAGGCAGATACGCCTTGTAACTCAGCAAAGTATGCAGGAACTTGCCCATGTGACTCCAGACTCCATTTTGCTGTAATTTTCCACCGTAAGAACAAAGAAGTGTTCTTACACCTGGAAAAGACAATAAATGGCAGATGCCTCATCTCCATCTTGTCTTCAATCCTGCTTCTTACCTCTGGAAGGACTTTGCTACAAACTGAAACTTTGAACAAAGGACTGAATGACCCATCCCAGCTGGGGATGTACTCCAGAAACTTGATTTAAACCTGCAGTTTATTCTATCACTGCTACAAGCCTGAACCAAGAACTTTGCCATTACTGTATGTAATTAATTCCATTTAACCAATTCTGGCTCTCATCCATATCTTTTTCCTTTTATGAATACACCTTTAGATTTTAGATTCTAAAGGATTGGCAACAGCGTGATTTGTGGGTAAGATCTGATTTGTATATTGACCTGGGTCTGGGGCTTGGTCCTTTGGGATCAAGAGAACTTTTTTTCTTTTAATGGGGTATTGGTTTTCATAATCATTTGTCCCCATAACGAGTGGCACTGGTGGTGATACTGGGAAACTGGAGTGTCTAAGGGAATTGCTTGTGTGACTCGTGGTTAGCCAGTGGCATGAAACCAAAGTCCTCTTTGTCTGGCTGGTTTGGTTTGCCTTAGAGGTGGAAAAACCCCAGCCTTGGGCTGTAACTGCCCTGCTTTAAGCAATTTGTCCTGAACTGGCACCCTCAGTTGGGTCCCGCCAGAATCAGCATCGTTACATTAGGTAACTTATGTCACTGGTGGGGGGAGGGCTTATTCACACCCCTGAGCAAAATAAGTTATACTGCCATACCTGTAGTGTAGACAGCCTGAGGCCTGCTTTCCCAGCAGCTACATGCCAACTATTCTAAATAGCAGACCTGCAGACCCAGAGAAACTGAATGTCTGCTATATTCCCAAAGTATACCCTCCATTCATGGTCATAAAAACCACCCTCCCAATATCTGAGGATCTCAGCAGCAGTGAGGTAAGGCGCCGTCAACCCTCCTGATCCCATAGTAGAGAGGCAGGCAGATTAGGTAAAACATAGTAAGCAAAGTAAAACTGCGGTGCCGCTTTTGTTACTCTTTGATATGAATTGGGCTGGCCAATGAATGACCTGAGTACAGGGCACAGACACAGTCTTGGTCACCAAAGAGGAATAGCAGTGGGGAACAAAGACCTGACTGTCCCATACTCAGTGGAATGTTTAAAAAACCCGAACAAATATCCTGGCTGTCAGGATATGCCCCAATTGGATATATTAGGATATGCTAATAACCACTGGAAATCTAGGGGCCCACAACTCAGCAGTAGGCAATTTTCAGCCAAATGTGAGAGTCAAATACAACTGTCACAGCAGGTGAATGATGGAATGGCAGACAGGACATGGGTCATGAGAAAAAGCTAAGCTATACAAATGGTGAATCAGGCACCTTAACTGCAATAGCTCCCATTGAAGATGACTTTCTCAGGGAATTCTCTCAAGCACTCTGTGACGCTGTACCCCATAATGCTTTATGGGAATATGACATAACTGGAATACGATCTACTGAATCTATCTATGCTGCATATGCTATGTAACATATCTATATAAAGGTTATGATCTACTGAATCTATTAATCCTATCTGCACGCATGTATCATTTTTGTATTTGAAGTTATGAATATTGGCTGTGTACTGGCTAGATTGCTAAATAACCTTAGTAGAGCATTTGGTCAGTTCCCGGAGAAAGGAATGTTGAAATTAAGTACCTAATCAAGAAACACTTAAAGGACAATGAATCCTGGAATGCTCCAATCCACATAAGAAGTCTACTTGAGGACGTTCAAGGTAGCATGTGACCCGTGGCTGCTACCTGGAAAGAAACTGTGAGTCATGCATGGACGTGTGACTTGCCCAGGTGACTCCAGAACTCCATCTTGGAGCTGGACTTTGCATAGGAGAGAGGAGGGGGTGTCCACCCACAGGAGAAAGTCTATTTAAGCCCATGAGAGACCCCTTCATTTTGTCTTCAGCTGGCTAAAGAGAGCCTCTCCACCCCCAGGATAGTTGGAAGAAACTGGAACAAAGGGCAGTGACTGCAAGGGATGTGAGTGATTGCTGGACCCAGGTTAAAAGGAGATTAGTCTGTAAAAGGGAGCATTCTGGAACTGGTGAGGATCTTATCTGTATTCAGTTTGATTAGACATAGATTTGCGCATTTTATTTTATTTTGCTTGATGACTTACTTTGTTCTGTCTCTGACTACTTGGAACCACTTAAATCCTACTTTCTGTATTTAATGAAATCACTTTTTACTTATTAATTGACCCAGAGTATGTATTAATACCTGGGGGAGCAAACAGCCATGCATATTTCTCTATCAGTGTTCTAGAGGGTGAACAATTTATGAGTTTACCCTGCATAAGCTTTATACAGGATAAAACGGATTTATTTGGTTTTAGACCCCATTGGGAGTTGGGCATCTGAGTGTTAAAGACAGGAACACTTCTGTGAGCTGTTTTCAGTGAAGCCTGCAACTTTGGGGCAAGTAATTCAGACCTTGGGTCTTTGTTGGAGCAGAAGGGTGTGTCTGGCTCAGCAAGACAGGGTGCTGGGGTCCCGAGCTGGCAGGGAAAGCAGGAGCAGAGGTAGTTTTGGCACATCGGGTGGCAGCACTCAAGGGAGGTTCTGTGATCCAACCCGCCACACACTCATTTAGCCACCATGCTCTGCAAGCAGTGCCAGTGAAGAAAATGGAACTAATCAGAGTAGGACACTGCCTATTCAGCATGAATAATGGTGTCAGAATCTGTACAAAGAAATCCCTCTACCTGGAGAGCAGAATCAAGTTGTCTATTCAATCTCCTGTCTGCTGTACTATCCTATATTTCTTGCACAGTTATACTGATTTGTATATTGCACACATTGCACTCTTTCTCACTAGACACTGCATCTCCCTAAATACAGTAATGTCTCCATAATATTCCAGTTTGTGTCCATAAGGCACTAGTTTAATCTCTCTTCATACGGCCATTGTCCTAGGAGCCACCAGGGAGGTTATATTTAATTAAACATCACTCATTTTGAAATAAGACTCATTAATCAAAACACCTAAGAATGGAGAATAAGTCAAGCAATTAAAAATGTTTTTTCTTTATATGAATTTTGTAGCAAAATAATAAAGAATAACTCACAGTAGTATGTATTGCATAACAAATAATAACCAAAACAGAAAATAAGCTTTAGAACTGGGCAAAAACCTTCAAATTCAGAAATTTTCTGGGGAAGGGGAAGGACTATGCAAAAATCTTCCCCAATTTTTCAACCAGCTCTAGTAAATTCATAAACATCCAATAAAACTATAGAGTTGACAGCTACTAAGATAAGAAATGCACCTGCTGCCTTCTGAAGACCTATGATTGGGTGTAGAGAAAGTAAATAAGGAAGTATTATTTACTCCTCCTCATAATACAAAAACTAGGGGTCACCAAATTAAATTAATAGGCAGCAGATTTAAAACAAACAAAAAAGTTTTTTTTCACATAAATCACAGTCAACCTGTGGAACTCCTTGCCAGAGGATATTGTGAAGGTCAGGACTATAACAGGGTTCAAAAAAGAACTAGATAAGTTCATGGAGGATAGATCTGTCAATGGCTATTAGCCAGGATGGACAGGGATGGTGTACCTAGCCTCTGTTTGCCAGAAGCTGGGAATGGGCAACAAGAGATGGATCACTTGATGATGTTCTGTTCATTCCCTCTGGGGCACCTGGCATTGGCCACTGTCAGAAGACAGGATACTGGGCTAGATGGTCCTTTGGTCTGACCCAGTATGGCCGTTCTTATGTTAATCATTATTGAATTACTGTAGTATCTGTAGGCCCCAACCAAGACTTGGGCACCTACAGTGTGGTAGGCACTGTAGAAACACATAATAAGGAAAGTCCCTTCTCCTAAGAACTTGCTGTCAGAGTTCAGAAGACAGACAACTATGTGAGTGAAAGCCAAAGAGACTTATTCAAGACTACACAGCAGGTCAACCGCAGGAATAGATCCCAAGTCTTCAAAAGACCAGGCTAGTGTCCTCTCAACCAGGCCACTAGCCTGACAGGAGCTATAGTGTCTCTCATCACTCACTATTATCACACATACATTTTTTTCAAAGTGGCCCAAACTCCCAGTACAACCCAAATGTGAGCATTGGTAAAATACAATGATAGGAGTTAGTGCAGCAGGGTACGGTAAATTACTGTGTATATTGAAAACTGTCCCATCTAAATTGTGTTATTAATATGGTAGAAAAGGTGGGCAAAGATATGAATCCTATGTTTATTTTTATAAGATATATTTGAAATTTGCAAGAGAACCCTTCAGAAGAGTTAACTGTCTTTGCAGGTTCATCTAGCTCAACACCAATTTGGATTAATTAGTGAGGACAATAGATGCCTTTGAACTTAATAAGCCGATAACATAAGCCACTTGAGCTCTTATGTATAAATGGAAGGGTTATTGATAGCTGAATTACTTTTATTTTGCAAAATGTCCAGGGCCCTGTATGCTTGACTTTGAGTGACAGCCCAACCACATGTTCTTAAAAAAGATTTCAATATGTGTGAGGTAAAAGTGCAAAGACACGCAGAATCATGCAATCATTGGGACAAGATTTTTTCCTTTTTTAAGAGAACCTGCATTAATTATTATTCATCTTCAAATTTCTCCCTAGAGCCAATTTTCTACACTTTCTAGAACCACTCTGCTGAAATAGGATCCTCGCTCTTTTCCGGAACCAAGCAATTACACTCTTGGCTGCCATCAATGAATGATTAAACCATTCATTATTCAACACACTACCTGAAATATTCTATATAAGCAAGGTCACATCTGACCACAGCTTTTACACCAATGGATATGTCCAATACATATGCATGAAGGATCCTTTTGTTTTACATCAACTCTAACAGGTGTTAGATCCTGTTAGGTGCAGAATACTTAGATTCCTAGGCAAGAAAAGTCAGAGGGAGTTGAGGGGTGGGTTAGCACCTCACATACGATTAGGTCCACAGTGTGGTGAAAATTATTTATCAACATGACAGTGACAAATAAATTCTTTATAGGACATTGACCTAACTTTCTATTAAGCTCCAGGAACTGTTTTGTAATGTATTTCCAGGTATAGAGCCCTTTGCCCTCTAAGTGCCCCAAGAATGTTTACAAACCAGATTTGATGAGAACTTTGCACAGACTCTAGATAGTAAAGCAACTCTGTTTCAAAGGAGAGTTAAAGGATTAAGGGTAATAATGGTCCACATTATAGAAGGTGGGGAGGCAGGGGCCAGGCAAAGGTAAGGATTGAAAATGGAATGTACTAAAATTGAACTTCATTCAACTGTTCCGTCCTTCCCCCACAAAAGCTCTTTGTGACAACTAAGTTTATTGAAAACTTGTCTGGGAAATGGGCAAATGTTCAAATGACTGAGGTAAATGAAGCACTTCCAACTGCTTTTGGGGGTAAAAATGTGAGAATTTAATTATCTAGAAGAGGGGACAAATGGCCTTGTGGTTAAGAAAATGGTCACTTTCTAGCTCTGCCACTGACTTCCTTTGTGATCCTGTCTATGGACTTAAGATGGGATTTCCTCAAGTGCTGACTGTCGGTTTAACTCCATTCCCATTTAAGTCAATGGGAGTTTTATCATTGACTTTAATGAGAGCAGAAATAGGCCAGCTCTGAGTGCTTTTGAAAATCTCGCCCTTAATCTTTATTTCTCCATCAGTCAAATGGACACATTTGTCTACCTCACACAGGAGTTATGAGGCTCTATTCAAAACTACTGGGAAGATACTCAGACAGTATGATGATGTATCTAGGTAGAAGAAGAGGCCAGACTGATGGACCTAGTACTAGAACTAAAGTATTCTACAGCACAAGTAGCCACAGGGTAAACTTCCCTGTAATATGGAACAATGCTACAGGTGGGAAGTGCAGTTCCTTTTCTATGCCTATTTGGTCCATCTGCTGAGTTTGCCAACAAGGGTGCCAGTTATTTGTGATGTGGATATCTGCCCACTGGGAACAGCACTGATCTCACTAACTCATTTTACATTGCTTACTAAACACCCGTTAGCCCGCTGCTGAATTCGGCTGAATTTGAACCAGCAACCGAGAAGTGAAAGTTCTGTTACCTTATCACTGAAGCTCCTTACTTTTAGCTGAGAGGCAATATGTTCCCAAAGCTAACAAAATTACCCTTAGCAAATGAAAATATTTTGTCTCAAGGTCCAATATGAGCCAGCCTGTTGTATCATTAATAGAGCCTAAAGTCAGAAACTGTCAGTTTTGCATTCCTCTCTCCAGTTCAAGAGATGCCATTATAGTGCATCAAGTGGTCTTGTGGGGTTCTATGATACTGAGGAGTCAAGTTGATGTCTAAGGAGCCTGAATGGGATGCCAGTTAAATATAATAAACAGAAATATCTGGAGAGGATAAACTTTCTTAATCCAATGAATCTGCCAGCTAAGTTTCTATATAAACCTTGCCAGTGTGGTCCATTCTCTTCTTTTCCTTTTGGATAAGCATGTAGAAGACAATTTTGTATACCTAACAGTAGCTGAGAGACATACAAGATCACATCCCAGGTAGGCTAGTTTCAGTTCAGAGCAGCGTAAGTTAGTGGCTTATGCTGTAGACTTGGAGACCTTAGTTCTATTTCTGGCTTTGCTACTAGCCTGCAGCATGAGCTAGAGCAAGTTGCTTCACTACCCTGTTCCTCAGTTTTTCTATCTGTAAAATGAGCATAATGATATTTTTCAGAGTAGCAGCTGTGTTAGTCTGTATGCGCAAAAAGAACAGGAGTACTTGTGGCACCTTAGAGACTAACAAATTTATTAGAGCATAAGCTTTCGTGGACTACAGCCCACTTCCTCGGATGCATTAGTCTCTAAGGTGCCACAAGTACTCCTGTTCTTTTTGCATAATGATATTGACCTGTTTTGTAATGCAATTTGAGATCTACTGATGACAAGTGCTACATAAAACATAGGTATTATAATTATTATTTATTTATTAAAACTTCTGAGTGATTTCATGTCAGAAGACATAATAAGATGCCACTTCATCATTCCTTGTTTTGAATGGCATGTGCAACATATCTTGAGAATTTTCAAGACATCATAACTAGGGCTGCAGCTGTTTCATATTGGAACATTTGGCAGAAATTATATGTTACATCAATTTTAATCTTCTATAGCATCACTGGCTTCAATGGAATTTACATCAGCATAAAACTGGTGTATTGTAGTGAAAAATCAGGCCTAGGAAGCTTTGACAGAATCACAAACTTTATCCAGAATTGTCTCACTTATTATTTTATTCCAGAATTTCCTACTTGCTCCCACTCCAACACTAACACCACCCCTTACTTCCTTTGCCACTTACTAGGGCTCCCTGTCTCAGACTTGTTCTTATTAATCACTTTTTTTTTCCTCGCTGTTGCTCAACAAAATGGTGTGTATGACCAAATCTCACCGTAGGGTTTATTCACAAACTCGAATGAGTATTCATTAGTTGTCACTCGGCACCGTCTGATTGGCCACCTAAATCACATCAGATAGTTTCTGTTCCTTGAGTCTTATTCCTATTCTCAGATTATCTGCAAACATTCATCACTGTTTGGATAGATATATTAAGCCAACAATATAAAAAGTGCTTTGCAAAAAATGACCTTGAGAGAACTTTTTATATGAATATTTTTGGAAGTATTTATTTGTAATATTTTTCGGAAGCATTTGCTTCCAGACTTTCTGGTGAACATTCACCTGAACTTGCACAGATGCACAAAGATAATGCCAAAGAGAAAAGTATCAGGAGGGTTTTTTTAAAAGCATATTTGCACTTTTTTTTTTTTTTTTTTTTTTTTTTGGCTGAAGTGGCCCAGCTGAACCATGAACACATCACAGCTGCAAATCTGATGCCAAGAAAGTGTATCCAAATCTTTTTAGAGACGATTATATCAAGAAAGGAAAGGAAAGGAGAAAGGTGCATATTATATTACAAGTGCAGATTTTTAAAAAAAAAACCTCAAGATGACTTTCATGTTTTCTGGGAAGAAACTTCTGTCTACAGACTGCAAGTTCAGCATTTTGATGTTCCAAGGCAATGGAAAGCTAGGCCAGCAGGGAAATGTCTGGCATATGTTTCCAGAGAAGGAGAATTATTTTTCTGACAAGAAGCAAGAAGTGATGAAGGATGTTCTTGGAGTGTGAATTAACTTCGTTTTCCCAACAACATCACATAGATTAATTTAAAAATTATTCCCAAACAGTAGCAAAACTAAAATTATTAAGGCATCCTGTAGTAAAAATAGATATTAGAATTCCATTTTCATTTAAAACTTACCCCTTGTATGATCTGACACTTCCAATCTGGCATGTATATCTGTAAGCACATAGTCTCCCACAGGCATATTGCTAACCCTTAAGAGGTGAAAAGTTCCCTGCAGATGTAAACAGAAATGCCCTGGCATGGGTCAGATCCTTCTTCCCAGACCAAATCTAGGGCATTGTTATGTGAACCTCTCCATTTTCAAAGTCCTCACGATAAAGTACCACAAGGCTCAGTCCTCTCCCCCATAACATTCAGCTTTCACAGGAAGCCAGTGGTAGAACTGGTGAGAAAACAGGAACTGAAGTGCCAGCAATACATGGACAACCTTCAGCTGTACATCTTCTTTACATGAACAGTGACTTTTCAACTTTCCCATGGCCTAACCAAATCAGCTGGGCCTTAGGGGGAGGGAAGTACTTTAACAAACTTGCATCCTCTATAACATCCCCCACTATTAAAGCATCTGCCCTTGTGCCATTAAAATGTCCATAGCCTTGGGGTCCTTTTGAACACTCAATACTGTTGGCCACAAAATCACCTGTTTCCATATATGCCTGGCTGGTAGATAGCACCCGAACCTATTAGACTCAGACCTGGCCACAGTAATTTACATCTTTGTGATCTCCTGGCTAGGCTGTTGCAAGTTGCTATATTTATCAATGACGCCAAAGACTCTGACAAATTCCAACTAGTACAAAATGCAATACACCAGCGGCTTAGCAACACAGGCCACCAGGAATCCATCACTCTGGTGTTCCACTCTCTTCACTGACTCTCCACTGAATGTAGAGTCCAGTTCAAGGTCTTGGCCCTGATCTTCAATCCCTGGGACTGATCATAGCTACCTGATAGCTTACCACTGCCTCCAGGATCATGACTTTCTACAACAATTATGTTTCACTGGAATAGTGAAATTATATATTCAAGAAACACAACCTTCATGAGAGCTGGACCTAGACTATATGATTCACTTCCTCCACAGACAAGAATGATGGCTAATCTCACCAGTTCAGAGCAAAATCACATTTGAGACTTAACTTTCCCTCAGTAAGTTCTTCACATACGCACAAATCACACCCACTCAGCCTCAAATACAAATACAAATACAGAAGATGTAAACAATCAGAAAGCTTGTAAACTAATTAAGCTGTTTCTCCCACAGGCTGGAAAGGAAGTAAAAGACAAAGAGGTTGTTTGTTTCTCTATTTACAAAAGTTTGGGAGGTGCTCAGGTCCTAAGATGATGGGGCTAGAGGCAAGGTAGGTAGACAAGATCCCCACAATGCCATTTTTACAGAGTCACTTTTTAGAGTAGAACCACGTCTAAAGAATCCTATTTGCTCCGTTGGAACTCTTTCCATGCAGTGTTAGTGTTCCCTGGTGTGGTGCCTATTTTAATCTCTGTTCCTGGCCCCCAAATTCTATTTGCTCTCTCCCTTTTATACCCAGTCTCTACCTGGAACCCTGGACTGCTGGAAAGTATCAACATCCCTACATGTAAGAGGCTGGTGCAAGTAACTATGTGGACTGACAGCTCTGGACAGGGTAGCATATAAAAGGCTCAAGCCATACAAATAGTTTGAGAAGATATTATTTTCGTTTCTTGATATGTATAATCAGGGATCCTTTGCTATACAATGACATTACTCTCCCCTCCTGAGGGGAGAGAAATTGTGGTCTTTTCTCCATTCCTCCAAATATGGTCTTTCTGTCTCATTTTCTCTCTCTCTCTCTTTCATCCTTAGGTTATTACTCATATCATGCCCCCAGTATGCTAAGTGCCTCACAGGTAAATAAAGGAGACTCATTCCCTGCCCTAAGGAGCTTGCAGCCAACATGACATAACAAGAAAGAGCAAGAAATACAGAGGGGCAATAGGGAATGAGACTACAAGAACACAACAATCAGGTTTCTTACTGAATGTCTTTAAAGTAATAAAAACATTCAATACGGGAAGTGGGGAAATAGATGCTGTCTTTTTGTGCAGCTGGACAACAGATGGTGCACCCGGTGGACTCAGCCCTCCGACACTCCACCTGCACCCCTGGATTTCTCACATGTGGGGAGCATGTTAAGTCACTCCCCTTGCTTTCCAGCATTAGACCCAGCTGATCTAGGTTGAAGGAGAGAGCCAGGATAGTCCAGTGATTAAGACACCAGTGTAGGATTTGGGAGACCTGGGTTCAATTTCTTACCCCAGACTTGTTTTGTGACCTTACACAAATCCCTTAGTCTCTCTCCTCAGTTGCCAATCTACAAAATGGGGATGATATTACTTCCCTGGGATATTGTGAGGCTCAAAACATTAAAGTTCACAAGGACCTCCAATATTGCAGTGGCGGGAGCCCCAAAAGTACCTATGATAAACAGATCTGCTGCTTTTGCAAGTTATCCACAAAATAGTGAGCAGGACTGCTTATTAAAGCTGGTCAGCACATTTTTCGTGAAACATTTTTCTCCAGAAAGATGCTGTTTCATCAAAAACATTTGGTGGAAACTATTTTGACAAAGATTTTCCACAGGAAGGTCTCTGAGGTTCAGGGTGGACTCTGCAGTCACTCCCTGAGAGAGAGAGAGAGAGAGACCTGAATCAAAAGCCTGACTTTTTCAGACTGAAAACAGACATTTTGACACCATTCCTTTTCCCAAAAACATTTGAAAGGTTTTGGTTTTGTTCCAGTGTGGAATGAAAGAAAAGTTGTCATGAAACAAAATTCTGGTTCTCTGGCCTGCTCTACCTTTTATAATTCCGAACACATAAAAGGAGCACAACTATTAGGTTGAGAAAGAAGATGCCACCTCTTCGATACATGATAGTGTACAGGTTTTGAACCACTTCAGGCTAGTCTGTTGTCAGCTGAAATTACAGGTTTCATCTACGAAATGAAGGACATTTAGGAGCAGTGGTATATATGTAGCCAGATTTTCAAACCGCCTCTATCTTTGCAGACATAATTTTGCACTCAGCAGTGAATTGTATCTATGCTACTGTACATTGGGGAGGCAAAATTCTATCCATAAAAGAGAGGTGCAGTTTGAAAATCAGGCCTGTAATACCCTTTTGCAGTTACTATTGTTACCCAAAAATATTTAGCCAATATTATGTATTTCTAGGAGGAGTTATACTTATGATAAAATAAGCTTCCTATCATCTTCTACACTGAAATACATTAAAATGGTGTGTCAGCTTTTGTTCTTAGTACATTCAAAGATAGTCAAGGACAAGATAGTATTCTGCTGAGGTTTGTGAAAATAACAAGCAACTAGTATAATCGTTGCTAAAAACTGGATACAATTTCCAGTAACTTTGGATAACAAATGGAAACTGCATGGGAACTGAAATATTAGGGTAAGAATGATGCGAACTAATTTTGGGAAGTTTGTCCCCCCCCAGTGAGGGCAGAATGAAGGCTGCATTGTTATATATTTTAACTCTGCATTTTCAGATTTTCAGAAGTTTAAATTTTAATTACCTTCGCTCTTTATTTCCTGATTTTCAGAGGTTGGATTTTTGCTGAACACAACATCCTGGTAGGCCATGAGACATTGCCGAGCAATCTTAGTTCTGTGTTAATAAGTATTTTTTGGTCAGGTAATTACTTCAGGTGTTCATGTATTTTTTATTTTTGTTTTATATAGAAAGAGGTTTTTTTTGGAGGATCATTGAGGCCACTAATAGTAAAGGATGCTATTTGATCCCTAGTCATCCCATACACTTTATTATAATGAAATGGGGATTATGATCATGTTTTGAAATGTTTGGAGTGTGGCGCTACTGACAGGGCAGGGAGAGAAATTAAAGACATTGTGTCCTAAAATCTTGACAGCTTTATTCCATGTTTTTTACAGTAACTTTATACAAATGCGAGAAGACTGGTGTGTCTCTCTCCTTTTTCATCCCCTTCCACCACCCTCCTCCACAATATGTACCCCCTGGTACATTTCCAGCTCACCCTTCCCATCCTATTATCCCATTAGCACTTTAGAAACTGTTAGCACATAAATACATGCTTCTCGTAGTGTGGCATACTCTGGTCTTGCACACACATATCACAGGCTTCAGCTTACCAGAGAGTGTCACACTTCCTTGGTTATGAAGGCCAAGCTGTACACCAAGCATTTTGCAAAAATAAGCAATCCCCTTGACAGAGTTGGACAGCAGCAGCATAGCTAAAGATCATTCTCAGAGTTCTTCTAAGGGTTGGTTGTTAACTTCTAGCGCACGGATATAGCTCAGGTTCAACGGCCACAGTGTGTCCCCTTAGGCTTCCAAGCTCATGTGAAGCCAGTAAGTCTGGAAAGCCCCTTACCAAGGGCTTGTTTTCATATGCAGCACTACAGTGGTGCAGCTGCACTGATGCAGCTGGGCCGCTGTAGCTCTTTAGTGAAGACACTACTATGCCGACAGGAGAGTTTCTGCCATTGGTGTAGTTAATCCGCCTCCCCAAGAGGTGATAGCTATGTTGGCAGGAGAAGCTCTCAAGTCGACATAGTGCTGTCTACATGGGGGGCTAGGTTGGTATAACTACGCCACTTGGGGGTGTGGATTTTTCAGACCCCTGAGCGATGTAGTTGTACTGACACAGGTCTGTATTGTAGACCAGGGCTCAGTCTTTCTGCACATATACCATGGCCTTCAATTTGGTGCATGAGTGTTTTGTAGGCACTAATCCAGAGAGCCTAACTTTTCTTTTAATAACGATTTCAAAATTGCTTTCCCAAAGGACAGTGGATGCCAGGCACCTGCTGAGTTAAATGTCGAGCAACTGCAGTCAGCTGGGGAATGATCTGAGCTGTGGTTTGACCCCCATCTGTGCACAAAAAAAGTTAGTAAAATCTGTGGACTTTATGAAATGCTTTCGGGGGGGTGTATCTCAAGAACCTCTTGCTCAAATCATATTAAATATGGATCACTAGCCCTATCCTGCTCCCCTACAATGCACAGCAAATTTCAAGAAACTCCAAGTAACCATGTGGATTTTAGACCCCTTTGAAGAGTTGATCTTTAAACAGAAAAGGGTTGTCAACTTTAACAGAACCCGAGCTCTGCTATAATACAGGGAAAATGATTGAACCTGGAAAGACCAAAGAATTCAGGCTCCACCTAGTGGGCAAACATTACTATTCCTTTAAAAAACAAATTTCGAAAAGAGAATGTTTCAATACCTGGCTAGACATCACAAACACAGTGAACAAGCAAAACTACAGACTTATTTTAGAGTTGTATCTGCTGAATTCCTCATAAACAAGCCATGATCACTTACCCAGCGTGCTCACTGATTCCTGCTTCTTCTTGAATCACAATTGTTATAATTATGTAAAACTGTTTCCTTGATGCATCAAATGGTAAGGTTTAAAAATATGACAAATTTAGATACAGAATATATATGCTTCCATCTGCATGCTTATAACAAGAATGCTTATCAGAAAAAACTCTGTCTTAAAATGTCTGCTTTCATAGTCTTTTAAGGTGGAGTTATGTCATGCAACTGAATAGAGACTGTCCCTCACAGATACAATCTATGACTCCTATCTCCTTGAGTCAGTAACTCAAGGAAAATGACCCTCAAAGAGTATGATTTTCTGCTTCACACAAAGCTCATTATCCTGGGGCTGTTTTTCTGTTTCTTCTTTCCCTTTGTATCATCCCCTCACAAACACAAAACATCATACAAGTCATCGGAACCAGGCTTGATCGAGATGCCTTTGGTGTATTTTTGTTGTTTTTTTCTTTCCCCTTTAGCCAACCTTATTTGATCAAGGGAAAAAAAATATATATTTTTTTCAAAATAATTTTAGGCAGTATACAGTTGTCTGGTGTATTAATGAATTGAGGTATGCTGCTTGCTGCTCTGTTGAAAAGATGTGTGAAGTAGCAATCACTTAACCTTTTGATTTTTCCATATATTATAGTTAGGGTACCTGGTTTTAATTATTTAGCTATTTATTTTTATTTTGAATCTTTATTTTTAGGAAAATTATGCCTTCAGAGTAAAAATCTGAGTTTAAACAATGTTGTAAAAAACAGTTCTCCTTGACTTAATGAAAAAAAGATTGGACATCTCAAAGTCCTGTGTTCCTGAAGAAAAGCACAGAAAATCGGTTCTTCTCTTTTCCTCCAAACAAGTTTCAACACTGCCAAAAGGGTACAGTTGGGCA
Organism: Malaclemys terrapin pileata; assembly: GCF_027887155.1. Taxonomy (NCBI): domain Eukaryota; kingdom Metazoa; phylum Chordata; order Testudines; family Emydidae; genus Malaclemys; species Malaclemys terrapin. Next base: position 138,916,416 of record NC_071507.1, read on the forward strand.
AGTTTCACTATATATTATCAAAACAGGATAGAATTAGAAAATAAAACTCTGGATCTGAATTTTGTAACTTAAACCCATCTCTTATAAAAAACCTATATACACCCACTATAATGTAATAAGGGCCCAATCCAGCAAACATTTAAACATATGAGTTACTTTACTCGTGATTAAAGTAAATCTGTGATTTAGACCCATATCCTATAAAGACTTAAGCACTTACTAAACATTACACACTGTGAATAGTTCTATTGAAATCAATGGAACTACTCCATAAAGTTAAGTACATATGTAAGTCTTTTCAGAATCAGGGCATTGATATTTGTCAGATTAGGCCCCAAATCCATGAATCTGAAAGCTCGCATGAGTAGTCTTATTCAAGCCTATGGAAGTACTCACATTAAAGCTGGTCAGAAAGCAGTAAGTCCTCAGAGCAAAACATTTCAAAAGAACCAACTAATTTTCATTTTTCAGCAATTTTTTTTGCATATATTTTGAATTAAATGAAAACTTTCCACATACATTTTCATTAAAAAAAAAAGATATTTTTTCAGTAAAAAATAGATGGAAAAGCTTTGACCAACTCAGTCACATACATAAAGTTAAACATATGCATAAGCATTTCAAGGTCTAAACATTAGTCTTTGGTTTGCTTTATCCTATCTCACAGTTCAGAGGCCCTTGATAAAATATCTTTGCAATACATATGAGTGTATGCCGCCGAACATCACTGTTGAGCCTACATTTTTGAGCCAACACACAGTTAAAGCTGCACTATATTAATGTTACATCCCCTACTGTGTATGGCCAGTTAACGAAAAATGTGCTATAATTAGATGACCTGTTTCAAGGAGAGTTTCATAATGAAATTTCAGTTGATTAGCTGATGTCGGAAATAAATGTTTCCATTAATTGCTAATATATAAATCCTCTTACAATGTAGAATTCTGCAGAGAAAGAAATAAGAACATTTCAAACAGATGATTCACCAAATATTGTCATTGTACACTACTGATGACCTATACTGACTACCTATAGAATAATGTTTAATAAAAGCCTATTTGGACTTCAACAGTTCAATCATTTTATATTTACTATAGAGTGGTCATCATTAAAACGTTAATATTTCCCAGATGAAAATAATTACCATTAATTACCATCGTCACAATATTGCAGGTATTTCCTAACCTACATTTTTGCCACATTAAAGGTGTTTACATCATATCATATAGGAAAACCTGTAACACTGTGCTGATATTATATATAGGGAACACTGGTAATGCTGGATTAATGCTAAATATCAGCATTTTTGATGACCACTGATTTTTAGGGGGAGGAGGGAGGCAATATCCAAATTGAGCCCCTCAACCTGCAAACCCTTATGCATATGCTTAATGTTATGTGTGAGAATCATTGCATTGACTTATATGGGACTTCTCATATGCATAAATATAAGCATGTGGAAAGTGTTTTCAGGATCAGGGCCTAAGGGCCTGCAAATTTCACTGTTCTAAGCCTTTTTTATCATTATATTTTTTAGGTTATCAAGAATAAAACATTTTCTTAGCCAAACTAACCAAAATAATAAAAATAAATAATAATAAATTACAGAAAATGGTAAGAGAGAAAAATGATTGCCATGCTGAGCAATTCTCTGAGGGGAAAGATAGCCTTGTGGCTAAAGGACAGGACTCGACATCAGGGTATTGGATTTGAATGAATCACTGTGTCACAAACTTCCTGTGTGACCTTGACATAGGTGCAGGAACTAGGGATGCTGGGGGTCCTGCCGCACCCCCTCGCTTGAAGTGGTTTCCATCATATATAGGGTTTAGAATTTGATTCAATGGCTCTCAGCACCCCTACTATACAAATTGTTCCAGCACCACTGGACCTTGAGCAACAAACGTTGGCCAAAATTTTCAACTGTGAGTGCTTCAAGTTGGGTACTTAAAACCATATTTAGGCACATAAATAAAAGTAGTCTGATCATCAGAGTGAATAAGCACATACCACTCCCAAATGAACTTCCCTGTATGGTAATTTTCATATACATTCATAACATATATGTGATTGGCTGTTCTTGTTTTCTTGGAACCCCTCACCTTATTGTGAGATACTGAATTTTAATGGGTTGTGAGAACTCATTGAGGTAGTTGGCTCACTACTCTACCATGGTGGTTGGGTATCTCATGAGAAAAAGAGAATATGTCTAATCTACGATGTACACTGAGCAATCCTGAGAACAACCAAGCCTGAGGAGCAAACTTGAGTATAAGGTTAGCTCATTCTATTCTTAATGTGTTTGTTGATAAAGGCAGATCCCTGGAACAGGGTGCATTTTTGACTGTACCACTTATGCTTTAGAGTAGATAGGGAAAGACACCTGATCGCAGTTTGTAAGGTGTTATGAGACACTTAGATGTAGGATGACCAGATGTCCCGATTTTATAGGGACAGTCCGATATTTGGGGCTTTTTTTTATATGGGCTCCTATTACCTCCCACCCCGCGTCCCAATTTTTCACACTTGCTATCTGGTCACCCTACTTAGATGGAAAGAGCTATGGGAGTACAACATATTATTAATGTGATCAGGACTGACAGAAGCTCCCTAAAAGTGTGGGGGGGCACTAGCGCCCGAACTGTGGTCCTAACACTGTCCCTTCTCCCCAAGGCCCTGCCCCCACACTGCCTCTTCCCACCAAGACCCTGCCCCCCACTTGCTCCCCTCTGCTCCCTTTATTATCTTGCTTGATTTTTTTTAGCATCCCCCTTTTCAGACGCTTTTCTTTCTTCCCATCTATCTCCACAAACCCTTCTTTCTCTGATGCCTTGCCATACCAGCCCCTTCTTTGTTTCCACTACTTCTCTTCAGATCCTCTCATTTCTCTTTTCTTGCCTCCCTGTCCCATTCTCATTGGACTCACCTCCATCTTCCTGACATGAGTGTTATTAATAGATATATAGTGCCTGCTTCCACAACATCCTCATGTTGGCAGAGCAGAAGAAAATGCAAATCCTATTTTCTAAGCTGGCACCAGCTTCTTACCATCACCGGCTTAAGAAGAAGGATTGATTCATATATAAGGTGCACTGAATTCCAGACTTCTTGTGTGATATTGAGCAAGACACTTTATAGGGATGTTCATACTTTCTTTTTCCCACCCTTCTTCTGCTCTGTCTATTTAGACTTTAAGATCTTTGGGGCAGTGACCATCTCTGACTGTGGTTCTGTACAGTGTCTACAACAGTAGGGCCCTGATCTCAGCTGGGGTCTCTACACCATAATTCCAAATGATTAAGACAAAAAGAAGCAGGTACTGCAGCTACTGAGGCTGGCACCTTGAGCATGGCGTCATGGGGCATAGTTTACATAGCCATGAAATAAGTAGGTGGATGCCTTCAGAATCTGTGAATCTCTTAACAAAAATGCCATTGTGTAATGGTGGCTGACAGGACATCCATTTGCTGGAAACCACATTAGACATCGTCAGATCTATTGCTGTCTATTTCCCTTAATAAATGCTCCTTTCTCCGCTGGTGGCTGTTTCAGAGGAAGATATCATGACTATTTAACTAATCATATTAAAAATATAGAGGGCAGCCTAGCTACATTAGATTAGTTATACAAACACTGCTGGGGTTAATAGCTATGTGATAAATTGCAGAGCTATGTGATAAATTGCATTTATTATGCACTTTTGACTGCCTCACTTGCACTCTACCTAGTAATCCATCTCTGCCAAGATTCATTCCAACATTCCAAATCTTTGAACAGCTTTTAACTAACTGCTTTAAAAAAAAACAATCACTTTGCTACAAAAATATTTTTCCTTCCTCCCTCCACTCTCCCCATATGGAATTTCTTCTCCAAATTACACCACTCAGAAATGCAGGATGGACAGTATTCTGTTCTGGACCAATGAGAGCCTGAAGGTTCAATATCTTCTTGCATGTCATCAGGATGAGAGAGACAACACGGGTGAAATAATATCTTTTATTGGACTGACTTCTGTTTGTGAAAAAGGTAAGCTTGTGAGCTTACACCGAGCTCTAATTCTGGAATGGGAAAAATAAAGTGTCACACTCACAACTAACCACAAGGTGAAACAGATACTGTAGCATAAGGAGTATGTCAGAGTTGTAAATAGCATCCAGAGGCTGTAGATGGTGAGTCCTCAGAGGATGATGGTTTGTTTCTTGCATTTGCTCAGGAAGTAGACGTCACTGTTAAGTTTGACTTTCTCTTTTCTTCATGTTGTAGACTTTACATTTCATATGGCAAAATTCAATATCTTCTATTGATGTTTGCAGTGTTGTTGTAGTTGTGTTGGTGCCAGGATATTAGAGAGACAAGGTGAGTGAGGTAATATCTTTTATTGGAACAACTTGTCTTGGTGAAAGAGAGAAGCTTTTGAGCTTACACAGAGCTCTTCTTAGGGTATGGGAGATTAGTGACACCTGCTTTGTTGCAGTAGTAATCGGCATTTTCCAATGGGACATAGTATGTGTCTAGTCCAGTTATGTAGTAATATTCCAGATCTTAAAAGTGTGATATTGTGATTTAGAGACAAGACACTTAAGATCATTTTAGAGGGTTCAAAATTGTTTTGGTTCTAATATTTCTCTTATTTTGAGCCTGTACAGTTGCACTTATGGTACTCTGTCACTCTGTCTTCACATGTAGAAAGAAGTGCAAAAATAGCATCAATAAGAAATCTTAGACCTCCCTAAACCATTTCTAAAATATTTTTTCTATAAAATTTGTGGCGTGAATGAAATACATAACATGTGGTATAAAGGTTTGGAATGATCTGTATAACACACTTTTGGCTACACCACTCATGGGTAATATATAAGCAACTTGTGCCAATACGGGGCCAGATAGATCCTCAGCTAGTGTAAATCATCATAGCTCTTTTGAAATATATAGATCTATGCATATTTACACCAACTAAGGATCTGGCCCAAAATTTTTGCACAACACCATTCTTTATTTTTTGTTATGTATCCCAATAGATACACATCAAATCCATACATATACTCTACATATGTAAAAAAACATTCTTCAGTGGGAAACTTTGATAGAATGAACTGTTTTGTTCTTATACCATGAGGTGAGAGTCCTGTTTACCAGGGTTTGGACACTTTATTCATTTACTTTGATCAGGAGTACTTCCTGCACTTTAAATTACTGCGCATAAAAACACTATGTTAAAAAAACTTTAAGGTTGCAAAGTCGTGCACTCAAATGTTAGGAAATATTACAATAGTATTAAGGTTGCCTGTGCAACTTTATTTCAGCCCTTTCATAAGGAGAGTGTCATGAGCAGGACATCGATGGCCTGGTCTAGTGGATAGGAGCAGGAGTCAGGCCCAGTGGTCAGAGCATGAGTAGAGCCCGGTGGTTAAAGTAGGAGCTGGAGCTGGGAGTCAAGCCAGGGGTCAGAGACAAGAGTCAGAAACCAGGAAGCAGGCCTAAAGTTGGAACCAGAATCAGGGATCAAGAGTCAAGTCAAAGGTCAAGCTAGGAATCAGAGCCAGAGTCTGAAGCAGGGAATGAGAGTGGGGTCTGTTGGAGCATCAGACCAGGACTGCTGAGTTGCAGCTTCCTGGAACTCCCTCGGTGCTTAAATAGTGTGCCTGGACCAATGAGAGGTCATGGGTGAGGGCTGCCAACTGGGTATTCTATTAGTGGCAGTTCCTGTGGTGCTTAGTCCCCTAAAGTGTATAGTGCATGAGTTATAGCTCTGCCATATTGGCAAGTAGCATCAGTTCCACAGACCTGCATGCTAGTCCTCTGGATCCTTGCAGAAAGTTGCATTAATCCCTCTCCACAGATGTAAATATTGCTGAGGGATAATATGCAATACAACACATTAAATGCAATTTGCCTATTTTTTTCAATTGCATTTTGTCCAAATTGCAGTTTTCTCATTTATTCATTTAACAAAATTATTCACATATTTATAAAATGAATCATTTGTTGTCAGCTTGTTCAGTTAGTTGTGAACATTTGGATTCTATTTTGGGGTGGTTAGCTATGTAAGTCAAGTGATATTATTTATGTTCTTTGATTGGATGATTTATATAAATTATCAACATAGCAGTAAGAAGAATTTCAAATTTGACAGTCGAATATAAAATCCAACATCTGCTTTCAGTGCATATTGGAGCATTTGGGAGTAAATTTGCTTATCGCAAATTTTCACACTAGTTAACCTCATTTGGTGGATATTTGCAGAAAGAAAACTCAAGCATGGTATCAACACACTTGAAGCAAACGTGTTTAAAGGAAGATACGTAATATTTCCCAACATAGAGGTAAACAACACGGTTATCAACAGTGCTTAATTTGTGCAAGGGCTTGCCAGGGCTGAGTCCCGGCACCTCTAGGCTTGCCGCGTCAGTTATGAAATTAAATAAACTTCTTGAGCCCTGGCACCTCTTTCATTACAAATTAAGCACTGGTTATCGACACATCATAAATACTATGCAAAGCTTTTGGACTCCTTTGGTAAGATATATTATTGTCACTGGCTATGTTATCAGGCAGGACATAAGCTACAACTGTAAGGATCTCTCTTATCTAAAATTTCACAACAGCAAAGTAACTGCCAACGAATGACAAATTCTGAAATTGCTCCAACCCAGGGAGTAAGGTACTTCATTGGTTACTGAATCTTATCAAAGACAATATATGTACTAGAATGATAGTTTTAAAAAATGTTATATTTGCAAAATTTTATACTTCTGCTAAAACAGTTATATTGTATAATGTGCATAATACATTCCTGAATATATTGATAAAACAATTATATTGTATAATGTGCATAATACAATATAACTGTTTTAGCAGAAGTATAAAATTTTGTATATATATATTTTAAGCTATTTTTTCTGAATCAAATATTTTTTTAAGAATTGAGGTCGAAATGCAGAGATAGAAAGAACCTGGTTAACAAAAATAGCTTATGCAGTTTGATTTTACTAGGTTCTGTAAGTGTCCCATTGAAATCAAACAAAACTGATTATTGAGACATTTCTCATATTTCTAGTAATCATGTTTAGGATTTTTTAAATGATCAACCAGAGTATAACATTTGAAATAACCAAGAAAAATTGCAACAAGAATTTTCCTTTATACTGTTTGTCTGTAAAATATAGGAATCCCTCATACATCTGGAAAATGCCCAAAATTCTGGAGAGCAAATCAGCTGGACAAACATCCATCAAGGTATCTCAGAGAAGACACAAAAGACAGTCTTTTACTGAGGAAGGAGCTTTCATTCTCTGTGAGTGGCAGATCTGTGAGAACGGAAACAACTAGATTGTTCTCTAACTGAAGTGAAGGTTCAGTTTAACTGGTTTTGTATTGCTGCAAGAGAGACCAAAGCTTATCAGCTTTCCTGTACTGTAGGAAATGAAAAAGGATAGAACTGGATTACTTTCTTTTTTCAGGTCTGAGGTCAACCAAGAACAGCTTTAGGGTCAATCTGACTGCCTTACACTTTCTGAATGACCAACACATGGTTAGCCATATAGGGTGGCTGATTGCTACTTTAGATACAAGGCTGCTATGCCCTTTTAAAGCCTTTGAAAATCTTTGATGTAACAGAGAGAGGCACAAAATGTCACAGCCATATCTGAGTGGCATATGAAGTGTTAATACTAAAAGTAACTTCTTTTCAGAATTTTTGCATTGATAGGAGCCAAGAGAGAAAGAAGTATGTTTAGTTAGGAAAGAGATAACAAACAATGCAGTGCCACATTCTCAGTGTGTGCTCTTTGTTATCAGCACAACTAGCAGCATCATGTACTGTACAATGAAAGATAACCATAGAATGAGAGATAGCAGGCTTTGTAGCTCTATAGATTAAACAACACACTAGGGTAATCAGAAAAAGAATGTTTTAGGGGTGGGAGTTGAACCACTCGGGAATCCTGAAAGTTGATGGCAATACGGTATTTGAAATGTTAATTTTTTGAATAAAATTGTATCTCTGAAGCACTGTTTTCTGACTATCCTAAGAGCAGGTTAAACAAACAGCTGTCAGGAATGGTCTAGATAATTAGTCCTGCAACGAGTGCAAGGGACTGGACTAGATGGCCTCTCGAGGTCTCTTCCAGTTCTATGATTCTATGACAATGTGGATCCAGGTTCAAACGTCAAACCTCTCCAAATTTTCATGGTATAAAAATCACAGAGGTTTGGATAGGCCTCTCTCTAATATGCAATGTTTATATTTTTTCCTTTTTAAATATAGGCCCTTTGTGTTAGTTTTTTTGTATAAGCAATATACATAAGCAATTACACACTTTAGAACTCAGTCATGTCCATACAAAAACCCCATACTATATTGGTAAGTTTGCCAGACATGTCCCTTTTTCAGTAGATTATAACTTTGCCAAAATTCAAATTCTGAGTCTTGAAAAATCTCATTCCACATGTGCTTAATAGCAATTTGTTAGAGTTTGGCAGCTAATTCTCTGAAGCTTCTGACTACACCGAGCATGCTCCAGTTCTTCACAGCTCCTGTGTACTGTCTGCAATGTGCATGCACCGTTCCCACGGAATGACTGCATACTCCAGCCTGGAACTACAGGGACTGACCAGAACTGAATATGCACCATCCTAGGGCCGCAGGGGCTGAGCAGTGGAAATTGTATGTAATCATGTAATTACTATATGATAATCTATATGCATAAGAGGGCCAAATTAAATGTGCATAGATAGCTTTTCTGGAATTCCCTTTTTAGTTCTTGATTTTGCAATTTTAACATTCTTTTAAGATAGGTTTTTGGATATAATAGTTATATTGGTTGAGATTTGCAACCCAGTTCCAATCCTGTACATCTGAGGAGAACTCCTCTGGCTCAGGAACTGAGGAAAACAGATATAGGCTGTATTCCAAGCACTCTCTTATCCTGGTGCATAGAATGTGCTGGGTGGGGCAGGACTACACTGGTCTAGTAGGTTGCGTGAACTTATACATTGGTGAATGTGTCAAACCAGCTATGTAGGATGACATATCTTCTGTTATAGTTGGAGGTTAAATACATCTAATTCCCTTTCCCATATAAAGAACAGGAATACTTGTGGCACCTTAGAGACTAACAAATTTATTTGAGCATAAGCTTTCTTGGGCTAAAACCCACTTCATCAGATGCACGTAGTGGAAAATACAGTAGGAATATATATATATATATCACAGAGAACATGAAACAATGGGTGTTACCATACACACTGTAACGAGAGTGATCAGGCAAGGTGAGCTATTACCAGCAGGACAGAAAAAAAACTTTTTGTAGTGGTAATCAAAATGGCCCATTTCCAGCAGTTGACAAGAAGGTGTGAGGAACTGTAGGGGGTAAAAATAAACATGGGGAAATAGTTTTATTTTGTGTAATGACCCATCCATTCCCAGTCTTTATTCAAGCCTAATTTAATAGTGTCAAGTTTATAAATTAATTCCAATTCAGCAGTCTCTCATTGGAGTCTGTTTTTTTTATTGTGACTTTTAGGTCTGTAATCGAGTGTACATTCGCCAAACCGGACAGTCTCTACGTAAAACGATAAATGGACACAAATCAGACGTCAAGAATTATAACATTCAAAAACCAGTTGGAGAACATTTCAATCTCCCTGGTCACTTATTAATCTCTAAGGTGCCACAAGTACTCCTGTTCTTTTTGCGGATACAGACTAACACGGCTGCTACTCTGAAACCTTTCCCATATAGTGTGGCTATACTTACAAACAACCGATACAGCAATTGATAATATCTTGGTGACAAATTGTTGTTGTTTTTTATAAACAGCAATTACTTAATGCCACTTTAACAAATTAATTCACTCTTCCACTCATTCCTTTTACCCAGTCTCCTGCATCCTGCAACTCCGCAGCCCACTAATAATCCAGCATTAGGGCTGCAAGCTTGCTTTTGTCAAAGAAAAGCACTAAAGCCCTCAGACTAATTCTGGGTTTACTCTTTCAAGAAAAGAATTAGGAAGCAAATCCTGACAAAGTTCAGCACACATAGATGATTCACAACTTGATCCTGCTCCCACTTAAATCAATGGCAAAATTCCTATAGATTAAAGTGGGAGCAAAACTATGCCTGCTTTTTTATTATATTGACACTCACACACATTTCTACACTCTTCTGTTTCTTTTCTTAGAAACCTCATTGTGAGTTCATAATTCAATGTAACTAGTTCTTCATACAAGTCTGCTTCTATCTGGTACCTTGATCCAAAGTCCATTGAAATCCCTAGAGCCTACCCCCTTGATTTCAATGAGTTTTGGATTAGTCCACATTAGCATTGTCATATCATTTGAAATTTGGTTCCTTCATATTTCATAATGGGAATATAGTACATCTTTTTTTTTCTTCAAAATCCTGAGTCCTACCAAATGACAAATCAATATGATCTAAAATAAACAAATAACCACTCCATTTTTTTAACTTAATGGTCACAAAAATTATTTGAAAATAATAAGCCAAATCAAGAAGCTTGACTTCTTAGCCACATCTCCACTTGCAGCAAGGGGATGATCACAGAACTAAAAAATAATGGTAGTTTAGGTACAAATGATCATGACTTGATCTCATTTATAATGTTCAAGCAGAATAAAGTCTAAAGTCTAGACTAGTCATACTGTGTGTGTATATGTATATATATATATACACACACACACACACACACACTTGGTGCTTTAATCAGGCCAGTTTCATAAAGCTGAAAACAATTATGAGCCAAATCTGCTGGAAGGAAGAATTTTAATCAGAAAAAAATTATAAATGATCATTGGCAATCAATTAGGAATACCTTAATAGATGCCAAAAAGCCACAATCAAGAAAAAAAATGTACTGGTTAAAAAAAAACAGCCTGGTTTAGAGGAGGAGTGACTGCAGATGTAAAAATAATTTATATATATCAAATGAATATAAATCAGAAGATAGAAGTTGCAGAAAATTGATAAGGGAAGCCAAGGGACTCAAGGTGAAAACTATGGCCATCAGAATTAAGGACAATAATAAAGAGGGTTTTTTTTTAAGATATGAGGAACAAAAAGAATCCTAACAATGGTACTTGACCTTTACTAGATGGAAATGGTAGAATTATTAATAGTAATGTGGAAAAGACTCATAGACTCATAGACTCATAGACTTTAAGGTCAGAAGGGACCATTATGATCATCTAGTCAAGACATAAGTGTTGAATAAATATTTCTGTACTGTAGTTGGGGAAAAACAGATTATGTAATCTCATCATACTGTGTTAGTACTCTTTCCATTCTACTAGTGTCTCTGGAGGGTGTTAAACAGAAGCTACTGAAGTTAGATTTTAAAATCAGCAGGTCCAGATAACTTGCATCCAATATTTTTTAAAGAGCTGGCTGAGGAGCTGTCTGAACCATTAATGTTGATTTTCATTGAGTCTTGGAGCACTAGGGAAGTTTCAGAACACTGGAAGAAAGCTGATGTTGTCCCAATTTTTATAAAGGATAAACAGGATGAGCTGCGTAATTATAGGCCTACCATCCTGACATCAGTTTCAGGCAAGATTATAGATCCTGTCAAACTAATCTGATATTTTTTTATCAGATTACCAGTTTGATTGATAAAAAGTAACTTAATTGTTGACTTAATATACTTAGACTTCTCTAAGGCATTTTACTCGGTACCACACATTTTGATTAAAAACTAGAACAATATAAAATTAATATAACACACATTAAATGGATTAAAAACTAGCTGACTAATCTCAAAATGTAACTGAAGGAGTGTACTTTCAGCAAGGTCCTACAGAGATCAGTTGTTTGCCCTAAGCTATTTAATATTTTTATCAGTGACCTGAAAGAAAACATAAAATCATCAGTGATAAAAGTTTGCAGATGACACAAAAATTGGGGGAGTGTTAAATAATAATTCAGAGAGATCTGGATCACTTGGTAAATGGGCACAAGAAAATAATGTTTTAATATCACTAAATGTAAATATATACATCAAGGAAAAAGCAGGAGTAGAGAGGTTATTTTACCTCTGTTTTTTGCTTTGGTGCAGCAGCTGCTGTAATACTGTGTCCAGTTCTGGTGCTCACAGTTAAAGAAGGATGTTGATAAATTGGACAGGGTTCAGAGAAGAGCCACAAGAATGATCACAGGATTAGAAAACATGCGTTATAGTGATAGGCTCAAGGAGCTCAATCTATTTAGCTTAACAAAGTTTATTGTGATGTTCATGAACATCTGTTCTAGTCAAACTGTGGATTCAAATCTGCTTTCACTGAAGTCAATGAAAGTTTTATCATTGACTTCACTGGCAGCATATACTGGACCTTTCAGGTGCCAGTAGCTTTACTATGAGTACATACCACCTGGCTGACAAAGTCATCTTGCCTTATCTCCTAAATAGTCTGAAAGGTTGTATACCGAGCCCTGATCTGTAGGCAACTGCCCCATTGATGTAATATGCAGCAATGCCACCAGCATTTGAAGGTCCAGACTGAGCAATATTGTTCCTGCTGCGCTGGCTAATATTAAGCGCATCTTCATAGCTGGTTAAAGCCAGCACAGAGCACAAGGTTAATAAGGACAGGCTTACAAATAAGCATGTTGTGCAGCTCTTACCTTCCTTTCTGCCTTACTCCTCACCGTTTTAAGGATTTGCTTCAATTGGTAGTATTTTGCTTGCAGATTTACTTGGTTATTCACAAGTCTTTTTCCAGAGTCAGCCAGAAAGCTAGTGACCATTCTGAAGTCAATTGGCTCATGCCCAAATTTAATTAAACTTTTCACTGCATGTGTAGAGGAAACTGATTTCACTCAACATCATTTATGTGGATAATATGTAGAATTAATTCTCCTTCACTAAGTTATCATTACACTAAGCAGATAAACACAGATATAATGTTATTAAAAGTAATGGATTAGGTTCATCAGCAGTTAACTTTAATGGCTTGTATCGTTGTGATCCTGTGTGCAGTTTAAGAGAAACTACTCAGCCTCTCAGTTTGAACAGGCTGAAGGTCAATGACTAGGGTTACCTGATTTTCCAGACACCAAAGTAGAATGGTTTCTGTACTGCTGAGATCTGAAGGGTTTGTGAATGTCCCCTGCTAAAAGCCTAATTATATCTAGTTCTTGCATCCATGTGTCAATGTGGGAGGGGAAAAGAGAGGGGGGGCTTAAATGCTATACTCTAGCCCTAATTGTCCAGCTGAGTTTGGCAAGGATTGCATATTAAATGAGGACAAAGTTCAGGACAAACGTAGCTGAATATAAATACCTGCCTTCTTCATTCAGACGTTGTAAAGTGAAACCCTGACACTGTCAGGCTAAACTAATGCACTTCTTTCTACTGCACATCAGCCTCTCAAGTCCTTATATCACTTTAGCTGCCCTTCTTTCAATAAAATCTTTTAACATATTGTTAAGATTATGGTAGGGATTTTCTTTTGGTAGGCTGCTTCAGAAACAACCCGTGTCCCCATAGCTATGGTTTAGAGCAGAGGCACATAATTTTGCATGAGATCATTCTCCTGGAGGAAGGCTTTTGAAATGTCACATGACAAATTCATTTGACATTAGTAGCATTGAAAGCATTGCTCATCCTACATGCAATGACATAATCAGCTGTGCTGTTGCCTCACAGAGCTGCAAAACTGGGCTGAATTTCTCAGTTCTACCTTTCAAAAAGGTGACCTAAAATATCTGTAAGACCAGCAGTGGCATTTACACCAACTTGGGGGTCAAAAGTTAAGAAACTAAATCCAAATTCAGGTACCCATTTTAGACATCAAAACCAGCACTTTGGCAGCTAAAGTGGATTTTGGGATGCTTCACTACAGAGGTAGGTGCCTAACTCTAGGCAATCAAGTTTGGAGGTCATATGTGTGGATTACCAGGGCCAGATCTGAATCCAAAGAGATAGGGCTGAGTCTGCTGGTGAGCTAAAGGAAAAAGAGCATTTTTCACAGCTAGAGCTATATTTGTATACCCAATAGCAGTGGAAAGTCCAGTTTCACCCCTAAACTGCACACCATCTTAAGGATCTGAAGGCAGATGTCCTTTATGGATGGTGACATTACCATAGGGATGAGTACTCCATTGTGCTTCCCTCTTCCCACCAATCATCGTCACTTCTGTCTTGCCCCATTTTGTTTCAGCCAGCTATTTGCTAAATGCCCTCTGCAGTTTCTATCTCTGGTCCTAAAAGAAACAAAGATTTTTATAACCTTCTATACATATTGGATAGAATCAGCCACTAAGTTTGTTTTGCAATATGGTAATGGTTAGTGATGACCACCTTCTGCTTCCTAAGTAAGTAAACAGAGGAAAACTAAGGTAAGTGCTAAATCCATGACACCATGACATTATGGACTGATTCAGTTACTGGACTATGTGTCAGAACATACTGCAGAATTACTCAGAATTAGCTCAGATGCTAATCCTGGCCAAATTCCAACCCAGGTGTTTACATTCTATCTACCTAAATTTCCCCTGTTGTTTCAATTAACTTTTATTCTTTACTTCTCCCTACTAAAACACTGTGGCTTGCCCAGAATGTGTCATGTGGCTTGCCCAGAATGTCTGCTATCGTTCCAGAGGTGGTTGTATTTCAACAGTGAATACAGCAATCTCAATATACATGATGTAAAGTACTTACACATCACTCTGGGTAAAGATTTCTTTAGACGTAAAATGTAATAGTGAAGCTGCCGCTCTGTTATACATAAAAGGGTGAGGGGCAGAAAAGGGGAAGGTGGGTAAGTTAGACAGGAGTAACATTTCAACCCTGTACCTGTGCTTTCAGCTGTTCCAGGGCTCAATTAAATTACACCAGATTATATTAAGTGTCCTAATACTCTTCTCCCCTTTAAAGGTGGCAAGCAAGCACCAACTGGGATGTCCACTGCACTGTATCTCTGATTCTAATCTGTGTCCTGAATGGATTGGGAAGTAGACATTCCTGGAATCTTATTAACTACAGGGTATTGCAATAATTCTATAGAAAACCAATATAAATACAAATATAAAACTGCCTCTACCTTTAAAAAAAATCCATACACCTTTGTGCCTTTGCATGGCATTTCCTGGGAACTAATGATTAGCTAGGGTTAATGGCCTGAAGTGTAGCCATGGGCCATCAACTCCTCTCAACCCGTCCTTAATCCTACAGAAATACCCTATGCCTTGACTGTCATTGCTTAATACAGTCTCTCTAATTTTAAAAAGAACAGGAGTACTTGTGGCACCTTAGAGACTAACAAATTGTGCCACAAGTACTCCTGTTCTTTTTGCGGATACAGACTAACATGGCTGCTACTCTGAAACATCTCTAATTTTAGTATCGCTTTAAAAACCTCATAACAGCCACTGAACAGTGCTGCATTTTATTAGCCTGCATGACTGTTGCTGAGCAAGGGTTGTTTTCCTAGCCACTGATCAACTCTAAATACAGAATATACTTTATTAAAAGTTGATTACCAAGCCTCTGAGCATCTCTAGCCATTTAAATACTTTATACTTTTGCTTTGAGTTGCCCTGAGCAATTAATAGATTGTTTCATTAGAAGGGTTTTTACTAGCCACTAAGTGACTCTAAACACCTAATATATTTCACAAGAAGTTTCTATCCCAGCCATTGAGCAGCTTTAAACACTAAATTGGCATCACACGTTTTTAAAAGAAATAATCAATGTTTAACATTTGTCACAAGCAATTTCCTGCCTCTGTACCCCCCCTAAACATTATTCTTCTGCTACGTGGAGGGGTTTTTTTTGTTTTTTTTTTTAATGATAAATTCCTATTTTACATGTTGGACCACCAGTACATTTCATTCTAAAGCACAAAGCTACATTGGAATTGGCTTTGGTTCCTTTCCCTCATCTAACTCAGGGGAAAAGAGCAGTAGGGGGGCAATATACACATTGGGTCCCTTCCTGCTTAAAATTAAGGGCTTAAAAACTATTCAAGTGGCTCAGGCCAAAATTATAATTTGTATTGGAGACATAAAAATGCTTGTGGTCTATCACTGCTTATGTAGCCACAGTGTGACAATCAAAATTGCAGTGATTCAGTAACAATTCTTAATCACTAATATAGGCCTGATCTAAAGCCCACGGAAGTCAGTAAAAATATTCACATTACAGCAATAACTGTTGAGAGTAGCTAATGTGCTCTCACCCAGAGTATGTCTACACTACAGCAGTTATAGTGGCCAGGGCCGGCTCCAGGCACCATCGCAAGAAGCAGGAGCCGGCCAATGGAAAGGGCCAATGGAAAGGGACAGCACGTCCGGGTCTTTGGCAGCAATTCGGCGGCAAGTCCCTCACTTACTCTTTGAGCTGCCGCTGAAGAGGAAGTGAGGAAGCGAAGGACCAGCTGCTGAAATGCCGCCGAAGAATGAAGCTGCACGATTGAGCTTGAGGCGGCAAAAAAGCTGGAGTCGGCCCTGATAGTGGCACAACTATGGCACGGCAGCTATGCCACTCTAGTGCCATAGTGCAGATGCTTCCCACATCAATGAAAGAGTTTATTTCCATTTATGTAGTTAATCCACCTACCTAAGAGGTGGTAGCTAGGTCAATGGAAAAAAAATTCTATCAACCTAGCTGCATCTACACTGGGGGTTAGATCGACCTAACAACATCACACAGGGTGCAAAATTTTGCACAGCCCTATGCAATGTAGCTAGGCAATCTGATCTTAAGTGGAGACCAGGCCTCAGTCCCTAGATTTGATCATTTGGTGGCAGAGTAGGTTTTTTTTAGTGGGTGGCTCTAGACTCTGGAACTTGCATACTTGGTTTGACAGAGCTTGAGTTCTTTTGGGTAGAGCCTCAGCTGGAGTGAATTGTCCTCACTCCGTTGAGGTCCATGGAGTGAGGACAATTCACACTGGGTGAGGACTGGCTCTTTGACCTTTAGTGCACTTTGTAAAGCTCGGGCTTTTAGCTGATCAACATGGTGGGATGCATCTTTTGTTGAGAGCTGATAGCAGGAAGGAGTTTTGATCATATTAATATTGGTTGACAATGATGCAGTTAATGTGATTTAATTTTATTATTAATTTATGCATAAAATACATATCCATCCAAAGACAATGGGATAGGTGTAATTTTACTATTATAAATTTAAAAAAATAATTTAACAAAATATCTGGCTTGACTTGAAACAAGATCAAAAATCTCACAAGCAAGGCAAAACTCTCCTGTAAATGCAAATATCTCCAATATATAGTAGCAACTTGTACAGCCAATTGGTGACTTACAGTGAAAAATGAAGGGAACTCTGTCCTTATATTACAAAATTCCTAATATCAGGTTAATTATGAGTGAGAATCCAAGAGACAAAGATTTTACCCGTTGAAATATTTGCTTTTATTCAAATTTGGAAGCTTTTCCAAATCTTATGCATCTGAGTCATTAAAAGTGGTCTGGAAACTTCATGGGAAGTGTGATCTCTCCTGTTACTGCTTGTCTCCTCTGGAACCACTAAAATGAATGAAAGGGTTAAAGAAAAGTTTCCAAACTCTCTTTAACCTCAAAAAAAGTTTGGTTTGGGTTTATGATGATTTTTAATTTTATCTGAACACATGCAGTCAGTCCTAATTCAGACACAAGTTACTGAATGGTTTCCATTGGCTTAAGGCTCCTTCAAAATCTGATATTCAATACTTTTGTAATGGTTGCTGGGGGATGGACGACTGCTAGAACATTCTTTTATTCGGGAGACTACATAGCTCACTATATTTCAAACTTTGGTAATACGATGCTGCCTTCTGTCATCTGCATTGCTGGTCATGCACCAGTTTTTGTCACTACATCTGTCTCAAGGTTAACACACATTGGCACAAGAAAGGGAGTGGATTGGTTTACAGGGAATAATCTGTACACAGTAGTGTTTATTTCTTAGCTGACTGATAAATTTCTGATGCGATGTGTAAGATATACTGTGATTCTGAGTTCTCTTACTTTAGATTTACTTTATCCATAACTCAGGCTAAAATGTTTTGTATTTATTTCCTTTTACACCCTCCACAACATTATTACCTCACTGGAGTGCTGATAATGTTAAGCCTTTCCCAGTAGCCCTTTTGGGGACCAGCTGCTTGTTTTCTTTGGACCGTTACCCATGGGAGGAGGTATTTGTTTTCCGGGCAGTGGAAAATCTTATCCTTTAAATTTGTATTACAGATTGCTCTTTGGCATACCTTTTGTTTTTATATACACATAAGACTTTGGTGCAGTAAATATTTTAAGTATTGAAAACTGAAAATAAAACACAAACTAAAAACAAAATCCAAGTTACAAATCTTTAAATATAATATGAAACAGAAACTGAGCTGTAACTCCGTAAATACAAAAACATACCTGTGTTGGTTTGGGGTTACATTTGGTCCATAGAGAATGCATGTAATGTTTGGTTCAGCCTGAGTTACAAGCCTCATAGGCACTGGCAGTTAAGAAAGAAGTCTGGCTTACAATAATCTAAACGATAGTGTAATAATATATTGCCATAAGAGCAATACATCATTCTTATACTGCAAGGGAAACTTGTCTTTCCCCTAACATTATGTTTAATGCTCAGGTTTTACATGTATTTGCCATGTTTGTAATTCTTGGTTAGCCCTTTTTTAACACACACACACACACACACACACACACACACACTTTAACACCATCAGAAACCTACAGTTTTAAGTTTCAAAATCAAGTTGTGCTAGATAGGCTCATTTCCTCTGTTTTTTCAGCAGTGTCTCACTATCCTGTACTGGTACAAACTTAAGGTTGCACTTCAGCTGAAATTTGCATATATAATTCTGAAGTACGTCAGAATCCCTTCAGATACCTTTGTTTTACCAATCTGAATAATAACTGTGACACTGGCAGACAGCCAACCTGTGTCTGACCCATAACAATTTAACAAGAGGCATTACAATTGTATCAGGATAATTGTATATGAATATCAAAGAGATGTACTAGTCCAGCAATCATTAACCCATTCATTTATAGTAATAGAAATCAAGGATAGATGCTAAATTTGTTTGTCTGTGTACCTGTATCCTGTTAGAAGTTTACCTAACCAGATTAGATTTTAGCTGCTAAATCCTTTTCATTTTTTAATTGCCTTACATTATGTATGTGACTGTGATCAGTTAACTTGAAGATCAAAATGTGAGATACTGCCAGAAACTAATAATATTGTCTACATTGTCTTCAGCTTATCTATCTCTGTTATAATGAAGAACCAGCTAATTGATTTATGCAAAGAAGTGTAACTAGATTACCTGTGTATGCATAGGAAATTGAATGTTAGCTTCAAAGTGGTGGGCAGTGTGTGCTCAACAAAGAGGAAAAATCCTCAAAACACTTAATAGCCCGCTTCAGCTATAAAAGTGAAACCTTGGCCCTGATCCAGCATCTCTCGTCTGTTGAACTTTAAACAGGGAAAGTTTAAGCCATGGGACTGAAATCTTCCAAGTAGCTGTTTGGAATATCCAGGAAAATGCCTGGAAAGACATTAACAGACTTTACATCTAAGCTGCATTTGGAGTCTGACCTTTTAGGATGATTCCAGAGAGACTTTTGCAAGCCAGCAGACTCATCCATCGCTGCAACAAATCTGATGTAAGGACCTTGCAAGCATTTGTAATGTACAGTATATAATCTTTTAACCACTCAATAACTCTCCTTTTTTATTAATACATTTTTAGTTGGTTTACTAAGGATTGGCTGACAGTGTGATATTTGGGTAAGATCTGAGACATATATTGACCAGAAGGTAAGTGTCTGATCCTTTGGGATTGGTAGAATATTAAATATGGCAAATAGGGTTTTCAATAACTTCTCACTATATTAGACCAATTTGTCTGGATGGGAGCCAAGGGTTGGAATGTCTAAAAGAGACTGATTTCAGAGTAACAGCCGTGTTAGTCTGTATCCGCAAAAAGAAGAACAGGAGTACTTGTGGCACCTTAGAGACTAACAAATTTATTAGAGCATAAGCTTTCGTGGACTACAGCCCACTTCTTCGGATGCAGTTCCATTCTATATGTATCCGAAGAAGTGGGCTGTAGTCCACGAAAGCTTATGCTCTAATAAATTTGTTAGTCTCTAAGGTGCCACAAGTACTCCTGTTCTTTTTTTAAAAGAGACTGTGTTTGGCTTCTTGTTAACCAGTGTGGTACTACAGAGGCTCTTTTCTTACTGGCTTGGTGAATCTAATTATAGAATAAATGACCGATTTAGGGGGATTGTCTGCCCTATTCCTCGCAGTCTGCCCTAGATGTGGCATTCTCAGTGTGGTCCATCCCAGATGCCCAGTCACACTGACAATCCCCAATGAGCTGTAATTCTGAGAGATCTATTAATTCTGCAAGTTTTCACTGATGATGTTAAACAGAGAGGCAATTGTTCTATAGTTAACATGTAAACTGCTTGACATGTCCATCCGTTTTAGTGACTAATGTTTGTGCCATTTTATAATGGGCAAAAAGACCTACCTACCTTGCCATAATTCCATCTTAATCAAACCCAGACTTCTCAAAGCTGCTTACTCTTTGGGGCATCTGCATGAGTGAACATACCTAGAAAATTGTTACAATTAGTGACATGGATGATACATCTCTGTGTGATGGTCCAGCCTATCATTTCTTCCTAGAGACCGCCTGAGATGAAGTTCATGACTTGAAAGAGCCAGGGCTCAGCTGGAAATTTGAGGTGTATCTTTCATCTGTGTAGTACATACACATTGTGAAGATTTATCCCTTTATTGAGAGTGGTTCTCTTTTGTCTACCTTACATGGCCTTAAAAGATCTAAAACGTACTGTTTGCCATTGTCTCCTGAAGCTAAAGTAAAGATTTCAAACCATTTCTTTTGTCTGTAATGTTCTTCATCCACCAAAGAAAGCTGTGTGACATAGACAAGATCACTCTGTCTTTTTGCTTTCTCCATTCATCTTAATTAGCATATTTCTCAAGGCTTGGTCAGAGAAGTAGCTTGTATTTGACTTTTCTGTTATATTTTCTATTTCTAATTTAGTTGTGGCCCTTTTCTCATGCTATCTTAAAATGGTACCATCTAAAAAACTGAATTACAAGACTCCCGCTTCTTAACATCTTCTAAGATAAGAGATTTATAATCACTCAGCAGTTCATTTTAAAAACTTCTAGATGAGCTTTTACCAAAGCTATTACTTCAGAAATACTTGCTAGTCCTAGTGTGTTCTTTGTAGGCTATTCTCTATTTGAATTATATAGAGTCATAAAGTTTAAAGCCAGAAGAGACAACTAGATCATCTGACCTTCTTACAGCAAAGCCGCCAATACTATCCAGTGCCTGCACATGAAACCCAACACCTGAAACGCATGTACACCCTGTCTTAGGTTGCAAGTGGAAATGAGTTGGGTATTCTTTTCAGAGTTCCCAATAGTAAATATATCAAAATTGTCTCACACTTCAGCTCAATTGTCAGGATCTCTTCAAGGGCAGCCCCAAACTGGAATAGCAGTGGAGGTAAGATGGGAAGAAAGAGATATTGCAGTTTGGAACCAAGAGGCGTTGTAATAATCAGGGCCAATGCAAACATGTCTGGGCACCCTATGAAGACACACTCAATTGACCTCCCTCTGTGGCAAGGCCTGAGATGGTGGGCCTGACTCTCATGTTTTCTCTGGCTGCATTGCAACATACTGCTGGCATAAAGCATCAAGAAACTCAACAGATACAGGTCTCTACAGTGGGAGAATCTTGAGGGGAAATCCCTAGGTGGCAGAAAGCCAGTATAGCAACCTCTCTGCAAGTCCATGATGCAGAGGGCATTCCTGGGAGGGAAAGGTTGTGCCGAAAGGGTCATTGTGCTCTAATGATACCTCCTCTCTGCTGGAATAGCTTCTGCAGGATGTTGGCAGCTTAATGAAGGCCTTAGCTGCTGCCAGGATCAGAGGTCTGCAAAGGTGGCACAAAACTAGTTTTACTCTGGCACCATCCCACAGCTTGACTAGGACAGACTCTAGATGCCAGTGTGCAACTTTGCCCATCTTGCTATACTTCCTCCCAAACTGCTGTACCTTACCAAGGAAGTGATGTGCCTTAACATGGAAGTGTGAATACACAAACTGTACAGAACTGGGATGGAGCTGTGGAAGGACTTAGGGAGTCATTACTATATTCTTCAAAGTAGTAGTCTACTGAAATGAATACTCCCTGCTTAGCCCCTTGACCTTAGCAATTACCCAGTTGTTAACCATAGGTTTGTAGAAGCAGGGCTGTCACAGTTAAAACTATTACTAAAATTTGAAAGTGAAAGAAATAACTAAGAATTTTTCCATGTGGAAATGGCGGGACAGTCATAGAAGCTACTTGTAACTCAGTGACCTTAAAGACAGCAGTTCATGGGAAAATTAAACCCAGGCCAACAGAGACCCATGTGATGGCCTAATGCCATCTTAGTTCTCCAGAGCCCTGATTAGGTAATCTTATGGGCATGCTGAAAAGGCCAGCTTTTTTCATTCTTTGCGAAGGCTGTTGAGGAGCGTGTGAGCTGTGCTAGACATTTTTGTGGGCAGCTATTTATTTATGGTGCAATTTTTAATTTATGGGAGAGGCACCAGGGCATTGGATGTGCAGCTACAGCTGTATTTAAAAAAAAAATGAAGAAAAAAATGTTGACAAAAAAATGCTGACTTATTAGAACATTTGCATAATTTAAGTATTATGGGCCCAATCCTGCCCTTCCATGGAAAAAGCTACATAGGATGAGTCTGGGAGCCTCCATGTTATGGAGTTTCCTCTGCTTAATTCCATCAAAGTATTTGTCCCCCCTCAGAAAAGGCCCTCTTTCTCTGGATGTTTGGATATCTTCCTGAAAGTACCAAATCCTTGAAAGATTTAATGCTATATATCAAATCATGTGGCAGTGTTATTCACAGTCTTAAGTCCCCTATACCACTAGTGGTACAAACCAACATGGCCACCACCAGCAACCTCTTAGCACTGATTACTAATATTGGTTATTTCCTGTGGAACGCTTATAGACTGATTTTCCAGGGAAGTGCTTTCTTTTCCTTCTTGTTTGTCTTCTTCCTTTCCAGGAACTGTTAGATGACATTTCTGAAGATATAAGAGAGCAAAAGCAAGAAGATATAAATATTAAAGATACATAAGATATAAGATAGCAAAAGCAAGATTAAAACAGAATAAGATTAAAAGAGGAATAAGGAAGTCAAATGTCTGACAAGTGTAAGAGTTTTGAGTGAAAGGCTTGGAATCTGCTTCCTTCTCCACACCATTCCAGCAGTCTCCTTCCTGCTGCTTCTGTCTCACAGCCTACTTCAGAGGCAGGTATGCAGAGGTAATTATATCATCCTGAACCCCAGGTATTTTGCATTCAAACCATGACTGAGACTGAATTTTTACAGCATGCAGGATTTACTTAAAATTTGCAACCTAGTCCTGAGTAACACATATGATTAGGTTCAAGAAGAAACTATAGTTGAGCCACTATGTTACAGTGATCACAATGTAATTAAGTTCAACATCTCTGAGGAAGGAAAGGTATCCAAAAAATGCATGGTGACAATAAACGTTAGAAAAAAGGACTTTTAAAAAATGAGGAGGCTAGTCAAAGTGAGACCTGGAATCAAAAGTAAGGAAATAAAAATTCTTAGACACAACATGGAGGTTTCGTAAATATACCTTAACAGAGTCACAGAAGGCAAGCATACCTCTACCCATAAAATGAAACAGAAAGGCAAGAAATAAACCTCAACAGCTGAACAGCAAGGGCCCTGGAGTTATGAGAGCCAAACGGAAAGTGAAAATCCAACCCTAGTGAAGCCAATATAAAGGAGCATAAACAATAGCAGATAATATGTAAAATAGGAATTAGGAGGCTTACAACAGAATTTGAAGAGCAAATAGCCAAAGATATAAAATAAAATAAGAAAGTCTTTATGTATATTGGAGGCAGGAAGCCTGCAGAAGAATGGGTAGGTCCACTGGTCTACAAAGGAATAATGGGAGAAATGACAGAGTCTAATTTTTTTCATGAGTCTTCACTACAAAGGATATTAGGGAGATACCTAACCTGAACTAGTTATTTTCAGGTAATAGATTTGACATAGTGTCATCAGTTGAGATTGCCAAAAGTAGAGATCCAAACATAATGTTGGAATGCATAAGGATAGGATGGAGCTAATGCTGAAAATATTATAATGCCATTATATAACTCACTGGACCACTCTCACTTGGAATATCTTGTTCATTTTGGGTCACCTGATAACAGAAATAGGGGACAGAGATGGAAATACTTAGGAGTGGAGAAAAACTTCCGTATGAAGAGATATTTAAAAGATTATGGTCTTTATATCATGGCAAATAGGAATAGGAATAGATACTGTTATGTATCTTTAATATTTAGCATTGAGAGAACTGCTACACAGGATGAAACAAATAAAATCAACAACTGTGTTGAATGCCTTTATTCATCTTAATCCCTTGATATTCAGCATCTTAAAGATTCTTCTGCAGAATGATGTTTATTCTCTGGCTCTCTGACATAAAAGAAAAAGTTTCATTTCCATCTCAGAATTTTAGCATCTATGAAAACATATCAGTACAGTTCCTTCAATGGCATTTCAGGGTCTGCCCTGTCATTGCATTTTCACAACATGTTTGTAATGGAATACTCTGTAGCCTTTGTCAGGAGCCTAGTTTAAGAAAATCAGTATGGCAGAACAACAATCCGGAATAAAGCATGCAGAGGGGACTATGAGGTCAGAGTTGTAGGACTGTAACAAGATCACGTTTTCCCAATCTCACGAGAATGATTGTCATGAGAATGGATTCATGTGGAGTCATGTTTTTGTTCTCACTACTGTCCTTTCCATGAGGATGAGGCATCACAGTTCAATTAGTTCATTGTAGTCTGTGAAAAGGAAGGCAAAGTACTTCTGGGAATGATGTCATAGAAGCAGTGAATAAGATCTTTCAAGGCTTTAATGTGATGCTCAGAAGTATTCACTATTGGGACTGGAGTGCTTGCAGATAAATAAAAACAATGAGTGATTAAAGCACATTTCTTCTCTGAAAATGACTAAATAAACACGGTACTGTTTTACTCATTAGATGTACTCTGTGGGTCTTTCGAGTAGTTCTATTTGCTAACTTTAGTAAAATTTATTTATTCTACTAATCTTTTATTCCCACTTCAGAGCCAACACAAGTCAGCTGGAGTCTACTGTGGTTTGTGCATCCTTAATGGAATTGTGAACTAAGGCATAATCCTGAAAACATACATGTTTAATTTTAGGCACATGAACAGTCCTATTGAATCATTGGAAGCCACTGAGAGACAATAAGTGTAAAGGTCCATTTACAGAGACACTTTTCAGAGCAGAAGCACATGTTAAGACGAGCATCTTTTCCACAAAATATTCTCCCTGTTCCCTGAAAATGTTCACCTTCTCATTATTATGTGTATTCATGGACTGGCCATTTTACATTCCCCTCCTAGGGTACTGAGGCTAAAAATAAAGGAGAATGGAAATGGCTAGCATACCAGATTATAAAACATTGAATAGGTCAAAGACATAGAATTTACTATGACCTTCCCAAGAATATTTGAAGCAGTATTACTTCTTGTGCTTCCTCATTTTTGTTCGGATAATTTTAACAAGTCTATGAAATACCACAATATGAACCCATTTTTATGACAATTACTATGTGAAAAAAGAAAGTACAGTGCAATCCATATGTGCCAGAGATCTCACCGTCCTTGTTAAAGTCACATAATCTTGTAGCCATCTTCAAATGTCAAGCAAAATGAGAGAAAACAGAAGTTTTAAAGAATCTTTAGAATAAAACTAATAACTTCACTGTGTAAGAACGTCCAAAAAACTGTCAACTCATTGAGAGAGAAGGCTTCTTAGTAGTACCACTGCACGTATGGTTACTCATCCTAATTAAAATTTTAATAAAGCTAAGAGCAATCAGGTAATAAATTTGAAGATGACATCAAACTAAAGCATCAGCTGCTTTTCTATACACCATTAATGACTGTTTCTTGGAGCAGCAAGTCCAAGAACTCACAAGGGGAGAGCACAGGATCTGGTCTAAGTGATGAATGTAGCTGAACCATTTTGTAACGGTGACCATGATGTAATTAAATTAACAGCCTTGGGGGGGGGAGAGGAATACCAAAGAAACCCACCACATTAGCATTTAACTTCAGAAAGGAGAACTACAGAAAAATTAGGAGGTTAGTTAAATAGAAATTAAAAGGAACAGTCACAAGAGTGAAATGCCTGCAAGCTGCATGGAAACTTTTTAAAAACACCATTGTAGAGCCTCAAACTACACGGTCTCTCACAAAAGGCTCTTAAGCAAAGTAAGCTGTCATGGGATAAGAGGGAAGATCCTCTCATGGTTCAGTAACTGTTTAAAAAATAGGAGACAAATGGAAGGAATAAATGTTCAGTTTTCACAATGGAGAGAAGTTAATACTGGGGTCCCCCAAAGACCTGTACTGGGACCAGTGCTGTTCAACACATTCATAAATGATCTGGAAAAGGGGGTAAACGATGATGGGGCAAAATTTGCAGATGATACAAAATTATTCAAGGTAGTCAAGTCCAAAGCTGACTGTGAAGAGTTACAAAAGGATCTCACAAAACTGTGTGACTGGACAAGGAAAATGGCAGATGAAATTCAATGTTGATAAATGTAAAATAATGCACATTGGAAAACATAATTCCAATTATTCTGGAGTCATTTTGGATAATTTTCTGAAAATATCCACTCAATGTATAGCAGCCTTCAAAAAAGCTAATAGAATGTTAGAAACCATTAGATAAGGGATAGATAATAAGACAGAAAATATACTAGTGCTTCTATCTAAATCCATGGTATTCCCACCCCTTGAGTTCTACATGCATTTCTGGTTGCCTCATCTCAAAAAAATATATTAGAATTGGTAAAAGTACAGAGAAGGGCAATAAAAATATTAGGGTTGTGGAACAGGTTCCATGTGTGGAGAGATTAAAAAGAGGGGGACTGTTCATCTTAGAAAAGAGCTGACTAAGGGGGTCTATACAATCATGAAGGTGTGAAGAGAGTAAATAGGGAAGTGTTATTTGCCTCTTCCTATAACATAAGAACCTGGGTTAACCCAATTAAGTTAATAGGCAGTAGGTTTAAAACCAACATAGGGAAGTACATCTTCACATAATGCACACTCAATCTGTGGAGCTCATTGCCAGGGGATGTTGTGAAAGC